>NC_042619.1:257178506-257819530 GCF_901001135.1 Rhinatrema bivittatum
ATAAATACATTAATCATAACAGTATAAACATACTAATAAGAATATTTCAAAACAGCTGGTGAATGGAAGATCCAATATTAAAAAGTCATAAACAATGTTTTAAATCTCTTAAACACCAATAAAATATTTCAAAACAGCAAACACATCAAACAGCATCCAGAATTTAAAACTAGTAAGGATAAAATAATTCACGCTCTCCATACCTGTAAACTTTTTGATTTCCAGTCACTGAGAGTATAGTGGATTAGTGAGAGAGGGATGTATAAACTTTCTCCTCTCTCTCTCATAGATATATAATTATACATACACATACATACATATGCTCTCTCCCTCAATCATGCACATGCGCTCTCTCTCTCTCACACACATTCTCAGACTCACACACATGCTCACATACACTCCCTCCTACATATACATGTTCACACACACACAAGATACTTCTCTTTCTCACATATACATGCTCAGACATACACACAACATGTTCACACACACATAAAGAGAACACCCTATGCTTCAATACCACAACCTTTCCTAATATAAACCGAAGAATGGATTTCTCACAAAAAAACGACTACTATTTAGACCTCTTATTCTATCATCCCTAGAGCTTGCATCTGTCTCAGCGCTCCCTCATACACACACATGCTCCCTTTCACACACATGCTCAGATACAAGCACACACTCTGTTTCTGCTCAGACATCCACATACAAACATACACATACATGCTCAGACACCCACACCTTTACACCAAGGCCTCTCCCAGTAGCCTTGGCCCTCCACTTCTTCTGCAGGGCAGGTTGGGAACTGCCTTGTGGCTTTTTTTTTCCTTCTGGTCACCTAGAACCATCATCCTTAGACCTTGCATCTATCTCAGTGTTCCCTCACACACACACACACACACATGCCCCCCTTTCACATACATGCTCAGACATACACACATGCCTCCTCTCACACACACATGCTCAGACATCCAAACACACTCTGCTTCTGCTCAAACACCCACACACACATACACAAGCTCAGACACCCACACCCTTACACCAAGGCCTCTCCCAGCAGCCCTGGCCCTCCACTTCTGCTGCGAGGTAGGTTGGGAAATCCTCGCAGTTTTTTTTTTTCCTTCTGGTTGCTTGGGAACCACGTGGTCCTGCAGGCTGCACCTCCTCATCTTGGTCACGCGGCTCTCCATCTCATCTGGCTGCACGGCCCTGCAGCTCCTCCTGATTTCGCCGCATGGCTGCTGCGTGGCTCTGCATCTCACTTGTCTTTGCCATGTGGCGGATAGCAGGATCCCGTGGAGTAGGAGTGCAAAGCAGGCTCTGCAGAGCAAGAGCACAATAGCAGGATTCTGTAGCGAGAAGCTGAAGCAGGAACCCCGTAGAGCAGGTCCCAAAAAGCAAGGCGGTAGACAGTCTAGAAAAGCAACGAAGGTGAAGAAAACAAAAGCTAGACCGATGCCTTGGAGAGAATTTTATTGAACAATATTGAAAGTGCCTGTCTCTGGCCAAAGTTTCGCCCTATGGCTGCATCAGGGGCTCTACAATAAAATATAATAATTAAAATGAATAATAAAACAACCCAATCATTTTAATATAAAAAAATTTTTTTGATAAATAAAATAGATAACTATAATATAATACAGGAGAAGGAGGAGAACAGGTAAGATGTAGAACAGGGAAGAATTATTCAACATTACCTTTAATATTG
Source organism: Rhinatrema bivittatum (assembly GCF_901001135.1). Classification (NCBI taxonomy): domain Eukaryota; kingdom Metazoa; phylum Chordata; class Amphibia; order Gymnophiona; family Rhinatrematidae; genus Rhinatrema; species Rhinatrema bivittatum. The sequence continues at coordinate 257,180,215 of NC_042619.1, forward strand.
TCAACATATAGAGACAAGGCTCGATGTAAATACTCAGCTAGTATCTACTAAAAGCACCAGGAGCGAGAAGCAAAGTAAGGCACAGGGTGAGTTGTGCCGGCCGCGGGTTGCTGTGGCCAGTGGGTGTAACAGTCTTGTATTTCAGACTTTACTCTCTTAGTTATACTTTCTTTCCATATTTCTCTTTATGGCATAGATTATAACCCACGTATGAGCACCAACAGAAGAGCACTGTGGTGTGGAAAACACTTGGACAGCAACTCAGTTCTCAGCACATCTATTAGTGGGATTTACCCATAGCAATGAAAATCTGATCAGAATTTCTGGTCTCATGCAAGTGTATGTGTGACCAACAGTTGTGAGCTCACGGTTACACTTGGACGGGGCCTAGTCAGTGGTAATGCACAGCTGCTGTCGTCCAGTCCCACGGACAGGGGCAGATGCCGTGAAGCAGGTCTCTTGATGCAGGCATTCTCAGCCCCTCTTGTTCCTGTCGCTCTGCCTTCCAGAAATTACCTGCCTCCCTATCCTTTCAGATGACAGCAGTTTGTAATGGGCGCTGGAGTAGGCCTCACTGACTGTTAGGCTGATACAGAAAAATGCACGGGAGAGCCGGCGAGCGCCCTATCTCCTGGCGCACGCACAGGCCACTCTCCTGGGCACGCGATTCAGGAGGGTGGCCTATGCAATTTAGGGCCCGCGGTAAAAAGAGGCGCTAGGGACACTAGCACGTTCCTAGCGCCTCCTTTTTGACAGCCGATGCTGAATTTTGCTGGCATCAGTTCTCAAACCCGCTGACAGCCACGGGTTCAGAAAATAGACGCCGGCAAAATTGAGCGTCCGTCTTCTGACCCGCGGGCTGCGGGCCAATTTTAAATAAAAATGTTTTTTTTAATTTTTTTTATTTTTCGGGTCTCCGACTTAATATCGACTTAATATCGCTATGATATTAAGTCGGAGGGTGTACAGAAAAGCAGTTTTTTCTGCTTTTCTGTACACTTTCCCGGTGCCGGCAGAAATTAACGCCAGCCTTTGGGCAGATGTTAATTTCTGAAAGTAAAATGTGCGGCTTGGCTGCACATTTTACTTACTGTATCGCGCGGGAATAACTAATAGTGCCCGCAACATGCATTTGCATGTTGCGGGCACTATTAGTTTCGGGGGGGTTGGCCGCGCGTTTTCGACTTGCTATTACCGCTTACTGTATAAGGGGTAAAGCTAGCGCTTTGAAAACGCGCGGCCAAACCCGGGCTAACAGTGCGCTCCACCGGAGAACACTGTACCGTATCGGCTCGTGTGTGAGAGGAAACATCCTTCTTTGTCTATGATAGTTCCCTTGTCGCCACTTACAGTCATTCATACAAAACAAAATTATTCTATGTAGGTCCTCTTCCCATAACTACAGCAGCAAGCCCTGTTTTCCCAAACTCTGTCTTAGTTCAGCAACGTTTCCAAAGCAGGCATGCGGTCTCTGCCCCTACGTGCTGGCTTCGGCCCTTCTGGATTCCCCTGGTGTTTGCTTCAGCTGGGGCTCAGGATGGCCTGCTCACATTTTCTCGCACCCGCACTCCTAAATTATCTAGGAAAAGAGGTTTAACAGTTCCCCTTTTTTCTCAAGATCTGTCTCACATTATAAGAATGTTCAGATCCCCCGGCCTCTCTGTTCCTTGGCAATAAATGTCTGTTCTACCTTGCCTCCAAACTATTAAGAGGCCCATATTCAGCCGCTGTGCGGCTCGGCTAGTTAGCTGGAGAAACCTATCCGGCTAACCTAGCCAATACATTCAGTGGCGTGAGCGTGCTGCTGAATATACCTGCTATCTTAAAGTTAGCTAGATAAGTCTATCCAGCTAACTGTAGGACAGATCTACGGCCTGACCAGAGTTAACAGGATAAGGTATCTGGCTAACTCACCCTGCCCGCCACTTAACCGGCTAACTATTTAGCTAAGTTAAGTGGCAGCCACTGATCCCAGGCAGATATTCAGCCGCCGCCACTTACCTGGATAAGTCATACTTATCTGGATTCGATATATGGAAATCCACTGAGTAAAGGAGTGAGCCTGTCATAGCTGCCTTAAAACAAGAAGGAAAACCTTACAGTACAGCAGCCCACACTGTTTTCCAATAACACTATTACCAAAGATCAAGGCAAAGCTGAAACGAATGACCGGTGTGAATGATAAAATAACTGAACCAACAGAATGGTGTGCATCTGTGCTTCCAGTGACCAAATGAAATGGGAATTCAATAAAGATGTCAAAGGGGAGCAATTCATCCATCCCACACTAGACGAGTTTATGCCCAAGCTGGCAGGAGGAATGGTATGCTCAGGACCAGTGCAAGGGAATTAGGTGCCTCAGGCGAACCGTATAGCCTTGCGTCTCAACCTCCACACCCCTCCCCACATACACAATTACAAAATATGCAAAAGGAGATTCTCAGGTAAAAATAATCACAACATACATATTATATTTTTATGCACTACTGTGATACCAAGAGAAAACCCTGGAAAAGAGACGCTTGGTACTTATATGCTATTAGGCCTATTATAAGTCTTTCTATTAACCTCCCTGGTTACAAAGAAGTCTCTGTAACCAGGGAGGTTAACAGAAAGAGTTATAGAGGTATATTATTCCCCTCAATATCTGGACTTGTATTAGGTCTATTATAACATTTGTTTGGTATGAGCTTGGCCCTCAGAAAGCCATGAGTAAACTGAATTGCAATTGCAATATACCAAAAGAGTACTAACTACCAGCACTCAAACAGTAACAACCCTACCTATGAAAAGTCAACCCTGCAAATCTTACACCAGGCTCTAAAACACCAATACACCTCCTATTAGGAAAATGGATTAAGCCAGGCTGCTATACATCCCTAATTAGAAAATAAATGATAATAGAATATCTCACCTTGGTCACACATACAAAACACAGTCGGACTCTCACCAAATTCAGAATAAAGAGACCATAAAGTATAAATAGAAACATGCAGACAAAAACTGAACTGGAAACTGCAGGAAGCCAGACTCTGTATGCAGTGCAACAATGGAGAAACAGAAACATCACCATGCCTCATAGAACATCAAGCAACATAAAACAATCATAACACACGCTTTCACATGCATACAAGCTTTCACAGACATGCTTTCACATACATATACATACACACACAAACACACTCATGCTCTCCCTCACATGCACACAAAGTCATGCTTCCTTTCTCCCTCCCTCCTCTCAGAACACGTAAGCAGCAGTAGTAGCAGCCTCCTTGGGCAGGCCCATAGTCCCGACACCTCCTTTCGCTCTTTCTTTTTGCAGCCGCACAAGTCCAGCCGAGGCTGCTCCTGCTCAGTGCTCCTCTCTTCCTTTCACTGCCACATGGGCCCAAGCAAAGCTGCTCATCTCTGAAACTGCCTGGGACACCGATATCGCTCCTGCTCCTTTCCAGCTGCGAAGGCTGGCTGTCACTGCTCCACCCTGGGAAGCATTTCTTCTGGCCCGTGGGGCCAGTGCTCTTCCTGCTCCTTCATGTTGTTGTTGAACATCCTTCTTCCCACCCCGGCGGCCCAAGCAACACCGTGGGGGAGGGAAGAAGGAGGTACAGTAACCAAAAGTCCTACCTGCGGGCACCAGTTCTGAGCTTATTCTGCTGCTAAAATGTGACAGCGGAGCAGAGTCGGTAGAAGTACTCGGCTGCCGCCCCCAAGATTGCTGTGCTGTAGGTGGTTGTCTAGTCTGCCTAGTGCTTCCACCAGCCCTGGAGATTCTCTAAACGTGACGCAGCCAGTGCATCTTGACAGATCCTGTTAGATGGAGAGTGTGCCGAGATGACTACATTCATACTGCTTCCAAAGACTTCCATAAGGTTTGACTTCAGCCCCTTGAAATATTCCAATGTAAGATGGCTGAACTTCTTGAAGTGCACAGAAACTTCACTTGGACTAGTATTTAAATTAAGCAATGTTTTTTATTTCTTCTTAAACGGTGCCTCCTGAATTATAAACTGTCACATATCAATATTTCTGAACAGCAGTCCCCGACACGGACCAAAAAAACCCTGAAGCAGCCTGGACAGGCGAAACACGGTCCGTGTCGGGGACTGCTGTTCAGAAATATTGATATGTGACAGTTTATAATTCAGGAGACACCGTTTAAGAAGAAATAAAAAACATTGCTTAATTTAAATACTAGTCCAAGTGAAGTTTCTGTGCACTTTTGGTATTGTTTATCTACACAGTAGAGTGCACCAACGCTCCGGTGTTAATCTGAACTTCTTGAAGGCCATGATGGCATACCAGCTTACATGGGTGATAGGGGACCACACCTGAGGAACATGACCGCCGACTGGAAAAGACAATAGCAGCCTCAGGACTGAATTAATCAAAGGGAAATACCAGTTTAGACCAATCTCAACTGGAATTCCTAGGACAACTCGTTGGAAAGGAGTCATTTACAAATGTAGAAACTTCTCAAAATTCTAGGCAGCTCAATCGTTCCCTTGGGATGGGGAACTACTTGGGGCAATGCCTAAAAAAGAATCGAAAAACAAAAGGAAGCAACAAACTATGTAAATACACACATTTATTTGTTTTGATTCCTTTTTACATTGTTTGTTTAATTTGTGGATTATTTTGTTTCATTTTGTTAATTTGAAACAAAACTAAACAATACGAATGAGAAATACAACAAAAAACAAAATGAAACGGGACCCTTCCCCCCCTCACCAAAAATACCCCAATGCCTCAAAAATGAAAAAATTCAAGGCCCTCTTCTGAGCCTGCCTCCACCCTCTGATTCCTCTTACTCCATCCTTGCTCTTTAAAGTCCAAATGGGGAAGGAGCAATCCCCGGTCGCTCCTACCCTGCCAGGTCAGTATTTCAAAAGAGCACTAGCCTCAGGTCCAGCAGGCATCATTTTGAAATAGCGACCCAGCAGGGCAGGAATGACTTGGGATCGCTCCTGTTCCATTTGGACTTTAAAGACCAATGGTGAGGTAAGAGATATTAAAGAGGGAAATGAAATGAAATAAAACAGGAAATGTTACATTTTCCAGTTTCGTTTCAAACAAAAGCACATCCTTAGCAATACCTACAGCAGGGTTCTTCAAGTGCTGAACCTCTGCATAAAAGCCTGAAATATGAGACTGGATGGATATGGGACCAGCCTCAGCAAGTAGCTTTTGCAACTCTGAAGCAGATGATATCTAAAACTCCAATATTGTCCTTTTTCAACCCTAACCTACCAATGGTGGTAGCACAGATGCAAGCAGCTATGGCGCAGAGGAATCCTGCTCCAAGAACACTACAACATTTCCAAGCATTCTGTTTTCACACTCCTACAAAGGCAGAGAGTTGATTTGCTCCAAACAGAAAAAGAATACTTGTTAATTGTCTGGACTTCTAAAAGATTTCATCAGTATCTTTGTGGTATGGAATCCTACAGACCAGTGACCAACTGCAAGCCTCTAGTTAGCCTGATCACAAGCAAATATACTGTTGTGGACCCTTGGTCCAGAGAGAAGGAGTGGTAACTCACCAAGGAACAGCCCCGATGGAAACGTCTCCGGAAGGTGGTATGGACGGCAGTCCTAGTCCAGGCAGAGGTCGAGGCAGGTGGCTAGAGGCAGAGTCGGTGTCCAGGCAAGGTCGAGGCAGGCGGCTAGAGGCAGAGTCGGTGTCCAGGCAAGGTCGAGGCAGGCGGCTAGAGACAGAGTCGGTGTCCAGGCAGGGTCGGCAGGCGGCTAGAGGCAGGGTCGGTATCCAGGCAGGGTCAGGCAGGCGGCTAACAAGAGGGGAAACCACAAACCAGTCCAAAATCAAGCCAAAGGAGCAAACACACATCAAGATAAGCAGCAACTCAGAGGCCTCGTTGCAAGGCGTCTACTGAGTCCCAGGGAGAGGTTTAAATCTCCCTGGGTGCTGACGTCCTCTTCCGGGGCCGGCCTGGTCTTCGCACCAAGGCCCCTTTAAGAGGCGGGGCTTGCCGCGCTCTCCCCGACGCTGCTTGCAGGGACGTCGGGGCAATCATGTCGCGGCCCACGTGCCGTCTGCTGCATCGAGAGAGGGTCCTGCTCTCGTGCACCCGAGAAGGTAGGGGTCCTGGCCGGGGGCTACCACGGCCAGGAATTGCAACACAAATACTCTTACAATGTCAAAGATTACGCATCCAACTGATGAAGTTCAAGCCAGTAGCAGAATACATGACTGGGAAGCAGGCCTGGATTTGTCAATTAGGAACACTAGATCTGTGCTTAGCATGGCGAAAATCTAGGGGCAGCAGATTGGCTGAAGTTCCCTCCCATGCAATGTGCAGGAAACAAGAGGGGGAAGGGGTGAGCTTGAAGCAGACTTAGCAAAGCAAAGAAGAGCTACTCTGCTCCCTAATCCAGCAACTCCTCTCTTGTCATTCATGGACTGGGGAGGGGGGTGGTAAGCCTGGTACAGATAGAGCAAAGGGGAATTATTTTGGGGAGATTAGGAGGGACTGAGTGAAGGATCACTGAGGGGGTGAGGAAAGAGGCTGAGGAATAAGAGGGGATCTGCTGGAGTAAGTGGGCTTGTGTGTGAGAGACAAGGGCTATGGAAGTAGGGGCAGTTTGTGTGTGAGTGAGAGAGAAGGGACTGGTACAGAATGTGTGAGAGAGTATGCCAGATCGGGTGGAAAGTTAAAGAGGGGATGCAAGAAGGATCAGGCAGTGGCCTCATTACAGGGGCCTTGGTGACAAGGGTTGGTAAGTGCCCTTCCAAAAATTAAGGCTTGCCACCCCCTTGCTACTCCATTCTGCAGAACTGGCTTTGGGGGAGCAAACAGGGTTACAGCCTGAGCCTCCAAGCCTTAGAGGATTCCACAGCCTGCCTGAGGCAAAACCAAAGAGAGCATGATCGCGGCAGTGGCAATCTTTAGGCTGGCACCATGGAAATCAGAGAGAATCTTCACGATCCCTATGAGATGCATGCACTTCTAGGCCCTCCGGCAGCCCCACTCCCTCTTCCTGTCTGAGTTTCCTAGGTAACAGGAGGCCCTCTGCTGGGAGAAAGGGGTGTGGCTGATGTAGGGCCTATGAGTGTGTGCATATCATAGCACTGTGAATATTCTCTTTATGATTTCCACTGCCTGGATCATGGTTTCTTTGGCTTCACCTCAGGCAGGACACGGATTTCCCTGTGGCTTGGGGCCTTAGGGCAATTATTCTGCTTGCTCTCCAACCCTGACCTTGGAGTCAACCAAATAATGTGAGGGATTGAGCCTAAGGATGGGAAAGAGAGAGGGGGAAGCAGAAAGGAGAACACCCAAGGAGGGGCCATCAGGGGGAGAGAAGAAGAGCACCCAGAAGGGAATCATGAGGGCGAGGGCAGAAGGGCCATAGGAGAAGGAGAGCACTCAGGAAAGGTCCACAGGAAAGGAGGAGGAGGAAGACACTGAGCACTCAAGAAGGGGTAATAGATGAGGTAGATAAGAAAGCACTGAAGGGTCCAAGGAGTACAGGCACTCAGGAAGGGGCCATGATGGGGGAAGGCAGGAAAGAGATCACTCAGTTAAAGACCATTGGAGAGCAGGAGCGTGTTATAGGTTCAGACCAACAAACTAGGAAAAAGACAGACTACAACTCCTAAGCTCACTATAGCTTCTGAACAATGGGGTTCACTCTGTGTTTTACCTGTGATTTTCCTTTAACCTTGACAGGGCTTACCTGGGTCCCCTAGATCCCGAGCTTTGACACAACGGGATTTATCTATCTGTGACTATTACAGGGCTTACCCTACAAGTATATACACAACACACAGTTTAACTCTTATAGGGACTCACTGCAACCTGCCTGCTCAGAGCGCTCTGCTGCTTCTTCCTTATAGTAGTTCACTATAATTCATACCCACTTCAGGTACAGTGGTTCTAACACACCCACACACGCACACTCACACACACACACACACACACAGTTCAGTTCCAGATAAATAATAGTAACAGGTTTATCATGAGTACCGGTATATACTGATCAGATAAAATACATGGTAAATAAGTAAATAATCACTGATTGGTTGATTGCACAAGAATAATAATATAATATAATAGGCATACATTCCTTACTGATGCTATGTAAGGGCCCAAGAAATCAGTTGTATCACTTCTGCAAGCCTGAAGTCTGAAGAGATCTAATCTCTGACAGGTCTGATCATTTAGTTCTGTGTTGCATCCAAAATAGCTGCCGCCCAGTAGTAGGAGAAGCATCCCCCTCCCACTCGCTTACCTCAGCCTAACTACAACTTGCCTAAATGTTGTAGGCCAAGCTCAAATGTATCTATTGGTGCTTTCCTTTTAGCATGTCTACTGCTTTCAGGTTGCCCAAGCACTGCATATTTCCGCAAGCGTCGTAAAATACATCTTATGATTTCGGGGTCAGTATCTGGTCCTTCTGAGGTCCATAGGCTTCACTAACTTTATTTGACCTGAGTTGATCAGGCTCAGGTGAATCCCATAACATAGGGACAGCACCTAAGGGGGGGGGGGATGTCAGAGAGAAGAGGGCAGGAAGGTAAGCATTTGGGAAGGGACCATAAGGGGGAGGAAGGCAAGAGGGGGGTACCCAGCAAGAGGCCATGAGGAGGAGGAGGGCAAGAACAGGTCATGGGTGGAGAGCAGGAGGGCTAGTTCCAAGGATCCAGGACTTCCTCCTAAGTTTATGCGCTGGACCTCATTTTGTTTAAAACCAGACCTGCCAAACTCCCTCCCCCATGGTACAGTAGAGAGCATGGAAAAGTCACTGGTGTCTGGGTGCTTCTAAATGACTTACTCTTCTGCTGCCGTCAGTGTCTTTTCCTCCCTTGCAGTTCAAATTGCAATCAGATGTTTTAACCTTGCAGTGCTCTCTAGCTAATTGCTTGAACCATGCGGTAGGAAGAGGTACCTGTAACAGTAGCAGCAGCAGAGGAACAAGTAAGTTAAAAAGAAACTTTTTAATGGCACCTCTCTTCTGCTTTCTACTATGTGCTGGAAAAGAGAGGAAGGAGGTACGGGAAAGGCAGGCCCCTAAGAGGCAGTAGAAACAAGCTGCATGCTCGGAGTGGGGGTGGGAGGGGGAAGTAGAGACTCAGGAATGAGGGGAAGGGGAACAGGGATTTAGGGATTCTGCGGGAGAGTGGAAGTGCACAAATTCAGAGATTGTATGGAAGAGTGGGAATTCCTTGGAGTCTTGGAGGTTGGAGGAGAGTTTAGACTGAAAGATTGAGCATGGACTCAGGGACTAGGTAATTGGGGAGGAGTATGTTAGGTTGAGGTGTGAGACAGGGTGCAAAACGTGAGGGGAATAGAGAGATGTTGTGAAGGACCTGGTGGGAATGGGGAGAGGTTGAGAGGCAGTAAAAAGGGACAGATCTGTGAAAGGGATGAGCAAGAGTGGAAATGGGGGAGCTGGGTATTAGGTTAAAGAAACAATAGGCTGGATACCAGGGAGGGGTGCTGGGGCTGGTCAGGAAACAAAAGCCAGAGGAAGGTAGATGAGGACCTGAGAGAGGGTTAATACAAAGGGTAGAAATGGATGACTAGGGAATAGATGAAAGTCGGTTGAATAGGATCCTAGGGAAAGAGAGATGGGGCAATAGGGAAGGATGAGAATGGGAGTGAAAAGTTGGTAGGTGAGATGTGAAAAGAGAGAGATTGAGGACTGGAGTTTGAAAGGGAGAGGAGATATTTATGAGTGTGGATAGAGGCTAATAAAAGAGAAATGGAGAAAAATTATTAAAGGAGAAGACAAAGTTAGAGATAGATGGAGGTAAGAACACATAGGAAGAGAAAATAAATTAAAAATAGAAAGGAGACCCTGGAAAAAGAACTAGGAGAAGACCAATGAGAAAAGTTGAAAAGAAAATCTGGGACCACCCAAACCACGAAGGAAGAAAAAAGAATTTTATTTTCAATTTTTTAGTGATTGAAATATGCCAACTTTAGTAATGTGTATTTTTTATATCTTTGTATTTTGCTTAATTCAGGTGGAAATATATTTCTCTTTGTCAGTGATGCCCTGCTGACAGAGTCTGGCTTCTCTGGGTTTTCATTTCAGATTTTATCTGCATGTTTTTGTTTCTGATTCGTGGTCCCTATTCTTTATTAGGTAAGGATCAGTCTGCATTCTGCTTATGTGACTAAGGTGAGGGGTTCTGCTAGACACATGTAGTGTTTGTGTAGCAATCTGACTTGATTGGTTTCTTCTAGGGGTGTGCATTCGTTTGCAATGTATTGGCAATCCGCAAAGTATATGCCATATTTGTTGTATTCATGGGGGTCACGAAATGTATGGCGAACCCCCACGAATACAACGTATCACTAACGAATAAACCCCCACCTTCCTGACCCCCCCAAGACTTTCCAAAAGTCCCTGGTGGTCCAGCGGGGGTCCTGGAGTGATCTTCTGCACTCGGGCCGTCGGTTGCCAGTATTCAAAATGGCGCCGATAGTCTTTGCCCTTACTATGTCACAGGGGCTACCGGTGCCATTGGTCAGCCCCTGTCACATGGTAGGAGCAATGGACGGCCGGCGCCATCTTGTGCCCCTGTGACAAGGTAGGATGGGTCCCGACGAATATGAATACTGAATGGGACGAATCCGTCCCTGCTGCACATCCCTAGTTTCTTCAAAGGGCCTGGTGTAATACTTTCAGTGTTGCCTTTTCATAGGAAGGTTTGTTGCTATGTAAGTCCTGGGAGTTGGTTTTTTTTTAATCAGTTTCAACATTACAAATGAAGATTAAGAATAGACTTGGTTTTGAAAAGAAAATCATCAAGAGAACAATAAATAAAGAATAATGAAATACATTCCAAAATACACTGTCAATGATGCTACGCAAACAGTCCACAACATAGGGGGAGTGTGCCATCAAAATATAAGAGAACAAAAAAGAACAATTTTAAAGAGAAAAAGGGAAGCGAACAAGTAGGCGCTTGCCTATAATTAACATAGCAAATTTCTCATCTAAGAAATTCAGTCAAACCGATGGAATAGGGAAGGATGCCCAACTGATTCTATTCTAGCATTCAAAAAGGCAGAATGCTAAAGAGGGCCAAAAAATACATATTTTAAGCCTTGATACTTACCAAAACATTTACATGGATAAATGTTTAGGGAAAAAATGACCCCCTACTACAGATCCTGAGGACACATTAGAATAAATTGTTTTCTTTTCCTCTGCATAGCTCTGACTAAATCACGGAAAACACTAACCTAACCATTAAGGAATAAAGTATTTTATAACTAAAACAACAATTTCAAGACTCAAGCCTTATCTGGTTCTAACACAACTTTTACAATAAGTGTCAAAAATTCAGGATCCTCTCTTTCTTCCTTCTCCAGCACTTTTGAAACATCACGGAAATCAGGAGTTGAGGAGCTCCAACTTGGCCTTCAGAAACTTCATGTTTAGCTAGTGGAGAAAGAAGATAAGCTTCCGAGATTGGAAGACAGGAATTTTTTGGAATCTTCAAGATTTCAACAAAGCCAATGGGGGCAAAGTAGACAGCTTAGGAAGATTTAAAAAAATGCAATATCCAATTCCTAATTGAATTCCAACTTATTGTGGGGAGCCCCTCAAAACTGTGCTCTTTTTCACTTCTAGTGGTACAAGATATTTTAGGTGGGGGAGGCCCCAGAATTCTCATTGTTCAAATTTGTATCTAAAATATTTCAACTGGTTTGAATATGTCTGAGTGATCATAGGATGGCACTTGTAGTGGGGAAGCCTAATATTATATTTTAATGTTGTGAATGTGGAGTGGTATACTGGTCCCCTTAAGAGTATAGGTTGAGGTGATTAGTGGAAGAGGTGTCCCCGAGAAGTATAAATTCTGGAGCATTTGGAGGAGTTTGCCTTTCCTAGAAAGGAGCTGGTAGAGAGAGAGAGAGACCTCCAGGATGTAAAGAGCCTGGAGTAGCCAGTCCATGGGCTTATGGGGCCAGGGAACCTCTCCAGTATAGAAAGGGCACTGCAGGGGTGTTTCCCATCAAGGAAAAAGACCCAAGGCCATGGTGTGAAGGAAGGATTTCCTCCTCCTGAATAAATGGGAAAAGAACAATGGAGCACCAAGGTATTTCTTCCACCTGAGGGGAAAAGCTGGCAGGGAAAGGAGATTTGGGTTAATCCAAGATGAGGAAGGCCTAGGTGAGTTCCAGAGAGTAGAGGCAACAGGTGGGCCCTGTACACTGCTGGAAATATGGAGAAGTGAGTGCAAACAAGTTTGAGAGGTCCAGGGAGGTGATAACAGTGTGGGTTATGGAGTGAAAGGGCCTGTAAGTAAAGGATATAACTCAAATTGTCCAACATGGAAACTGTTGTTCAAAAGGATGAGGAATCTGGGAGTAATGTGCCTATTCTATGTGTTTATGATTGGTTGGGCTGAGATGGGAAGAGTTCCTAATGTATGGAGAGTTTAAGTACTGTAAAGAGAAGGGATGTAAGCCATACATGAGATGGGAGATATAATTGCTGTTCAAGGGAAAGTTGAGCAATTGGCATGGTTATTCTTGGGGGTACCAGATAGCATATGGTTGGGAGATTTTACTCTGTTGCATCCCATGAATTTTGAGTATTCAGTATTTATATGCCTTCCCACAGAGCCAATATTTGGAGTGAGCAAGATAGGTGGTTGCTGGCACTACCAACATAACCCACGGAGACAGAGGAGAGGGCTGATGGTGGTGCCATGGCTGATCCCATTCTGCTGTGGCTTAAAAAGAGACCTGGCCACGGTCGTGGCAGATCCCATCCTGCTGCTGTCTGAAGAGAGGTTCTATGGGGGCCACAGCAGACCCCATTCCACAGTGACATGAAGAGAGGACTGGAAGAGGTGTGGTGGACTCCATCCCACCGCAGCCCAAATAGAAGCCTAGTGGGGCCATGGCAGACCCTATGCCCTTGTGGCCCAAAGAGAGACCCGGCAGGGTTACAGTGGACCCCATCCTGCCACGGCCCTGGAAGTGTGTGGCGGTGAGAGAGAATGAGAGCCTGTGTGCATGAGTTTGTTATAGAGCCTTTGTGTATGAGGGATAGAGGGGACACACATAGGATCACTTTCTCTAACACACACACAAACTTACACAGTTGGGGGAAGCTCTAGACGATTCAGGCAGCCCCACTCTAAAATCATGAGCATCCATCGAGCCAGCAGATATTGTAGCCACTGAGGCCACAGGGTACACTTGGGGCTTGCTTTTGCCCTTTGTCATCTATGTGATGGAGCCTTCAACCATGCTCATGGAGTACACTTGCACGACATCCTCTATCTTGGACATGCTCTCAGCCAGTCCTGGGAGTTCCGTTTTGGTAGGGTAGGTTTAGTATATAGTTTCTGAGTGTCTTCATGAAGGGTTCTGTGTAACTTCACAAAGTGTTTGATAATGCATGGAGTTTGTTTTGCTGTTTGCTTCTGAAGTGATACCAGAATTTGAATATCTTTTCTGTATGATAAGTTGTAAAGGGAAATGTCCTAGGTCTATTCTGCACCCATCGCTGAAGGAATGTCTGTGGATATAGAGTGTATTTTACTGTACTGTACTGAAGGTGCAGGGTTTATACTAAAATGGTCCCATCCTACATATACTGCAGAAGGAACTCCCTTCCTATATAGAAGAACTGGTTAAATAATGCTATCAAATAATTTTAATGGTAGTCTTATTGGCAGTTGAAACTGGTTATACTGCTTAGAAGGACCTTGAAGCTTTTTCTTTTTGTGTTTTATAGAGAATTAAAAGGCAAGGTATGGAATTGACAGTTTGGCCTCTCCTCTGCTGTCCCCCCCACCCCACCATCATTCTGTCTAGAGCCACTGGGATCAGGATTGGAGCATGGTAGGGACGTCAGTTTCCTTCCCTCCCACCTCCCCTCCATCACAGTTCAGATCCTCTCTCTCTTCATCTCAGATTCTTTCTCCCATACCCTGGGAAATCCCTCCAGCACATTTTCCCCTTCTCCCCAGATCCTCCAATTCCTCCTACTCCTCCCCTCCACCATCCTCAATTCCAGAAACTCCCTCTTTCCCTCCTCTATCCCAGATTCCTGCTCTCTCCTCCCTTTGATCTTCTCCATCTCCCATCCCCACAGGCCCTGATTCTCTGTCTTCTCCCTCTCCCTCCCTGCCTTAACCCCAGTCCTCTTCTTCTCTTCATCCTGTCCCTGGTTTCCCCATTCCTGAGATCCCCTCCCTGTAATGATAACTGAGGTCACCTATTCCTCACCCAATACAAAGAAAATAAATTATAATCTAACATTTCCATATTTTATATTATAAAAATAATGTGCCACAGAATCTACCACTGAGCAGCTGCAGGAACTGGAGGCTGTGCCTTAGTCTGTCTGCTCCCTGTTTCTGACCTTATAGCCCCCTTATAGAAGGGAGGAAAACAACAGTATTTAGGGTGGCAAAATCCTAACTCCATCACTGACTGTATTTACAAGGACAAGCAGTTGAAAAAAAATTTTTTTTCCCAAGCACAGAATCCCTACATGGTGAGATAATATGTGACGCTCAGTTTGTGTCGTTTCTTGCGCTAACATCAGGGAAGCTATTTACATTACCTGAGGATAGCTATCTTATTGCTGGCAGAACACAGCTTGAGCGTTGGACTCTTTATGCCCTCTGCAGTGGCTGAGCAATGACAATTAAAGTTTTTGTTGTTCAGTAAAATAAGCCAGTAGAAGTGATGGTAAAGACAGCTTCCATGGCTGAGCAAACAGAAGAAGTCTCATCTTCAGAAAGTGACTTATCACCGGAGGACACACTGAGGTAAGGCAGGGTAAGCCTTCTTACAGAATTCTTTATCTCAGGCCTCCAAGACGCAGTCTAATTAAGATTATCACCATGCCCTTACTTTGTGTGGATTAGGGGATTGGGATCCCACTGAGGCTGTGCAAGCTTCCCCACTTATTCAGAGTGATATGCTAAAATCGGAGCCACACAGGAGATACTAAGCATGGTCAGGCTATGAAGGTATTTTGTCAGCAGGTTACTTCAAAACACTGCCCATGGACTTTAAACTTATTATTTGTCAAAGTTTTGAGCATTGCAAATGCAAACAGTCGTGAGCTACAGCAAGGAAAGATGCAGAAAGTAGCTGGTTAGGGCTAGGTCTAAGAAACTGGAAACATGAACTCCCTCTGCACTTGCTGTTAACTTGGTGTGACAAGTATGAACGTGATGTGTGCATCACCTGGAGGACGAGTTCCCTCTCCCTGTGCTTTACTGACAGTGTTCGACAAGCACAGATATTAGAGCCTGCTTGTTCTCTTTCACATGTAGAAGCAAAGGAAGCATCACTGAATCAGGATCACAGGGACCAGACAAGAGCAAACATGAATAGCAGCAACCATCAGTCAGTGTGCACAGAGCTGCATATGTCCAGGGCTCTGGCAGAAGCTGTGTACGGCCTACATCTGAGTCCCAGGAGGTCACTGTCCATGCTTTGATCATGGAGTTGGGGGTGTCCCAGTTGTAACTATTCAGATTTAGGATGAATTCCTATAGAAGGATTGTTTTTGTAGCCTCCCAGGAATATTAGTGAGTTCTGATAATTATTTATGGACATTTTAAAATCAAACCTACCAATGACAATTCAAAATTCATGTTACACATGGCAACAAATTCACTGGTACTAATGGGTGTCCCGATTTGGTGATGCTCTTCTAGCTGATTGGTTCTAATCCATGGATTCAGTACATTGAAAACAATCCATGTCTTGGTGTCAACATGTTCCCAAATGTAGCCAGTAACCAAGACTTGCTAACAGGGTTGTGAAGGCATCCAACTGACTGATGCTATCGGTGGGACTCCAAGAGCACATCATAGGAGAGAGAGAGGTGGCAGAAGAGGGATAAGGCACCGTCCTGTTACAGTGACCAGATAGCTTCTTGTCAAATGGGATAGGAAGAGCCAGTTCTGGTTTTCCCCATACTATATCTGTTGACTTCTAGTTCCTGAACTGGCACGACTAACTACAAGTCCATGAAGGCAATGTGGATAAAAATTCAGAAACACAGAATATGATGGCAGGACCATAATGCCCATCCAGTCTGCCCAATTTTATTCTAAGAGTATGCAGGGAAAAATTTTCATTTTGTAATTCGTTTCATTTTGGAGGGAATGGAGACAGGAGATGGGGGGGTTTTTTTGTTTGTTTGTTTGTTTTAGCTTACATTCTAAAACAAACAAAAAAAAAGGTTTTTCCTGCTGTTTGGTTATGGAAATACCACAAAATTAACTAATGTTACAGATATTTTCATGTCACTTCAAACTGAAAGCATATCGCTGGTGCACTTCCTTAGGCCTTAGTTGATCTCTGACTTTTCCTTCACTTTTTCATAACGAGGGATCTTCCATGCTTATCTCAGACCTTCCTGAATTTTGTTTTGTCTTCACCACCTCCTCCTGGGAAGTGTGGTTGCAGGTATCCATTACTCTTTCCTTCTCTGCCTTATAACAGGGAGCCCCCTGGTCACCTGACAGGAAGGAAATAATGCAGAATCTGCTTAGACTTTCTTGGCACATATTATCCAGCACCCTGAAGCGCAGGGCTGAGAAGTTGTTTTTGATTCATTTCTGAATTCCTTATAGATGAAATTCTCTGCCACAGCTCCCAGAGGGGTTCTGGCACAAAGCAGGAAGTCATGGCACTTGCACACATCTGCTCAGAGACCAGCAGCATTTTAGCAGATGAGATATCTACATGAAAAAGGCATTTTGCACTGTCCCCAGGTAGTACATTACAGCAGGTATTTCGCTACCTTCACATCTCTGGTACATGCATAAACATAATAATTAGTGATTTCAAATGTTAAGAGCAGCGAAAATAACAGTCTAGCGTTCCAGAGTCAAGAGAAAATGAAAGCCATTTGATTTCTTTTTCAGGTGCCTGAGAAGTTTTGCAGCCCCCTTGATGTCATTTTTGAGTCACTAAGTGCGTGCCCCCACGGGTTGCAGTCTTCAGATCAGAGGGCCGATCGCTTTGAAAGCTAGCTGGAAATCCTAGGCAAGTCTGTCCCCTGCAAAGGAGAACGTTTTCCAAGACCTCCTGGAGAACATAGCAAGCACAAAAGGCAACTCTCCCAGAAATGAAAGGAGGCATGCTTGCAGCTGGATGCAGACCCAGGGGGGAGAGGCAGTGTTAAATGAGATTGGAAGGCTGAGATATGAAAGCAAGGACATTTAGAAACAATTTTTCTACACTAATAAAGTAAATGAATGGAACAAGCTTGTAAATCAACTATTTGCAGAGTTCAAAGACACATAACATAGCAGCATAACAAATGACTGCAGATCAAGACAATTGGCCTATCCAGTCTACCCAATTGATATTCTTCCATTTTGGATCCCTACCACTCTGGGAAGACAAGCATACAAACTCCCAAATCCAAACGGATACAAGTTCCCCACCATGTCCTTCATCCAACCCCACCCCTGCCTACCACCATGTGTTCAAGCACATTCCGACTCCACTGAAGCACCTGCCTCCATTACCTTCACTGGCAGGCCAACTCAGGGCTTGCCATCTTCCTCGTCGAGTCTCACAAGACCAGTACTTAATCCAATTCCTACCCCTCTCCCAGCCCCACTCCCCACCTCCATGTCCACCACCACCAAACCCTGCAACCATCCACACAGCCACCAAAATCTATGAAGCATCTGACTGAACTTACACATGCTGAACTACTGGGCATCATACCCATCACATCTTCCCCCTTTTATATAGCGAACACTTTCACATATTAGAAAACAAATGTAGCATTTCTGAATAACCCTGGGGCACTGAGTAGACTGTCATATTCCTTCTAAAGTTGATCCCCCAGCAGTCCATCTCCAGACTATAAATCCAGTCAAGTAATGGGTTTCACTATTTGGTGGTCATGTCTTTCTACAGATCACTGCTTTGAGCAGGCCCCAAGAGCTTGGAGCGTCTAGTACAGGGTCTACTTCACCAGTGATAAGTTGGACATACCATTGATGATACATGGTCAAAATGTCATCTGAGGTTTGGAGCAAGGAAAAATGCAGTGTCATGTTATTCAGTAACCACGACTGACCGGCCCCAAAGTTTCTTGCCATCTGTTTGAAGGTGAACCAGATCTCCTGGGATGAGACCTAGGAGCAGTTTCACTGATTGAGGTCTATTGTAGAAGTCTCATAGCTCCGTTTTAGCTTTTGCATCATTTTGTTGCATGGCAGTACAGTCAGGTTACTGTGGTGCAAGCATCACTGGGAGCAAAGGGTGAGTGGTGCAAAGAGCAACTGGGCTCTTTGTAGGTTCTATTGGTGTGGCGCAGAAGGTCAGAAGGGCAAGATAAGAATCAGGTTGATACAGGATCTTTTCTGCGGTGGCTATTGCTCCTTCTGCCAGTTAATTCGCTTAGTGAAAACATAGGCTTGTTATTACATGGCTAAGAAGCCTGAAAAATATTGGGCCTTGAACTGTGGTCCATTATCAGTTACTAGGGTCTTGGGTATCCAAACTGAGTGAAGAGGCTCTTAGTCTTCTAATTATTGCTGCATGAGAGAGGGCAGGTAAGTGCAGGATTTTGATCCAGCGAAAGAAGTATCCAAATGACTAGTAGGTCAGTTTTACCTTTAATTTCAGATAGGTCAGCTGCCACCTTCTGCCAAGGACGTTTGGACAGCTTTGACAGGAAGAGAGGTTCTTTGCACTGGCCAGACTTCTGGATGAGGCAATGTTGGTAAGAGAGAACTTTCTCTTCACCCTGGCATTCAGTGCCTGGCCAACAAACTCTCCCTGCATTTTTGTAAGTCCTAAATGACCAAGATATATTCTCTGTACTATCTCAGCTCTCAGACTCTTTAGGAGCCTCAGTGCCATTATCATATGTCAAAATTCCATCTAACTGAGAGAAATGTCCTGTGGCTGAATTACATTCTTTTGCTATGTGCAGAACATCTTGAACGCAGTCTGGCCTACCATTCTCTATGTACTTTTGAACAGCTCGATGCTCATCATCAGCCTGTGTCGCAGCAACCAGGCCTATCAGTGGTGGGCTCCTTATTAGTCTGTGTTTTTCTGATTCCCAAATATAGGCTGAAACTTCCTGGTCCGGTGCTTGTGGGCAGAGTGGCATCAAGGATGATGGGACAACATGTCTGCAACTATCAAGTCCTTCCAAGGCACATATTCAGCCACTCAGCTGAACTTCATCAATCAGATGAGAAATATTTGGCATCGCAAGAGTGTTTCTTCTAGGCCTTTGCTGTTGATGAGGCTAATCAGAGGCTTGTGGTCGGTCATTAGTCTGAAGGATTCCAAGCCAAAAAGATACTAGTAGAATCTTTCAGAAGCCCAGTCAATCATCAAGCATTCTTTTTCTGTTTGGGGTGTATCACCTCCCTGCCAGAATGATTCGTGTTTGTTGTCCTATTGGAGCAGGATTCCTCCTATGCCATAGCTTTTTGTATCAGCGCTCACCATGGTTGGCAGGTTAGGCTTGAAGAAAGACAATATGGGAGCTTCAGAAACTACCTACTTCTGAGTTTTGAAAGCTGCTTGCTGAGGCTGGTCCCATATCCATCCATTCCCATGTTTCAAGAGAGCATTCAAAGGTTGAGCAGATGAAGAAACTTATGATAGGTTTTGCCCCAAGTAGTCCACTGTCCCAAGGAAATGTTTGAGCTCCTTAGAATTTTGAGGAGTTTGTAATTGCTTCCAACCTTTTCAGACTTGGCGGTCACTCTCTCCTTTCCAATGAGTTGTCATAGGAATTCTAGTTCAGGTAGTCTGAACCGGCATTTTTCTTTCTGCAATTTCAATCCTGAGGCCACTATTGTCTTAAGTAGCGTTTCCAGTCAGCGGTGATGTTCCTCAGGTGTGCTCCCATGGACTAACCTGTAATCCATGTAAGTCACTATGCCATTGTGGTTTCAAGAAGTTTCATCATCTTGCGCTGGAATATTTCAGGGGCTGATGTCACACCAAATGGAAGTCTCTGAAAGCAGTGATGTTCCCTTAGCATTATGAATGTACTCAGCTTGGCTGTCTTCCAATCTAATGGGATCTGCCAAAATTCACTGGCTGCATCAAGTTTGGAGAACACAGTTCCTCCTGCCAGCTTGGATGCTATCTCTTCTACGTTGGGAAGGATGAATTTCTCCATTCTGACATTTTCATTGAGTTTTGTCAGATTCACACACAGGCTCCCTTTTCATTAGGCCACTGGGAACATAGGTGCAAATCACTTAGTTGGTTCAGTTACTTTTTCAATCACACAAAGCTATTTTCATACATTTTTTGCCTTGATCTTCAATAATAGTAGTATCAGACAACAGTGGAGGGTTCTACTGTAAGGTTCTACTCCTTGTTTTAAGACAGTTTTGACTAGCTCCCCCATTAAGAGTCACATCTCACCAGAAAACACTTATTGCTTTAACTTAGTGAATGAGTCCCAGTGCAATTCCTGCTGCTCTACTCAGTAGATTTTCACCTGCTGAATCTATTGCCATTAGCTGGAAAAAAATATTCCCTGGGTCCATCATGGGTGTCAAGGTAAGTACATACAATGAACTGACCTCACGTGGGTACCAAAACCACTGAGCTCATCAGCTTCAGAGGAGGTTTCCTACAAAGTAACAGTTGCAGTTATGATAGAGATGTCTGTTCCAGAATCCATTTTAAATTTCACTGGTGTACCTGCAACCTGCAGAGTCTTGTATCATGCAGGCTCCTGATCTGATGCTAACTTCTTCACAATCAGCTTCTTACTGGCTACTTTCCATTTTACAGAGCCTACAAATTAAGGTTTCCTCACTTTCCTGTGTGATTATTTCTTGTACCTGCTTAGTACGGCCAGGGCTGGTGCAAGGCTATTAGGCGCCCTCGCCAAATACAGAACAAAGAAACCATAAAGTATAAATAGAAATGTGCAGACAAAAACTGAACCAAAATTGGAAACTGCAAGATGCCAGACATTTTATGCAATGCAACAATATAAAACATAACAGAAAATAGAAAACAATAAAATCAAGAAATATAAAACATTTTGTATTAAATGCAGTTTTAATTATGCATATTGATTTTGTAAACCGCATTAGATGACTCTTTTGGGTCAGGGATGTGGTCAATAAGATATTTTAAATAAAAAAATAAAATCATAATGGTAAAACCATACTAATAAAAAGAATATTTCAAAATAGCTGATGAATAGAAAAACATCCAATAATTAAAAATTCTATCATAATAATAAAACTATATGAATCAAAACAGCTGTCAAAAAGAATAACATCCAATAATATATAAACTTTAAAAAAAATTTCCCAAACAGCAATAAAATATTTCAAAACAGCAGACACATCAAATAACACTCAGTAATAATTAAAACTAATAAGAATTAAAACAAATACCCGCTCTCCATACCTGAGAACTTTTAATTTCCAGTCATCCTGAGATTGCTGTGGATTAGTGGAAGGGAGGAGTGGTCGTGCATAAACTTTCCCCTCTAGCTCTCTCCCACACACAGACATACTGACTCTCATGCACATGCTCTCTCACATGTACACATACAAGTACATTTTAAAAGCCCTGCGCACGCGAATTATGGGGGTTATGCGCCGAAGTGCCTGGCCTTTGAAAAGTGCTAGCCAGGGGCCTGATCTGGGTGGGGAGGGCTGGGGCAGGCCAGGACAGCGCGGGCCGGAGATTACTTACTGCTCCTGAGGAGCAGTAAGTAATTGAACAACAAAAGGTAAGTAGCTAGGAAGGGGTTTGGGGTTGGGGGAAGAGAGGGAAAAAGGTAGGAAGGTTAGGTAGGGGTATACAGAAGTTCCCTCCTTAATTAGAGTGGACTAGGAAGGACTGGGGAGGTCCTACTCCCATTGCACGTGGAAGCCATCTGCCCACGCGGATGTTAAAATCCGCCACGCATGTGCATGCGGATATTGTATTTTAGAACAAATGTGTGCCAATACATGCGTGTTATAAATAGCCACTTCCATCTACGTGCGCCGGGAACTATGCGCACATGGACATACGTGCACAGGTCTTAAAATCGACCCCATAGTCTCTTTCATACATGCTTTCACACACACACTTACATGCTCTTTCACATGCTTTTACACATAGAGATGCTCTCTCACATATTTTCACATACATACTCTTTCACACACATACATGCTCTTGCACTCAAATGCATACATGCTCTAACACATTTACACATGCTCACACTCTCAGATTGTCATTCACATAGACATTCTCTTACACATATATGTTCTCAATTGTTCTCTCATACACATGCTGTCTCATACACATACTCACACACATATAATCTCTCTCACACTTACATATACTGTATAATCTGACATGTTCTCTCATACACACTATCCCGTGCTCTCACACACACATGCTCATTTAATCTTCTTTCTCTTCACAACAAGCGGTTGCAGCAGCCTCTTCCTTAGGCATCCTCCGCTGTTGGGACACTTCTTCTCTAAGAACATAAGAATATAAGAAATTGCCACACTGGGTCAGACCAAGGGTCCATCAAGCCCTGTATCCTGTTTCCAACAGTGGCCAAACCAGGCTGCAAGAACCTGGTACCCAAACACTAAAAAGATCCCATGCTACTGTTGCCAGTAATAGCAGAGGCCATTCCCTAAGCTACTTGATTAATAGCAGTTAATAGACTTCTCCTCCAAGAACTTATCCACACCTTTTTTAAACCCAGCTACACTAACTGCACTAACCACATCCTCTGGCAACAAATTCCAGAGCTTAATTGTGCGTTGAGTGAAAAAGAATTTTCTCCAATTAATTTTAAATGTACTACTTGCTAACTTCATGGAGCGCCCCCTAGTCCTTCTATTATCCGAAAGTGTAAATAACCAATTTACATTTATTCTAGACCTCTCATGATTTTAAACACCTCTATCATATCCCCCCTCAGCCATCTCTTCTCCAAGCTGAACAGCCCTAACCTCTTTAGTCTTTCCTCATAGGGGAGCTGTTCCATCCCCTTTATCATTTTGGTCGTCCTTCTCTGTATCTTCTCCAGTGCAACTATATCTTTTTTGATATGCAGTGACCAGGACTAAACACAGTACTCAAGGTGCGGTCTCACCATGGAGCGATACAGAGGCATTATGACATTTTCCGTTCTATTAACCATTCCCTTCCTAATAATTCCCAACATTCTGTTTGCTTTTTTGACTGCTGCAGGACACTGAACCGACGATTTCAATGTGTTATCCATTCAGTTTTCAGGTTAGCGCTGCTAACGTTAAAATGTTAGCGCGCACTAACCCGAAATTTGGGTCCCCCTGAATTACAAAGGCCCAAACCGTGGGAAATACAAAGTTTCCTGCGGCGGGCTGAAAACAAAGCCCGAACCAAAAGGTTCAGGCTTTGCACATCTCTAGTAGCACCTAATATGGAACCTAACATCGTGTAACTTAACTAAAGCATGGGTTATTTTTCCCTATATGCAACACCTTGCACTTGTCCACATTAAATTTCATCTGCCATTTGGATGCCCAATCTTCAAGTCTCGCAAGGTCCTCCTGTAATTTATCACAGTCCATTTGTGATTTAACAACTCTGAATAATTTTGTGTCATCTGCAAATCTGATAACCTCACTTGTCGTATTCCTTTCCAGATCATTTATAAATATATTGAAAAGGAGCTAATACCACTCCTTCTTCTGTCTTCAACCACGCGGCTCAGTTGAAACTGTTTTATTGTAACTGCAACACTTCCAGCTTCACACTTGTCAAGGTTTTATTGTATTTTCTAATTTTACTCACCCCTTGTTTAATGTAAACCGGCATGATGTGATGCCTATCGTGAATGCCGGTATAAAAAAACCACTAACTAACTAACTAACTAACTAACTAAATAAAAACTGCTGCTGCACCTTCAGGCCATGCACCGGGCTGATGCTGTGCTTCCTGAGTTCTCCTTTTATCTGTCCCCGCGGGCCCAGCCAATACTTGTGCTCCTGCTGCTTTTTTGAGCTGTGCAGACCTAGCCAATGTTGCTCTCTCTTTCTTTATTTCTGGCCCCATGGGCCCAGTTAATGTTGCTGCTTCTTCAGCCTGCACAGTGAGGCCAATGCTACTGCTACTTCTTTGGGTTGTGCAGGCCCAGTGGACACTGCTCTACCTTTTGAGTCCTCGTTCCAGTTCCATAGCCCCATCTGATGCTCCTTCAGGTCATGCCAACCTGGTCTTTTCTTCCTTCTGTCGGGCAAAGCCAATAAGAGCCAGTAGGGACACTAGGCGACCTCCCCTAAACTGTGGCGCTTTAGGTAGCCACCTAGTTCGCCTAGTGCTTCCACCAGCCCTGAATGCAGCACACAACTGCAAAATGGCCAACTTTCTGGCACTTATTGCATTTTCTGCCAAAGGCTGGACATGCATTGGTGGGCAGATGATCTTCCACATTTTCTCATTTTTCTCTGGGGCTTAAGTCTCTGAATTCTTGCTTCATTCTGCAACTTGCTCTAGCTTTGATTCATAAATGGATGCTTATTTTTTCCAAGTAATATCTCCTTTATGTACTCTTTAATTGGAGCCTGGTTCTCTGCCTTAACTAGTTTAGAGTGCCTAGTCATCACTATGGCTGTGGCAGTGTCATGGCTTTCTGCAATTGCAGCTTCAGTGATGTACCTTTGTCCTGAATTTCAATCACCAGCCTGTCCTGGATCTGTTCCTCTAGCAACTCCAAAGTCAGTGTTCAGCCAACTCGTACAGCTGCCTAATGAAAGCTTCCACCGGTTCCCCCTTGAGCTGAGATTGCTGGTGAACAAATTACATTGCACCTGGGGAAAAGTACTCCTTGTATTTTTCTAGGATCTTTTCATATCTGTTCCTGTCTCCCTCAGCTTGGAAGACAAATTACTTGAAGATAAGTTTATCTTTAGGCCTCAGAGTGTAAATGAATGTGCACATTTGCACCAACTTATCCTCGGTATGCAGCTTGGTTGCCATCCTGTACCTGTAAAAACAGCTGATGCCGATTAGGCCGGGATGCGTGTTCATCAGTTGAGGCCAGCAGAAGGGTTGAGCTTTGCCACCTTGATTCACTGAGGGGCTCACCATTGGCTGGAAATTAATTCTGAAACTGTTAAACTTGCCTGAGGTTCAAACTTCTGACACCATGTCATGTTGTAGACTGTTATGTATTGATTATTTAGTTATAGCTTGGAAGACAAATTTGAGAATTTGTTTTATTTGAAATGGGGGGGGGGGGGGGAGAGAAAATGTGTTATTAGAGAATGGGAAGGTGAAGGATTTGGTGGGCCAGTGGAATTCCTCTATTAAGCGAGTGTTGGATAGGATCGCCCCAGAGAAACATAGAAACATAGAAATGACGGCAGAAGAAGACCAAATGGCCCATCCAGTCTGCCCAGCAAGCTTCACACATTTTCTCTCTCATACTTATCTGTTTCTCTTAGCTCTTGGTTCTATTTCCCTTCCACCCCCACCTTTAATGTAGAGAGCAGTGATGGAGCTGCATCCAAGTGAAATATCTAGCTTGATTAGTTAGGGGTAGTAGCCGCCGCAATAAGCAAGCTACACCCATGCTTATTTGTTTTACCCAGACTATGTTATACAGCCCTTATTGGTTGTTTTTCTTCTCCCCTGCCGTTGAAGCAGGGAGCTATGCTGGATATGCGTGAAGTATCAGTTTTCTTTTTTTCTCCCCTGCCGTTGAAGCAGAGAGCTATGCTGGATATGCGTGAAGTATCAGTCTTCTCCCATGCTGTTGAAGCAGAAAGCCATGCTGGATATGCATCGAAAGTGAAGTATCAGGCACATTTGGTTTGGGGTAGTAACCGCCGTAACAAGCCAGCTACTCCCTGCTTTGTAAGTGCGAACCCTCTTTTCTTCTCCCCTGCCGTTGAAGCAGAGAGCTCTCCTGGATGTGTGAAGTATCAGTTTTTCTTCTCCCCTGCCGTTGAAGCAGAGAACTATGCTGTATATGCATTGAAAGTGAAGTATTCAGGCTTATTTGATTTGGGGTAGTAACCGCCGTAACAAGCCAGCTACTCCCCTCTTTGTGAGTGTGAATCCTTTTTTCCACATTTCCTCTTGCTGTTGAAGCTTAGAGCGATATTGGAGTCACAGTAAGCATGTGTATGTTTATTTAATAAGGGTATTGTCTCCAGGCAGTAGCCATCATTCTGGCCGAGTCACCCACTCTTCATTGGCGGCCTCTTGACTTTATGGATCCAGAGTGTTTATCCCACGCCCCTTTGAAGTCCTTCACAGTTCTGGTCTTCATCACATCCACCGGAAGGGCATTCCAGGCATCCACCACCCTCTCCGTGAAGAAATACTTCCTGACATTGGTTCTGAATCTTCCTCCCTGGAGCTTCAAATCATGACCCCTGGTTCTGCTGATTTTTTTCCTACGGAAAAACAGAGGTTAAATAAAAGGGGGGCATCTGCACCTTGGTTTTCACCACATTTGAATAAACAATGATAAGAACTACATAAACTAGAAAGAATTTGGATAAAATCTCATGCATGGGAAGATAAATTACATTGGTGTAAAACTGCGAATAGATATGTTTTTTAAGTCAGATACGTGAAAAATTTTTCTGAAAACCAGGATTGAGAAAGCAGAGAATCAGAAATTTTTAAGATCACACAATCTTTGTTAGGGGGAGATTGTTGTCCTAAGTTGGAGATTCCAGAGCTGTTGAACGGGGATAGCTTTGTGTGTTTTGGGCATAAGAAAATTCAGGATAGCGGTGAATTGATTAGGCAGAAGTCAGTTGTTGAAACGAGGGAGAAGTGGGTTAAGAAAGTGGTGAGTTTGGACATTAAAAAGGATAGGAAGATTCTTTTAGAGTTCGATAAGGTGGGTATCCTTGAATTACCGATTCTACTGAAAAGTTGTAAGATGACCACTTGTAAATTGGATCCCTGTCCCTCGTTTTTGATTAGGTCTTTGGCAGAAGATCTTTTAGCAAGACTACAGTTGTTGATTAATGCATCCCTGGAGGATGGTATCTTGCCAGGGGCTTTGAAACAGTCTGTAGTAACCCCCATTTTGAAACGGGCTTCATTGGATAGATCTAACTCTGCTAGCTATCGTCTTATTTTATTTTATTTATTTATTTAAGAATTTTTTATATACCGGGGCACGTCAAAAACATCACCTCGGTTCACATTGTAACGTAACGTAGCAACAGGCTTTACAATAATTTAGAGTAGATAAGTATAGATAAACATTATTTAGCTTTACAATAAATTAGAGTGTATAAACATTATGACAACTAATTCAGTTTAGGATAGGTGGATTATGAGGAGGATACATGATAAACTGTTGAGGAGAGTAGGAGAGATAAGGTTATTTAACTATTCACAAGTTTAACTATTTAAGTTTAACTATTCACAAGTCTTATCTCTAATTGTCCTTTTCTAGCTAAAGTTTTGGAGAAGGTAGTGTGTTCTTAGTTGTCTGACTATTTGAAAGAAGAGAGGGTATTAGATAAATGTCAGTCTGGGTTTAGAAAGGACTATGGTATGGAGACAGTGATAATATCAGTACAGGAGGAGATATTGAGATATAGGGATAAGGGGGTGCCTGTAGTTGTGATATTGTTAGATCTGACTAGTGTTTTTGACATGGTAGACCGGGGTTACTTTTAGAAAGATGTAAACAATTAGGCTTAGGAAGAAAAGTTTGGGATTGGTTATCTTCTTTTTTGACAGGATGGTCCTCTGTGGTATGTATGGGGGGGGGCCTGTCTAAATAATATAGATTAGATTATGGGGTACCACAGGGTTCCCCCTTTGTCTCATCTGTTTAATCTCTTTTTGCAGCCTTTGGGTGCTCTTATTTAGGAACAGAGGTTCAATGGATTTATCTATGCTGATGATGTGCAACTAATTTTTCCAGTGAAGGAAGATTTGTCTGAATCATTGTCTAGAATTAATGGAGGGCTAAATAACATGTTGGGATGTTTGTCTCTCAACAGCCTTTAGTAAACGTGGAGAAGACAGAATGGGCTGGATTTTAAAAGGGTTACGCGCATAAGGTACGCACGTAACCCTTCTAAAACGGCCCTGCGCACGCCGAGCCTATATTGCATAGGCTTCCGGCGCGCGTAAAGCCCTGGGACGCACGTAAGTCCCGGGGCTTTCTTGGGGTGGGCATGTTGGGGGGTTTGATGCGGTCAGCACGTCATCCGGGGGTGGTGCCGCGGGCATGGTTTCGGCCCGGGGGCGTGGCCGCAGCCTCCAGACCAGCCCCCGGACCGGAACATGGCACGCGGCAGCTGGCCCGGCACGCGCAAAGTTATGCCTGCCTCTAGCAGGCGTAACTTGTGCGACAGAGGTGGGGGGGTTAGATAGGGCCGGGGGGTGGGTTAGGTAGGGGAAGGGAGGGGAAGGTGGGGGGAGGTGGAGGGAACGGGCAGCGCGCGCAGGGCTCGGCGCGTGCAAGTTGCACAAATGTGCACCCCCTTGCGTGCGCCGACCCAGGATTTTATAGACTTCGCGCGTATCTTATAAAATCCGGCGTACTTTTGTTCACGCCTGGTGCGCGAACAAAAGTACGCACGTGCGCTGTGTTTTAAAATGTACCCCAGCACATTTATCCCTATATACAACTAGGGAGAGAGGGAATTTCGAAGGAAGTTATCAATTTGCAGATAGGGGATGTGGTAGTTGAAAGAAGTAAAAAAATGAGGAGTCTAGGGGAGTTATTAGATGAGGCTCTAACTATGGATACACATATTTCTTCGGTGGTGCAGAGGATTTGGTTCCGGCTTAGGCAGTTGAGGAGACTTCGAAATTTCTTAGAGACACCGGTTTTTAGATTGATGGTTCAGGTGTTAATCTGTCCAATATTAGATCATTGTAATGTTGTTTTGGTGGGTCTCCCAATAAAGAGTATAAAAATTTACAGATTGTACAAAATATGGCTGCATGTTTGATTTTTGGTCTTTCACATGGAAAGACTGAGACACCATTATTAAGTTGCCTTCATTGGTTACCTATGGAAGAAAGGCAAATTTTAAGTTAATGACTCTGATGTTTATAAATGGGGGGGGGGGGGGGGGGAGGTGCAGGGTATCTACAAGAAGAGATCAGATGTTATGTCCCTATGCATAATTTACACTCTAAATCAGCGGCGTTAGTGTTGGTTCCATCTAGATAGGATATCTGTAGAGTGTCTAATAGTAAAAGGATGTTCCCTGTTAGCAGTCCCAAGTTGTGGGACTCGGCTCCTTTGGCAGTGAGGATGGAACAGAACTCTCTCAGCATCAGGAAAAAGGTAAAGGCCTGGCTTTTTCTATCATAGCTTGGGCAGTGGTATAGAAAGATTTGGGAGTTTTTAATGTTTTGAATTTTTTATTTTGAATGTACTTTATTATGTTTTAATTGTAAACCGCTCTGGCCAGATCTGGAATCTGATGTGCCGTATATAAGAAATGAGAAATAAGTAAATAAATAGGCCCCATCCTAGAGATATACTCGGCACACAGTCTGAACAGGAACAGTGAACTTTATTTTTCCAAGATGCCCTCTGGTGCTGTATAACCTTTGCTGACAACTTTATCAACATGCTGCATCTGGCTGAACATTATATTACATGTGCATCACAAAAAATAAGCATGCATGTGGCCAAGATTAAGTACATGCCTTGGACCAATGAGTCAAGCAACTTGTTCTGCTGACTTCTGAGGATATAGATCCCAAGGATAAGCTTAATATGAACCACTACTGGTTTAGTGAAAACTGGGTGTAGCAAACAGTCTTTATTTTGTTTCTGCTGGTTAGCACTCAACCAGCTCTGCAATTTGATCACCGTGGCTTGTGACAAACTGGTTTGCAGAGCTGAGTCAATTTTTATACCTCGAGAACTGTGACCCAAACTGGACTGGGTATTTTACAAGTGCACCTTGTGTTTGGATTATGATCCATACGGGGAATTTAACAATCTGCCAAAAATTAGCTTAAAAATTAAAATTCCTTCATCTAGTTCTGAGATGTTATTGAAACCCAGGAAAGTGATCCAAAAATGCCCCTTGCTCATGGAAAATATCAGGGAAGGACCACACCCTCCCCCTTCCTCTCCTCTCGTTTTGATCAAAATCTTCGCTTTTCCCCTATACTACCCAACTTACAGGATCGTGTGGTTATGGGCTGAGTACATCACACAACACCTCATTGTATGAGGGCATATTTCTCCTCATGGTTCCAATCCCCTGTCATAAACTGTCTTCCAGCCCTGACTGGCTCAGTATTTCAAAATGGCGCCAGCCCTAAGGCCGGTACCATTTTATTGTACAGACGTTTTGTTGTATGTCTGCACAACATGGTGCCAGCCTCAGGGTTGGCCGGCACAATTTTAAAATATCAACCTAACAGGGCAGAGGCAACAGGGGATTGCATCTGCCCCATTTGGACTTTAAATATCAATGATGGGGTAAGAGATGTAAACCCTTCCACTCAGTTGGAGGTTACCTACTCAGCCTCGGAGAGCACTGAATTCACTTAACCGGTGTAGGGGAATAAAATCTCTGGGTCCCGTGGAATGGGAGCAGGCTTTCCTGCAAGACCAAATTAGGAAGAGGTCACTTCTAAAAATAAAGTGCAGTCCATATAGTAGTTGGTGCTCCAAACGGAAAAAGAAGTTTACTTGAAAAATAACCAGTTCAGCAAGTACAAAAAAAATCAAAATTATAGCAAAGTAATAAAAAAAATCCAGATCAAAGTACAGACATTCAAATTACATCTTCAGAATTCAGATCTCAGGCAGAGGTAGCCACCAAGGAATGGCCAATCTTTCTCCTGGAGAAAAAAATCACTCTTTATGACAAAATTTGGGCCCCATATTGGACCTGGCAGAGGTCTCTCCTTTAAGTCTGGACTATTGGTGTCTGGTCGGTGGTTGGACAGTGTACCTTACAGTAATGTTCATCTTTTTATTTCTTATCTTTGAGTCATTCCTTACAGTTTTTCTTGGTTATGCTGTGTGTTAATTTACTATGTACCAGTACAGTATATGTTTTTTATATGGTCAGGCTCATGGTGTATTCATAAAAATTGCTTTAAATAAATAGTTACAAAAAAAATAAAAGAATTCAAATCTCAAACACTGCAATTAGTCCCAAGGTTAGCCTTCTTTTCTTTCTTCACTAGGTCTTCTGCGATCCCAGTAAAAATTAGAGTCTCTCTTGGTCTTGAACACAGTACTCACATTTCAGTAGCTAGACCTGCAAGAATACCTCCACTCTCTCCCAGGGGCAGTCTTCCCAGGGCCAAAAGACAGATAATCCAGAGAAGACTTCCTTTTATTTTCAAGGGCAACTTCTCCCTGTTGGCCTCCCTTTCTTCCAGCTTTTCACTCACACATACAGATCTTCTCTAAATCAAACTTCAGCTTAATTCTTACTTCACTGCTCATGGGAACACTAGCTCAGACTTTATCCAAAAACTCAACCATCAAACAGAAACTCCTCAGCCTTTTCAGTCCCCTCCTGTGCCTCGTGGGAGGCATGTTTTATAATCCTCAAATTGTACATCCCTTTGGGGGAAGAGCCACCCTGTCACTCAGCTAAAACACACATACACCCCTTGAACTTCCTCTGAACTTCTTTTCTAGATGGTCCCCGTAGTAAAAAATAGCGCACACTTTAGGACACCTCTGACCTTTTTTAGATAACCCTCTACTGAAAGATTATGCATTTTAAGTCAAAAACCACACTCTAATACACTATAGTAGCCAAGCAGGGGCCACAGAGGAATCAGGGGTGGGGCAGCTCTGAAGGGGCTTTGAATTTTTTGTATTTGCAGTAGGGACATGGATCAGTGAGGAGTCTGAGCTGCTTAGCAAGGAAAAACAAACAACAACAACCCCCCCCCCCCCTCCCAAGAAACATTTCATTCATGGTTCATTTTGTTTTCCAAAAGAAGTGAAAGACGACAGAAAATTTTGTTAACTTTTCCTGTTTTGTTTCAAACAAGAGCATCCCTAATCCGAAGACAATTCCTGTGTGCAGCTTTGAAAAACTTGAGCACTTCAATACTACCTTGGCTACTTGAATCCTGAACCATACATTTACCACAACATTCAGAAGGGGACTCGGAGGAAGAACGGCTACCTCACGCTGCCCGGAATGTCTGTGACTGTGGAGAAATAATTGCTACTGACACTTGATATTGAATGAAGAGCTCAGCACCAAATCCAGATGTCAATAAGGAATTGATTTTTATTTTATGGTCGGAGCTTCTGCCAGGGCTCATATTTAATGTTTATGCAGAATCATCTACTGCCTGCTTTAAAATGATGGATGGGCAGGTGCTGCAGTCCCGCAGTGCTTAAAGATACTTTTTACCTACAAATCAATGACAACCGTAAAATGGTTGTCACTTACCAAGACAACTGAGATCACAATATACTCAGGTCCAAATTCGAATGCAATGGGTCCACAGGCGAATCACATTCCAGAAAAGCCCATCAGTCACATTTGAACTGACTCCCTGAAACTTGCCAGGAGGTGTAGATTTTTTTTGTTTGTTTTTGTTGTACCACATTTTATGGACCTAGTATTTTCCTCCAGCTCCTTTTGGTTTCTGGCTCAATTGGAACAAGGGTTGGGATGCAGCGTCATGAGCCTTCATTCACTACTACCCAAGGATTTTTTCCTTTGGCAACTGACTTTGCTCCTGTCAGTGCAGTGAAGGACCTTTGTCCAGGGATCACGCATTGGGGCTCCTTCCGCATCCCTGCGATCGTGGGCCCTAAATCCAGCTGCTAGGCGTCAACATGGCACAGTGATTACGGCTTCCACCTCCACCCAAGGGCTAGGAATGCTGCCTGCACAACATCCCCCAGTCCCAGCTGGCCAAGGGAGAGGAATACTTGACCCAGGAGTCGCACCCAAGTCCCTCCACATGGCAGTGCTGACCCAATTGCTGAGCAATAGGGTCAGCCCCTTTTAGATTTCAAGGAGACATTACTCCCCCCCCCAAGTTTTTATCTTTTAAAATGATCTTGCTTCACATGGCAGCATGGTAAAAATAAAAAAAAAACGTTAATTTCTTCTCTTTTTAAATACTGTTGTTCATTTATCTCATTCACTGTCTACAATGCATCCAACTGTAGCACCAAAAAATAAATAACATGTGCTGGGATATCACCAAAGGAAAACCTTCATGGTCAGAATTCAAGATGGCTCTTTGATCAAATCAACATTCACCCACTTGAACAATAATTAGTGAAGCTAGTTCACAGCCCATTGATCTAGTTTGTAAAGGTCTCTACCCTTCAGGAAGGAGCCATTTTGCACTATCCGAAAGAGTAGTGATGAAGGTGTAGCTTTCTTCCTGGTCAGCTCTTGGGCACAGGAGCACACTGGGAGCCTCAAGGACTAGGTAGGGCCCCATGATCTTTTGGGGCTCCCGCACAGGGAGGAAAAGATTACTCGTCTGCCAGTAACTCCAATCCAGTATCTCCAAAACATCATCAAGCTGACTCCAAGGCTGCTGTTCAAAAATAAAGTTCTTTACCAGCGCCAATGGCAGTAAAACAAAGTTCACAGGTGATACACCAATAACTAAAGCACCAAGCAGTTCAGGGAAAAAAAAAATCCAAGTTCAAATAAAAATATCTCCTTCTCCCACAGTATCGCAATGCTGTAGACCTTTGTCAAGGAAGCTGTCTGGGGCATGGGCTCTCCTCTCCAGGGTCTTCCCCAGTAAGGGGTGAATTTTCATACATATGCATGGGTATACATGTGCGTGTGCTACCCGGCACGTGCACACATATACGCCCACATGTTATAAAATCGGGGGTCGGCGCTCGCAAGGGGGTGCACACTAGTGCATCTTGAGCGTGCCGACGCCCGCGGCCTTCCCCCATTTCCCCTAAACTTCCCCCCCCCTTCCCCTAACCTATCCCCACCCCAGCCCTATCCTAAACCCCCCCCCCCCCAAATTTTTATTTACCTTCTGCAGCCTGCCGGTACGCGATCCCCCGGCACAGCGGCAAATGGCTGCTGTGCTGGAGGTCTCTGGCCCCACCCCCGCCCCAGGCCGCCCCTTTTGTAAAGGCCCGGGACTTAGACGCATCTCGGGGCTTTACGCACTTCGCCGGGCCTTTATAAAATAGGCCCGGCACGCTTAGGGCTTTTAAAATCCGGCCCTAAATGTTTTGGGATGCAGCTCTCCTTCTTTCCCTATCTGTTATTTCTCCTACTTCTTAAACTCCGAGAAGCCTCTACCTGAATCCTTTTGTCAGTCAGCAACTCTGTGGGACCCTCCTCCTTTGGACTCCTCAAGAGAAAATCCTCTGTTCCTCCACGCTTTTCCAATACTTTCCTTGTCTGAAGAAATCCCTCTTCCTTGGTCCTGCAGAACTCAAACTTCCACAGTAACACTTCTCGGGAATTCGCTTACCTGAACTCCAAGGTCTCTTCCATCTCTGAAGGACCCAGGAACCCTGCCCCTGGGCCCCAACCACCTTCCCTGGAGGGGAAGTTGAGTTGGGGCCTCCTCCTCCAGCACAGCACCCCCTCTGTTTGGGAGTGGGCAGCTCCTGGGTGCTCTCCCCGCAGAGGGAAAGACCCTCCCAGCACTCCCCTATGGGAGGGGGCACTGACTCTTCCACCAGTTCCTTCCTGCTGGAAAGGCACTCAACTCCCTTTGCACTCCTGTGGGCATGGGATTTTATTAAACACAGGGCACCCCCCCCCCCGCTGGGGAATGCCATGACCCACAGACACACCTACTACACAGACATCACTACTCACAACCAGGCCTGCGGAGATCTGGGACCAAATCTGGGACTCACTTAAAGAAGCAGGTCCCAGCACACGTTCTGCTACTACCTCTGGCACAAAATGGATGCTTCCAGAAGAAGCAGGGCGCCATCTTCAATATCAGCGAGTTTACAGTTAACAAGCATATAAGAAGAAGTATCATTCAGCCACAAGGTAATGTCACCTGGCTGGGCATGCCATATGAACCATGACACATCCCTGCAGCAAGAGAGAACCTACTTAAAGTGAGTTCAAGGTGACACATGCCGGCACAGAGCAGTGCAGGAAACAGAATAAATGGTATCATCAACACACTGCACCGCCTTGATGTCATTTTTTACATTCCACATACAAAAACATGGCAAGTTTGTGTCGGAATGCCACCATGCTCAAATAATAAAAAGGGAATAACAATGGAAATATTCCCCAAGCAAATCTGGTCTCTTCCAAGGTTTGCTAGCAAAATAAAAGGCCAGATCAGGCTGACAGCCTTTTAGGACTCTCTGCTTCTGTATAACTGACAAGATACTTTCTCAGCTCGGATTAACATCTGTAGCTCTGCCTAGGACGTGCATACTCGCACATTAGATGAGCTCAGGTGCTAGACAAGTGGGGGAAAAAAAAAAAGATATTCCAGGAAAGAAAGCATGTAGAAAATGTTGAACAGTTCAGTACACACAAGAGTCAAAAGGTGCTCAGCATTTGGAACAAATCCATGAAGGCAACTCATGGCACAATATTAGTGCTGTCCCGGCCTGCAGATCATTTTGTTATCTCAAGTTCTCTTTTTAAAAAGGTGTTGCTACCTGGAAAATGAGTTATTTAAGAAGGTCTATCCTCGGGCAGGCACCCTACAGCGGTAGCAATGTTGTTAATCAGAAAGTCCTCTAACAAGATTTCTAATTCTCTTATGAGAATCAAAAATGTTCACTATATTTTTACACCCCAAATTGTTCTTTTGCCTTTCTTTTAAACAGTAACACCGCTTGATGCTTTGCTCTTTAATACATGATCCTCCAGTTCTCTCGAGATGCTGGGGTAGGAGGCAAGGTAGGATATTGTGGGGGTTTTTTGTTGTTTTTTTTTTTAAAGAAACTAATCTCTTCTTAATATGAAAATCTTCCTGTTTCTCATTTTCACAGTACCTCAAAGAAGAGTAATTTCACAGCACGAAAGGACTTTCCGCTGTAAGTGTTGGACAAGACAATTCCGAAGGATATTGTGTGTGTGCCTCATTGTTAAGAGTGTGAGGCGATATTATTTTCAGAGCTCTGAAGAGAGAAAATTCAAAAATTCAACCTACTTGTCAGCTTTGATTAATGTTTGCTCAGCTCTGCAATTCAATCTGCAGGTCAGGTGAGCAGAGCCGAAATGTGCTATGATGCATTGGTCTCCACCAAGGGCAGTGCACAAGCCCTCTTCCCTCCCTTTCTGAAACTCATTCATTTCATTGACAACGATCTGCTGTATGGGTGTGTTAAACAGCGAAGCACGAAAACAGCCCCTTTGCACCCGGGCTGGGGAACTGTGTGTGTGGTGACCTTCCAGAGGGGCTGCACGGTCCTTATCCACTGCCACTGAAAGCCCTGCTTGTCAGTAAGAAACGATCCTTCTGCCAGGGCACTCCCAGGTTCAGCTGAGAGCACCTGGTCTGCTGCCAGAACATGAAACTCGCCTACCACCCCCTCCGCCATGACAAATGCCCGTGCACCTCCATCCTCGTTTCCATTCCTTTAAAGTAAAATGATGCAGCTTATGAAGCATGTTCCAGCAACATTTGTGGCCA
This sequence comes from Rhinatrema bivittatum, assembly GCF_901001135.1. Classification (NCBI taxonomy): domain Eukaryota; kingdom Metazoa; phylum Chordata; class Amphibia; order Gymnophiona; family Rhinatrematidae; genus Rhinatrema; species Rhinatrema bivittatum. The sequence goes on from NC_042619.1 coordinate 257,216,751, forward strand.
AGTCGCTGCGTTGGCTCCCTGTCTGCTTCTGTGTACAGTTCAAGCTTCTCTTATTCACTTACAACTACTTTCCCTCTGCAGCTCCTCCTTTACTTATCTTCTTGCTCCCTGCACCCTTCCTTGTGAATTCTGTTCATCAGGCAGGTTGCTCTTACCTGTGCCCTTTTCCTTCACCGCCAACACCGGACCCCAGGCTTTCTACCTTGTTGCACCGAATGCCTGGAATGCCTGCATCGTGCTCCCTCTCTGGCCATAATCAAATCCAGTTTAAAATCTCACCTTTTTGAACCGGCTTCTATACAATAAGGGCCAGATTTTCAAAAGCATTTACTCGAGCAAAACTGGTTTTTGCTCGAGTAAATACACTTTACTCAAGTGGGCTTTTCAAAATTGCTACAATATATGCCATTGAATTGTCCATAGGATTTACTCAAGTAAGTGCACTTTACTCGAGTAAATAGCTTTTGAAAATTGCTACGATAGTATGTCACATTTACATGCGTAACTCCTTTGAAAATTACCCCCTAAATGCACTTCCCATTGACTCTTGTTTGTCTTAACTAAACTGCAAGCGCCGTGGAACAGGAACTGTCTCATGCTTATATCTGTACAGTGCCATGTAAGCCTAGGAGCATAAGTCACTTATCCGGCTATCTCTTAGCTGGTGTGATAGTGGGTGGATATGGGTGATGCTACTTAGCCAGTTTAATTTAAGCGGGTATAACTTATCAGGCTACGTAACGGCTTACCGCAGACATTGGCTATGCTGCTGAATATTCCTTGTAACTTAGCCTGATAACTCATGTCCAGCTTAAGTTACTTGAGCAGCCATCCTTCAATTTTTGGCCCCTTAATGTTTAGGTACACACATTACCTAGAATTTTTTCAAGAAATCTTAAACCCTGGCTCTCCTTGATTATAGCATTGTTGATTTGAACCAGCTACTTTGAAAGCTCTAGGAAGCAGGGACTGTCTCCTTAGGTGTATACTAGAGTACTGCATATGTCTACTAGTACAGCTCTATAGAAATGAGAAGGAGTAATAGAAATGTATTTCTTACAAATTAATGATTTAGGGGGTCATTTTCCAAGCAGATCGCACACGAAAAGTCCCTTATCGCGTGCGATACCAAGATCGGGGTGGAGTCAGGGTGGCGTCAGCCCCGGAAGAGGAGGAGTCGGGGTGGCACCAAGGCTGACGCCGCGAAGACTTCGCCGACAGTGAAAGGTACGCTGCGTTTTCGCTGTTAGTTTCGTGCCGAATAACTACACCTATTATGCTGGCTATCGCAGGACAGCCTCCCATTTGCCCCCCGTTACCGCCGAATTCATTATGCCTTGCGGCATTAGTAAATCCAGCCCTTAGTTTGCAATGGTGTTAGGGGAACATTGCTAATGAAAGGTTGAGGGCAGTGTGTGTGGATGGAGGGGGAAATGTATCCTGTTGCTGCTGCCCAAACTGTGGAGATTAATTTTGGGATACTTGAAGGGGGTTCATTTCATAGTGTTAGCAAACTGGCACCTGATGATGGTACAGTCTCCTAAAATATTATAATGCAGGTCCATGAGAAAGCAGACAGGTGAGCCCCTGCAGTGTGCACCCAGTAAGCATGCACAGTCCAAGCAGCACCCACTAGCAGGGGCAGCTGTGCTGATAAGGCATGCTTCAGATCGCAAGTGACCCTTGGCACTAGCAGAAATGCTGCTTTTGCCATGTTTATCCATAATGATTTCTAACTGATTTAGCAGTTTCAGCACCCTTTCAATAAAGTAAAGTGCCCAGCTTAACAAGAGAGGAACAGTAAAATTAATTTAAAATGCCCACACTGGACTCCGAAACACTCAACAACAGAAAGAGATTTATCTATATCTATGTATATCTGGCAACAGTGAGTTCCAGTTTTTATTGATGCTGTAATGCACTTGAGCCCTGTCTCACAGAGCTTCCATAAAAGCACAGAATCTGAGGACAGGTAAGGACCATTAGGCCGATTTACTATGCCCAGTTTACTTCCTAGTGCTACAGCCGAGATCCCCAGCTGATCTCCAGCTTGCCCTTCACTTCTCTGCAGCTAAGCTATTAAAAATGTGCAGGAGACAAACTTTTTCAAATGGAAAGGAAGCTGAAGAACTTGGGGACATGATAAGAAACTCAAGGGGAATAAAGTGAAAAACAGCATCAGGAAATAGTTTTTCACAGAAAGGGTGGTGGATGCCTAGAATGGCCTCCTGGAGCGGGTGTCAAAGACAAAAACAGTGACAGCATTCAAAAGGGTGTGGGATAAACACAGAGGATCCTCTGCAAAACATCTGTTCTAACTCTTTTCTGCTCTTCCTGTGTCCATCTCTTTGATGCAGTTGTTATGTGTGCACTGCCTTATTCTGATATGCAGCTGTTTTCTAGAGTTCCAACAACCAGATTGCATGAAACTTCCAGTATGGGAGAGGGAAGAAGGAACAAGGTCATATATTACCCCCATTCCAGTTGGGCAAACCAACACATGGGGAAAGAAAATGACTCAGCCAAGGAAGCACAGCCAGGCCAGGCCCCATAAAACAGGAACTCCCCTGATTTTACATTTGATGCAGTCACCACCCCCCCCCCCCCCCCCCCCAATAAATAAAACAATTTCATTTATTTACAGAGGCTGCAGCAAGTGGTGACTACTAAACTTAGTAAAACAGAACATAAAGGGAGCTAAACGCCACCCCTTATCTCCAGCACAACCGACAGAGAGATGTAATACTGAAACTTTTCCCGAGAACTCTAATGGCTTCGTTTTCAATTATCCACCGCCTCTGAACTACAGAAAGTATTGACCTTCCTTAACAAGGTTCCCTGTCATCCTTGATGCAGAAAAGAAGCGATGCCAGCACTGGTTCTGGGGCCCTAGGCCAGTGCGGCGCTGCCAAGCTCTCCATCTGCATCGCAACGACCTGGCCTGGCTCCTGTAGGGGGCGCCTCATACAAAGTCCTCTTGGAGGTGACTGAACTGAAATCCCACCGCTTACTCCACACATCTGCACCTCCCCTGTGAATCTGTGAAAAGGGGAAGTAAGAAAGAAAAGGGCCAGGGGCAGACCAGACTTTGTAAAACTAATGGGGACCTCAGGCTCGCTAAAGCTTATGAAGAGCCGTGGTTGAGTCTTTTAACTCGCTCTGGCACCACATTCACTGTGAAGGAAAGGATAAGGGGTCAGAGGGAGCACAGAAACGACAGACAGCAGTAAAGAGAATGGTCTTGCAATATCTTGCATCCCATTGTATTACTATTTAAAGTTACAATAACCCCAGCCTGTGATTGATTTTATTTAGTGATTGTTGTACAAAGCATTCCAATTCACCAGCAGCAAATATAACAGGACAAGGAGTGGGGAGGCCAGGATGCACAACGCCTGACTCGTAGTGAATATCTATGGAAACTGTAATAAAATTCTCAAGTGCAGCAAGGAACAGCGATGTACCCTGACAGCGGTCTCCCTGGTCATATTGCACTACAGCTTCTAAGTAAACGTCTTATTGATCAATATAGTCAGCAAAAGGGCATGTGAGCCGAGCAAGAAGCGGCGGGGGCATGAGCGAACCTGCCGAAGAGCATCAAGAACCGTACTGCCCAGTCCTTCTGGCCTTGGCTCAGAGTCCCCACCATCATAGCCCTGGCTTTTGGGAAGGATCAGCAGCTGAATGATCAAGAGAAGAAGGTGTGGATGGCTGTCAGTCCTGGTAATTTCCAGGGTGAGAGTAGACAGCAAGTTCAAACCGTGTGATAGGGTTGTGTTGTTTATATTATTATATATTGATTTTATGAAATTTATTTATCAAATGTATTTTGACAAATTGCATTTTTCATCTTGTTGTAAGCTGCTTAGGGCAATCCTTTGAGATTGATAAGGTGGAATAGAAATGTAATAGAAATAGAGAGCAGCAGTTATCAAAAATAGAAGGATTCCCCCCCTCCCTATATTTAGTTATTTTCTACATTGCTTTCAGCATGGAAAATACTTGTACAACCTGCCATGTATAACAGTCTTGTGTCTGATCACTTTATTTTAATTGCAATATATCTGATGCTACTTTAATGATTGCAATATAGCTGAACTGCCCTTTGTGTTATTTATAAAGCATGTAATGATCCTGATTAAAATATATATTTTGTTATCAGTAAAGATTAAGAATACTTTCTTTAAAAAAAGAAGTTTTCAGACATTGAGAGGGGCAAGAAGTATAATAGGGCCATGTGTACCAAATTTGCCTGCAGACAGACGGTAAGGTGCAGAATGAGGAATTCATCATTACTACAGCCCAAAGTGCTCCAGCCCGGGACAGAAGTCCCTGCTATCCAAGCTGTGCTCTGCACGCTCATACGCATATCCAGCTACACCCCAGAAAACACATGGAGGGATAGATATACAGGCAGAAGAGTTCTCCACCTTGACGCTGGAACCCAAAAAGCAGGTCATGCTATACTTGCCAGTGGGCCACGGAGATGAAGCTCCTCTAGAAGAACAGAAATGGAAGAGTTAACACCACCCAGCGGGCAGGCTCCGCTTGCTGATGGTTTCTGGGCTATCGGCAAAGTGGAGTGCGCCTGCCTAGGTATAACACGGTAGAAAACGCTTTCAAATGGAGGACAGCGTGAGCTCTTGTTCTATCACCGAAGGCTGGGTGACAGTTTTACAGCAGTCACGAGGAACAAGTCATCAGGAAAGGTCAGCAAACCTGGAGCCTTGAATTGATTTGGTTAGGCAACGAGCTCCATCATGATCTAAAGTGAAGGCTCACCATATCCCCCCTAGAAAGGCCCTGTGAGGGCCAGTACCACTGCTGCCCACTCTTACGGGCAACCCTGGCGGATTTTGGCAGCTGGCAATGCAGCTCGTCAGGGATCTATACCTCCAAGAAAAGAAGGAGTGCCATGGTTGTGCCCATTCATGCAACAAGGTGCAAACAAGCAAAGGAGAGAAAAGAGAGAATTCAACAGCTGGGTAGAACTGTCCTCCGAGGCAGACTGGATTATCTATATATATATATTTTTTAATTTTCATGTTTATTAGTCACCAACAAGGTATACCATAACACAGATCATAGTTACAAGAGCATGAAATAGTTAAAATGTTGCTCTTTACACTGGGATCCAGCGGTCACACAGAAGAGGAGAAAATCTTTGCTAACCATGCCCGGTCAGACCTTACGAGACGTTGCCTGGGCTACTGGGGATCTTCTCTCACCACACTCCTGACTATCCTCAGCTTCTCTCTTCACATCTCTGTTATAAAGTACCTGAAAGATTTCAGCTCTGACAGCTCCTTGTATGTTCATGAATAAAAAGCAACTTCAGTCCAGGATTTCATTTTTATAGTGTCTGGCTGGATTGCACTTACTTAGCTAGAATGCAATCATGTGTGACTATAAAATATACCCCTGCAATGTGCCTCTTTTTTTTTTTGTATTAAAGTCACAATGTTCACAGCCAAGGAAGAACAGAGAAGCAGCTATGGGTTCCCTCTCCCCTCCCTCCTCTTTCTTATCTGAAATGAAATGTATTTTTATTAGAACTGGTTTAAAGGTCTTATTGATCGAGGCCATTGTTGGGTGTCGTTTCTGGGTCAGGAAACAGACAGGGGTCCAGACAGCGGCAGAAGTGCAGACAGCTGTGAATAATCCAACTCCACAAACGTGTAATTACTATTACAAAGAAATAAAAAAAGAAATGAGAGAGATTGCCATAGAAAAGAGCTCTCTGTCCAGAAAACGCCACTTTCCGTGTGGGTTGCTGGGTCTGAGGGGGACAGCAGGTCAGGTGCATGGGTTCAGGGATTAGAAATCATGGCTAGGTCAAATTTACAGGCGTCGGCGGCTGACCTCAACAAAGCCACAAGTTTTATTCACTCTCTGCAGGTCAGGCAGGCAGGCGGATTCTGGCCTCTGCCTACCTCTGTACACAGCACATTGATCACACAGCCACATCGCAAGGCAACGCACACAGTGAGTGTTGCAGGTGCATCGCAATAGGTATGGCTCAAGCAGTCCCACTAATGGTCCAGATTCACAAACCTGCCTCAATTTGACCAACTACCTCGTATGCTGCCATGGCGCCACCCACCCACAAAACGGCCTCTCGGCAGAGGTGGTAGAGACATAAACAATTACAGAATTCAAGAAAAAGGGAGCCTGGTTGCGAAGAAGTGAGGGTAAAGCCAGGAATCAGCCAGGTTCAATGGCACTGCTCGGGGAATGAAATTAGGCAGACTAATTCTTATTTGCTGCCAGATTCTCTCTCTTTCTGTGGCTGAATGAGGTTTGGTTTTAGTCCAAACCAGCTTCACTATCTGTATGTAGAAAGCCTAAAGGAGCTCTACCAAAGAGGACTGTTCCATTTGTCCCAGGGAAACAGAAACAGAATTATTGTAGGTTACAGCTCCCCCATGTGGGAGATGAGAATGGTGAGTCCTGTGAGTACGTAAACCCACGCCACCATCTTAGGGTGTGGACTTTTAGTTATACCTTGAACAGGTAGCATGTCAATATGCTTAGGAAAGGATCCTTGGGCCTCTAAGGATGAAGCTTGAGTATATGAAAATAGAAAGGGTGTCTTTGCCTAACCTTACCATGACTTTCTGGAAACCTTTCTCTATTTTTGGTTACCCCTTATGAAGGATTTACTTTTTCCGACATGTCCGAGTAGCCTAGGGCTCAGGGCTCAGTGATTGTCATCTAAGAGGACTGGTGTCTCTTACCCTGACTCCTGTGAGTCCTCATTGGAGGGATGGATCTGGGTTCATTCTTGGAAAGGAGGAGGCAGTAAAGAAGATCTTTGGCACCCATCTTGTCTTAACCACATCTACATCATCAGGATGTAGAAAGCAGGAATACCAACCAGGGAAGTAAGGAGAAGGAGTAAGAACTTTGTGCTGAACAATAGGACTCAAGGTATGAGATATGGGACTTTGCTTTAAGACAGACATCCCCTAACTTTTTAAGGGGGTAAAAATTATTCTAAGCACAAAGAAGAGTGGGATCTGGGAGTAAATGTATCTGATGATCTTAAGGTAGCCAAACAGGTGGATAAAGAGACAGTAAAAGCCAGAAAAATGCTTGGGAGCCCAAAAAGGGAGGTGATATTGCCCCTGTATAAGCCCATGGCGAGATCTCGTTTGGAATTCAGAGTACAATTCTGGAGACCGCATCTTCAAAAGGCTATAAGGAGGATGGAGTCAGTCCAGAGGGTGGTTACTAAAATGGTCAGTGGTCTTCATTGTAAAGTACAAGGGGATAGACTTAAAGATCTAAATATATATACCCTAGAGGAAAAGCAAGACAGGGGAGATAAGATATCTCAAAAGTTTCCATGCACAGGAGGTGAGCCTTTTTCAATGGGGCTCATGCGATGAAGTTGAAAGGAGGCAGACTCTTATGGAATATTTCTTCACAGAGAGGGTGGTGGATGTGTGGAACAGCCTCCCAGTAGAAGTGATGGAGACAAAAACAGTCTGAATTCAAGAAAGCATGGGATAAAACAGGGGATCTCTAAGGAAGTGATGAAAATGGGCTGACTGGATGGGCCATACTGTCTTTTTCTGACACCATGTTTCTATGTTTCTAAGGGAAGGGCCACATAGCAAATTTCAAATAGCCAGGAGGGTTGGGATGAGGTAGGGGGGGAAGTACCCCTTGGAGTTTCCTAGGTAGGTGGGGGGGGGGCATGTCTGACCCTTTGTATCCTTTCAGATGCTGGGAAAGAGGGGAAAGGGTTCCCAAGGACTAGATGGAGTGGCACTAATAATAATTTTACATTTCTTGGAAGATGGAGATCCTGCCACACCCTGTACCCTGGCTTCTCCTTCCCCTGCATTTGCCTGAGGTGTGTGTGTGTGCGCCCTCCCTTCCATTTCATTTACTCCCCTACCTTCACTCTCATCGCGTCCCCTTCTTACCCACTCACTCACCTCTCATTTTTCCCCTTCCCACTTATCCCTTCCCTTCATTCACCCCTTCCCCAACTTCAGTTCTTATTTAACCCCTCCTTTCCCTTCTCTCTCATTCCCACCTTTCCCTTCCCTCCCCTTCACTCTCACCCCTCCCATTCACCCCGCACTCCCCTCCTTTCACCCCTTCACATCCCTTCTTGTCACCTCCCTGACCCTTACTCACACCTCTCACTCACTTCTTTTCCCTCTCTTCCCACTTACCCCCTTTCCCTCACAACTCACATTCACTCCCCACCTTTCACTTTACTCCCTCTCATTCTATTCATTCACCCCTTTTCCCTCCACCCTTCTCTCCTCTCTTATCCCTCAATTCCCTTCCCTTTCATCCTTTCCCTTACTCACCTCCCAGTGGTGTCTTCAGAAGCACAGCCTGGCTTCATCTCCAGCTGGCAGGGCCTGGCCTTCCCATCAATGGCCTTCTTCAGCTCTAGGGTCCATGGCCTGCAGGCCGAAGTTTGGGGGACTCCTGCTTTATGGATCATCCTATCCACCAAATTCTGAGAGGAAGCTTTAAAACTACCTCATTAATTGGAAAAAATCAGTACTAAAAGAATTAATGGACATCAGTATCGGCCTAAATTAACGAAGCTTAAAGACACAGATTTAGTAAAAGAACTAAAGCTGTAAATGGACTGTAAAAAGAAAGAACAGGCTACATAACATTTTTATCAGTTTTCCATCTTTAAATAAGTAAATGTTAAGTTGGAAAGCATCCGTTGCTTCCAGCGTTATTACTACTGCTTTATGTTGAATTAACTATTAAATAATGTTCAGGGCCTAGGAAATAATTTCCCCCCATCCCCAACAGGGAATCTTGGACTGGCCTTTCTGCGTGGCTGGTCCCGAGGGCGGCCAAGGAAGTAGGGCGACGGCAGAGATCAATTCCATTCCGATGACTGGGCAAGCAACTGAAGGCAAGGTCAATTCCTTTCCGAGGTCTGGGCAGGTGGCTGAAGGCAAGGTCAATTCCTTTCCGAGGTCTGGGCAGGTGGCTGAAGGCAAGGTCAATTCCTTTCCGAGGTCCGGGTAGAAGAAGGAAACCAGAAAGGCTACTTGGAAGGCAATCCACACAGGCGGCCTGAAGCAAGCAGGAAGAACTTGTTGCCAAGTCGTAGGGTGACCGGGGGAGCTTCCTTAAGAAGGCTGGGAGTTTTGACGTCAGCTAGGGGCCGGGCCTGGTTTTCCCGCCGTGGCCCCTTTAAGATGTGACGTGTCGGCACGTGCGCGCGCACTAAGAGACGCCCGGGAGCATTGGAGCTGCGTCTCAGCCTCCACGCGGCCGCGGGAAGGCCCCAACAGATGGAGAGCGGCAGCAGTGAAAGCCCCCGAGGGGACAACAGCAGTCGGACCGCGGGTGAGGGAAGGCGCCCGCGACCTGTTAGTGCTGGCAGCACTAACACTGAGGTATAGTCTTCCAGGTCCTGAGATGGGACGCTAGTCCAGGGATTATATGTATGTTAAGGGGATAATTTTATAACAGCTGCATCTAAATTAGGTAACAAATGAATGCATAAGATACACCAGTTTTCTTTTTTTTTTTCTTTTCATAAAATAGAGAGAAATACAAATTTCCATCTAATAATTGCACATAAAAAAACAAAACGAATGCCTCATTACAATATAATGTGGAAACAACTGTACACAAGTAGCAGTATCATATGCAGGGAAAATTGTCAGGAAAATATAAGCTTAGGCTTCTGAAAATCCTAATAATAATTTATGTGAAAGTTCAAATATGCCTCCACCCTCCAACGATCCCCAACCTCGCGTCAGGTAAATTTACGTTCGTTTAACCTGTGGAGATGCCTTAGGAAATTCTCCTCCCTATTCTTAAATGGGAGGATGTCTATTTTCGAAATGGGCTGGTAATGTTAGAGATTTCACTGCACGGAGCGGCAGTAGCCACAGAGGCATTCACGGAGCGGGATGCCAGTGGCCAGTGGTTGGTGTTCCGCCTTTACGGAGTGGAGGGATGGAGGGCTGCTATCTCCAAAAAAAAAAACAAAAAACAAACAAACAAACAAAGCAGGGGTGGGTAAGAGTATGGGGCAGGGGTGTGGCCTGCTTGTTTATTTATTTATTTAAGGTTTTTTTATACCGGCATTCATGAAAAACTCACATCATGTCAGTTTACATAAAAAACAGGGGTGCGATGAATACAACAACGAACATAAATAAACGTGATGAAGAGATGCAGTTACAATTAACAAGGGCTATTGAACTGGGGTGGAGGAATTAAAGAGAGATAGAAGAAGTTAATTATATACAGATGTACAATATATACAGTGTACAAAATATACAGCTACTGTTGCGGCGGTTGCTTCCCCTGATTGAGCTGGATGTTCACTGGGATGCGGATACGGCGCTGCTCTCTGCATTGGTGGAGGGGTGGAAGGGAGTTGGGGCCGGAGGGAGCTGGAAGCCAACAGTGACGGGTGGGAGGGAGAAAAAGGGGGGGGGGGGGGAGAAATGGATAAACTGCATGGCTTGCTGGGCAGACTGGATGGGCCGTTTGGTCTTCTTCTGCCGTCATTTCTATGTTTCTGTTATTACCATTGTCTATTGGTTCTAATAGACGAACACTAGATCAGAATCTTAGAGAATGAGATTTCAGATGTTGTGCCATCGCTAAAGATATATAGATATATAGTTACATTTTTGTTCTGATTAACCATGAGTCAATTGACACATTAGATTTCAAATTGCATGCTGGGCAAACCACAGTGTATTCTGGGAGATGTACTATGCCATCTCTCACCTTCTCCTGGCCTGGTAATGGGAGCTAGGACACCAGGACAACCTGCACGGCTCAGAGTTGTTCTCTGCTTTTCAGGGCTTAAGAAGATAAGATATGCCATACTGAGTCATACCAAGGGTCCTTAAAGCCCAGTATCCTATCTCCAATAGTGGCCAGTTCAAGTCACAAGTACCCAAACATTAAATATATCCCATGCTACTAATGCCAGCAACAAGCAGTGGCTATTCCCTATGGATATAAAGCAATTTATGGACTTCTCCTCCAGGAACTTATCCAAACCTTTTTTAAACACAGCTGCACCAGCTGCCTTAACCACATCTTTTGGCAATGAATTCCAGAGCTTAATTGTGCATTGAGTAAAAAAGAATTTTCTCCGATTTGTTTTATATGTGCTACTTGCTAACTTCATGGAGTGCCTCCTAGTCATTGTATTATCCAAAAGAGTAAATAACTAGTTCACATTTACCAGTTCAAGTCCTTTCATGACTTTGTAGACCTCTATCATATCTCCCCCTCAGCTGTGTCTTCTCCAAGCTGAACAGCTCCAACCTCTTTAAACTTTCCTCAATCCTCATAGGGGAGCCGTTCCATCCCCTTTATCATTTTGGTCATCCTTCTCTGTACTTTTTACAGTGCAATTATATCTTTTTTGAGATGCAGCAACCAGAGTTGTACACAGTATTCAAGGTGCAGTCTCACCATAGAGCGATACAGAGGCATTATGACATTTTCCATTTTCTTCACCATTCCCTTCCTAATAATTCCTGTTTGCTTTTTTTGACTGCCACAGCACACTATGAAGCCCAGATCTTTTTCCTGGATGTAGCTACAGCATGGATTATTTTTCCCTATGCGGTAGATTTTCAAACCTGCGCGAGGGGCGTATATGTGCGTGCGCTACCCGGCGCGCATACATGTACGCCTGATTTTACAACATGCGCGCGCATGTTATAAAATTGGGGGTCAGCGCGTGCAAGGGGGGTGCACAATTGTGCACCTTGTGCGTGTCGAGCCCACGCCGAGCCTCGTAGTCTTCCCCCGTTCCCTCCCAGGCCACTCCGAAATCGGAGCAGCCTTGGAGGGAACTTCCCTACCCCCCACCCCACCTTCCTTTCCCCTACCTTTTACTTTGTTTTTCTTTTATTTCCAAATTTACTTCAACCCCTAGGGCTGAAGTAAGTTGTGCGTGCTGGCCAACTGCCGGCGTGCGATCCCCAGCACAGCAGCCGTGCAGAGGCCTCTGGCCACACCCCCACCACGCCCCCTCCCCGCCCCTTTTTGCAAGCCCCGGGACTTACACACGTCCCAGGGCTTTACGCGCGTCGCCGGACCTTTTGAAAATACGCCCAGCACACGTAACCCTTTGAAAATTTGGTCCTATGTACAACACCTTGCACTTGTCCACTTTAAATTTCATCTGCCATATGGATGCCGAATCTTCCAGTCTTGAAAGGTCCTCTTGCAATTTATCACAATCTGCTTATGATTTAACTACTCTGAATCATTGTGTCATCTGCAAATCTGATCACCTCACGCATCGTACTGCTTTCCAGATAATTTATAAATATATTAAAAAGCACTGGTCCAAGAACAGATCCCTGAGGCACTCCATTGTTTACCTTTTTTCCACTGAGAAAATTGACCATTTAATCCTACTCTGTTTCCTGTCTTATAACCAGTTTGAAATCCACAAAAGGACATCGCCTCCTGTCCCATAGCTTTTTAGTTTTCTTAGAAGCCTCTCATGAGGGACTTTGTCAAACGCCTTCTGAAAATCCAAATACACTACTACATCTACCTGTTCATCTTTATCCGCATGTTTATTCACCCCTTCAAAAAAATGCAGCAGACTTGAGAGACAAGACTTCCCTTGGGCAAATCCATCCTGGCTCTGTCCCATTAAATCATGCCTATCTATATGTTCTGTGATTTTATTTTTTATAATAGTTTCCACAAATTTTCCTGGCACTGAAGTCAGGCAGTCTATAGTTTCCAGGAACAGTGCCCTGGCATCAAATTGAAGATTGTGAATTCTGCTGGCACAGAAGTCTCTTTTTGTCCGTAAGATGTCTTGTAGAGATGGAATGGGATAGGCTTAAGTTATGTTTGAGCTGGTCTTTGGAGTTGATGAAATGTGAATGGAGGGAGCCGACTAAAGATAGTCTGTGAGCAGGAGTGAGGGGTGGCTGTTGAATAGTGGAGTAAGCCCTGGAAGAGGGAACTGTAGCTTAGGCTAGGGTGGTAAAGTTCTTATTCGGTGAGTTGCTGGCAGAGGCTTCAATTTGGAAGAGGCTTGGGTTTGGAGGGAGAGAGGTTTCTACTGAGCAGCATTTAGGTGCGCATGAAGGGGCACACAAAGGGGCAGGCTCCTTTGTCGCGCTCCTTTGGCGTGCGACGCCCGGCGCACGGTGCCGCGGTGGGTAGCCCTGCTTTAAAGGGCTTTTTTATTTTCTGTTTAAAGTTTCTTTTGTTCTTCTCCCCTCCCAGGCACTGATGACAGCGCAGCTCTTACCTTAGATTGGTTGGAGTTCATTACTTGTAATAGGTCTGAAATTTCATATTTTAGTTCTTTCAGAACACTAGGATGATTTGCTATTTTTCAGTTTGTCAATCTGGACTATTACATCTTCCAGGTTTACCATGATTTGGTTCAGTTCATCTGAATCATCACCCTTGAAAACCATCTCGGGAACAGGAATTTCCCCAACATCCTCCTTAATAAACACTGAAGCAAAGAATGAATTTAGTCTTTCCACGATGGCCTTATCTTCCCTAAGTGCCCCTTTAACCCCTCAATCATCTAATGGTTCAACCAACTCCCTCACAGGCTTCCTGCTTCGGATATATTTAGAAAACTTTTTATTATGAGTTTTTGACTCTATGGCCAACTTACTTTCAAATTCTCTCTTAGCCTGTGTTATCAATATTTTACATTTTAAGTTGCCAATGCTTATGCTTTTTCTTATTTTCTTTAAATGGATCCTTCTTCATATTTTTGCAGGATGATCTTTTTGCTAAAATAGCTTTTCATCTCGCCTTTTAACCATGCTGGCAATTGTATGGCCTTCCTGCCACCTTTCTTAATATGTGGAATACATCGGGACTGTGCTTCTAAAATTGTATTTTTTTAACAATGTTCATGCCTGTTGTACACTCTTAACCTTTGTAGATGCACCTTTCAGGTTTTTTTTTTCTATTTTTCTTGTTTTATTAAAGTTTCCCTTTTGAAAATTTAGTGCTAGAGCCAAGGATTTACTTATTGTCCCCCTTCCAGTCCATTAATTCAAATCTAATCATGTTATGATCGCTATTGCCAAGCAGCCCCACCACCGTTACCTCTCTCACCAAATCCTGCGTTCCACTAAGAATTAGATCTAAAATAGCTCCCTCTCTTGTCGGTTCCTGAACCTATTGCTCCATAAAGCTGTCATTTATTACATCCAGGAACTTTATCTCTCTAGCATGTCCTGATGTTATATTTACCCAGTCAATATTGGGGTAATTGAAATCTGTGCTTTCCCTTCCATTAGGTTTCATGGTAGACTCTTGCCTGCTTTCCTCCTATGCACAGTCTGTGCTATTGATTATGTGCTCTCCCGTAAGCGTCTTTGAAAGAACAGCGTGGCTGTTGGACGTCCTTCATTTACTGTTGCTGCAGCCAATCTCACTGCAATGTGGTTCTCAGACTGACCATATACTGGCTGTACAAGTCTCTGCACGCCTTCCTCTTCAACATCTTCAGCTGAATCAATCTCCCCTCTTATTTTCTTTTTTGAAACCTACCTCTCTCCTCCCCTTCTCCCTTTTTGATTGTGTCTCTCTTTTTTCTTTACCCTTTATGACCCCTCCCCATAGGCCTTTACCACCTTGGCCCAAAACACCAGGACCACTGCCCACTGCAACCCCCCCTGCAGACTGACAGACAAATCCAAAAGACTTCAGCTCAGTGTGAAAAGAAAGTGGCACGCCAAACCATGTGTCTCGTGCAAGGAAACTAAACACCAGAGCAAATGATTAAAATATACAGACATGGCTACATGAGATTTAAAAACCTGTTAAGATTCTCATTGCTCTCAGAGTTGCAGGAGAGAAGATCCCAGTGCAGAACGTTTAGACTCGGTACCCCAGAGAGGTGAGCTTAGCAGGATATCCGCAATGAATATCTATGAGACAAAAATATGCACCACTGTTTAAACCCCACTTCTTCCACCGATGCTCCGTGTGACCTTGGGCAAGTCACCTTATCTCCTGTTGCCTCAGGTACCCCACTTAATCTGTAAACTCTTTGGAGCAGGGACTTATCATACCTGAATACTTATTATCATAGTAAAACATTGCATTATGTCCAGTGGTGCTATAAACAACAATAAGTATTAGTAGCTGGTTAGATTAAATACTCAGAAAAAAAAAAAGATCCGTTTGTGAGCCCTCAGGAGCAGAAATGAGAACCCCTATCTTACTGTGGAAAAAATATTACCAGGTCATTCTCCTTTTACTTTCAGGTCAGTGACTGTCAGTCCATGTATCCACAGAGGCTTGACTGGATCTCCACTAGAAATGTCTGTCTCCCATTCATGGGCTTTCTTCCTCTGTGTACACAGCGTTCCTGGTCATGCCTACAATCCTTTCCCACCATCAGCACTACGGTCTCACGCTTAAATGTTTAATTTAATCACTGCTGGCCCTGGTTCTGCTTCAGTGCGCTATTAACGGAAATACCTGCACAGCCAAATTAATCCTGACACCCAGCCTTTTCCAGCGCTGGCGACTATGCCCCAGACACAGACGCACGCTATCTGTAAAGCACGGAGAAATAGCACAAGGGCTGCCGTCAGCATATTGTTTCCCATTTGTAGAAAAATGGAAAGTGGAAAAGGTCTGTTAGGTTTATCAATGCTAATTAAATGATACAGCCTTTTCTGGCTAACGCTTTCTCTATTCCTCTCACCCCTTTCAATCTCTCTTTCAGCCTCCCTTTTTCCCTATGCCTTTGTCTATCTCATCCTCTCTCTTACTTCTGTTATCATTTCTCCTCCCCTTCCATCCTCATTGCTTGCTTCTCCCTCTTTCTTTTTACCTTCCTGGTAATATTTGCTTTCTTGTCCATGGCCACCTAAAGGACCTGAATTCTGTGCATGCAGATAAAGTTACCCGCTGCAGATGCATTCACTGAACTGGAGCAAAAACGCACCACAGAACACTTGTTTTGAGGGGTATCACAAGTAAGACAGCAAAAATATTACAAAGTTTGAATCAGTTCTTACAATTGCCTCATGAATTGCAAGCTGACATATCTTCCTTTCTGGACATAAATGCACAAATAAACCCACCGCCCACATACCCAGCCACTTATATGCACGTTCAAGGACACACCCACTCCACCATATACTTGTATAGACCTACACACACCCACTCATAGAAATACACCAGAATATACAAACCTATACCCCCACCTGATATCCATTCACACACACACATGTACAAACACTCCCATCCACCTACAAACACATCCACAGAGTCCATGCAGAAAAATACCATGCTTTCAACATTTACTCTGTTGCCTTGGCTGCTAGGGCCTCTTAACCTGCCAAAATGTGAAAATCTCAGTACCAGCAAATGACACAACCATTCGGTTCCTCTCTGTTTTCTGTTGTCATTTACCCTGACAGAATCCTAAAACCAAACAAACAGGCAAACATGCTAAAACTCAAAAGTTGACACCTTCCCGTTTCAAAGACGCCGTCATCCCTGTTTCGCGGCTCAGATGCCACCAGTGGGTCCTCCTCCATCAACGTGCTGTGCCGTCCCTTAGGCGTGTATCTGCTTTTAAGGGCTCCGTGGTGGAAAAGGCCAATACAGGCGCCCCTTGATGACGTCATACGGCTGGGTATTTAAACCCAGCTGCGACTCTTACTCCTCGCCTCAGCAACGGGTCTCCTGCTGTCCAAGCAGTGCGTGTTGCCAGCGTTCCTGTCTCCTTGCTTTGCCTTGTCCCTCCAGCTTGCCTTGTGCCTCGTTGTGTCCAGCCTGCCCTGCCCTGTCTCTCCAGCCTGTCTCATCTCGTCAGTCCACCTTCCTTTGCCCCTGTATTCTCGTCGGACTGACTACCCGGATTTGGACCTTGACTGTGCCTTGCCTGCTGCTTTGCCACCGACTTTAGCCTGGACACTGACCATTCTTGATCGCTGCGTCCCCTGACCCAGCCTGACTCCAGACTCCCCATCTCACCATACCCTGAAGGACTCTTGCCTAAGTCCTGCCGGAGCCCAAGGGCCCAACCTGCAGGAAAAGGGGCTGGTAAAGGTGAAGCTCCAGTCCAGTCCCATCCCAGGCTTCATCTGCTTGCTGCTGGTATGGACCTAGAGAGTTCATTCGCTAGGCTGCGCCAACCCCTCACTGCAGCACAGTGGGCCGAGTGCGAGCAACACGGATTTTAAAAAGCCGCAAAGTACGCGCATATATACCCACGTGCGTGTCAAAAATAAGAGAGCAGAAAAGGGGCAGAGCACAGGCGGGGTATGGGTGTTTTGGGGTGGGGCCCAACAGTTACATCTGCAACTCCGTATTTTAGAAATGGAGATTACAGCGCACCGGTGGCTTGTCATCCGCGTAACTTTACTGCTGCTTCATATGAGTAGCAAACTTTAGGGCTTATAGGATAGGGTGAGGGGTCTGGGTCAACTGGGGGGCATGCAGGATGAAGAACCAGAGGGGACTTGAAGACCTCGATGTTAACTGGGCAAACTGATGGACTAATTGTAAAAACTGGGATTGTCCCTCACGCAAGCTTGTTTTAAAATCCACCTACCTATGCGCACATAAAATCCGACAAAATCTTAGGAAAGATATGTGAAGTATGTTTTCTCAAGCAATCTCTTAAGTTTAGCCACATACTTATGCGCGGGAGGTGTATTTTAAAATGTATGCACGTAAGTGCGCGCATGATTTAAAATTGCAGTGCATCTCTGCTTGCTCGCCGATATGCGCATGTATGGGTGCACGCGCACTCGTTTTAAAATTAGCCTGCATCAGTTTTTGCAGTGAAATGCACAGACTGGGGATTTAAAGCCAAACCTGCTGTGCAAACAGGCAAAATGTGGAAGGAAAATGCATTAGTATAGAGATCCATATTCAGTGCATTTGTCTGGCTAACTTTGGCACTTAGCTGGACAAACGCCAAGATTTAAAAATTCCATCTGTCAGACCGCTGACATAGCCGGATAACTTGTTATCCGGCTAAAAACATATCTGCCTATGCCAGGGACGGTCTGAGGGTGTTCCGGGGTGGAATGGCATTATCTGGCTAAGGCTGCTGGAAAACTTTAGGACAGCCAAACAGTAGTCCTAAAGTTATCTGGCTAATTGTAAGAATATCCTGGCCAAGTTAACTGGACATATTTATCCAGCTAACTTTCCTAGCTGGCCTGCAACTAATTATAGACCTCTAAGTGTAAAAGGCATGGGAAAGCTGAGAATTGAGGCGAATTCTCATAAAAAATAATACTGCAAGGAGTCCTATAGTCCTTTCCCTAGGTCCATGCTCCTACCAGCTGAGGACATATTGAGATGGAAGAGTAGGGAGTGGACTAAACCATTTTGCGACTGCACTCCCCTCTGAAAGGGATCAAAAAAGGGCAGTTCAGGGTTTGGAGAGAGAAGCCCAAGAGGGCTCTTTATAGAAAGGTTAGGAGTCAGGAGACTGAGAAGAAACAAACCTTTGGTCTGGGGAAGGGGTAAAAAAAAAAAAACCCCTGCCTTTGTCTTTGTTGCTCCACAGTCTATAGCAGCGGTGGCCAACTCTGGTCCTTGAGCGAGGCTGGTGCTTCCATTAGGCAAACTAGGCAGTTGCCTAAAGAGCCAACATTTGGGGGGGGGGGGGGGGGGGAGCAGCAAAATCCCACCAGCATGAGGCCCAGAGGGGGTGCTGAATCAAACCTAATACCATCAAATAAGGAAGCACTGTTCTGGAGCTATTGCCACTGTTAGGAGGAAATGTCGTGCTAGAGGTAAATTGGGGAAGGTGGATGTAAAACTGAAGGTTTGCAAAAGATGCGAAATGATCTTGCATCGGCCGTGTCCTCGAGAGCAACAAACAAGCCTGGTTTTCAGGATATCCACAATGAATATGCATGAGGGGGATTTGCATGCATGGCCTCTCATGCATATTCATTGTGAATATCCTTAGAATCTGGCCTCTTTGTGGCTCTTGAGGACAACCCCTGGTCTATGGTAAGTTCAGAGGGCCATACAAACAAGTTCCCTGTGGGGGTGCTTCTGATGCTTGACTGAAGTTGACTTCTCCTGGGGAGTCCAGCAGTGAGGTGTAGAGTGTCTCCTTTCTGGGGGAAGTGAACCTCTCACCCTGGCCCTTGTTCATCCTTCTGTGGGGGAAGGAGGACTCTGAAGGGAGTTCAAGGTAAATGAAGATTTAAACAGGACCAGTGAGGGGTGAAGGCTGGGTGCCTGTCCAGAGGTGATCAGAGGGTGTGTGGAAAGAGCAGAGGAGAGAGCTGCCCGTCTGTTGCCATGTGTTTAGTGCTCCAGAATTCCAAAGGATTTCAGGAGGGGAGATGGAGAAGTGTGTGTAAGAGAGGTTCAGATATTGGAGGCTTAGGTACCAGCAAAAGTTCTTGGGAAACAGGGAGTCCACCATCCATTCAAGAGAGCTTTGGATCCCAAAAGAGCAAGAATGAGGGGATCCCAGTAGGGTGACAATGGGGATCAGTACCCCCTTCATACAGTTCAGTACCTGCTTGCAGATTCTACATGCCTTAAATACTGTACCACTTGCAACTATTTCATTTGACTGTTTTCAGTAAGGACTTTTAATTTTGGAACACCATGGCATGTGTCAAATGTCTTCGAAACTGTTGCATTGGTGCATCGTGGGCCTTGGAGGTTAAACCTTCCCCCCTTCAGAATAATCAACACAAGGGTTGGTAGAGCGAATCAGGAATTCAGCCCCCAGTTTACAGTTATACTCGGATTGAGGATTACATTTATAACATACTATATAAGAGTTTGCTGTTAAAAAGGAAAAAGGGATAAATTCTTGTTTTTGCACATTTTGATTCTGGTTCATTATTTTTTTCCACCCATATCGAAATTTTCCATTACGAACTGCTTGAAGGATTTCTCAGACATTTGCTGTAATTATAACCCCTGCTAGGGGAACATAACATCATGTGCTGAGGAGTTCTAATCTTGCCTTGCACTGGTCGGTACATTCAAAAGAAAAAATAGTCATGCAGGTGGTGCATTTAACTGTATTGCACCAGGCCCCCGGAGGCTTTTTTCTTGGTGATCCTCCTCACTGGACAGGGAACCCAATTCCCCTCTGAGGCCTGAACAGGTGTCCCCTTACTGGAAACAAGCTAACTCTTCACAGGCCTCTTTCACCTCACATGAACCCAAACCCTGCAATAAAGGATTCAGTCCAACTCTTGGATTGATGGTTCCAATAATGCCACATTTATTCAGCATGAGAGGTATTCAAGTAGGTCTACACTACAGGCTTCCACAGGGAAAGTCACAAAAACAGCCAGTAGCAAAATAAAACACTTCAGCAGCACACAAATTCCTCAGCACTGGGAATTCATTCCTGACACAATCCCTCACAATTCACCTAAGGAAATCAGTCATTTACTCAAGCTGAGATAATTGATGAGACTTCCACAAGACAGGATTGTTCTCTTTGTTGGTGCCCTCATAATTCCTCCTAGGAGGTCTTCCAAAAGAAGACAGGCCTTGGCCTAGGAGTGTAGAGCAAGATTTACTGCCTCCATGGACAAAAATGTTGCCTTGCCTATTCTCTGCACCAGGGAGCCAAAACACAGCAAACATGCAAAATAAAAGTCCTGAGCAGTACGTCTTGGAATTAAATGGATCACTCCCTCTCTGCAAGTCTTACCCTTTATACCTCTAGCTGTCCTCCTGTGCCATTACCAAGGCTTAAATGTACAACTACTCTTGTACACAATCTACTACTGAACCTACTGAAAACCTTTTCTTTACTCAGATAGGGGTTAAGTATATTCCAAAAAGAACTAAAAGGAACAGGTTTTAGACCAGGGTCACATAAATATTTAAAAAAATATATATACAATGGGGCGGATTTTAAAAAGCATTTACATGCGTAAATCTGGGTTTTACGCATGTAAATGCACTTTACTCGAGTAAGTGGGCTTTTGAAAATTGCTACAATATATGCCATTGAATCGTCCATAGGATTTATTCGCATAAGTGCACTTTACGTGAGTAAATGGCTTTTGAAAATTGCTACAATAGTAGTTACATTTATGCGCGTAACTCCTTTGAAAATTACCCCCATAGTGTTTCAAAGCATGCATCTCATCACAACAATAACACACTGCTGCATAAATCATGTCTCAGATGCTTAGTACACCTTATGCTAAAAAACACAAGGGGTGCAGTGATGATATCCCAAGATGCATGAGGGTCCCTTTTATTCTGTTGCAATAGGACACAGCAATGTTCAAAGTCCACAGCACCAAGGACTTGTGTGCTCGCCCATAAACCATGATACACTGTTTTTGCATTTGTAATATATCCACAGAGAAGACTTGTGATTGTCATGACAACCATCAATGCAATGCCATTAATGGGGGTGGGAGGAGAGAGAGAGAGAGAGAGAAATGCTTTGTGGAACCTGATTCCACTGAGGAACGTTGTTAATAAAAAATAAAATATCAGGCTGTGCTGGAACATGGACTTGTCAGCGGGAAATCCAGTTAGAAAATGATCGTTAAATTAATGGGTTGAATAATAACATCAAAGTAACTGTTAACCAATCATTTAATGAAGATATGGCCAAGGTCAGTACTAAAAGTATTGAGCGAGTTCTGGGCCCACAGTGTGGTCTGCTGGAGAACCCTAGAGATCCCGGTCTAATCCTGTTTCTGTTACTTAGCATGTGACATGACCTTGACGTGCTTAGCCTTCCCACACTCTGCTTTCTGCAGCGTTTGTTTCACCAGTGTCCCTTCATGTGATATACAGTGAGCAAGTCATCACCAACTGTACTAAAGAAAAAAATCAAACCTTGGAGATCCTTGCTACAGTTCGCGCATGCCATGCCATGAATTTCCTGGAGGGAGTCTAGTAATTAGAACTTGGACTCAGGCACTGGGGGAAGGCCTGAGACCTAATCCCAGCTCTGGACAAGTCACTTTGCTTCCCTGTGCTGCAGTTCTAATCTGTGTTCTGTCATTCTGTATGGTTTCAAATATTGATAAAATTCATTCCTAGCACTGGTCTTTCTCCCACTCTGTGTCTTATTAGAGACAGATTGTAGAGCCTTAGTATATAAAGCGTTTTTTTTTTCCTGACTAAAATGGGGGAAAAAACCCTTTAGCACATTGGGTATCCCAGTCAGTCAATTAAAAACCTCTACTCCTTCACATTTGTCGTTGCTCCAGAGATTTAATATTCTTCTTAAAAAAGGCTAATTTGAGGTTACCCCTCTCTAATGAGACAGCAATATTTGACACTCTTCCTGAGATTTCTCATTCTGAAGTTTCTGTAATCGGTGATGTCCACAAGCAGTCTGGTAGCAGAAATACTTTTGCAAGTGTTTATGTTCCATGAACCTAAAACAGAGAAGCTCTAAGCGGATTACATAACAATTTCATAAAATGTGCACATTTAAGATTTCAAACAAAGCCACCACCTCTGTCACGGTTTGCATCAAGGGTCTCCGCAGACATTGGAATTTGAGGGCAAAGAGTCGGAAGGTGGTGGTTTTCTGACACTGCCCAGTGGGAGGTGTCTTACAAGGAATAGGATTCTAGAAAGCTCGTGAGACCTCTTTGGCGCGCGTTCTTCTTCTCCATCTCATGCCCTAGGAGCATGCTGAGACTCATAGAACTCGTGGGCATCCAGGATGTGGGAGATCTCGGGGTCCAACAGGATCTTCAGAGTGGGAGAACCAAAAAGGGGAGTGAAAGGGGAGGGGGGAATTCGTCCCATACTCCTTGTATTTCACTGCAGATTTGCCTTGAGTGGACTTCAAGCTGGAGTCAGAGGAAGGGCTGTCAGGCTGAGTTGCTGCTTAGGGAGTAATCAGCAGAAGATCATCTATATTGCTCAGGAGGTTTTGCCAGTTCGGCTACTGACTACAGCGATCTGCTCGCCATGAAGCAAGTACCAATACAAGGAACATCCCAGAAAGGAAGAAGTTTTACACCGTGAGGGAGTCAAGGAAAGGATTCCCTAGTGCAAAGGATTTCCGTTACTGGGAAATCTGGATTTTTTTTTTTTCTGTATGCATTGCACCAGACACAAGCTTTACTGTTTTGCCAAATTATTAATCCGCATTAAAAATTCAGTGTCAACCCCATACCGAGTGACAATGTGCTATTCCTATTAGAAGGTATTGGAAGACACCTCACAAGCATAAGGGCTTTCTAAGACTTTTCCTTTCACCCCTGCCAGGAAACAACTCCAGTATCATGGGTCATAGTCTGACCACTGAACCCCCAAGTGAATTCCTGCCTCCGACCAGTGCGGAACAGGGCTACATTTTATATTTTGGCTATCTAGTTGACAGGAAGTTAATCTTTATTTTGTCCCGGGGGGGGGAACTTCGCTCTCATTGTTTACACAATTGCTCCTACCTTGTCTAATTTATTTATTTTTTTTTAATTCTTTATTTCTAGATTTTCAAACAATACAATAAATCAAAATATTGCATGTGAAATACAATAGTATGGTCAGCAATAACATTTAAGATTACATTTCTAGATTCATAATTCAAACTTTTACTATTAAAATATCAATCAACATGGAGGGGTGTGTAGTTTCATAGATACTGGGAGAAAAAGGAAAGAAAACATTTCACATTTCCAGAAAATCTAGCATGCCGATATACCATATATTTCTAAGTTAACACTGGGGTAGATGCTGACATTCTCAATGGTTCTAAGAAATTATTTAACTGGTCCGGGGTGAAAAATATATACATATTTTCCTGTTTCTTTATTATGCACTTGCATGGAAAACGTAATACGAATGTAAAACCCATGGAAAGAACTTCCTGGCGGTGGACTAGAAAGGCTTTTCGCCGTTGCTGGGTCGAGATTGCCAAATCTGGAAACATTTTTATTTGTTTCCCAAAATAATTTGTAGGATATTTATTAAAATATTTTTTCATGGTTGAATTTGTCAGAGATGTTTTGAAAATTTACCAATAGGGTTCCCCAGTCAATTACATTGGCTGAGGAATCTTCCAAGAAATTTGTTAAGTTTCCTTGAAATATTTCTGATCTCTCATTTTCATTTTTAAATCTAGGAAGAAAATAGCAATTATTAATAATAGGAAAATATTCATGAGAGAAACCAAGAATTTCAACCAAGAATTTTTTCAGAGTAGTTAGGGACTCCTCCCCAACTACTCTGGGGAAATTTAAAATTCTTAAATTTAATCTTTTGGTATTATTTTCTAGTAACTCAATCCTCCTGGATAGACCTTCCCTGTCCTTAGCCACCATAGCTTTAAATTCCGATGACTTCTTTTCCTGTATTTCCAAATATTTTATCCTGTCCTCTGATTCTTTAATTTGTCTTTGTGTTGTGGAGTATTCCTGTTGATTTTTTTCGCATAATAAGTCAACTTTCCCTTCCAGTTTCTTTATACTAGAGATAGTTCCTGCCAACATATCCCATAGTGTGTCCATCGTGACAAGAGCTGGACGGGTGAAAGTTCCTGGTATAATGCTGTTTGGCAGGAGATTTTCCTGTCTACCTAAAAGGTCTTCCTGGGGACCTCGTTCTGTTTCCCCCATTGAATTTGGGGACCCAGACGTAGATTCCCCCACCTCAGGAATATTCACTCGTGCTCTTTGTTCAGGCGGCAGCCCGGTGTTAGGGCTCAAAGATGCCTCCTCTGCCTTGTCTAATTTTTTAGTTGTTCTTTCCTTATGTATCCTGATCCTGGGACTTTAATATAGAAGTTAATGTTTTGATAAGATTAATTCCCTTGGAAGGCAAGGAGCAGGCTAGGCCTGCACCCTCCAGTTGAGCGGTTTATGTATTTCCCATACAATCAGAATCCACTTGGCCTGGGGCTATTTTGTGCTCTTACGTTTCCAGAGAGACAGATTGGTTTTGTTTATCTTTCGCAGCATCCATTCCCCCCACTGCCAATAGAAAATGTGTTACTTTTAATTTTGTGCCATTTACTTCCAGATGGTGTCGCACTTCCTCATTTAACTTATGGGTTATTTTCCTATAATTTAGCTTTTTTTTTCTTTTAAATGGATATTGTTATCCTAAACAGAGCATAGCCAGAAGATGAGTACCAGGGAACCCCAAAAAATATTGAATGTGGCTATAACATGCTCAAGACAGACAATTCCTTTTACAGAGACTCTGTAAAAGGAATTGGCAAAAGACCAAGAAAGGGAAGGTGAAAAAAAAAGCCTGTGACCAACCAATTAGAAAACCAAGATCAGACAGCAAAGGTAAAAAAAAAAAATCATTTCTGAATTTGTAGTGACTGGGAACCTGCCTGGGATGGGTGGGGATGTGGGCATATGTGTGCGTGTGTGTGTGCGTGTGTGTGTGCGCACATGCATGCATGGGAGCCTTCCTAGGATGGGCAGGGAGTATGTATGTGAAAATGGGAGCCTGCGTGGGATGTCTGAATGTAGGAAATGAAAATGGATTAGAAATTTTATACAAATGTTGTGAACCCTTATGATGGAACCTACCGAATGACGGTATATAAAAATTTGTAAATAAATAAATACATAAATAAAAATTTGGGTGGATGTGAATGGGAGCCTGCCGGGGTTGTGTGTGTGAGGCAGAGAATGGAAGCTGCCTGGGTTTTGTGTGGGTGTGTGAGAGAGAGGGAGAATGGGTGCTGGTGGATTCCAACCTGTCAGCAGCTGAAATGAAGATGAGGTCCTAACGCTGCTGGTAGATCCCAACCAATAACCCATGACAATCTCAGGGTGACTGGAAATCAAAGTTCCCAGGTATGGAGAGTGTGACTTTTTAAAATCCTTTTTAGTTTTATTTTTCAGGTGTTATTTGATTTGTCTGCTGTTTTGAAATATTTTATTGGTGTTTGGGACATTTAAAAAAACTTGTATATGAGTTTTAATTATTTGATCTTTTATTAATTAGCTTTTTTTGAAATATTATTAGTATGATTATTATTAGTTTGATATATATTAGTTTGATTATAATATTATTAGTTTGATGTTTGAGGAAAGGTTTGCCTAGGGCACCTAATACCCTTGCACCAGCCATGAGTTGTTTTTTTTTTGGGGGGGGGGGGGAGATGATGTCAATTTTTAAAGTTTATATAACTGAAGGGAGCTGGGTGTTTTTTTGGTGGGCCTGGGACAAAGAATGGATGAACGGCGGGGGGGAGGCAGCAGTAATTGTTTGCACAGGACAGCACAGCAAAAAAGCTACAGGCTTACTAGGACTCAGAGGGCAATATGCAGAACTCTCCAGGAGGTATAGCAGAATACTTAACAGAATACTACCAGGGTTGCTTTAAGCATTTATGGGGTCCTGGGCACACTTTTGTGCATAGGCCCCCTTGTGGTTTTCCCAGATTTCTCCCACCCCCATGTAAAGAACAGAGAAACATTATACTGTTACACAATTTATTTTACAGCACTGCTTTACATGCATGAAGGATTGCTTACAAAAGATTATTAATACATGTCTTTGTTTTCTGCAGTCAAACCGAGCACTTCCAGTCTATGCACGACATGGAATACAGGGTGGACTAATTCTCTCCATCCTTATATCCCCACTCTCTCAGCAGCTCGGTTCCCCACTACCCCCACCTAGCAATGGGTGCAAAGCAGAACTAGGATATAGTATTTCCCCTTCACCATACAAAATGTGTTTCCAAATTATGCTGTCACCTCAGTAACAGCAACACAACATCCCTCCACTGCCAGAGCACTTATGAAGTAACAAAACCCTGCAAAAAAAGACACTTACAGGTAGATTTTAAAAGCGTTGCTCATGCAAAAACAGCCCCATATACGCATATGTGGGCTGCGCGTTTGCAACACGAATTTTAGAAAGCCGGGAAGCATGCACGTACATACCTGTGCACACGCCAAGAATAAGAAGGCAGAAAGGGGCGGGGCCAAGACTTTATGCGCGTAACCCCCCGAATTTAGCAAGGCTGAGCATGGCAACGCACGCTATGTTACCTGCGTAACCTTACTACTGGTCCTGATGAGGCGCAAGTCTGGAGATTTTGGGCCAGAGGGATCCTGAACACTGGAGTGAGGGAGGGAGAGAGAGAGCAAGAGAAAAAGAGAGAAAATCTGACACTCTCTCTCTATATATCCCTCTGTAAGAGGGGCACTTTTAACTCAGGGTGGGATTTGGGGGGGGGGGTGTTACATTGGTCTGCCTAGGGAGCAAGATTCCCCCCAAAGCCCACCCTGAATTGAAAGTGCCCCTCTTACAGTGGGATATATAGAGAGTGTCAGATTGTCTCTCTCTCTCTCTCCCTCTCCTTGTCTCTTGTGAGTACGCTCGTAAAAAAAACTCCACAGATACGCGTGATAGGGATATTTTAAATGATGCACATGTACTAGCACGCACAATATAAAATTAAGCGTATTTTTGCTCACGTGACCAATATGCGTGTTTATGGGCGCACGCATGCTCCTTTTAAAATTTATCTGTAGAAGCCATATAGAAAACCAACCATATCATCATAGCACTAAGTCCCAGAACCCAAATGGCAGCTCTACCTCTGAAAGGCCGGCACTGCAAATATTACACTTGGTTCTAACACTCTTATTGGAAAAGTTGTTTTTATGAGTTTTATGTTTTTGTCCTGTGTGTCTTTTTTGATTATGAATGTTTAAAGCGTAAATGGCCTAGAGCCTTGCAATTAGGTGATTAATAAATACAAGTAAATAAATTATTTAATTAAAGGAGAACAAATCAGCCTACTATAGATCCCTACATAGAAACCAGATGCAAAAGGATCTCTCCCCTTCGTTACACACACAGAAGATCCTTACCTAATATATAGTAAGGGACCACAAACCAGAAACAGAAACATGCAGACCCCAAGAAGCCAGACTCATACAGCGCAACACTAGAGAAAGAAAAACAGAAATTCATGTCCTCTTATACTGATCAAATACAAAATGTATTTACTATTTATTTATTAAAAGTATTTATGTTGCATAAATAATAGATTTTCTGTGCTAAGCAGATTACAGCATATCATTAAAAAAATTCAGAAATACATTTCATACAACTATAAGGCCTGCACATTCCCAAAGCTGATATATGCCAATCACTAAAAACCTGACCTCAGTCACACATGCACCAACACAGCCAGGCTCTCACCAAATACAGAATAAAGGCACCATAAAATATAAAATAGAAATGTGCAGACAGAAACTGAACTGGAAATCGCAAGAAGCCAAACTCTGTATACAGTGCAAACATTGAATGCAATCAAGAAATATAAAACATAAACCAACCCAAGAAAAAGAATGTTTAATCAGCTGAACAGAGCAACATCCAATAATTAAAAACACATCGAAAAAATGCTGAAAAAATTACCATCCACCAATAAAATATTTCAAAAGAGCAGACACATCACATCCAATAATCAAAACGAATAAAGATTAAAAAAAAATCCCTATCGCTCCATACCTGGGAACTTTAGATTTCCCAGTCACCCTGCAATTGCCATAGAATGGAGGAGGGCACATAAATGTTAACCTCTAACACACATGCACACAGATAGATACTATCTCACATGCACATACACGCACGCAAGCACTCTCTCACACACCACAGCACACATGCAGGCAGGCACTCTTATATGTACATACACATATAGGCAGGCACCCTCTTTCACACACATAGGCACTGTGTTTCACACATACACACACTCTCCCTCTCACACAAACACACAGGCATTCTCATTCTCACAGTCTCACACACACAGGCAGTCTCTCACTCTCACACACAGTCTCTCGCAGACATATGCAGTCTCTTACACACACACTTTGGATTTCTCCCTCTACTTTGGCTGCTGGCTGCAAGGGACACACCAGCAGACTGGCAGGGCCTTTTCTTCTGCCATGGTTCTTCCTATTGGTGGTGTGGAGTGGGAACCCCACCAGCATGGCATTGTACTTTGCCTTCGCCATGGGGCCTTGCTATTGCTGGCAGAGAGTGGGAACCCCGTTAGTATATCATTGCTCCTCTGCACCTTCACCCTGGGACCTGTGAATTTCTTCAGCACGTCACTGCTCTGTGTCATCGCCGCCGGGGCCTTGCTATTGCTGGCGGGGAGTAGGAACCCTGCTAGCATGTCATTGCTCCTCTGCACTGTCATTGCAGGATGCTTATTTTACTAGTGGGGAGTGGGAACTCCACCAGAACGTCATTGATCTGAGCTGCTGCTGCCGCCGTGGAGCTATTGCTGACAGGGAATGGGAACATTGCCAGTACATCATCTCATAGCGTAATGGGTTTTTCTGCTGGAGCCCTATGGGCCCCTTGTTATGCTGGGCCCAGGGCAATTGCCCCATTTGGTCCCTAGGTAAAAGCAGCTCTGAATAATACCAAAGATTGTTCAAAAGACACAACATACCAACCCAGGAGATACAGGCCTTCCTGGGAAACATCTCTATACCCCGACTGTCAGCACTAGAGTCCCAGCCCCTCATGGCCCTCATCACAGAGCAAGAGGTCAGTGATGCCATCTCTAGCATGAACTACAAGAGATGTCCAGGGAACAATGGGTTAACTGCTGAATTTTACAAGACCTTCAAAGCTATGTTAGCTAAGAATTTGGCCAGCATTTATCATCTCTGCTGGGCTTTCTGCAGAAGTCACTTCTGATCGTACTGCATAAGAAAGGGAATAGAGAATACTTGACAAACTGGAGCCACATATCATTACTGAACGGTGACTACAAAATATTAGTCAAGATTCTGTTGAACTGCTTGTCTACAGGTCCCATTCCTCATCTCCCCAGAACAGTCATGTAAAAGGCAAGCAAATTGCCAACAATCTGGTCTATGTTCAGGAGCTTGAGGCACTGGGACATTCCTTTCTACTTGCTGAGCCTGGATCAGGAAAAAGCCTTTGACTAAGTTGACCATGGCTACCTGAAATTCTGAGACACAATGGTATCCCTGGGACCTTGGTTAAATGGTTGTCCTGTCTATCACTCTGTGCATGGTGTCCTTAGCATCAATGGGTGCCTGGGAGAGGGCTTTAAGAACCAGTCAGGAGTTAGGCAAGACTGCCCACTCAGTGCCTTCTCTATAGACCCACTACTAAGGACAATCCAGATGTATAAGGCCATCCAGGGGAACCCTGACCACCCAGGAAGGAAGACATCTACAGGTGTCATTAAGGAAATGGCATACGCAGATTGTATCACCTGCTTTGATCCAAATGCCAGGTCTGAGAAAGATCTGTGGGAGACAGTAGGAAAGTTTGAAATAATTTGATATTATGAGCACAGCAAAATCTAAAGCACTCTGGAAAGGCTCTAATGAAGCTAGATTTCCACTTAATGGGGGGATTTAGCCATCACCGGAAATCTCAGTATTATGGGTTTCTTTGGTGGGGTAGACCCAGCCCATAGAAACTAGGAAGCAAAGACTGAAAGAGGAAGCAATGGGTTCCCAGATGGAAAAATATGAAACACAAGCGCTGTGTTAAAGTCTGTATTAAGACACTTCTTTACCCTTGGAGTGGAGGAGTAGTCTAGTGGTTAGATCAGTGGGCTTCAAACCAGCAGATCAGTGTTCAAGTCCTGCTGTCACTCCTTGTGACCTTGGGCAAATCACTTTACCCTCCATTGCCTCAGATACAAACTTAGATTGTAAGCACTCTGGGGATAGGGAAATCCCTGCAGTACCTGAATGTAATCCACTTTGAAGTGTGAAAAGCAGAATATAAAAAGAACCCTTGCTCATGTATTTGTTTTGTATTTCTTCCAGTTCTATGAAATATCTAATGGTGTAAAATCGAAAGAGTTCAGAGGAACATAGTTTGCCAAAAGAGCGAGGGGGCATAAGCATGATAAACCCTGTATTGTTTCGTGCTATTGTTTATGATCATTTTGGTCTAAACCAATGCCTGAGTTTTGGGCTCTGTCAATGGCAGTGAACCTTATCTACATGGGTCATGCTGCTAATTCTAGCATGGACACAAAACTATAGGATAGCATCCATCAGGATACAAGGATGTTGCCTGCTCCATGTTCAGGTATATATTGCCCCGACATATCTTAGTAGATGACATGACATCACTCTCCAGAAGAGAGCTGTACAACCTTGTAGTTAGGAGGTCATTCTATGATTACTTTGCCTTGCCTCAGTGTCCTTGCAAATAATATGCTGAAGTTTTTCAAAAGTTGGGAGAGCATAGGATCCCACGGTCTGTGTGGTACTTCCTGTGGTTATCAGTTCTAGGGCGTCTCAGTGTCTGGGCTTATATAAGGTTGAGGGTTAACGTGTGTACGAACGGCTCTTGTCCAACCTGTACCACACAAAGAAACTGTGGAATACCTGTTTGTATCCATTTAATAATGATGTATGAGTAGAGTCCACAACCTGATTAGGTATACCCTTATGTTCTAGTTATGTAGCTAGATTGTATGGGATTGGGCTATGGCCCAGTCAACCTAGATGTGCTTGCATTCTGTGGATAATAATTGCTATGAAAAAACATAAAATATGGCTGGCAAGGTGTGCCTTAGTCCTGAGGAAAAATCACCCCCAATCGATAAGGTGGTATCCGCAATAACGAGTACAATCTGGGAAACCAGGGATGCTGAAAAAGAACAATGGGATAGATATTTAAAAGCTGTCCTTTTTCTAAGTTACCCACATAGACATATTCGGCTAACTTAGTTGGGATATTCAGCAGCACAGTCGTGCTGCTGAATATCCCTGGAGTAAGTACAACTTAAGCGGATAAGTCTTATCCATTTAAGTTTAAACCTAGTATTGAGCAGGTCTAACTTACCCAGATAAGTTATCCGCCTAACGCTGAATATTGGTTAAGCAGTGTCATCTCGATCCGCCCACTGCCCACCCACAATTTATCCGGTTATCTACGGCTGCTGAACATAACTGGTTATTAAGCGGCTGCTACATAGCTAGATAAGTCCTCCTTATCTGGTTATCTAGCGCTAAATGCACTTTGAATATCGGGCCTCATTGCGCCCCCCCAGTGACAAGCAGCATTCTGGGTAAACCTGTAACATCTTGATAGTAATTAGTTATTTGATGCAGTTGTTTCAGTTTGTGCTGGTATATATGTAAATATTTTGTTTACAAATAAACGGGAAGTACCCTGCTATCCAAGTACTCCTCCCCAGCTTTTTACAGGCAATCTTCTTGTCCAATTAAATCTGTGGTGCCGTAGCAAGAGACAGGCTGCAGTGACCATTATGGGATTTTAATCCTTGGCCATGCTGATTTTGCAGGGAAATAATTCAGAGTGCACCTCTGCACTATGTATGGATGCTCCCATGCCCCAAACCTGGGTGCTCTCTGCTGCCAACGCTCCTGTTTGGAAACAGTGGCTCTTACAAATGACAATTACAGTTCATGCTGTGTGAGATCACACTCTCTCCCTGGGCGCTTTCCAGTTTCAAAAGTCATTGTCACACCAGACCAGGCTCAACTGTTTACCTAATTAAACATTCAGGATGGTAATGGGGGGGGCGGGGGAAGGAGAAGAAAACGCATAGTAATGTGGAAATCCCCCCCCCCCCCCCCCCCCACACACATATACCCCGGGTCCTAGCTGGCCTTTAAATGAGGACCCGACACTTCCCTTATCAGCACTCGTTTCCACCCTCCTAGCAAGCAGATGAATTATTTATAAAATTAAACAGCAGCTCATTTAATTGTTTCAATTACACCGACATCCCCTCTGGTATCAAGTTCCTATTAATTTCTTTTCCCATAAGGACTATTGCGGCTTCTACTACCACTTATCACTTCGACTAGCCGTCACCTCCCCCTGCCCAACATTAAGAACTGGCGTGGAGGTCTTTGGGAACGGCGCAGTCTTCCTTGTAAACACTCTGCAGGCGGTAATCAGCACTCACCAAGCTCTACCCAGAAGCACTGCTCACGTGTGTACAAAGCACAGGGCTTACGGTGTGCTGCTGCTGCGGCATGAAGTCAATCTGGGCAGGAATGTAGCACAGGATTACATGTGTGTGCGAACAACATCGCCACATTCTGGTGCCACCCGTGAAACGCAGCAGAGAAAGCCTGGGCCTGCTCTGGAAGTCAGGCTGTCAAAATAAAGCAGAAAATGGAACCTCTTCCTGCCTAGTTCAGTCTCTGAGATGGGTCTGTTGGGAGGGGGTCTGCTTTTCTTGGCACCACCACAAGTTCCTCTCCCAGGGCTGTGCTGGTAACGGTTTCACTTTGTGTTTATAAAATACAGCAGGACTTCCCAAACCTGTCCTGATGCCCCTCCCCGAGTCAGTCGGGTTTTCAGGATATCCACAATGAATATGCACAAGATAGATTTATATGTACTGGGTCCAATACATGCAAATTTCTTCATTGGTCATGAAAACCTGATTGGCCATGGTGTTACCATACCTGGCCACGTTTGGGAACCACTGGGATAGGGCTTAAGGCAGTGGTAGGCAACTCCAGCCCTTTGACTGCCTCTAGAATATTCCCAATGAATTTGCAAGAGATGCGAATGCATTTCACAAATACTCAGGGTGGATACCTTGAAAACCCAACTGGTTTCGGGCACTCGAGGACTAGAGTTGTCCGCCCCTGGCTTGAGGCAGCCGTAGTCCTGCCCACCAGATCCCATGTGATCATAAAATCATACTCCAGGCATTCTGCAGGACCATACAACACTGGATCTGAGACCGGTTCCCAAACGTCCCGGGGGACCCCCGACCAATTGGGGTTTCAGGCTATCTGCAATGAATAGGCTCGAGATACATTTGCATACAATTGAGGCAGTGTGGTTATGATTATGAGATATGTAAATCTATCTCGTGCCTATTCATTGCGGATAGCCTGAAAACCCGACTGGCTGGGGGGGTCGTCAGGACAGGTTTGGGAACTTCTGGTCTATGTCTGAGTAAATCAAGCCCTCAAACAGGCCAATGCATGAATCTGAGTGTTAAGAAACTCTGTGCGGTTTTCAGTGCACAGTTTTAACGCTCAGATTCCTTTTTCTTTAACTCCTGAAGCAGTAAAGTTAATGCATTGGCAGTTAAAGCGTGTTGAGTGTGAAATGGGTGTTCTTCACAGGACAAACACATATTTTAACTCAGGAAAGGGGAAAGGGCGTCCCAGGCCAATATGGTCCTGTTAGCTTCCACTGCCTCTTAGCCAGATAGGTCCATAGTAATCCAGCTAAGTGGTGGCAATAACCTGATAATCCCAGACTTCATTTTTTTTTTTTTTAATTCTTTTGTACATTTTACAGCATTTTAAGTGCCAGAATAGTAGAGCTGGAAACTTAACTCCATCTCTGGCCCAAGAGTTAAGTTTCCAGCACTAAGAAACACTGCATTTGGCCAGCGCACTTCTCTGCATTGGGGAGCACTCCATAATGCCCTCATTTGCATGGGATTTCCATGTGAGGGCGTTAAACAGGACTCCCATTTTAGAACGCACATTTTGTGAGTGTAAAACTCCTTGCTGTATTGGCAGCAAGGTTTACGCTCACAAAAAGTGCGTTCTACTGCTGATAAAAATGTGCGTTCATCTGAACATTCCTCTCTGCATCGGCCTGAAAAAAGGATGCCGGGGGTTGAGAGAATAAAGAAAAAGGACTTGATCACCGTAATGACATGGAGCGCAGTTGGCAAAACTGATAAAAGCAGAGATACACAACCCTGATCCTCAAGGGCAGAAAGGCATACCTGGGAACTGAGTTGTGGCCATCCTGAGACTGCTGTTCATTAGCGCTGGGAGGTGGGGAAGGAAAGAGGAAAGAATAATGCATGTCATAGAAACATAGATGTCTGCCCATCTACACATCTGTTCAGTTTTACAATCCCTACCACTCCCTCAGAGATCCCCTATGCTTATCCCATGCTTTCTTGAATTCAGATACTGACCTTGTCTCCACCACCTCCACGAGGAGGCTGTTCCATGCATCCATTATCTTCTCTGTAAAAAAAATTATCTCCTTAGATTACTCCCAAGTCTACCCTCATCCCATCAACTTAATCTCTACCACTCCTTCCTCCTAATTCACACTAGCTCTCTCTGCCCTCCCCTCCAGGGATGATCAAGACATTCTTTCCCCGTCCTTCTTCCCTGACCTAGCTCCCATCCCCCTTTAAGTCACAGCTCACAAACTTGTGCACTCTCACGCTAACCTCAGCGAAATCCCAAGTCCTGGAATCACGGTTGCAGAGTCTCCCCACATGCTGCCTGCAGTGTGCGTTCCTCAGGCTTACACTTCTCCTACCTGCAGGCTTACTGAAGGGGAGTGGCTGGAACTGCTCTGAACTTTTCAGGGCTAGGTCTGGTTTCACAGCTAATCCAGCTATGCAAATTAACCTGCTTTTTAGACCAGATTTGTGCAAATATGCCCGAGGAATATTCTTTGTGGATAGCCTGTTTGCAGCCCTGGACCACGGTGGTGCACCTCTGGATAAGAGGAATCGGGCACTAACTATTAGACTGGTTTTCACCTTTCCAGACTATTTCTTTCCTTGGGGCCGATGCAATAAAATTTGCGAAAAGCGGGCACTGACTTTTCAGCGCCCACTTTCTTAGCACACGCATGGCGCCCGCAATGGGGGCGCCATGCAATAAACAAATTATGGGGTTGCACAAGGAGGAGGCACTAGTGTCGCTAGTGCGACCTTAGCGCCTCCTTGCTAACGCGACCCCACAGTTACTGGCAGTCTGCCGATTATGAACTGCAGTCAGCTGGTTATGAAAAGCGACGCCGAGCATATCGGCGTCGGTCTTCAAAGCGGTTGGCAGAGGTTTTTTTTCTTTTTTTTTTTAACTTTAAAAAAAGTACAGAAAAGCAGTTTTTTCTTCTTTTCTGTACTTTTTTTCAGTGCACTCAGCTATTAATGCCTGCTCCAGGCAGGTGTTAATATCTGAATGATAAATGTGCGTCTGAGACGCGTATTTATTTTTTTGCATTTGGAGTGAATGAGTAATAGCCTCATTTGCATGTGATGAGCGCTAACTCATTCACTCCGCGTGGGACACGCGTTAAATAGGCGCTAATCCCCCTATTGCATTAGGGGGTGGATTAGCGCCTATTTAACCCGCATCTGACAGCGGGTTAAACAGTGGACTCGGCTGAGCACACTGTACTGCATCGTCCCCCTTGGTAGGCAGTGTGGTCATCCATTTCCATGATTTCAACTTTTTCTATGTCAGTTACTGCACCAAAGCTATTAATGTCACCAGCTCTCTCTGTTTCCTGCGCTTGGCCTTCTTGTATATTCAAATCCTTTTTATTATATTTTTCAACCTTAATACAGCAGAAATAGCATCATAAAATGCAGGGCAATTGCTGAACTCTTATGCATCCTCCAGCTCTGAGTACTTTGGCATATCCTGCAGTGTCTGGTGGGAATCTGGGGGTTTGGGAAACTCACCTGATGCTGGGTTTTTATGATGCTGGCACTGAACTCTAGGGGTTCAAACTTCACACTTTCAGTCAGGTAGCTGGTGGACTGGACCTGGCCCAGAGGCAAGGTCAATATTTCCTCAGGCTGCACAGGGAAATATATCCAACGCCCCTCTCTGACCATCTGCCTGTACCCATACAGCACAAAAATCTTTTTAAACAAGCAGACTCTCACTTCATTGGGATTAAGTAATTAGAGTCTCACGCACTGGGGTATATAGCAGAATGAGAATTTTTATTCTTCTGGGGATTACCAGCAGTCAGTACAAAATAAAAATCACCAAAGGATGAGTCATAAGTTTCACAGCAGAGATAAGCAGCAAAGCAAAATCAAATACACTTTAAACTTTCTCTTCTTCTAACATTACAGATCTCAACAGGGGCAGATTGCAAGAAAATATCAGCCGGGGGGATTTTTTTAAAACTGGCCCACGGGGTATTTGACTCCCTCGTGCACTTTCTCTGCAGCACAACTGTCAACAGCTCCCTAAAGCACGTCAAGTCAACTCTGGAACCTGGCAGAATTAAGCATAAATGTCTCCAAAACAGATTTCACATTTTTCCGAAATAACTAAGAAATAGAGCAGACTCTAGACCAGCAGCGAGTAAACAAAGCTGTAGACCCCATTCCATCCATTCAAATCGGTTAACATACACACCCGAATATCCTGGTCTGGTCAACCAAGCAACTCTTAAAACTAGTGAAAGTAATGAGA
The DNA here is from genome assembly GCF_901001135.1 of Rhinatrema bivittatum. Lineage (NCBI taxonomy): Eukaryota > Metazoa > Chordata > Amphibia > Gymnophiona > Rhinatrematidae > Rhinatrema > Rhinatrema bivittatum. The sequence continues at coordinate 257,253,869 of NC_042619.1, forward strand.
CAACTACACTGCCAGCCAGTGTCAGACACACACACACGTGCTCAGACACACAAACAGATTTATACATTGCAGAGACTTTATATACACTGACACATACACTTTCTCAGAGTGAGTGTGTTTGTGTATCAGAGAGACACCCACTCTCCCTCATATACAAAGTGTATGTATAGTTATGGGTCACTCTGTGTGACACAGACACACGTTCTCTCTCATATACAAAGTGTATGCATAGTTATGGGTCACTCTCTGTGTGACACAGACACACGTTCTCCCTCATATACAAAGTGTATGCATAGTTATGGGTCACTCTCTCTGTGTGACACAGACACGTTCTCTCTCATATACAAAGTGTATGCATAGTTATGGCTCACTCTCTGTGACACAGAGACACTTTCTCTCTCATATACAAAGTGTATGCATAGTTATGGGTCACTCTCTGTGTGACACAGACACACGTTCTCTCATATACAAAGTGTATGCATAGTTATGGGTCACTCTCTGTGTGACACAGACACACTTTCTCTTTCATATACAAAGTGTATGCATAGTTATGGGTCACTCTCTGTGTGACACAGACACACGTTCTCTCTCATATACAAAGTGTATGCATAGTTATGGGTCACTCTCTGTGACACAGACACACGTTCTCTCTCATACACAAAGTGTATGCATAGTTATGGGTCACTCTCTGTGTGACACAGACACACGTTCTCTCTCATATATAAAGTGTATGCATAGTTATGGGTCACTCTCTGTGACACAGACACACTTTCTCTTTCATATACAAAGTGTATGCATAGTTATGGGTCACTCTCTCTGTGTGACACAGACACATGTTCTCCCTCATATACAAAGCGTATACATAGTTATGGGTCACTCTCTGTGTGACACAGACACACGTTCTCTCTCATATACAAAGTGTATGCATAGTTATGGGTCACTCTCTGTGTGACAGACACACTTTCTCTCTCATATACAAAGTGTATGCATAGTTATGGGTCACTCTCTGTGTGACACAGACACACTTTCTCTCTCATATACAAAGTGTATGCATAGTTATGGTTCACTCTCTGTGTGACACAGACACACGTTCTCCCTCATATACAAAGTGTATGCATAGTTATGGGTCACTCTCTGTGTGACACTGACACACGTTCTCTCTCATATACAAAGTGTATGCATAGTTATGGGTCACTCTCTTTGTGACACTGACACACGTTCTCTCTCATATACAAAGTGTATGCATAGTTATGGGTCACTCTCTGTGTGACACAGACACACGTTCTCTCTCATATACAAAGTGTATGCATAGTTATGGGTCACTCTCTGTGTGACACAGACACACGTTCTCTCTCATATACAAAGTGTATGCATAGTTATGGGTCACTCTCTGTGTGACACAGACACACGTTCTCTCTCATATACAAAGTGTATGCATAGTTATGGGTCACTCTCTGTGTGACACAGACAGAGGCACTGACACACGTTCTCTCTCATATACAAAGTGTATGTATAGTTATGGGTCACTCTCTGTGTGACACAGACACACGTTCTCCCTCATATACAAAGTGTATGCATAGTTATGGGTCACTCTCTGTGTGACACTGACACACGTTCTCCCTCATACACAAAGTGTATGCATAGTTATGGGTCACTCTCTGTGTGACACTGACACGTTCTCTCTCATACACAAAGGGGTAGATTTTTAAACAGCGCGAATAGTCCTACTTTTGTTTGCGCTCCAGGCGCAAACAAAAGTAGGATTTTAGTAGATACGCGCGGAGCCGCGTGTATCTGCTAAAAACCTGGATCGGCGCGAGCAAGGCTATCGATTTTGTATAGCCGGCGCGCGCCGAGCCGCACAGCCTACCCCCGTTCCCTCCAAGGCCGCTCCGAAATCGGAGCGGCCTTGGAGGGAATCCTCTAACGCCCTCCCCTCACCTTCCCCTCCCTTCCTCTACCTAACCCACCCGCCCGGCCCTGTCTACACCCCCCCCTTACATTTCTCCGGGGATTTACGCCTCCCGGAGGGAGAAGTTAATCCCTGCGCGCGAGCGGGCCTCCTGGGCGCTGGGCCGCGACCTGGGGGCGGGTACGGAGGGCGCGGCCACGCCCCTGGACCGCCCCGGGCCGTAGCCACGCCCCCGTACCCGCCCCCAAAACGCTGCCGACACGCCCCCGAAACGCCACGACGACCGGGCCTGCCCCCGACACGCCCCCGACACGCCCCCCTCGGAGAACCCCGGGACTTACGCGAGTCCCGGGGCTCTGCGCGCGCCGGTAGGCCTATGTAAAATAGGCTTCCCGGCGCGCAGGGCCCTGCTCGCCTAAATCCGCCCGGTTTTGGGCGGATTTAGGCGAGCAGGGCTCTTAAAATCCGCCCCAAAGTGTATGCATAGTTATGGGTCACTCTCTGTGTGACACAGACACACGTTCTCTCTCATATACAAAGTGTATGCATAGTTATGGGTCACTCTCTGTGTGACACAGACACACTTTCTCCCTCATATACAAAGTGTATGCATAGTTATGGGTCACTCTCTGTGTGACACTGACACACGTTCTCTCTCATATACAAAGTGTATGCATAGTTATGGGTCACTCTCTGTGTGACACTGACACACGTTCTCTCTCATATACAAAGTGTATGCATAGTTATGGGTCACTCTCTGTGTGACACAGACACACGTTCTCTCTCATATACAAAGTGTATGCATAGTTATGGGTCACTCTCTGTGTGACACAGACACACATTCTCTCTCATATACAAAGTGTATGTATAGTTATGGGTCACTGTGTAACACAGACACACGTTCTCTCTCATATACAAAGTGTATGCATAGTTATGGGTCACTCTCTGTGTGACACTGACACACGTTCTCTCTCATACACAAAGTGTATGCATAGTTATGGGTCACTCTCTGTGTGACACTGATACACGTTCTCTCTCATATACAAAGTGTATGCATAGTTATGGGTCACTCTCTGTGTGACACTGACACACGTTCTCTCTCATATACAAAGTGTATGCATAGTTATGGTCACTCTCTGTGTGACACAGGCACACGTTCTCTCTCATATACAAAGTGTATGCATAGTTATGGGTCACTCTCTGTGTGACACTGACACACGTTCTCTCTCATATACAAAGTGTATGCATAGTTATGGTCACTCTCTGTGTGACACAGACACACGTTCTCTCTCATATACAAAGTGTATGCATAGTTATGGGTCACTCTCTGTGTGACACAGGCACACGTTCTCCCTAACACGCTACTGTTGTGCTGCTGCTTATGTGCCCCCACCCCAGCACTACCACATCATGGTGTAAAGTTCTTGCTTGCTGCCAGCCCTTCCTTATTTTGCAGCAGCCTCCTCCTTTTCCAGTCCCACTCTGAGACTTGCTGGTTCCACAGCTAACTGTTCCTCTCAGAGCTCAGTCCAGTCACCTCAGACAGAAGCCTTCCCAACACTGCACAATTACTTCCTCCTGGCTCACTCTCTCCCTTCCTCTGCCTGTACCTTGCCTCCAGTTCCCTGCCACCCTCCCACCACTGCAGTGCATTCCCATTGACTGCAGGCTACACCGTCTGCTGCTTTTTTGGTTCTCCAGGCTTGACTCTGCTTACATGCTCCAGGGGATAGGGGGACCAGACGTGTTCCATACTTTTCCCTGGGCTTATAAAAAGAAAAACTTGAGCCTTGACCGAGATGGGGGAGAGCCACTAACCCAGCTCCAGATGGGAATCCTGCTTTCTCTTGTGGAGACAGTGCTGCCAGGACTAGTGCAAGGGTAATTTATAATAACAGATTTTACATGAAAAGAGCATTCAAAGTATGGCCTTCTAAGGTAAAAATATCACGTATAACATGTATATTATGTACATGCACTACTATGGCACCAACCAGCTATATGGTATTACAGCTTATTCTCATAGGTGTTAGATGTGGGCTCAGCCTTCAGAAAGCTTTGAGTAAACTGATTTGCAATATAGTAAACCTCCCATATGAAAACAGCACTAACTAGGGATGTGAATCGGGCTTCGGACGATTGAAAATATCATACAATATTTTAAAAATCGTCAGAAATCGGGGGCTCCCTCAAAACAATAGGAAAACGCCATGATATTGTTCGTGGGGGTTCTCTTATCGTTTTGGGGGAGGGCGGGAAAAACGGCACACAAAAATAACCCCTAAACCCACCCCGACCCTTTAAAACTAATCCCTTTGCTTCCCCCACCCTCCCGACCCCCCCCAAAAATGTTTTACAGGTACCTGGTGGTCCAGTGGGGGTCCCGGGAGTGATCTCCCGCTCCTGGGCCGTCGGCTGCCACTGATCAAAATGGCGCCGATGGCCCTTTGCCCTTACCATGTGACAGGGTATCCATGCCATTGGCCGGCCCCTGTCACATGGTAGGAGCACTGGATGGCCCGTGCCATTTTTAAAGCTGGCGCCGGGCCATCTTTCAATACTGGGTGCCTAATGATTTAAAAAGTCACATAAATTTGTTCTAATATTTCCCAAATGCCAATAAAATATTTTAAAACAGCAGACACATAAAATAACACCCCATAATTTAAAATAAAAAATTAAATAATTTAAAAATCTCCTGTTCTCCATACCATTAAATAAATAAATGCCTGGCATCTTTTAATTTCCCAGAGATTGTTGTGGTTTTGGGTGAAAGGGGCCACACAATCTTTGCCTTCTCTTTCTCTCCTTCAGACACATTGGCACTCTCTGCCATACACATTCAGGCTCTCCCTATTTCTCATACATACATGCCAGGCTCACACACGCAGGCTCTCTCTCTTATACATTCATGCAGGCTCTCTCTCTCTCATACACATCTGAAGGCTCTTATGCACACACGCAGGTGCACTCTCATCCACATGCAGCTCTCATACACATGCAGATGCTCTCTTATACACATGCAGGCATTCTCATGCACATATGCAGGCTCTCTGTCATACACACATGTAGTTTCTCGCTCTCATTCACACATGCAGGCTCTCACTCCCTCATGCACACATGCAGGCTCTCACTCATATACACATGCAAACTCTCTTATACAAACACACACACATACAAACACATACACACACCCATCAGGCATCCTCCTCTATTCTGTGCCTTGGCTGCGCCCGCGATGCCCCTTATTTAGTGCAGGAGGGGAGGTGGGAGGCGGCCCTGCTACCGCCAGATGCATCTTTCAGCTGACTCCGGGCCGAGGCCTTTCTTCTGGCTGCGGCGGATTGGCCTCTGTTGCGGCCCTGCCGAGACTCCCCTTGGGCCACGACGGGTTGGGCTCTGTCGCAGCCTCGCCAAGACTTCCCTAGGGCCGGGAGCTGAGATGAAGACCACATGGCCAGTGTGATTGGCCCACTGGGGGGATGCCCGATCCCCCGATGGGCCAGTCCACCCCTGGATCTCAATCTTCTTCTCAGACAACTTTGTGATCTGTCATTCTTCAAACAATATCCCATTAGTACTCACATCCCTTCATATAATTCTTCTCAGCAGTAACTTTCATAATATCTCCAGCAGTTCCCACAAGATAGTTGTGGTCCTTATGTCCCCTCTGTCTAGGAGCCTAGTGATGGTGCTCTTGCTTCCATGGTGCCATGACCCTCCTGTGCTGGGAAACCCAGCAAACCCAGAGGAATCACTCTTGAATACCAGAAGTCTCTCAGCGCTTGATGCTCATTCCCACACTGAACATAAGCCTATGCTGAATACTTGGCAACTCCCGCTAGAAGTCCTTTCTGACAAAGAGATTGCTAGAAAGCATGCCACACTCTTCTGTAAACAACAATCACCTTTTAACCAAAAATTAGAGATTAAGTGCCAAATTTTGATTAAGGTAAAAGGACTTGTTTTTAGTGGCATAAGATTAGAATTAGGGCCTAGGCTACATGCAGGACAGCTTAGTTAAATAGCTCCTTGTTAAAAGGGACAAGTCTAGTGTATTATGTTAAAGTGTGGTCTTTCTGTCTTATATAATGTGTTTCTGAGTACATCCATAATTTGTCTCTGAGTAAGATAAGAAGTTACAGATACACACACAGAGGGGCTTATTACATAAAGATTTTTTTATTATCAAGCATGAGTAATGCAGCCAGGAGTAGAAAGTCAAAACAAAACCTTTACAGAATGGACCTGCATAGGTGTGATTTACAAATCACTATATACTTTGCTTTTAACTAGTGTGGTCAGCTGGCTCCATTTTCTCAGAGAAGGCGGATCCTGTCCTGTCTGGTTTTCCCCTCAGTGCAGTATTTTTCAAATGCAGCTACCACCAAATTGCTATTAATTGCATCAGTAGCATGGGATCTTCTTGGTGTTTGGGTAATTGCCAGGTTCTTGTGGCCTGGTTTTGGCCTCTGTTGGAAACAGGATGCCTGGCTTGATGGACCCTTGGTCTGACCCAGCATAGCAATTTCTTATGTTCTTATATAATGGAGTCAGCTACAGTTAACTGAGTATTTTAGGAAAAAAATGTTAAGTCTAGCCACTAGGCAAGAACTGGTGGCTACATTCTAAGGCCACCAAAGGATTTATTATGAAAGGTCCTGGCTATGTGCCTGCATTAACTTGTAGCTCCTACCATCAGAACTACAAATCTATGCATGCACCATGATTGAAATCAGGGCTGAATCTGCTTGTGCTAAAAAGAAATTGGAACCAGCTGCTTTCCCTATTTGTAAAGCATATGAAGGGCACTCTTAATCTGAAATAGTGTTCTGTTAGTCATTGATCTTTGCAGGAGAAGTGGGATTCTGTGACATCGATCACATCTGACCAATCTGTTTTATCACCACAGGCTCAAGCTGTCAAACAACCTGAATTTTGAATGGAAACCCAAGTCCAGTCTCACCTTTGTGACACAAAACCTCCCCCTATCTCATTGCATTCTGGTTGATTTTTTTTTCTTTTTGGTTGGTAAAGGTGCTTCCCCCGACAGGCCCTGAGTGTTTAACATAGCAGAGAGCTGCTGGAGTATGGGTATCCAAACAGCTAGCCCCCACAATCCATGAGGTGACCACACAAAACCAAACCTGAAATAATCATCAGGTGATCCCCTGCCTGACAGACTGAAAGCTCAATGATCTTCTCCAAGCTCAGAGACAGAACTACTACCTTTGGTGTCATTAGTGACCTAATGAGGAGATATTCTTTTAACTCCTTGTGTCAGCAATCCCCCACTGCTGCTTCATCTCTAGGGGAAGGCCAAAGGGATAAGAACATAAAAACACAAGAACATAAGACTTACCATACTGGGTCAGACCAAGGGTCCATTAAGTCCAGTATCCTGTTTCTAATAGTGGCCAAGCCAAGTTACAAGTACCTGGCAGGATCCCAAGGAGTAGATAGATTTCAAGCTGCTTACCCCAAGAATAAGCATGGATTTCTGCAACTCTGCCTTAATTATGGTTAATTTACTGTCAAACCTTTTTTAAATGGTGCTATACTAACAGCTTTCACCCTTCCTTTGGCAATGAATTCTAGAGCTTAATTATGCATTGAGTAAAATAATATTTTCTCTTTATTAGTTTTAAATGTATTACCTAGTAACTTTGATTTGTGTGCCCTTGTCTTTGTACTTTTTGAAAGAGTAAACAACTGATTAACATTTACTCGTTCCACTCCACTCATTATTTTATAGACCTCTGCCATATCTCCCCTCAGCCATCTCTTCTCCATGCTGAAGAGTCCTAACCTTTCTTCATAGGAAAATTGTTCCATTCCCCTTATCATTTTGGTCACCCTTCTTTGTGTGGCACCCTTTTCTAATTTTGCTATATCTTTCCTGAGATATAGTGACCAGAACTGCACATAATACTCAAGATGAGGCATTATGATATTATTTGTTTTATTCTCCATTCCTTTCCTAATAATCCCTAGCATTCTAATTGCTTGCTTGGCTGCTGTTGCACACTGAGAAGAAAATTTCAGTGTATTTTCAACGATGACACCTAGATCCTTTTCCTGAGGGGTGAATCCTAATGTAGAACTTTGCATTATATACCTACAATTTGGGTTACTCTTCCCTAAGAGGTAGATTTTATAAATCTGCGCCCGCGCAAACAAGAGTATGCGGGATTTTAATAGATACGCGCGTAGCCGCGCATATCCATTAAAATCCGGGGTTGGCCGCACAGCCTGCCTCCGTTCTCTCCAAGGCCGTTCCGAAATTAGAGCAGCCTCGGAGGGAACTTTCCTTCCGCCTCCCCCTACCTTCCCCTCCCTTCCCCTACCTAACCCACCCCCAGCCCTATCTAAAACCCCTTACCTCTTGTTGTACAAGTTACGCCTGCCCGAAGCAGGCATAACTTGTGCGCGCCAGGCCGGCCACCGGCGTGCGATTCCCAGGCCTGGGAGCCATTTCAGAGGCCTCGGCCACGCCCCCGAAACGCCCCCAGGCTGGAACCACGCCCACGGCCCCGCCCCCAAATGGCGAGCTGCCGCAACACGCCCCCTGACATGCCTCCCCCCCCCCCCCCAGGAAAGCCCCGGGACTTACGCGCGTCCCGGGGCTTGCACGCACCGCTGAGCCTACTCAACATAGGCTCAGCATGCGCAGGGGGTACTTCGGCCAGGTTTTCGGGGGGGTATGTGCGTATTTTACGCAAGTACCCCTTTGAAAATCTGGCCCTAAGTGCATCACTTTGCTCTTGTCCACATTAAATTTCATTTGCCTTTTGCATGCCCAGTCTCCCATTTTTACAACGTCCTCTTGCAATTTCTCACAATCCTCTTGTGATTTAACAACTTTAAATAATTTTGTGTCATCAGCAAATTTGATCACCTAACTTGTTGTTCCCATTTCCAGGTGATTTACAAATATATTATAAAGCAATGGTCCCAGAACAGGTCCCTGGGACACTCCACTATTCACCTTTTACCATCGGGAAAATTTACCATTTAGCTCTACTCTCTGTTTTCTATCTTTTAACCAGTTGGCAATCCACAATAGGACACTGCTCCCTATCCCATGACTTTTTAATTTCCTAAGAAAGTTTTCATGAGGGACTTTGTCAAATGCTTTCTGGAAATCCAGATACACAATATCAACTGGCTCACCTTTATCCAAATGTTTATTTACACCCTCAAAAAATTTAGCAAATTTGTGAGGCAAGACTTCCCTTGGCTAAATCCATGTTGGCTTTGTCCCATTAAGCTATGTTTATCTATATGTTCAGCAATTGTGTTCTTTATGATAGTTTCTACAATTTTGCCTGGCACAGATGTCAGACTCACTGGTCTGTAATTTCCTGGGTCATCCCTTTATCCTTTTTTAAAAATTGGCATTACATTGACAACCCTCCAGTCTTCAGGTACCATAGATAATATTATTTACAAATTTCCAATAGCAGGTCCACAATTTCATTTCTCAGTTGTTTTTTTTTAGCATTCTGGGATGTATAACATCTGGTCCAGGTGATTTACTACTCTTTAGTTTATCAGTTTTCCCTAGTACATCTTCCAGGTTCACTGAGATTGTTTCACTTCCTCTGAATCATATCCTTTGAATATCATTTCTGGCATGGGTATATCTCTTACATCTTCCTCAGTGAATACCGAAGCAAAGAATTAATTTAGGATCTCTGCTATGGCTTTGTCATCTCTAAGTAAGTGCTCCTTTTATCCCTTGATCATCTAAGTGTCCAACTGATTCCCTCACAGGCTTTTTACCTAGAATGTAACTGAAAAAGGATTATTAATTTTTGCTTGCATGGCAAGTTTCTTTTCAAATTCTCTCTTTGCCTTCCTTAACAATACTTTGCATCTGACTTGCCAGTGCTTAAGCTGTTTCCTGTTTTCTTCATTCAGATCTCTTTTCCATTTCTTGATATTCTTTTAGATATTATAGCCTCTCTCACCTCACCTTTCAACCATGCTGGTAGTCATTTAGCCTTCTTTTCACCTCTTCTAATGCATGGAATACATCTGTTCTGGGCTTCCAAGATGGTATTTTTAAACAACATCCATGCCTGAGCTAAACTCTTAGGGGTAGATTTTATAAATGTACGCCTGTGCGTACTTTTGTTCGCGCACCGGGCGCAAACAAAAATCCGGGGTCGGCGCGCGCAAGGGGTGCACATTTGTACACTTTGCGCGCGCCAAGCCCTGCGCACGCTGCCCATTCCCTCCGAGGCCGCTCCGAAATCGGAGCGGCCTCGAAGGGAACTTTCCTTCGGCCTCCCCCCACCTTCCCCTCCCTTCCCCTACCTAACCCACCCCCCCCCAGCCCTATCTACACCCCCCTACCTTTATCGTGAAAGTTACGCCTGCTCCAGGCAAGCGTAACTCACGCGCGCCAATCGGCTGCCGCTACGCGATTCCCCGGCCCGGGATCGATTTCAGAAGCCTTGGCCATGCCCCCGAAATGCCCCCGGGCCGGCACCACACCCCTGACACGCCCCCCAGCAAAGCCCCGGGACTTACGCGCGTCCCGGGGCTTGCGTGCGCCGCCGAGCCTATGCAAAATAACTTATGCGCGTAACCCTTTTAAAATCTACCTCTTAACCTTTAAAGTTGCTCCTTTCAGTTTTTTCTTAGTCACTTTCCTCATTTTATCACAGTCACCTTTTTGAAAGTTAAATGCTTTCATAGCAGATTTCGTTTTTGCACTCCTTCCAGTTATTAAGTCAAATTTGATAATGTTGTGATCACTATTGCCAAGTGGCTCCAACACTGTTACCTCTCACACTAAATCCTGTGTTCACTAAGGACTAAAATAGTTTCCCCTCTCTTTGGTTCTTGTACCAGCTGCTCCATGAAGCAGTCATTTATTTCATCTAGGAACTTTACATCTCTAGCATGGCCTGATGTGACATTCACCCAGTCAGTACTGGGGTAACTGAAAGCACCCATTATTACTGTGCTGCTGATTTTGTTAGCTTCCCTAATTTCTTTTAGCATTTTATTATATTAGTTCATTCTGGCCATGGAAGAAACAGGGACTACAAATCCCACAATACAATGGGGCTGAAAGTCCCCAAACTAGGACCAGCCAGGACTCTCCCTCCAGAAACTCGGTCACTTGGCAGCTCCTTTCCAAAGTTGAATAAAGAAACTTATGGAATGGTTCCCTCAAGTCTATTTCATGGATGCTGAAATAAAGGGTTTTATGTGATGGCAACTTGAGCCCTTAGATACTTGTTAGAAATAGAAATAATTTCTCCATCGACATCTCCATGACATGACAGAGCTGTGTACATTATCTCTGAGCTTTACAATGACATTTCTTGTACCATGAGGCTGCAATACTTCCACTAAATGTCCTTTTCTTTATCCAAGCTTTTTATGAATAGAGTATATGTTATATTTTGTAATTAAAACACAACATAGCATGGAAAACAGAAACAAAAAGGGTTGTAGAATTTCTGAGCTGAAATAAGCATTTACAAAATTTTTGCCCATGATAATCCTCCGTGCACTCTCATGTTATTGTCCTGTTTTTCATCAGCAAACACACTGATGTTTAAATCTGTGGATGCAGCAGGAACTTCTAGAGCTTAAGCTATTTTTTTTTTTTTTATAAATAAGGATATGGCAATGAAATAAAAAGGTTCATACAGTTTAGTATCCCCAAAATGGACTTGGATGAAAGAATACTTTACTGATTTGGTGCATGAAAATGCAATAAACAGCCTGATGCTACCTCAAAGAAAGCAATTTGCAGAAGTAGTACAAGATGAAATATCGTGGAAATTCTGTCCGGATCAGTGCCCTCTGAGTATGTTCTGAGGTACTGCACAGTTGTGCTCTTCTTTCTATGAACAGCCATGGGTTTGTTAGAAATGCCCACTTTTCTTACTGGTCATTGCTCTGTGAAGTGCTTTACTCTGTCAGACCTGCTCCCTTATTGTCCTACTGCACAGTATGCCCGGACAAAACCAGAGGGTTTTACCTGATGGCCATTCTCCAAGTCTATCATTCTACTGAAGCAACCCCACAGCCAACTGGGTTTTCAAGATCTCTACAAAGAATATACATAAAATACATTTGTAATATGGTGTCTCCAATGTATGCAAATGTATCTCGTGCATATTCATTATATATACATAATAACATAGTAATGATGGCAGAAAAAGACCAAATGGTCCAGTCTTCCCAATAAGTTTCCCTAGGTAGCAATTGCCACTCTGTGCAGGTTACCCCATGTTTCTCTTAAGGGTAGTAACTGCTGCTCCATGCAGTTATCCCAGGTTTTATGATAACCCATAAAAATTTCAGATCCTGAAAACCCGATTGGCTGTGGGGTCATAAGGACAGGTTTGGGAAGCCCTGGGCTAGATTCCAATGCTGGACTCCTGTCCTGTCATGCATCTCTTTAGAACTGTAATCCTGAAACTCATTCTTCCATCTCTGTTGCCCCAGCAGGCAGGGCAACGAACGACTACACAGAAGCGGGCATCAATGAGATTAATGGGACATATGCACCCAGAAAGCTGTAGGCGATAAAATTCAAACCTGCAATAATTTAGAGAACCTTGTTATGACAGGTTTCTAGAGTGAAGATTAAAAAACTGCTAGGAGAACATAAAGAAGCTATCTGGTTATTGCTGTAATAATAAATAAGCTCCTTATCACAAGTTATAGAGCAATACAGTGGACATTTTTTTTAGGTAGGACGGGCTCCCTTAAATGTGCCAGATGACTGTAGATCACCAAGGATACATTGGTGGCCTATCTTGATTCTGTTGTAATGCATTCTGGGATTTTTAGTCTGGATTTCCCTGAGAAAAGGAGGATTTCAGTGCTCTGTCTGCACAAGGATGGCCATGTCCTCCTAGTGAGCCGACATCAATGGCTAGCTAGTCAGTCACTTTTTGCCTTGGTGCCTTTCAGCTCTAAAAAAAGATCAGGCTCAAATCAAGCAGAAAGAAGTCAAAAGTAGTAGATGATAGGGTGTATTGAGTAAGCCAGGTTACAGCTATGTTTACTAGATTGTTCCTCCAGGTCATAACGGACATGCCAAGCTTGTCTTGTACTCCTGTATGGACCTATAGCCACTAGCCATGCACTTCTTACAGAATGAGACCCACAATTCTGATGTATTCCTTATACATTTTATATTATTATTATTATTATTATTATTAATTTTATTAGGGCTACACACAGGGTCAACCAATGATTCCCAGTCACACAAGACAAGCTGAATCAGTCCTGGCTTCTGTCACATTACATATATGGACTTGTAGTCCTTATACAATACATAAGGCAAGTACAGCTCCAGATCAGTATATGGCAGCATCAACAAAATCAGAGTACATTTCTAGAAAATGATTTAATATAAGACCAGAAATACTAAAAGATTTTCCCCTTTTTTGTGCCTAGGTAAAACATGCTTAGTATTTATGGCCCTTAATTAAAAACTGAGTTTTTCCCTACTTTTCTGAGGCAGCTTAAAAAATATAAAGTTAAAAAAAAAAAAAGAAAAAGAAAACACACTGGTGTCTCCCTGTTTTCCTAAGCAAAGGGCATTCAGGATAGGCAGACCTGGCTTTTTGAAGCCTGTTCACTTTCGGAAGAAGAAGCTGGTTTGTGTAACAACCAACACGAACAGTTGGTTGGACTTGAATGGTGCTTGAGAGATCAGTAATAACTGATGACAGCAGGTTAATGAAAACCCGTGTCCTGTCACACAGCGCTCCCCCAGTCGTGATGGAAGCTTTGTGTCATTGGTGAACCAAAGAAAGAGATGTTAGAATGAACTAAAGAATATAGAGAAATGGGAATAACTGAAACGATGCATATTGCCATCTGATATCAAGAAATGAGATTCAGAGATATGATGCTAAAACATATGACTACTGTTCAGTAAATAATGACTACATCAGTCCCACAGAGCAAACACATTTCTCTGAATAAACTGACATCACAGGCCGTAACTTTCATGATTTACTTATGATATTACTGAAATCCCAATACACAATGTCAAGCGACACAGGATTCTGGTCCGATAAATCAAAGCTGAGCTTCAGAAACCACACTCAGGAGTCAAATCCTTCGGAAGTTTTGCAGTGAGATGAATGTGGCAATAAGGATGTAGATGATGAGGAAAGGGGCAGAATTCCTCTGGCTTCCATAAAACTCAAGTGATTCTGTACCGGGCTGAAATACAGTGACTAGGCTATGCGTACTTAATCCGAGCCAGATGGAGGCCTGGGACCAGTCAAGTCTGATTCTGCCAGGGGCCCACTTACAAACCTACCAAACCCACTCACCCATGCCCAGGAAACAGGGACTCCCAATGCCTTGCACACGTGCCTGACCATTCCATGATGAAGATGTCGTCAACCTTTGACTTGACAAAACAGTAACAAAAGAGTTCTTGTCCCAGCCTTATCTTTAGCTGGTCCAGAAGGAAGTGGACGAAGCTCCATCCTTCCCCCAGCCCCCAAAAATCTTGGAGAGCACGGCAGGCTGAAAAATTCCTCCCGCGTGCTGCAGTATGCCTGCCCTGGTAAATCACACAAGTTGTTCCCACGCCTTCCCAATAAGTCAGGTTATCTTCCTGCATTTACAGGCCACCTCTACATTACCAGAAAGTCTATTCCAAAAATTTACAACCAAAACATTCTATTTTGTCAGCAATCAAACCCCACATAATGCCTTGAGGGCTTGATTTGCTAAGCAGAATGGGTGAAAAGCCTTAGAAAATCAGGGCCTACATCTGCTTTTTCCTATGAGAGTTTAATCACTAAGGGATAGATTTTCATAGGGTTACGTGCGTAAGATACGCGCATAACCGCCAAAAACCTACCCCTACGCACGCCGAGCCTATTTTGCATAGGCTCGGTGGCGTGCGCAAGCCCCGGGATGTGCGTATGTCCCGGGGCTTCAAATAAGGGCCGGTACGGGGGCGGGGCCGTGGGTGGGGCCACGGTCCGGGGGCGTTCCTGGGGGCGTGGTGGTGGTACGGGGGCTTGGCCGAGTGCCCCGACACAGCGGCCTGTGTTGGGGCCTGGAGAACTGGCAGCCAGCCGGCGCGCACAAGTTATGCCTGCCAGAGGTAGGCGTAATAAGGTAGGGGGAGGGATTCAGGTAGGGCTGGGGGGTGGGGGGGACCAAAAAAAAAGTTCCCTCCAAGGCCGCTTTGGAGCGGCCTTGGAGGGAACGGGGAAAGCTATCGGGCCTCCCCTAGGGCTCGGCGCGCGTAAGGTGCACAAGTGTGCACTCCCTTGCGCGCGCCAACCCCGGATTTTATAACATGCGCGTGGCAGCACGCGCATGTTATAAAATCGGGTGTACATTTGTGCGCGCCGGGTAGCGCGCACAAATGTACCCCCCCCCCCGCGCGTAATATTAAAAATATGGTCCTAAATGCATTCCCACGATTCCTTTCTACACATTTCAGTGGCTGTTTGTCCCTTCGGACGATCATTTCTAATCATCTGAGACGACATTGTCCTCACTCTGGAACCTCAGTATGTGATTTGGGCTCTGACAAACCATTTAATGATGATTTTAGAATCAATATTGCCCTCCAACCGTTAGACGCTTTGAATCCAATGGTCAACAAGTGCGCGTGTCTAAAGACCAACTCCATACTGATCACGTCTGACAGTGTCCTGGGGGAACTCCCAGGCACGTGCCGGGCTGCCACGGTGTATGCGTGCTTTCTGCTGGACTGTGAGGAGGCGCGCCCAGGGGAGGGTTCAGGTCAGGAGGGGGGAAAAGCTTTTATACGCCTCATTTTTCACAAGGTCGGGCGCTAGTTTTACGCTTTTCCGCTGGCCACACAAAACCGAAGGAGCGAAGCACAAAGGCGTGCTTAGCGTGTACTTTACACTAATTTTCAAAGAGGAAGTATCCCCAGCAACCCATCCTGCCTTTGAATATTAGCATACGGCACAAGTGCTAAAAGTGCCTCTGTCCTTTACAAGGAACACTGGAAAACACCCCCCCCCCCCCCCCCGAAAGGAGCACACCTTTTCTTCCCGAGGATCACAAAAACTGATGCAATTCTAACATTCCTATTTTTTTAATTTTAAGAGCAATGCTGAAAATGCAACTTCCTCCATCCCTATCCCCTTCAAAGGTGTACTGGCGTGTGACGTATCAGCAGGGATATTGCTTTTTTTTTTAACTGCCTTAAAACCAGTACAGAAAAACAAACTCTGACCTCGGCAAGTATAACCCTTTGATGCATCATTTTAAGACTGACAGCTCAGCCTGAATGACAAGGTTCCCCACTGATGAATGAGGGCCAAAGGGCAGGACTCATAATCCCTATTTCTTTACTTACTCTGCTGCCCCAAACTCCTCTTGAAATGTTGTATTGTCTGCTTTCAGCCTTGCTCTTGAACACGTGGCTATCTCCCCGACCTGTCTTCCTTATTTTGGGGTTCATTTATGACTGTACTCTCAAGCAGGGGAAATAATGCATGAAAAATACTTGGGGGGAGATTGGGGTGCAAGGAAGCCTGTGCACAGCTGAACATGGTGGGGATAGGACTCACCAAAGCAGCCTTCAAGCAATGTTAAGGCACAAATTTAGCCATTTTTAATACTGGACGCTGACGTTTTCTTTCCTGTACAAAGACATGGTGATATTTCAACCATTTATGGCTTGATTCCATGAAGACTTTATTCCCATTGTCTGTCTATGGGGAAAAAATCTCATTGTATAATGGCTGTTTTTGTGACTATTGCTATTTCTTCGTGAATATTTGATTTTTTTCTTTAGATAGAGAGATGGATCTCCCTTACTTTGAGGGCTAGAATCTAAAGATTAAGAGACATTATTGAAATATTGGTATGTGTTAATAATGCTTCTTTGATTAATATTGATGGTACTCTCATATCTTTTACTTTTTTCTGTTAAGATGTAATGTCTTGTTTAATTGAAAATTGCATAAATAAAAAATTTAATTAAAAAAAAAAAAAAAAGCTTAGTGAGTCAGGCCCTATGTGACTTAATGTATTTCTCTACTATTTATAACAACTGGTGGTAAGGAGGATCATGCTCGAGTGTCATCCCTGCGCCATCTTTCTTCTCCGAGACACACATGGCTACAACTAGAAGGAAAGAGCGGCTTATTTCTCTATTAGAGCATCTGTAAGCAGGGCTATTTCTTTCTGCATATCTATCTCGTGCTTCCCTTCGGAGGTGCTGGAGACAAAGGGGGAAGAAGAACTGGAATACATTTAGGCTGAACCTTGGTTGAACCCTTTTCATTTGGGAAATTCGCCTGACTCCGAAATGCACCATTGGGCATAGTTTCAATCAAGTAGCTGGGAGGAGAGAAAGAAGAATGACTTTCTTCCAGCTCGAAGCTCACGCATCTCATCAAGTATAGCCGGGTATGGCCTTTCCCATAAGACCAAGTTAAGAAACCCGTTGACAGCCACAAGATAAAGTCCCCACTATATAAATGGAAGATAAAACTGCCCTGCAGACTGTTTTCCTTGGTTCTGTAGTAAATTCTCTTCCCTATCTCTTGCATCATCTTAATCCCAAAGGCTTCCAGTTGTGCAACATTTAATAACTGAGAAAAAAAACCCACAGCCAATATAATCATCCAGTTTTAGGGTCCTCTCTATGATTATGTCAGAGGATTTTAGTGGGTTCACAGTAAAGCAAGGTTAGTCAATAAGGTCCTGAGTGTCTTTTACTGCTTTCTCTCATGATCTCACAGCACCCATGCACTGCTAATCATCCAGCTAAACCAGGTACTGAATCTCCAATGAAGACACCTTGTCTAAATTCTAACAGAGTTTATTCCAACAGGTAACATAGAACTTAACTGGTTGCGGTTGAGGGGGAGGAAAGAGGAGAGGATGATCTCAGGTTCAGAGCATTGATTCCAGAGTTGAAATAGCTGTTGTAGGAATTGTACTGGAGATTTAAGTACAATTATTGTCTATGTCTGATAAAAAGGAAATGCCTTCCCAAGGAACAGGAGAGATGAGAGGTTGCTTGCTTCTTTCTTCTTTCTCTGAGAAGCACACAGGCACCTGTAAGCCTCCCAGCAGGCATGGACCAGAATCTGAGCCAATAGGAAGTGCCCAGAATCAGTGGGGCTGGAAACATGTGACCATAAAGGGCCAACAGCAACAAGACCACAGGATCATAGGGGCTTGTAGTCCTTCTGTGACATCACACTAGCTTACAAGCAGGAACAGAACACCTTTATATATACACAACAAACAACAAATCTGCTCACAATTAATGGGGGCAGAACACATGGGATAATGTCTCCTGGGTGCATGCCATGACAGGAGTGAACCTCACTGATAAGCCAAGGTATGCCGAGGATGATCTCAGTCTCTCACAATGCAGTGGTGATGGGTGTGCTCATTGGTAGAGCCAAGGCAAATAATGCTGTGTGGCTCCAGAAACTGAGGAAGAATGTCCAATCCAGAATAAGTGCAGCATAAACTGCACTGCAACATCTCTCAGTGAGCTCACACTCACTGGCATCCTCACAGAATAAACATCTTTTGGTTTGATGTCTGTTCATGAAGAAAAATCATCCTGAACCTTGTACTGCAGTGCACAGACCTCTATTACTAGAAGGAGTAGAGGTACATAAGTGCCATACTGGGTCAGACCAACAGGTCCATCAAGTTCAACATTCTGTCTGCCTGTGGCGAAATTTATGTCTTAGGAGACAGCCAGATCATTTGTTTTCATCCTTTGCTACACCTCCATTCCCAACAAATTCATCTTCCCCAGCCTAGGAGGTGTTTCTTGAGGTTTAATTTCAGGTAGTAAAACTAGGGAAGAGCCTAAGAAAGAAAGAATGTGCTGCCTCATAATATCTGGATATCCCAGAAGATCCAGTATGTCACATGTATAGTCTAGGGATATGCTAATAGGGACACAACTGCTTTAATGGGACATGAGACAGGACTCTGGTTTCAAATCTCTGTAGCAGAGATAGGCAACTCCAGTTCTGGAGTGCCACAAACAGATCTGGTTTTCAGGATATCAACAAGGAATATCCAAAAATATATAAATTAGTCATGAGCTAGGACTCCTGAAAATAAATCTCTCAATTATTAATAATAAGTGGCCTGGAATCCTGACCTTTACGAACAGAATTTGACACTTCTGATCTAAGTCTTACAGCAGAATTAAGCAACTCTGGTCCTCGAATGTGACAGACAGGTCTGATTTTCAGGTTATCCTCAATGAACATGCATGAGATATATTTGCATACAATGGAGGCAGTGTACAGAAATATATCTCAGCATATTCATTGTGGATATCCTGAAAATCAGAAGATTGGAATTGCCTGGTCTTCAGAAAGTCACAGAAGTGGAATTTGGTAGGAGGGTAATTGGGAAACCCTCTATCTGCCAGCTGAATAGAATATAAACCATTCCGAGCGAAGGATCATCCTCCTGACAAGAAAGGTGAGGTGGCATCCTCTAAAGCAGCCTTCAACTATGCCTGCTTTAATTCAGTGCCATGCTAAAACTGCAGACCATAGAAATGACACATTGGAGTGGGTCTTGTATAAAAGTAGTCAGAACACTTATTTCAGGCTGCAATAGCTGATAAAGAACAAACAAAAATACAATCAGGTTATATTGTCATATGTAGTGAAAAGGGACTCAGAGGGTTTGAAACTAATCTTTAGTAAGCATGATACGAAAAGTTTTATTTTAATTTTTATAGGAACCTACTAGCAGCTTGGGGTCTTTGCTACAGACAGCAGGGTGATTCCTGGGTATCTACTGTTTGAGCCTGGCATGCATCTGCCAAGGGTAGCAAGAAAGGGCTTGGATTGTAGTGGACAATCTTGGGGGGTGCTTATTGCATGCAAAGCTCTGACTAGGGTCACAGCATGAAGCACCTGACTGCTAGCTCTGTATTACACACCTTTTCCCTTCCAAAGATAAATAATTCCTGATTATTTTCAGTCATCTCTTGTATCTGATTACAAGTAACTACTCGTAAAAGGAACCTAGAAGCAGACTAGATTATTAAACTAATCATCAGTGAAGTTGATTTGTGACTTTTTACTTTGTGTATTGTGCATTGACTTATTTTATATATTTGTCTCATTACATATGTATGTTTTAACCTTGTGAACCACTGCAGTTCTTTGAAGCATATGATATATAAATAATTTTAAATCAAAATAAATATATTCTGAAGCATTATGCTGTACAAAACTTGTCAAACAAATCTGAACAGCACATTTGTGCCAGGCAGCAGAACTCATTCTCTTGGGGGTGAGGAGAGGGCCAGAAAACATTTATCTATGTAAAAACAAATGAATCCACACTAACCCTCAGTTTGAAGTGGGGGTGTAAATTGACAGGCATAAAATCAATCAGTAACAGGACAAAACGAACGAGCACGAAAAAGAGCCACCAACATATTGGGTGTGAAAACAATAGCAGAACCCTGGAACTATGGTGCTACAAACGGTCATATTTACAGGTCAGAAGAGCAATCAATAAAACAAAAAACAACTGAACTTACGCAAGTGGCAACCTCCTCCATGTTTAACTTCACCTTCAACAGTAGGATATAAAACCCCTTCCTCCCCTAGATCTATGGGGGGTGGGAGTTATTATTTTGAAGTCTATTAGTCTTGACTATGTTCTGTCAGTGCATGGATGCTGAAAGCTCTTTTAGGAGTTAACTAGGGCATGAATTCCAGATAGAAATTTCAATTAGTTCCTCTTAAAGGATTAAATGGCGATGTTCATGAGTGACTGCTCTCATCTTTAACAGATGATTGGGGTCCTAATGGACTGGTACAGTTTTTCAGTCTGATCCAGCCAATTACTGAATTACAAAATCAAATTGCTTAATCTATTCTGGGCTGGCTACCTGTAAGGCCTGACAAGATGAAATCTGATGCTTGATTCTAGGATTATCTATTTCTAGATGCTGTCTCTGGGATGAAGTTGATCGGTGCCTGCCCCTCTCAGGCACTACATTGACAACAAGCTCCATGTCATAAAGGACAGATCCAGTCCTGGCTTTACTCTCATTGCCTCCATTATCTGCAGGTCTTCCTGTGAGAGGCAGCTACAAGCTTAAAAATAAGATCTGTGCTAAGTATATTCCTTGTCTGTTTTTTGTAATATTTTGTGCCTTTGAGGGGGAGTTTATTTTACTTGTGTGAACAAAAGTCCAAAAGTGTGTATTGAGGCTGAGAATGAAAAAAAAATAGTCCCATAAGTTTTACCAGTGTGCCTAGAGGGAGGGGTGCTTTGTAGATTTAATTTGCATAGAGACCAGCATTTGGGAGCCAAACTTAGACATTATCTGCAGGTCTTCCTGTGAGAGGCAGCACAAGCTATCTGAAATTTGTTTTTTGCCTGCAAGTAATCTCAACAATTTAGTTACCTCCCTCCCTAACCTCTACCCACCCACCCCTGAGATTACTTTTTTTATATAGTCTTCCCTGAACTCCTAGTTCATTATCTTTAATTACTTCATCTCCCATTAATAGTAGTTCCTTACAGCTCAGATAATAGTAACTTAAACTGTCATATTACTTGTAAAACATTGGTTTTCATATTCTACCTATTAATATTTACTGGCTAACACTGATACTTTTAGCTTTTATGTCAAATTACCTTAATCTTTTGATAGAGCCTAAATTTTACCATATCTTATCCATAGGATTTTAAGGAATTAGTGATAATCTTACAAAATATCTTTCATTCAATGCAACAGTTATGGTGCTTATGTTCCAAGGCCTATCATTTGTAGAAACAAAGGTTGTCCCTTTAGCCTTCAGCTGCTGCAATTAAAATGGAGCTGATTCATCTAAGGGAGGAATTGTCCAGATTTCAATTAATCTGAAGGCACAAAGCAATGTGACAAGGCGATAGCTAAAGACAGAAGAATGCTGGACTGTATAGAAACAGCAATAACCAGTAAGAAAAAAGAGGTGATAATGCCCTTGTACAGGTCCTTGGTGAGGCCTCACCTGGAGTACTGTGTTCAGTACTGGTGCCTGTATCTCAAAAAAGATAAAGACAGGATAGAGGAGGTCCAAAGAAGAGTGACTAAAATGATGAGAGGTCAGCATTGGAAGAGTTATAAGGAGAGGCTGAAGGATCTGAATATGTAATCCCTGGAAGAGAGGAGGTGCAGGTGAGATATGATACAGACCATCAACCTGAAAGGTTTTAATGATGCACAATCGTCAAACCTTTTCCATTGGAAAGAAATCAATAGAACTAGAGGACATGAAATGAAACTCCAGGGAGGACGACTTAGAACCAATGTCAGGAAATATTTCTTCACGGAGAGGGTGGTGAATGCCTGGAATGCCCTTCTGGGGGAGGTGGTGAAGACAAAAATAGTGGAGGAATTCAAAGGAGCATGGGATAAACACTGTGGATCCCTAGAGGATGGAAATAAAGAAAAGAGTGCATGGGGATAACTGGGGGTAACTTGCTGGTGTGGCAGTTGTTACCCTTAACAAATAAGCCTTGATACTGTTAATTCAACTGCATCATTGCTCTCTGCTTCAACAGCAGTGGGAAAAGGGGAATTGGATTCAGACAGCAAACAATGAGGGCCCTGACTTTTACGGTTTGGGGAACAAATAAACATGGGGGTAACTTGCTGATGCGGCTTTTATTAAATTTAATCACTAATCCTAATACTTTTGATGCAGCTCCATCATTGCTCTCTGCTTTCATGGCAAGGGGTAAGGGAAATTAGATTCAAATTGCATCTGAGGGCCCTGACATTTACGGTCTGGGAAACTGATAAGCATGAGGATAACCTGCACAGTGCACCAGATACTGGCATAAACATAGCCTATGTACGGGGCTATGCCTCTATTGCAGAGGGACTGGACACATCTTATCTTTATGCCCAGTGCATCCGGGAAACTCCCAGACCTAGGTGGCAGAGAGGGACTCCTTCTGGGCCTGACGCATCCTGCTCCCTCGCTTATGCTTCCTGTAACCATCCACATGGAGGATCAAGTCTTCCATATGCTGGCTCTAGTAGATTCAGGGGCCGGAGGAAATTTCATTATGCGTCAGCTGGTCACGCACCTCCAGATTCCCACCTTCTCCGCTCCAGTTCCGTTCGTCCTGTTGTCCATCCAAGGAGAACCCCTGCCGGGATGTGTCTCCCAGGTCACCGCCCCAGTCAAACTACAAATGGGCGCTCTGCATGAGGAGACCCTGACATTTCACATCATCGAAAAGGCAATCCATCCTATCGTCCTGGGCCTCCCATGGCTCCAAAGGCATTCCACTCAGTTCGATTGGACAACCCTCCAGCTCTCCCGATGGGGAGACTCCTGTCATAAGACCTGTCTCAAGCCAACCCTCCATCAGTCTTATCTGACGACCACGCTCCTCCCTCCGGGGCTTCTGGCTCAATACGCCTCCTACCTCAATGTCTTCTCCAAGGAAGGTGCGGATGCCCTTCCGCCACATTGTCAGTACGACTGCATGATAAATTTACTCCCCGGCTCTGAACCACCCCGGGGCCGTGTCTACCCTCTGTTTCAATCAGAAACTAAAGCTATGTTGGACTATGTCTGGGAGAACCTGGACAAAGGTTTCATCTGTCCTTCTGATTCTCCCGCAGGGGCGGGATTCTTCTTTGTGGCGAAAAAAGATGGAGGACTTCACCCATGTATTGACTACTGCGTGCTAAATGCCATAATCCGAAAGGACCGCTGCCCATTGCCCCTTATCTCTGAACTCTTTGATCGGCTTCAAGGGGCCCGCATCTTCTCTAAACTAGACCTTCGAGAAGCATATAATCTTATACGCATCCGGGGTGGCGACGAATGGAAGACCGCATTAAACACCTGCGACAAGCACTATGAGTACCTTGTTATGCCCTTCGGCCTCTGCAATGCGCCCGCGGTGTTTCAAAACATGATGAATGAGGTATTTCGAGAGATGCTCTATCAGTGCGTTGTCATCTACCTCGACGACATCTTAATTTTTTCCCGACACCTCACCCATCGCCATGACGTTGCTAGGGCTCCAATGCCTTAGAGACCTTCAGCTCATCGTGAAACTAGAGAAGTGTATCTTTGAACAAGAAAGCCTGCCTTCTCTGGGGTACATCATCTCTAAACAGGGTTTTTCCATGGACCCAGAGAAGCTTGCTAGTATCCAATGTTGGCCACAACCAGTTGACCTCAAACCCCTACAGAGATTCCTAGGTTTCGCTAACTACTATCGGAGTTTCATCCACAATTACGCCATTCTAGCTGTACCCCTTACGGCCCTGACTAGGAAGGGAGCCAATCCCAAATGATGGACTCTGGAAGCTCTGGCTTTTCAGTCCTTGAAAACAGCCTTCCTCAAGAGGCCCTGTTTCCGGCATCCTGATCCCCAGAAGCCCTTCATCGTAGAGGTAGATGCCTCGTCTGAGGGATGGGAGTGATCCTAAGCCAGCATTCCTCCACTGGCACACTCCATCCCTGTTCCTTTCTGTCCAAACGATTCTCACCAGCCGAGAAGAACTACGGGATCGGAGACAAAGAATTACTGGCCATCAAACTCGCCTTCGAAGAATGGCGTCCCTAGGTGGAAGGGGCACAACATTGCTTCACAGTATTCTCGGACCATAAGAATCTGCAGTATTTGCACCATGCCCAATGGTTAAATCCACGACAGGCCCGATGAGCCCTTTTCTTCTCACGATTAAACTTCATACTTCGATACCATCCCGCAACTAAAAATGTCAAAGCTGACGCTCTGTCCCGCTCATTCATTCCCGACACTCCAGAACCACAACGCCACATCATCGACCCAGCTCAGGTGCAACTAGCAACCACCATCTCTGTACCTCCGTGGAAAACTGTGGTACCCTGCTGATTCCGGGAAAGTACTCCGGTGGGCACATGACTCCCATACAGCTGGCCAGAAGCGAACTCTGAATTCCATCCAGCAGTTCTATTGGTGGCCCACTTTGAGGAATGACGTCCAGGCTTACGTGGACGCCTGTCTGGTGTGTGCCCAAAAAAAACCTTTACCCGGTCATCCATGGGGTCTCCTACAACCTCTACCAGCACCCCAAGAACCCTGGACGTGTATATCCACGGATTTTATTGTGGACTTGCCTCTGTCAGAGGGCAAGACCACCATCTGGGTCGTAGTCGACCGTTTTTCAAAAATAGCACATTTCGTCCCACATCCAGGACTCCCATCAGCTCCTCAGCTTGCACCACTATTCGTCCAATTCATCTTTCGGCTCCATGGCCTCCCTAAACACATAGTCTCTGATCGCGGTAACTCAATTCACAGCAAACGTTTGGAGAGCGCTTTGTAGGAAATTCGGGATCACCCTTGATGTCAACCACCGCTTACCACCCTCAGGCGAATGGCCAAGCAGAGAGGACAAACCACACTCTGAACAATTTCTTCGCTCCTATGTTAATTCCCAGCAAGATAATTGGGCCGCTTCTCTTTGCCTTGGGCTGAATTTGCCTTAATTCCCACATTTCCGCCAGCCACCAAATCACCTTTCCAGATCATGTACGGCAGACAGCCACTTCTGCCAATTCCCCTGACGGTTCCCTCACGGCAGCCTAGCTAATTGCACTGGAACTACATAAACTGTGGAAAGACACCCAACTCCTACTTAAGGAGGCCGGCGATCGTGCCAAAAGAAGTACAGATATACACCACAAGCCAGCACAATTAACTCCGGACCGGGGAGTAAAGTGTGGCTCAGCACTGCTTCATCCGATTGCAACTCCATCCATGAGGCTAGCCCCTCGTTACATTGGGCATTTTTCAGTGCTCCATCACATAGGACCAGTGACCTATCAACTTCGGTTACCCGCCTCATTAAAAATTCACAACTCCTTCCACGTCTCCCTCTTGAAGACGTTGGTACTCTCCTGGCCCAGCAGGAGACCTCCAGAACCTCAACCACTCAGCTTGGAAGGTGACATAATTTACCAAGTATGCAAGGTCCTGGATTGTAGGAAAAGGAGCCAAAAATGGGAGTATCTTATTGCCTGGGAAGAATTTGGTCCAGAGGAAAACTCCTGGGAATCTGCCACCAACATCCTGGACAGGACCCTCCTGCAGGAATTCCATGCCTCTCATCCCAATAGGCCTAAACCTCCTAGGAGGGGGCCTAGAAGGGGGGTTACTATTGCGCCTACTGGCTCCACTTCTCGTTCTTCTTCACCGGCTCCGAGTGCCGGCAAGCCCGCGCACCTCCTGCACTGCTGGGGCTGCGGCAGCGTCCTCTCCAGCCGAGATGTCGGCCATCTTGGTTCCACCCCCCCTAGGCGCACGCGCATCCCCCGGGCTGATTTAAAGGGCCCATGGCAAGGAGACGTTGCTGGCCCTTCCTGTGCACTTCGGGCCTTCCTCCTATAAAAACCCTGCAATGACCCAGCACAGACGACTTGGCAACGAGTCTGCTTCCTTGTGGAGTCTTCTGAGTTGCGTGAGTGTTCCGAGCCTTGTTCCTACTTCAGCCTCCTTTCCTGGTCCCGTCGGATGGATTCTTCTGGCTTCAACCTCGGACTGGCTCACGGTGATTCTTCTGGCTTCGACCTTGGACCGGCTATCGACGACCCTTTGGCTTCTGATCCTGGGCTGACTTCAGACGATCCTTCCGACTGTGTATCCTCCATCTCCGCAGGGGTCCACCTAAGACCAGCCGGCCCTACGATCCCAAAGGCTCAACCCACGGAGAACAGGGATGGTATTGGTGAAGCTCCAGTCAGCCCCTGCGTCAGTTCGGCCTCACCTCCCGACAGTAGGGACCTGCGAGGGTTTACCCTCCCAAGTAGCACAAACTCTTCCTCAGGGCAAAGGGTCCACATTCTCCTCCGTAAGTACAAC
This sequence comes from Rhinatrema bivittatum, assembly GCF_901001135.1. NCBI lineage: Eukaryota > Metazoa > Chordata > Amphibia > Gymnophiona > Rhinatrematidae > Rhinatrema > Rhinatrema bivittatum. Next base: position 257,280,654 of record NC_042619.1, read on the forward strand.
AGCTGGGCAGACTAGGTGGATCATTTGGTCCATTTCTGCCATCATTTCTAAGTTTCTATATCTTTTTTTAGTTGTGGCATTCAGAATTGCACACAGTACTCAAGCTGCGACTAACCATAGAATGATACAGAGGCACTATGACAGTCTCAGTTTTATTCACTATTTCATTTCTAATAATTCCTAACATTCTGTTTGGGTTCTTTTTACTATCACCTAACACTGAGCCGATGATTTCAATGTATTGTCCACTATGACAACAGATCTTTTTCCTTTTGGTAACTCCTAATATGGAATCTGAAATCATGTAACTACAATTTATTTATTTATTTATTTTTAGTTTTTATATACTGATGTTCCTGTATAATATACATATCACACCAGTTTACAAGGAAATCAAACTGATGCCTCAGTGGGCAGTTTACATTGAAACAAGATAACAGATAACATGGAGGGGCAGAGGAGGTTACAGAGATTAAGCATGACTAGTTAAATAGTGATAACGAAAATGTGGGTTACTTTTTCCTTTGTGCATCACTTTGCACTTTTCTACATTAAATTTCATCTCCCATTTGGATGCCCATTCTTCCAGTCTCGCAAAGTCCTCCTGCAATTTATCACAATCCGCTTCTGATTTAACATCCCTAAATAATTTTGTTTCATCTGCAAATGTGATCATCTCACTTGATCCCCTTTCCAGATCATTTATAATTAAAAAGCACCAATCTAAGTACAGATCCCTGGGGCACTCCACTGTCTACCTGTCTGACCATTTCATCCTATTCTGTTTCTGATTCTTTAGCCAGTTTGCAATCCCCAAAAGGACATTGCCTCTTATCCATGACTTTTTAATTTTCTTAGGAGTCTCTCATAAGGGACTTTGTCAAATGCCTTCTGAAACTCCAAATACACTACATCTATAGGTTCATCTTTATCCACATGCTTATTAACCCCCTTAAAAAATAATGTAGCAGATTTGTGAAGCAAGACTTCCCTTGTGTAAATCTATTCTGGCTGTGTTCCATTAAATCATGTCTTTCTATATGTTCTGTGATTTTGATCTTTAGAATAGTATCCAATATTTTACCCAGCACTGAAGTCAGGCCACTAGTCTATAGTTTCCCGGATCACCCCTGGAGCCCATTTTAAAGATCGGGTTACATTGGCCACCCTCCAGTCTTCAGGTACAATGGACCATTTTAATGACAGGTTACAAATTACTAGTAATAGAAATGAAATTTCACTTTTGAGTTTTTTTCGGAACTTGGGGTGTATGCCATCTGGTTCGGGCAATTTGCTATGCTTCAGTCTGGTTTGCTATAATTTCCAGGTTCACTGTGATTTGGTTCAATTCATTTGAATCATCACCTTTTGTTGAAGTCATTTTTTGTTACTTTTGCTGAGGATGTACTTAGAGGTTAGATTGCATGGATTCAAAGTTTTCGCCCAGACACAGACTAGTTTGAAGGTCACAGGCCAACTTCTGAGTGAACTCCTATTTACTGTTTTGCACTGTAAAATGTTTACGATCAGGCAAGAATCTGTTTATTTTAGTTATTCCAGTAGGTCTATGATGAGAAAGCAAGCAATTAACTTATACTAGCCTGAGAGAGAATGAAGGCCACACAGCTGCGCCTGAAATTAATAAGAGCTCAGAGGGAGGGAACATCACTACTTTCCCAAGCATTTTAGTGTGAAGAGTAATAACAGCTAGAGAGAGGGAGAGCGTGCTCTGGACGTGATAGCACAGGCTGATCCTTGGAAGCATGTAAGCTTTTCATATATATGTAGTAATTGTCATTATCTACTATTATTTCTTCTGTATGATTTGATTTTATTTGTTCTGTCCTCCTATTGCTCAAATAAACTTACTTTCCTAAGTACCTGGCACCGTAATGTACTGAATCAAAGTTTGTGTAGGGAATAAGCTCCTGGATTCAAGTCCCCAGGTATAATCCCAGTAATTGTGTGTGTTTATATTGGGTAAGTCCCCAAGGTCGCCCTGTGTGCACGCAGACGATCAGCTCCTCAGGTAGCCCCGAGTGTAGACCTCAAGGAGATTAGCCCCCCAGGTCAGAGCCCCTGGGCAGAATGTCAGTGTGCACGGGCTGAATCTGGAGCACCCTTGAAAACCGTTTTCAGAACGGATATCGCCCCAACATCCTCATTAGTAAATACTGAAGCAAAAAATTTTCCGCAATACCCTTATCTTCTGTAAGTGCCCCTTTGATCCCTTAATCATTTATTTATTTATTTATTTAGCATTTTTTATATACCGAGGTAGAGCAGAGTAGCCTTCACTCCGGTTTACAGATTATAACAACATGTTACATAAAACTAATTGAGGACATTGAAGAGAAAACAACAATTAACAATCTGAGAACTGTCATGTCAAACATAAGAGCAGGGCAAGATATCCCAAAGGATAAACACATTGAGCATAGCAGATAAGATGTACCAAAGGATAGGTACATTAAATAGTCTGAGATCAAGTATAATGAAAAAATAGACTTAGATATCTGTAGGAAACAGGAAGATTAGACAGAGGGGGGAATAAATGACAAAATATGGGAAGCTGTGGGATTAGGTTTTGAGATTGTTGTGCAGGCTGTCAGTATGAGATTGGCAGAGGAGCCAGGCTTTTAGTTCTTAGTTAAAAGATTTTGGGTTTTCTAGGGAGGTGAGGAACTGAGGTAAGGAGTTCCATAGTTTTGGGCCGATGATAGAAATGGCTCTGTTTCTGGTGGATGAGAGTTTAGCATGAGGGAGTGATGGAATCACTAGCTGTAGTTTACTACATCTAATCATCTAATTAATGGTCCAACTGACTCCCCCACAGGCTTCCTGCTTCAGATATATTTTTTAAAGTTTTTATTAAGAGTTTTTGCTTCTATGGCGAGTTTCTTTTCAAATTCTCTCTTTGCCTGTCTTATCAATGTTTTACATTTAACTTGCCAATGCCCATGCTTTATCCTGTTTTTTTTTTATGAATCCTTCCAATTTTTGAAGGAAGTTCTTTTGTCTAAAATAGCCTCTTTCACCTCACCTTTTAACCATGCTGGCAGTCATTTAGTCTGTCTTCCACCTTTTTATTGTGAGGAATTCATCTGCACTGTGCTTCTAAAATGGTATTTTTAAACAATGTCCATGTTCCTTTCAGTTTTTTTCTATTTTCCTCATTTTATCAAAGTCTCCCTTTTGAAAGTTTAGTACTAGAGCTGTAGATTTACTTATTGACCCCCTTCCAGTCATTAAGTCAGATTTGATCATGTGATGAGAGGTGGAAAAAAATGCCCCAACCATAACGGTTCCCCCTCCCTCTGCCCCTCACATATAAACCATATCTGTATCACTTTCTCACCTTCCCAAACATACGGGGGAAGAGGAGAGAGCTACAAAGTGAAGAGTGCAAGGGGGAAAGTGTGCATGCATACACCACATTCCCACACCACCACCACCACTACATCCTACCCCCCACAAGTGAGAAGAGAGGGAAAGAGTTCCCCCAGCCATACACACAAGTGGGGGAGGAGGGGCCCCATATGGAGAGTGCAAGAGGGAACACACACACACATACCTCACCTACATCACTATCCTCCTACTCACACACACACACTCAGGGGAGGGGAAGGATACACTAAAGAGGAGGGGAGGGGACACAGTGCACATGCATGCACACATCCCACATACACCACCAGCCCTGCCCCTTCCCCATGCCAGATCCCCCCTCCTGATCACACACACAGTTGTGGCAACTTGAGCAGTCTTGGAGTAGCCAGAGTACAGACTCAGCTAGACTTTGGCAAACGTCTTTATTAATGATAAGAAACAAACAAAAGCAGCTCTGCTATCCTTCATAGTTCACCAAAACAAAGGCAGTACTACAACTTAGAGTTCAGCAGTATTTTCTTTCTCTAGGCTTCCTTCTCATCCCTGGGGTCTCCTGTTCCCTCCTGGGCCTGGCTCCTTATACTTCTTTCCTAGGCACCTCTGCCCAGGACCAGGATTCCCTGCTGCATTGGGTTTAAGGTGGACCGGGCCAGATCTCTGGAACCGGTCTTTTAAGGTGTTCTCAGGTTTTCTCCTGTATACCCCTTCACACAGGGTCGAGGAGAGAGGAAAAAAGCAGAAAGTAAAAGGCAGAAAAAGTGCCCCCCAGCCACATATAATCTTCCCAGCACTCACTCCTCCCCCACCACACACCTCATCCACACCATTTTCCCTACGCCCACACACACATTGAGGGGAGGGTGGAAAAGGCTACAGAGTGTGAGGGAGAGATGGGAAAAATATGAAGTGTGAGGGGGAGATAATGGTGCATGCACCCTACCTCCCCCCAACACACACTGGGGTGAGGAAATGGGGACAAAGTGGAGAGAGGGCCCCCAGCTATAGATAAACAATCCCTCCTCACTCCTTACACCATACAAAACCCCTGCACAGCCTTTCTGTATACGCTCCCTCGCTGGGGACCCTGGCTAGCAAATGGGCCGATGTTAGCCGGCATTTGGACGTGTGTTTTGGATGCACTAGCTTTACCCCTTATTCAGTAAGGGGTAATAGCGCGTCCAAAACGCGTGTCCAACCCCCCCGAACCTAATAGCGCCCGCAACATGCAAATGCATGTTGCGGGCGCTATTAGGTATTCCCGCGCGATTCAGAAAGCAAAATGTGCACCCAAGCCGAATTTTGCTTTCATTTTGCTTTCAGAAATTAGTGCCTACCCAAAGGTAGGCACTAATTTCTCCGGGCACCAGGAAAGTGCACAGAAAAGCAGTAAAAACTGCTTTTTTGTGCACCCTCTGACTTAATATCATGGCGATATTAAGTCGGAGGTCCCGAAGGGTAAAAAGAAAAAAAATTTTTTTAATGGGCCGGCAGCTGTCAGGCCGAAAACCGGACGCTCAATTTTGCCGGTGTCTGTTTCCGAGCCCGTGGCTGTCAGCGGGCTCGAGAACCGACGCTGGCAAAATTGAGCGTCGGCTGTCAAATCCGCTGACAGTCGCCGCTCTGGGCTAAAAGGAGGCGCTAGGGACGCGCTAGTGTCCCTAGCGCCTCCTTTTGCCCGTTTCTACCGCACCACCTAATTTACATACTGAATCGCGCGCACTGGCGAGTGGCCAATGTGCGCGCCGGGAGAGCAGGCGTTCGTCCGCTCTCCCGCGTTTTTACTGAATCGGCCCGTGTGTAAGTAAGCTGAGCTACTATGAGCGGGGAGATCACAGAGAAGCCACCCAAAAGCTGGCTGGGCATCACCTTTTCACACTGTGCTTCTTTTTCAGACAGATTTTAAGCTTTCCTCCTTCAGAATATTGCTTCCCTCTTTTATTTCAACCTTCCCCACCTCCTCCATATCATCTTCCAAAAGTGCGTTGTGAACTCTGGCCTCACGTTTTATTTCCAACACCTAACAATATTTTCTGTTTGTTTTTTTAATCACCCATCTCAAAGGGGTTATTCCCCCTTCTTCCTCACCCCCCCCCCCACCTTTTTTTCAGATAAAATACAAGCCCTCAGCCACTGTAATTATCAACATATTCCTGGAGAAAATTGCGACTGTCGCCATGAACAGACTCCCTGCAGAATCTCACTCAGAGTGTTTCCAATCCCTCTTTGAATAAAAGGCACTTACAACAGTCGGCGGGGCTCCAAGCGAGAGAACACAAAGGGAACGAACAGCTCTTTGGCTGCTGGGCGTGACGATTTGCGGCAGTCAGGAAAAGATAGGAACGCTAAATTATTTTGGGGGCAATTAGTCTTCCGTTGGTAAACTGGAGCACATTATAATACAATGCCACGGTGGTGAGGTCCCGGTGGGGGAGGACGGGCCCCCTTTCTCAGCGCACCTGCTTTCATTCTCTGGGCTGCAGGTGTTGTTCCGCAGGAGAGAAATGAAGAATCCAATGCTATTGCCTTCAAAGCATCCGAGGGAATTAAGCTATCTGGTTCACCCAGAAGCAGGCTTGATTTGATTCCCAGTATTATTATTAACCCCCATCAGCCCATAGCTGTAAGGCTGTAATGAAGGAGGAACAGAAGACGCCAACATCCTTCCTTCCTGGTGTAAATGTCTTTAATGCGGTGCTTTTCAACCCAAGTCCTCAGGGCACACCTAGCCAGTCAGGGTTTCAGGCTAGCCACACTGAATATGCATGAGATAGAAAACAATGCATGCAAATCTATATCATGCATATTCAGTGCGATTAGCCTGAAAACTGGTGTGCCCTGAGGACCATCTTAATGTAATACTTGGCAAGGCTGGTACAAGCTCTTCTACCAGGGCTTCTCTTTTCTGCATATTACAGATGATGGAAGAAGTAGAGGAGTAGCCTAGTGATTACAACTAGTGATCCAATCCCACTGCTGCTCCTTACTTTGGGCAAGTCCCTTTACCCTCTATTGCCTCCGGGGGTTATTTATTAAGCATTTTTTCCATAGACACAGAATTGGAGAAAAGCGTTAGTGCTATGCCTGTTCGGTCGCAGACAGCTGCGACCGTGAGTACTCGCTTCCTGCACTGCTCTCCTGCCCTCCCCGGGGCAACTGCTCTCTGCCCTCCCCTTGCTGCGCGGGCCCGGCCCCTACATCGCCGCATTCCCGCGGGACTCCTCTCGGCGGCATGGACGCCGCTACTTCCTACTTCGACGCCGGGCCTTCCTAGGCGCGCGCGCCGCATCACAGGCCCCCGCTTTGAAGCCTCTTCGGTGGAACCTCTGGGGCGTCCCTGTTTGATGATGTCATCGGTCTCCCGTATTTAAGCTCCACCTTTGGCCCCAGCAAGCCGACTTGGCAACAAGTTCCATCCGTGGTCTGAACTCCTGCCTTGTGTTCCTGAGACGTCGCCTCCTGCCTCACTCTTGGACCCTGTCTGGCACCTGCTCCCCGGGGATCAGTGTGCGCTCCTACGAGGACTCGTTCCCCTGGCCTACCCCGCTCCTCGGGCTGGCTCTGCGCCTTTTGGGTCCTGCTCTGCATTGGCTCCAGCTACTCTGGTCTCCCTTGGAACACCGCGGCACCCTGTGAGTTCCTCGACTGGCCTTCCCCGCTCCACAGGCCGCGCTTCTATTCAACAGACTGTCTAGTACCGCCCCACTCCATGGGGCTGGACTTCAGCTTGTACTTGGCTGTCGGCTGTCCCACTCCTCGGGTCAGTTCCTCTGCTACACTGCTGGCATTCCTGCACTCTCCGGGTTCCTGCCTACGCTAGCAGCTGGGTTTGGGACCGGACTATCCTACCCCGTGGGTGGTCTGCGTCTCCTACCTACGCCCACCACGCTGCAGCTCCGCCCCCTCGGGGCTGACCTCCCCGAGAATCTCCTACTTGACTATCCCTGCGCCTACCGCTCTGCGGTTCGCCTGGCGCCTCTCTCTTCAGGGACGCACACCAAGAGCCACCTACAGCCTACCACCCTGCGGGGTTATCTCCTGGTCCCTGGGGCCTCTCCACCACTGTACCTAGAGCTCCCCGCTGTGCCAGTACCTCGCCTCCTGACGGTGCGGACCTGTGGGGCTCCTCCCCACGGGCTGCAACAACGTGTACCTCGGGCTAAGGGTTCATATACCCACAAACCATAACAGTTAGTAAATCAGGCCCTTGGACTGTGAGCCCTCTGAGGATAGGAAAACACTTACAGCTCCTGAATGTAACCTGCTTTGAAGTGCCAAAAAGCAGCATATAATAAATAAATGTATTTTCTTTATTTACATAATACCCGCTACAACCACCGTCTGGTTAATCATGGGGCTTGCCCTCCCATACCCCCATTTTCCCAGCACACACAGTCATTAAAAAAAATAAAGTGTTGAAGAAACAAAGATCCATTGTTATACCTAAATCCCTCAAAAAGCGGATGTTTATCCCCTCTGCTATTTTCTCCACTCGGGACAGAAATGCAGGTCTCTTTCAAAATATGCCACTAATGTCACCAGAGGGCTCCAAAAACCCCCTACTATTTTCATCTAGGCCGGCACTGTAAATTACCCCAGAGCATTCTGGGAGTTTTTAGTCCTGTCGCCTCAAGATGAAATGCAGGTCTACACATCCCAGAGTAAATTGGGATGGGAATTAAATAAATACATAATTGAACTGAACAAGATTGTCCTTGGGTTAACAGAGTCCCTTGCTTACACCATTCATTAATAATGCCCAATGTCAGCTTGGAGATGGAGAGATGTTAAGACCAAGGATGGGTATGTTGCTGTCACCCTTTGTCATATCTTATCTTCGGCCTTTTCTCATTTTTCTGAACTTCTCCAAGGTCAGGGAAAAAAAAGTTATTTCCCCCTCTCCCCCAGAAACATCAATGATGTTGGCAAGTGCACGGGTGTTCTGATGACATTTTAGGGGTGGCAGATCACCTATGGCAGGTTTTTAATATTTCCAAAATACCTCAGCTAAATCCAAGCAGGGGCGAGGTGGGGGGAGCTGATTAAATCTGGATCAGTAACTGGCCCAGTGACTCAACGGCAAGTGCTTCATAGTACAAGAAACCTGGGTTCAACTCCCAGGTAGGGGCTTCTGCTCCTTGGACCGGTCGGAGGCAGCGGTCAGAGCCCCTGGCAGTGACACAATAACGTGACAGCAGATAAAGGCCGTACGGTCTCTCGAGTCTGTCTCAGCTGTCATGCAATGGTGGTGGCTAGACGTAGGATGCACGTGTACTGCGATCTGGAGAGAGATGTTGTCTGCGGCCTTTGGCCAGTGGCTGTTGCTGTGATGGTTGGGCTAAGTTAGAGGATGAGGATGGGAGTGCTGTATAAGTGAGAAAAAAATCTTCCCGAATACGTGTGAATGAAGGCTCCTGATGTTGTTGCCCAGTATAAGGCAGTTTTAAATGACTTGGAAAAAGTCACAGAAGAAAACGTATAGATGCCCCTCCCCCATCCCATAAAAGTTTGCATCAGTACCAAAAGCTGTTTGGTTCTTCATGTGACAGAAAGTACCGTAAGTGCCTCCCCTCTTTACTCAGAGTGCTTTTCCTGCATTGTTTGATGACTCACTTAGACAGCAACAAGCTGAAATTTGAAAAATCCTATAAAGTTTTTTATAATGTATTTTCCTTCAAAGTCAGAATGTTCCTGTCCCCTTCTTCACTCCCCTCCCCCAAACACCATCTTCAATATGGAAATACTATTAGTACTTGGTTATATTAACACACCATAAAAAAAAAACCAAACATGGGTAACAGAAATTCATTAAGGAAGATAATTGTCTCTGTGTCTCCAGCTGCATTTTAAATCTCAATTATTCCAAAATGCCATGTTTTTCCGTGAAATGAATTATGAACTATTGAGGGCAGCTAAGCAGGAGTTAACCAGCAGCAGGAATGCGGTGACTCAGCTGATGTCAGGTTTTCACAGAGGGCGTGAAGCATTCACTTTAATTATGGTATCCAGCACAGTTTACAGAGGTAGGGAGGGAAGACTCTGAATTTACAGCCATCACTCTTGGTGACAAACCTGAAATGTGAAAAATTTCCCACAGCAGTTCTGGCCTAGTACTACTGGGTAGAAAAGTCAAGTTCTACTCTTAAGAAATTCTCTTTCTAAACAAGCTGCATTCTATGCAGATTGTGCAAACTTTCAGTGAAAACTAATGTTAGACTTGCCCCAAAATCCCAAACATGCATCTGAAGCATCCTTTGCTGTAAGGAAGAAAGGTGAAGCTGGACAGTGAATGATTTAATTTTTCTGTTTCAGGTTGAGTTCTATATTGATTTCGTAGTGTCTTTATTTTGAATATGTAACCTGGGCATCTTCTCGGGTTACCAGTAAACCCTGGGTTAGTGCAGTGTCAATTAGCTAGAGCAGGATGATGAAGAGAGGATCCATTCAAATACAGACCCTCCTTCTGGGGAGTCTGGAATGACCTGCCCACTTGCAACAGTATATAACCGCGCTCTTGCTACAGCTTAGGAGGCAGTCCTTTGAGTTGTAAACTGTGTTCAGAGATAGAGAGGAGCAGAGCCAGTTTAGCCAAGCAAGCCCTGTTTGGGGGTCCTGACTAGGATTTGGGAGGGGCTCTGCCCAGCCAGCCTGTCTGGTGGGAATTCTCGCTCTGAATTCATATTTTGGACTTTTACCTTTTAAGTGGTAGGGGCCTTGCGGAAGCCTGTTCAGCTCCTGGGCTCAGGGAATTGGGTACCCTGGGTCCGGGCCTGGGCAGGTTTAGGCAAGACCTGCCCCCCATTGCCTTGGTGAGGAAGGGGATGACAGAGACCTGCTGTCAGAAGACACCCCAGTGCTTTCTCAGTTGTGTAAAGATTAATCTCAAGATCCAGGAGGAAGTTCTGACTGCCCTTCCTTCCTGCTGGGAGCACCAAGACTCGAGCTCCAGGGGATCCCTCCCATGGGGGATTCAAAGAACAAGAGCTAAGGACTGCATTAGAGCAAAGAAGGTTGAGTCATCTAACAGTGAGTAAAGGCAAAGCCTACCATCAAAAAGGACACCCACCCGGTGATTCTTCGGACCCTGGTATGACAGAGAATTTTAACTCTCTGGGCAGCAGCAGCTTAGTATTCTGGCCATCTGGAAGGGGTTTTCTGCCCATCAAAGGACACTCTGCCCACATGGGACTCTATTTTTACAAAACCCTGGCGAGTTCCCTGGACATTGGCAACACAGATTCCTGCACAGATTGAGGAAAATCCTATAAAGAACATATTCAGTGGTGCTGTGGATCAGTATGGTGCCATCTTACTACCATTTGCAACAGTAAAGATTTATTTGGACACTAGCACAGCGGCTCCTTTGATTTCTTTGGCACACACAGCACATAACACAGAATTTCCCTAACCCAGAGAATTCCAGAGGGAGAGTTAGTCACCCCGCACAGGGAACCGAGAGGACTCCTTTCATCCCCCAGTCGAAAGAGCCTACACCCTGGGAAGGAAAGGAGGTTGGAGAGCTGGCCTGGCTTCCTGCCCCAGAGACCATATACATTCTTTTATGGCCCCATTGGAGTGCAACCCGCACCTGGGGATGGGATTACATATAGATTGTTTGATAAAATGCTTTATTGAACCTCACCCAGGGCACTTTTGTGATGAGTTATTAAATCTTTTAATTAAATGCCTAAGACTGCAACCAGTAGGTAACTGAGCATTGGCAAGGTAGCTGGGCCATTGTCTATGATTCATCAAAGCTTTCAAGACCATACAGATTCCCCTAGGCAGAAAGCTCACATGCTTTCTTAGTGGCAAGCAAATTCACCATCTTTCATTGCTGGTTTGCTGCAGAGACCACCCTGAGCATGCTGTTGAGCCTTCTACATATTGCATCCCACCAGGCAATAGTGCAAACAGGACATTTCTCACACCTTGAATCATTTCAGCAGAATTTGGCATTATTCGTTTCAATGGGAAGAGCTCTCCCCTAGGATGCAATGCAAAATCCATTGAGTGTAGTCAACATCCGTTGAAAGTTTTTTGAAGGGATATTTTTTTTGGGGGGGAGAGGTTTGCACAAAATATCAGGAATAGCAATCTATGGCACGTGCTCACCAAAGACAATGTAAAAAGAATTGGTCAATTACATTATGCTCTTATTGGTTGGGGGAGAGTAGGAGGAGTTGTCCAAAATTAAGGTCAAAGGGGTATTTTTTTGTGAATCTCTGGACAGATTTTACTTGTAAATACAGGGGATAGGTAGAGAAAAAGACAGAGATACCATTTTTTAATGGAGAGTTAGCCTTGTATTTATCTCTATATCCCAAAACGTTTTAAAGTCAGAGTGGCAAGGCAACCTGCCACGCCCACCTGCTTTACTGAAAGTACTTCACACATGATTGGTTTTATCACAAAGCAATAAAGCAACCTTTGCTCATCTTAATGGTAAGGATTTCATAACTGGTATGCTTTAGGCCAGGGTTACACAGTAACATAGTAAATGACAGTTGAAAAATACCAACTTTCCCATACAGTCTGACTATTCAAAAAGGACTTAAAAACAATATTGTTCCGCAGGTTCCTCACTGACTTTCAACCATCTAATCATACTTTCAACTGAACCCCCAATTACTTACCCCATAATTTCATCCCTCTCCCCTTTTCCTACTTCCCCTCCCCCTCTACCCTTTTTTTTAATCTCATCCTGGACTTGATATCCATTTGCTAAGACTGTTCAATGGTTCAAATGTCTCTATATTTCTACACATTTGTTAAGAATCTGTTTACTGTTCTTACTAATGCTCAGTTACAAGGTATTGTACACTTTTGTAAACCGTTATGATGGCTCAACTGAATAACGGTATATAAAACTCATCAAATAAATAAAATAAATAAATAAATATTATTTCCTCTCCGCATTGCTAAGATTATATCCTAGCTGCCAGCCATAGAGCATGACTGAGTGTAAGATCTCTCTCCTTATCCAAGACAGGTTTTGTCATCTTTCTTCTTTCTAGTCCACTCTCTTGGATAAATGAACGTGCAGGATCCCTCCCTTCCCATGTCTGACTACAAAGCTATGTAACAATCTAAATAGCCACCATTAACATTAGTACGGTTACTGCCTAAATTTCCAGCTTCCTAGGCTGGTGTGGCCTTCTTGAACAATACACAGCCACCTTCTGCAATCCCCACACTGACTTAACAATTGTCAAAGATAATCATTTTACATTTCTATAAATAATGGTCAGGACCCTACTATTATATAGTTTGTTATTGATTCTACACAGTCTGACTCCATTTTATTACCACTAGTTCTGTGCAGTCTGTCAGACAAACTCAGCTGACTCCCTAATTTGTAGCCTGCTAGATCAACCTGGCTAGTGCCTTTCCTTTTTTTCATCCTTCCTCTCGAGCTGTAGTCATTTGGTATCAACCTGGCTACCCTCACAGCCTGCGGTATTCCTAGGTCATGTCTCCACTATCTCATTCAATTTTTTTTTTTTGCAACTAAGAATCCTTTCCTTGTCTTCCTGCTAAACCAGTTCTTACACCTAGGAATTCTCCCTCCACAGCTGCCAGAGATAGAGGACACAACTTCTTTTATCTTGTGACATCACAACCAGCTGTAAGGAAAGTGTGATCTGAGGCAGTTGCCAGTGGTCTGTCTCTAGCATTTACAGCCTAGTAAGGGCGGACTAGGCAGCTCCCCGAGCCCTGGTTAGGCCTAGGAGCTACTGGCTCCTGGGTAACAGTCCTTGGTGATTGATTCCCTCTGTGCAACTCGCTCCCATAGGAAAAAAAAAATATTTCTTTTTTTAACCTGGTTGAGCTTTCCCTTGGGTTTTGATCCCAGTACCCCTAAGAGGTCTGGTGGATCAACCCTGGTAGGGCATCCCTAAGCCTTGAAAAAAGAAAAAAGGGCTTTAGGGCTAAAAGGGCTTGAGAGTGCATTCTTCCTCCTCCCCACCTCTCCTTGTCTCTGCCTTCCTGCCTACTGCCTGAAGGAAGCCCCGAGACACAGGCTCCCTGCATATCCAGCGTCTCTGCCTTCCTGCCTACTGCCTGAAGGAAGCCCAGGACACTGGCTCCGTGCATATCCAGCGTCTCTGCCTTTCTGCCTACTGCCTGAAGGAAGCCCCGAGACACAGGCTCCGTGCATATCCAGCGTCTCTGCCTTCCTGCCTACTGCCTGAAGGAAGCCCAGGACACTGGCTCCGTGCATATCCAGCGTCTCTGCCTTCCTGCCTACTGCCTGAAGGAAGCCCTGAGACACAGGCTCCCTGCATATCCAGCGTCTCTGCCTTCCTGCCTACTGCCTGAAGGAAGCCCCGAGACACAGGCTCCCTGCATATCCAGCGTCTCTGCCTTCCTGCCTACTGCCTGAAGGAAGCCCCGAGACACAGGCTCCCTGCATATCCAGCATCTCTGCCTTCCTGCCTACTGCCTGAAGGAAGCCCAGGACACTGGCTCCGAGCATATCCAGCGTCTCTGCCTTCCTGCCTACTGCCTGAAGGAAGCCCCAAGACACAGGCTCCCTGCATATCCAGCGTCTCTGCCTTCCTGCCTACTGCCTGAAGGAAGCCCAGGACACTGGCTCCGTGCATATCCAGCATCTCTGCCTTCCTGCCTACTGCCTGAAGGAAGCCCCGAGACACAGGCTCCCTGCATATCCAGCATCTCTGCCTTCCTGCCTACTGCCTGAAGGAAGCCCCGAGACACAGGCTCCCTGCATATCCAGCGTCTCTGCCTTCCTGCCTACTGCCTGAAGGAAGCCCAGGACACAGGCTCCGTGCATATCCAGCGTCTCTGCCTTCCTGCCTACTGCCTGAAGGAACCCCCGAGTCACAGGCTCCGTGCATATCCAGCGTCCCTGCCTTCCTGCCCTGCTGCCTGAAGGAAGCCCCGAGACACAGGCTCCCTGCATATCCAGCGTCTCTGCCTTCCTGCCCTACTGCCTGAAGGAAGCCCCGAGACACAGGCTCCCTGCATATCCAGCGTCTCTGCCTTCCTGCCCTACTGCCTGAAGGAAGCCCCGAGACACAGGCTCCCTGCATATCCAGCGTCTCTGCCTTCCTGCCCTACTGCCTGAAGGAAGCCCCGAGACACAGGTTCCGTGCATATCCAGCATCTCTGCCTTCCTGCCTACTGCCTGAAGGAAGCCCCGAGACACAGGCTCCCTGCATATCCAGCATCTCTGCCTTCCTGCCTACTGCCTGAAGGAAGCCCTGAGATACAGGCTCCCTGCATATCCAGCATCTCTGCCTTCCTGCCTACTGCCTGAAGGAAGCCCCGAGACACAGGCTCCCTGCATATCCAGCGACTCTGCCTTCCTGCCTACTACCTGAAGGAAGCCTCGAGACACAGGCTCCCTGCATATCCAGCGTCTCTGCTTTCCTGCCTACTGCCTGAAGGAAGCCCAGGACACAGGTTCCCTGCATATCCAGCGTCTCTGCCTTCCTGCCCTACTGCCTGAAGGAAGCCCTGAGACACAGGCTCCGTGCATATCCAGCGTCTCTGCCTTCCTGCCTACTGCCTGAAGGAAGCCCCGAGATGCAGGCTCCGTGCATATCCAGCGTCTCTGCCTTCCTGCCCTACTGCCTGAAGGAAGCCCCGAGATGCGGGCTCCGTGCATATCCAGCATCTCTGCCTTCCTGCCTGCTGCCTGAAGGAAGCCCAGGACACAGGCTCCCTGCATATCCAGCGTCTCTGCCTTCCTGCCCTACTGCCTGAAGGAAGCCCCGAGACGCGGGCTCCATGCATATCCAGCATCTCTCCTTTCCTGCCTACTGCCTGAAGGAAGCCCAGGACACAGGCTCCCTGCATATCCAGCGTCTCTGCCTTCCTGCCTACTGCCTGAAGGAAGCCCCGAGACACAGGCTCCGTGCATATCCAGCTGGTGGAGACCAGACATGGGGAACATGGGGGGGGGGGGGGGGGGTGCAAATAGCTTAAGTGGCATTCGGAGGAGGATAAGCATACCAACATCATGGGAAGTCACCACATTACTTCATAGGACGCCTCCTTCCTACAGTCATCAAGACCTCCTCCTGTACAATAAAAAAGAAAAAAGAAAAGGAAGGGAAGCTCCGACTGAAAGCACTGCCATGATGAATAGAGGCTGTGGGTGTGTGCCCTGCAGCTGCAGAAGGCTCCCGATAGCCATGGGAAACTCTTTGTCCCATCTGTGATAGTCATCGAGCCAGCAGAGCCAAAGCATGTTGGCACTGAGATGCTCCTGTGGGAGGAGAAGGGTGAAATGGCAGCAAATTTAGGAGCCGATTCGGGCCGCATGAGCCAAAAAACACATAGATCCTGCATACACTATTGACCTTAGCACTATCCTCAGACTCGTCATCGGTAGGGGAGGGGGTTTTCTATCTAACTGTAGGTAGCTATAGCTCCCTAGGAGCTGCAAAAAGAAGCTCCAACTGCTTTATATGGCGCATTTTCATCCAACTTTGTTCTCATGTACCAGGCATTCTGTGCTATGCAGAAGCCCAGCTTGGAGCCTCTTTCATCCATATCAGGTCCATCCCATCTTGGGGACTTTAAAGATCCATCTTTAAAACATTCTAAGTCAATGTTAAAGGCATCCATCAATGGACTTAATGGCGATCTGGCATATGCCAAGTCAGACTGCTTCTTCAGTCGATGGAAGGAACCAGGGTCCAGCAAGATAGATGCCCTGATAAGACCCTGGCCAAAGGACAGCCTCCTGTACACTACACATTCTCAGCTTGGCCTCTCATGAGTAAAACATTAAGAAGAAAAGAATGTTACCCATCCATGGAAATTATGATAGTCTGGATTGGCCGAGTAGGCTGTGGTATGCGAACCTAATAAGGCTAGTAGTGGGAACACCCACTACACTTTCCCAGGAAGCAGGGGCTCCTGTGGCAGGGCCCAATACCAATGGAAGACTTGTCTCCATTTTATCTTATGGCTTGGCCCTTGAAAGATCATGTTTGCGAAGAAATGGCTACACTCTACTAGTAATTGCAACAATGCTAAAAGCACAAAAGGCATCCAAATCCCTTGCTTACATATGAGTTCTGCACCTGTTTGAGAGTTCCTGTGGGATTGTACAGTCTCACTCTGGAGAATAGACATCTCATCTGTTTTAGACTTTACCCAAAAAGGACTAGTCAAGGGCCTAACCCTAAACTCCTTGAATGTGCAGGTAGTGGCTATATTCTCCTTTAGAGTGCCTATCAAAGGACTGCATGTAGCTGCACATCCAGAGATAATACGGTTTCTCAGAGAAACTAAGCATATCAGACCACCATTCAGACCAGTGGTCCCGCAATGGAATCTTAATATAGTTCTCAGGACCTTAACAACAAGTATCTGACAGGATCCCAATGGGTAGATAAGATTCTAAGCTGCTTATCCCAAGAATAAGCAGAGGATTTCTGCAATTCTCCCTTAATAATGGTCAATGGACTTTTCCTCCAGGAACTTGTCCAAACCTTTTTAAAATGCAGCAATACTAATAGCTTTCCCCACATCCTCTGGCAACGAATTTCAAAGCTTAATTATACATTGAGTAAAAAAATATTTTCTCTTATTAGTTTTAAATGTATTACCTAGTAACTTCATTGTGTGTCCCCTGGTCTTTGTATTTTTCAAAAGAGTAAACAACTGATTAACGTTTACTCATTCCATTCCACTCATTAATTTATAGACCTTTATCTTATCTCCCCTCAGCCGTCTCTTCTCCAAGCTGAAGAGTCCTAACCTCTTTAGCCTTTCTTCATAGAGGAATTGTTCCGTTCCCCTTTATTATTTTGGTTGCCCTTCTCTGTACCTTTTCTAATTCTGCTATATCTTTCTTGAGATGTGATGACTAGAACTGCACACAGTACTCAAGATGAGGTCACACTATGGAATGATACAGAGGCATTATGATATTCTCTGTTTTATTTTCCATTCTTTTCCTAATAAATCCTAGCATTTTATTTGCTTTCTTGGCTGCTGCTGCACACTGAGCAGAAGATTTCAATGTATTTTCAACGATGACACCTAGAACCTTTTCCTGAGTGGTGACTACTAATGTGGAACCTTGCATTTTTTATCTATAATTTGGGTTACTCTTCCCTAAGTGCATCACTTTGCACTTATCTACATTAAATGTAATTTTCCATTTGCATGCCCAGTCTCCCAATTTTGAAATGTCCTCTTTCAATTTCTCACAATCCTCTTGTGATTTGACAGCTTTGACTAATTTTGTGTCATCTGCATCGGCATCTCACCAGATTCAGTCCAATCTCATTCTTTTTTCCCGAGGTGATGTCTCCCTTTCATCTAAATCAGTCTGTCTCTTCCAGCTTTCACAGCTAGTGGGGCCCAAATATAAGGACACCAATCTCCATCTACTGGATGTCAGGCTCAAACTACTAAGATATCTAAAGGTAATGAACCCTTTTCGAAAGACGGCTAATTGTTCATGATCTATGGAGGCCTGCAGAAGAGAGAGGCAGCCACCAAGACAATCATAAGCAGATTGATTAAGGAGGCAATTTTGTCTGCCTGTTTAACCAGTAAATAAAAGCCATGAAAGCACAGGCAACATCTTAGGCAGAGGTATCCATATTCCCAGATGACATTTGCAAGGCAGCCACTTGATACTCCCTGCATTCCTATACCAAATATTACAGACTGGATGAGAAACCAAGGAAGAGGCAGCCTTTGGATTGGGCATCCTTCGAGCAACACTTTCTTCTTCTCACCCGAACTAAGAGTAGCTTGGGTATCTCCCATGTGTAAGGACTGGTCTAGCAGGATAAAAAGAAAGGTGAAATTTAATCTTACCTGTTAATTTCCTTTCCTTTAGTCCTGCTAGACCAGTCTAAATC
Organism: Rhinatrema bivittatum; assembly: GCF_901001135.1. Lineage (NCBI taxonomy): Eukaryota > Metazoa > Chordata > Amphibia > Gymnophiona > Rhinatrematidae > Rhinatrema > Rhinatrema bivittatum. The sequence continues at coordinate 257,298,896 of NC_042619.1, forward strand.
CCACCTGGGAATACTGTCTGCCAAAATCCTAGCGTAGTCTAGAAGCTAGGCACTTCTCTCCTGCCTATCTCTCCCCTGACAATCTCAGTCCATTCTCCAGGGGAAGGGAGCCTCCAGTTTCCCTCCTATCTTCCTCAGTGGTGCAAAGAAGGGAGTCAAGAAAATATAAAGAGAGAGAGAAAGCAGGTTATTTAAGAAAATAAACACTCAAATTATTGGGGACCCCCCCCTCCCCCTCTTTCACATTGTCTTGTATCAAATTGGGATAGTGGAACTGTCCTTCTGCTGTGACAGACAGTTACTGGCAACTGCCTCAGACAACACCTTCCTTATAGCTGGACGCAATGTCACAAGAGAAAAGATGGTGGGTCTTTGACGTTGGCAACTATGGAGAGAGAATTCCCATATGTAAGGGCTGGTCTAGTAGGACTCAAAGTAAGGAAATTAACATGTAAGATTACATTTCTCCATATGCTTATTCCATGCCTTTTTGAAGTCTGTGGCAATTTTCATATTACCCACATAGCTGCAAAATTCATGGATACATGTTACCTGCAGTCTTTGCGCCAGTCTTCAAAGTAAAAGTATGTGTACTTTTATTTTGAAAAATGCCCATGGAAAAAGTGCCTGCAGATATTTACAACATTTTTTTCTATGGATATTTTATTTGACTAAAACTACACTCATGGGCTACTTCAAAAGAATTTATGTGCATTTAAAGTAGCATATATCAAAGCAATTGTCAAAAACCCATTTACGCAGTTACAGGCTAATTTTAAAATGAATGTGTGCGCGAGCAAAGATGTGCTGGAATTTTAAATCATGCACGCACTTGCATGCATATGTTTTAAAATACACCAACTGCACATAAGTCTGCTCCTAATTTTAAGAGGTTACTCGAGCACTGCTAGTGCGTTTGTCTTCCATAGGACTTTGTCAGCTTTTAGGTGCATATGTAGGAAGATTTTAAAAAAAAAGTCCTCGCTTGAGGTACAGCCCAGTTTTTCCAATTAGTGCATCAATTTGCCCAGTTAATATCAAGGTCTTCCAGACCCCTCTGGTTTTTCACCTTGCACCCCCTCCCCCCAGTTGAGCCAGATCCCTCACCTGTCCTGTAAGCCCTAAAACTTGAGATCTATACACTTGCTTTTCATCTGGAGCAGCAGAAAAGTAATGCAGATAACAAGCTGATGCTTGCTATGGTCTCCAGTTTTAAAAAATAGTTACGCGTGTAACTGTTGGCCCCGCCCTGGACTGCCCATGCTCCTCCCTCTTATTTTTGACGCGCACACCAGTATATACGAGTGGCCCCGCCCTGGACTGCCCATGCTCCTCCCTCTTATTTTTGACGCGCACACCAGTATATACAAGCGTACTTCGTGACTTTTTTAAATCTGCGTTGCTTGCGTGCGGCCCACATACACAAGTATATGGGCAAATTTTGTGCAAGCAATGCTTTTAAAATCTACCCCTTAAAATGAACTTGCGTGCATAAAACCTATTGACCAATAGTATATATCGCAGCAACATTTCAAACTAATTTGCATGCATAAAGTGCATTTTCATGTGTAAAATCCATTTTTAAGTGCATAAATCTTTCTGAAAATTACCCCCACATTTTGGAAAATCTAAAACCATGCATGTAGTTTTCTCTCCCAACCTAACTCTGCCCAGGGAGCACCTCCACTACAATACGAGCAAAATTGCACAAGTACTTTTACCAGCATACAGAGTGAACACATTTCAGCAGCTGATTTACGGAGGTAAAATGCTTTGTACCCATGGTCCTTGCTCTAGAGTGATACCTAGTGCTTGCATTCAAGGCGTGTGATTTGCAAGGGTCCAGAAGGAGCACTAGTGCATGGCCACTGGCACAGGACCATCACTGCAATGATTGGGCTAAACACAAGCTGGGGGGTGATATAAAATAGAGGTCAAAATAGAGGTCAGGGTATTTATGAATGAAGGCTTATGGTGCTAGATCCCAGCCCTGGGTCCAGTTGAGCTTGAAGTACAAAGGAGCAGGAGGGAATTGTAGGGTCAAAAAAACCCCAACCAAACCAACAGTGCTTTATCTGCAAGAATGATCTTTTACAAAATTGCAGGTAAAAGTACTTTCACACGGCCTGTTTGAAGAGACATTCTTGCAGTCAAAGTTGGGGCAGGATATGGAATTATGTGCATCCTTTTGTAGTTTGAAAAATATACGTGTAATTTTTTCTAAAAACCTAGGCGCACACAGCAGGTGTAAACGCCCTGCGTGGTGGGATAATTTTCAAAGGTAAAGAATGCGCACATTTTTCCTTTGAAAATTGATGTAAAGTCACGCAGTTGCAAAATTATCCCTTTAATGTTTTAGTCTCCACTTCCTGTTCTGAGAGACATATCCACCACCTTGAAGCCTTGCATCATGTGACTCCCTTGTTCTAGAATTTCCTTTCCACTGAAAAAGTTTACCTCTAGGGCATTTTTTATACCTTTCAGCTATTTCTTTCGTATCCCTCCTTTTGCGTCTCTTCTCTAAGGTGCATGTATTTAGGCCTTTAATCTCATTGAATAGGGGGTGAATTATTACTTCTGTGTGTGTGGGAGATGCTGATGTCACAAGGGAAATCAGGCTGCATATTAAAACAGGAGCTCTCAACCTAGTCTTCCAGATATACCTAATACGCCTGGAGGAATTCTGTGCACAAACATGACTCAGTTTTAAATATTTTGAGTAAAGTTTTCCTAGAAGTGCACTGTAAGAGTGTCCCTTCCACCCTCTCTCCCTACTCCCTTGGCCAGACACCTTTCACTTTGCCCTCTTAGGCCCCAACTCCTGCACCCAGAGCCATAGCCAGGCCATGTGAAAAAGTGCGCCCTCATCCTGAGCACAACATACAACTCCACGAGCTGGGAGACTGTTTAAAAGGAGGGGGCTTTGAGTTTTATTTTCACTCAGCAGTTTCCTCCGGCTCCTTTGGGCTTCCAGCTCAATTGGAACCAATACAGAGATCCTGGTGCCAGGAGCCTTCATTCACAACTCCCAGGGATCTTTTTTTCCCGTCATTGCAGTGTTAGGCCTGGGCTGGAGGGCCATGCACCAGCGCTCCCTTCAGAACTTGGTAATCACGGGCCCCCAATCCAAACACTAGGTGTCAACCCCCCCTCCTGGTAACGCCACCCCACATACAATTAAAGATTATTCCAATTTTACATGAAAAAGGACATTCTGAGGTAAAAATATTACTTATAGCAACATCTATATTATATTTACATGCATTGCTGTGGTGCTAACTAGAAAACCCTACAAAATAAGTAAAAGAAAAAAGGCACTTGGAACCAATATGATATTAGGCCTATGGTAGCACATGTTAGGTGTAGGATTGGCCCTCTGAAAGCCAACAGTAAACTGAATTATAATTACAATATACTAAACCTTGCATACCAAAATAGCACTAATTGCCAGCATTCAATCCTACCTATGTAAAGGAAACACTGCAAATATTACACCAGGCACTAAACACCAATATACCTCCTATTAAGAAAACAGAACAAACCAGGCTGTTATAGATCCCTACATAGAAGAACTACAAGCTAGCAGACCACTTCATCTTATTCACACATGCTGAACACAGACCCTCACCAAATTCCTAATAGAGAGACCATAAAGAGTAAATAGAAATGCACAGACAAAACTGAACTGTAAACCATAACAAGCCAGACTGTATGCAGTGCAAATATAGAAAACAGAAAATACCACCATTCCTCATAAAACATCAAACAATAAAATCAAGAAACATAAATCATAATAGTAAAAAGCATACTAATAAAAATTATAAATATTTTAAAACAGCTGATAAATAGAACATCCAATAATTAAAAACTCATATCACTATCCATTTCCAAAAGTCAATAAAATATTTCAAAACAGGTGGTACATCAAATATCACCTAATAATTAAAACTAATAAGGATTAAAAAAAATCCCCATATCTGGGAAAGTTTGATTTCCAGATGACCTGAGACTGTCATAGATTAGCAGAGAGAGGGGAGGGGGTTGTTGTATACAAACTTTCTCCATGCTTTCTCTCACACATGCTCAATCATATGCACACGCACACACGCTTGTTTCCTCTCTCATGTTCAGCTGTATACACACACACACATGCTCGTTCGCTTTCTCTTTCGCGCTAATACATGCACACAGGTACTTGTTCAGTCTCTCTCACATGTTAAATCATATACACACACAGGCAAATACGCTTTGTCACAGGCTCAGTCACAAACACTCAACTGCTCTCTCTCACGCATGCTCAATCATATACACATGCATGCTTGTTCACTCTCTCATGCTCAGCTATACACAGACATACCTATGCTCCTTCAGTCTTTTTCATATGCTCAATCATACACACACACGCTCATATATTCCTCACATAGGCTCAGTCATACACACACATAGACTCTCTCACATGCTCAGTGAGACACACACACACACACACACATGTTCATATATTCCTCCAACACGCTCAGTCATACACACACATAGACTCTCACATGCTCAGTCAGAACCACACATGCTCATACCTCTCTCTCGCATGCTCAGTCATACGCACACATAGACTCTCTCGCATGCTCAGACACACACATGCTCATACCTCTCTCTCGCATGCTCAGTCATATGCACACATAGACTCTCTCGCATGCTCAGACACACACATGCTCATACCTCTCTTTCGCATGCTCGCATGCTCAGTCATACGCACACACACACGCTCATGCCACTCTCTCAATCCTCAGTCGTTCACACACTCTCTCATAAGCTCGCTCTCTCTCTCTCTTCTAGCCTCTAGGTACGCTGAAGCACGGGAAGGAAGGCCAATCCTCCTTGGCATCGCATGGGCCACACTGCTGCTGCTCATTGCTGCTCCTTAAGGCCCTGCTGACTGTGCTTCTTTTCACTGCCGGGCAGGGAAAGGGAGGAGGAAAAGACCAAGGCTTTTTGCGGCCCTGGGGTTGCACTGCTCTGCACTACCAGGATGGGGGAAGGGAGGAGGCCGATGTTTTCTTGCTGCCCTATGGGCAGGGCTACTCTTCATTGCCAGTGTGGGGGATACAAGGGTCAGGAGTGTGGGCTGCCCTGCTCTTCATTGCCCCGGCAGGAGGAGGGAAGATGAGATCATTTGCTTTCGGACCATGCTGCTCTTTATTGCCAGGGTGGGGGAAGGGAGGAGGAGGCTGGAGGCCGATAGCTTTCGTTCGACAGCGCCCCTACTGGATGGCGCCTATGGCCAAGGCCACATCAGCCATAGTCTAGCTACGGCTCTTCCTCCACCCTCCACTGTCTCTCCCCTCCCCCTCTAGGCTCAACAACTCCCACTCTACCTTCACTCCCTAGCCCTCCACTCCAAGAGTTTGACCCCTCTCTCAAACTGCCCCTCACACAGGCTCCCTCTGTCCTTCCCTCTCTCAACCCCAATATAGGCTCCCTCTCTCTCTTGCACACACACTCCATCACACAGGCTCTCTCTCTCTCTCTCTTGCACACACATCCACACACTTTCACATAGGTTTCCTCTCTTGCATACACACCCACACAAGCTCCCTCTCTCTTTTGTGCACAAATCCTCACAAGGGCTACCTAGATCTCTCTCTTACACACTTCTGCACACAGGCTCCCTTTCTTTCTCTCTCACAGACACACACACACACACACACACCTACACACAGGCTCCCTCACTCTCTCACACACACACATCCCCTTCACCCAAGGTCCCTCTCTCAAAAAAATGCACCTTCACTCCCTCATATACACACACACCAGCTCCCAGTCTCTCACTCATATACACAGTCTCTCACAATCTATCGTCACATTCACACACACTCATGCACCCGCACACAGGCTCCCTCTCTCTCTCTCTTTCTCACACACACACAAATATACACACACACATGCACACACATACTCTTGCATACAGGCTTCCTCTTTCTCACATACTCACATTCACATTTCCTACACACTGGGTCCCTCTGTAAGAACATAAGAACGTGCCATACTGGGTCAGACCAAGGGTCCATCAAGCCCAGCATCCTGTTTCCAACAGTGGCCAATCCAGGCCATAAAAACCTGGCAAGTACCCAAAAACTAAGTCTATCCCATGCTACTGATGCTAGTAATAGCAGTGTCTATTTTCTAAGTCAGTTTAAGAACATAAGAACATAAGAAATTGCCATGCTGGGTCAGACCAAGGGTCCATCAAGCACAGAATCCTGTTTCCAACAGAGGCCAAAACCAGGCCACAAGAACCTGGCAATTACCCAAACACTAAGAAGATCCCTTGCTACTGATGCAATTAATAGCAGTGGCTATTCCCTAAGCAAAATTGATTAATAGCCATTAATGGACTTCTCCTCCAAGAACTTATCCAAACCTTTTTTGAACCCAGCTACACTAAATGCACTAACCACATCCTCTGGCAACAAATTCCAGAGCTTTATTGTGCGTTGAGTGAAAAAGAATTTTCTCAGATTAGTCTTAAATGTGCTACTTGCTAACTTCATGGAATGCTTCCTAGTCCTTCTATTATTCGAAAGTGAAAATAACCGAGTCACATCTACTCGTTCAAGACCTCCCATGATCTTAAAGACTCTATCATATCCCCCCTCAGCCGTCTCTTCTCCAAGCTGAACATCCCTAACATCTTCAGCCTTTCCTCATAGGGAAGTTGTTCCATCCCCTTTATCATTTTGGTTGCCCTTCTCTGTACCTTCACCATCGCAACTATATCTTTTTGGAGATGTGGCGACCAGAATTGTACTCAGTATTCAAGGTGTGGTCTCACCATGGAGCGATGTAGAGGCATTATGACATTTTCCGTTCTATTAACCGTTCCCTTCCTAATAATTCCTAACATTCTATTTGCTTTTTTGACTGCTGCAGCACACTGAGCTGACAATTTTAAAGTATTATCCACTATGATGCCTAGATCTTTTTCCTGGGTGGTAGCTCCTAACGGAACCTAACATCTTGTAACTACAGCAAATTTAAATTTCATCTGCCATTTGGATGCCCAATTTTCCAGTCTCACAAGTTCTTAACTACTCTGAATAATTTTGTATCAGCTGCAAATTTGATTACCTCACTTGTCATATTCCTTTCCAGATCATTTATAAATATATTGAAAAGCATGGGTCCCAGTATAGATCCCTGAGGCACTCCGCTGCTCACTCCCCTCCACTGAGAAAATTGTCCATTTAATCCTACTCTCTGTTTCCTGTCTTTTAGCCAGTTTGTTATCTACGAAAGGACATCGCCACCTATCCCATGACTTTTTAGTTTTTTTAGAAGCCTCTCATGAGGAACTTTGTCAAATGCCTTCTGAAAATCCAAATACACTACATCTACCGGTTCACCTTTATCCACATGTTTATTAACCCCTTCAAAAAAGTGAAGCAGATTTGTGAAGCAAGACTTGCCTTGGGTAAAACCATGCTGACTTTGTTCCATTAAACCATGTATTTCTATATGTTCTGTGATTTTAATATTTAGAACAGTTTCCACTATTTTTCCTGGCCCTGAAGCCAGGCTAACTGGTCTGTAGTTTTAGTTTCCCTGCTTGCTCCTGGAGCCCTTTTTAAATATTGGGGTTAAATTAGCTACCCTCCAAGTCTTCAGATACAATGGATTATTTTAATGATAGGTTACTAATAGATCTGAAATTTCATTTTTTAGTTCCTTCAGAACCCTGGGGTGAATACCATCCAGTCCAGGTGATTTACTACTCTTCAGTTTGTCAATCAGGCCTACCACATCTTCTAAGTTCATCATGATTTGGTTCAGTCCATCTGAATCATTACCCATGAAAACCTTCTCTGATACGGGTATCTCCCCAACATCCTCTTCAGTAAACACTAAAGCAAAGAAATTGTTTAATTTTTCCTGATGGCCTTATCTTCTCTACATGCCCTTTAACCCCTCAATCATCTAACGGTCTAACTGACTCCCTCGCAGGCTTTCTGCTTCGGATATATTTTAAAAAGATTTTACTGTGAGTTTTTGCCTCTATGGCCAACTTCTTTTCAAATTCTCTCTTAGCCTGTCTTATCAATGTCTTACATTTAACTTGCCAACACTTATGCTTTATCCTATTTTCTTCTGTTGGATCCTTCTTCCAATTTTTGAATGAAGAGCTTTTGGCTCTCTCTCACACATACACCTCTACACACAGGCTTTCTCACCAGGCTTCTCATCTTCGGCCATGAGCAGGGTAGCCTCTGCTTGCAGCCCACTGGGTCTGTCAAATCTATTAGATAAATGAGGCTTGACCGACGTGCCGCAAATGCGCAGTAGAGAGCAGCTCTACTGCGCATGTGCGGGCGAACACGTCGGTCAGAGCAGAGCGTCAGCTCTTTGAAAACATGGCGGCGGCGGTGAGGAGCGGCGGCGAGGAGAAGTAGCAGCGGCACGCGCGAGGGAGGGAGGGACCTCCCCCGGAGATCTTCCATTTGTGCCATCCGAAGGGGTTGTGAATGAGCTGAGAGGGGGAGGGAGGGGGGGGAGTGACGGAGGGGGGAGTGACTGAGGGGAGGGAGGAGGGAGTGACTGAGGGGAGGGGGGAGAGAGGAGGGGGAGGGAGGAGGGAGTGGCTGAGGGGGGAGAGGGGAGGGAGTGACTGAGGGGAGGAGGGGGTGACTGAGGGGAGGGAGTGACTGAGGGGGAGGGGGAGGGAGGAGGGAGTGACTGAGGAGAGGAGGGAGTGACTGAGGGGAGGGGGAGGAGAGATGGAGGGGAGGGGGTGGAGAGAGGGAGGGGAGGGGGAGGAGAGAGGGAGAATAGAGGGGGAAGGGAGAATGAGGGGGAGGGGGAGGGAGGAGAATGAGGGGGAAGGGGGAAGGAAATGGACCGAAAAAAATGTTTTAATGTAGCCCGTTGTTACGGGCTTAATGGCTAGTCTTTGCTATAAGCAAGATGGGCTCCACTCGTGGCAACCGGGCCTGTCAGATCTTTGCCACGAGTAGGATGGGCTCCTCCTATGGCCTGCTGCACATCTCTCCAATTTCTGTGCAATAAATGGAAATTCTGCGCAGAAAGGAAATTCTGTGCAAATTCTTCACTCCCACAGCAGCACAGAATTCCCCCAGGTGTAACCTAACCAGTCATGTTTTTAGGATATCCACAATGAATATGCATGTGCATTGCCCTATTGTATGCATATCTATCTCATGCATATCCATTGCTGGCTAGGTGTTGTCCTGAGGACTGGGTTGACAATCTCTGTACCAGTGCATCAAAAGCAAATCCTTTTCTTTTCTATCCAAATGCTTCCCCCACCCTTCACCATTAATATCCCAAAAATATATTCAGCTCTCTTCTAAGAACTACAGATATGGCAAGATTTATACCAAATTTAGACCTGGATTTTCTATCTTCGTACCGGTTTGTGAATCCTGACGCTAACGGGGGGGGGGGGGGGGGGAGTGAAGCAGGGGGCAGGCCTGCGATAGCTGGCAGTGATTGCACCACCGTGGTGCTATCGCTGCCGGCTTTCACACCCAACAGCGCCATCGTAAAAGGAGGTGCTATTGGGCGATAAGGGGCCTTACCTTTTTGCTGTCAGCGAAGTTTCCACGGCGTCCGCCCTGATGCCGCCCTGACTCCTCTTCTTCCGGTGCTGACGCTGCCCCGACTCCACCCCGATCTACGTATCCTTTTCGAGTGCGATAGGTTTAGAAAATAACCCCCTTAGTTTGGTCTAGGGTTGGCCCAAAGGCAGTGCTGTGTGTTACTATGAGGTAAACCTGGATACAATTCCCAAATCTGGCCTTTGTTCCTCAGGATGGCTGGGGTTGGGGTTGCTGCTGAAGCACTGTGGACAAGGATAAAGGGGTCCCAGTTGAGGTCAACAATGACACCACCTGATGTAAGTCAGGAAGCTAGCTATTGGGTTCTGGAGAGAGACTTGCTTTGCAGCCACTGGCCAGGACCTACTACTGAAAGGACTGTACAACATGGAAGTGAGCTAAAAATGGTGGAATATGCCCCCTCACCACTAAGAATGACTCAATGCACCACAGCTCCAGTTGATACTGGTTCCGAATAAGCTGAAATAAACTTTCAGGCCAACAAAAATAATGTAAGGTCTAAATGGTATTAAATGCTAGGAAAAATTGTGCACCATGTTCTGTTCATACTAGAGGACAGTTTTTCCCAACCCTCTCCTGTAGGCACACTTAGCCAATCAGGTTTTCAGGATTTCTGCAATGAATATGCATGTGAGAGATTTGCATACCCTGGATCTCCAATGTTTGCAAATCTATCTCTTGCATATTCATTATGGATATCTTGAAAACCTGTCTTGTTAGGTGTGCCTACAGGAGAGTGTTGCAAAACATTGATAGAGAGTGTTAGTGAGGAAAGGTTATCTACAGAGATGTGCAATTAGATACAAATTATGCATCTTTAAACAGTGCTTATATGGTGAACTCAGTCTATATGTGAGCATTGAGAGGAGAGGATCACCTTGCTGGTGGCTGGAAAGAATCAGTAAGTACTGCTTGGAGAAATCTTTAAAATTTAAAAGTATTGGGGAGAAGTAAACTATATTATTTAGTGTGTTCGTGTGTTTTGTTCTAAATAGGTAGTCAGAAAGTCAAGCAACAAACAGAAGTTTGTGTGTTTGTTTTTCCCACCTCTTCCACCCACCCCTAGCTCATCCTTTAATTTATAGGCAGGTGTCACTTTCACGCTTAAAAAAAATCAGCCTTTTAACCTAAACTCAGAAATTCCCCACACCTTATCAAGAGTTTGATCATTCCCTTGTAGGGCACTACCAGATATATAGTGAATACACTAATACATTTATAGGACCCTAATTGTACGCAATCCTACACCCATAGCAACCTAAAACTTAACTAGGAACTGAATAAATTTAAGATGAAGGCAGCAATCCAGCAGCAAGAGTGGGGGCCTCCCAGTCTTTTTCATTGAGTATCAAATGTATAATTTTTTTACCCATCGGTGAGAAAGTTTGTGTGCATCCAATGCATAAAGCTCATGTCTTTCAGAGATGAGTCTCTGCAGGTTAGAGTGGCAGACCTGGAAGAGCTGAGGCAGACAGAGAGGTATACAGATGAGACCTTCAGGGACATAGTAGCCAAGTCCCAACTCCAGTCTGGCAGCCCCAGTGCTGCCTTGCAGGAGGAAGGTCTCATGATCAGAGAGCATCAATCTAGTGCAGCTGGAAATGATCCTGTAGCAAGGACCCACTCTCCAGGTGGTACATTGTCCTCTTGCACTGAGGATGTGTCTCCCAGGGCTACTGCCAAGGAGAGAAGGGTTAGGTCGGCCGTCATAGTTGGTGATTCTGTTATTAGGAATGTAGATAGCTGGGTGGCTGGTGGGTGTGAGGATCACCTGGTAACATGCCTACCTGGTGCGAAGATGGTGGACTTCACACATCACCTAGATAGGAGGAGGAGCCAGCTGTTGTGGTACATGTGGGCACGAATGACATAGGAAAATATGGGAGGGAGGTTCTGGCAGCCAAATTAAGGCTCTTAGGTGGAAAGCTGAAATCCAGAACCTCCATACAGAGCCCTGGTGTCTCAATGCGGGGCAGACAGGGCTCTGTTGTCTCAATGCATGGATGAGACAATGGTGCAAGAAAGAGGGATTCAGTTTTGTAAGAAACTGGGGAACTTTTTGGGAAAGGGGGAGTCTATTCCGAAGGGATGAGCTCCATCTTAACCAGGGTGGAACCAGGCTGCTGGCGCTAACCTTTAAAAAGGAGATAAAGCAGCTTTTAAACTAGAACAAAGGGGAAAGCCGATATATGCTCAGCAGTGCATGGTTTGGAGGGAGATATCTTCAAAGGATACTAATGAAGCATTAGAATTAGTGCATCCCGACAGAGAGGTTCCAATAATCAGAAAAGAAGTCCAAGTACCTATAATTAAGAATTCACCTGAGCTAAAAGATTCCAATTTATCCCTGTCAACTAAAAAGCAGAATGTTAATACAAACAAAAAACACACTTTGAAATGTTTGTATGCTAATGCCAGAAGTGTAACAAGTAAGATGGGAGAATTAAGAGTGTATAGCAGTGAATGATGACATAGACTTAACTGACAACTCAGAGATATGGTGGAAAGAGGATAACCAATGGGATAGTGCTATACCGGGGTACAAATTACATCACAATGACCGAGAGGAGCATCTTGGTGGCAGGGTGGCTCTTTATGTCAGGGATGGCATAGAATCCAACAGGATAAAGATTCCGCATGAGACTAAATGCACAATCAAATCTTTATGGATAGAAATCCCTTATGTGTTGGGGGAAGAGTAAAGTGATAGGAGTATACTACCGTCCACCTGGCCAAGACAGTGAGACGGACAGTGAAATGCTAAGAGAAATTAGGGAAGCTAACCAAATTGGTAGGCAGTAATAATGGGAAATTTCAATTACCCCAATATTGACTGGGTAAGTGAAACATCAGGACATGTAGAGAGATAAAGTTCCTGGATGGAATAAAAGACAGTTTTATGGAGCAGTTGGTTCAGAAGCCAACGAGAGAGGGAGCAATTTTAGATCTAATTCTCAGTGGAGCGCAGGATTTGGTGAGAGAGGTAACGGTGGTGGGGCTGCTTGGCAATAATGATCATAATATGATCAAATTGGAAGGAGGATAGTATGTAAATCCACAGCTCTAGCGCTAAACTTTCAAAAGGGAAACTTTGAGAAAATGAGAAAAAGAGAAAAAAACTGAAAGATGCAGCTACAAAGGTAAGACGTGTGCAACAGGCATGGACATTGTTTAAAAATACCATCCTAGAAGCACAGACCCAATGTCTTCCATGCATTAAGAAAGGTGGAAGGAAGGCAAAACGATTACCGGCATGGTTAAAAGGTGAGGTGAAAAAGGCTATTTTAGCCAAAAGATCTTCATTCAAAAATTGGAAGAAGGATCCATCGGAAGAAAATAGGATAAAGCATAAGCATTGGCAAGTTAAATGTAAGACATTGATAAGACAGACTAAGAGAGCATTTGAAAAGAAGTTGGTCATAGAGGCAAAAACTCACAATAAAAACTTTAAAAATATATCTGAAGCATAAAGCCTACAAGGGAGTCACTTAGACCATTGAACAATCAGGGGGTTAAAGAGGCACTTAGAGAAGATAAAGCCATCGTGGAAAGATTAAACAATTTCTTTGCTTCGGTGTTTACTGAAGAGGATGTTGGAGAGATACCCATTCCAGAGAAGGTTTTCATGGGTGATGATTCAGATCAACTGAACCAAATCACAGTGAACCTGGAAGATGTGGTAGATCTCATTGACAAACTGAAGAGTAGTAAATCACCTGGACCGGATGATATACACCCCAAGGTTCTGAAAGAACTAAAAAAATGAAATTTCAGACCTATTTTAATTAATTTGTAATCTATCATTAAAATTATCCAATGTACCTGAAGATCAGAAGATGGCCAATATAATCCCTATAATTAAAAATAGATCCAGGGGTGATCCATGAAAATATAGACTGGTGAGCCTGACTTCAGTGCTGGGAAAAATCATGGAAACTGTTATAAAGAATAAAATTAAAAAACATTTAAATAAACATGGTTTGATGGGACACAGCCAACATGGATTTACCCAAGTGAAGTCTTGCCTCACAAATCTCCTACATTTTTTTGAAGAGGTGAATAAACATGTGGACCAAGGTGATCCGGTAGATGTGGTGTATTTGGATTTTCAGAAGGCGTTCGACAAAGTCCCACATGAGAAGCTTCCAAGAAAACTAAAATGTCATGGGATAGGAGGCGATGTCCTTTTGTGGATTGCAGGTTTTTTAAAAGACAGGAAACAGAGAGTAAGATTAAATGGTCAGTTTTAACAGTGGAAAAAGGTAAATAGTGGAGGGCCTCAGGGATCTGTTCTTGGACCAGTGCTTTTTAATATTTATAAATGATCTGGAAAGGGCTATGATAAGTGAGGTGATCAAATATGTGGATGACACAAAATTATGCAAAGTATTTAAATCTCAAGTGGTTTGTGATCATTGCAGGAGGACCTTGCAAGACTGGAAGATTGGGCTTCCAGATAGCAGATGAAATTTAACGTAGACAAGTGCAAAGTGATGCATTTAGGGGAAAATAACCCTTGCTGTAGTTTCACAATGTTAGGTTCTATCTTAGGAATTATCACCCAGGAAAGAGATCTAGGCATCATAGTGGATAATATATTGAAATCATTGGTCCAGTATGCTGTGGTGATCAAAAAAGCCAAACAGAATGTTGGAAATTATTAGGAAGGGAATGGATAATAAAACGGAGGATGTCATAATACCTCTGTATTGCTCCATGATGAGACCGTACCTTGAATACTGTATGCAGGTCTAGTCATTGCATCTCAAAAAGGATATAGCTGCACTGGAGAAAGTACAGAGAAGGGCGACCAAAATGATAAGTGGCATGGAACGGCTGCCCTAAGAGGAAAGGCTAAAGAAGTTAGGGCTGTTCAGTTTGGAGAAGAGACGACTGAGGGGGGATATGATAGAAGTCTACAAAATCATGAAAGGACTTGAACAAGTTAATGTAAATCGGTTATTTACTCTCTCAGATAATAGAAAGACCGGGGGCACTCCATGAAGTTAGCTGGTAGCTCATTTAAAACACATTTTAAAAAAAATTACTTTTCACTCAGCGCTTAGTTAAACTCTGGAATTCATTGCCAGAGGATGTGGTTTCAGCAGTTAGTGTAACTGGGTTTAAAAAAGGTTTGGCTAAGTTCCTAGAGGAAAAATCCATAAACTGCTATTACAGTATTTAATCAGCAATAGGAGCTTGTGATTTATTTAATGTTTGGGTACTTGCCAGCTACTTGTGACTTGGATTGGCCATTGTTGGAAACAGGATACTGGGCTTGTTGGACCCTTGGTCTGACCCAGTGTGGCAGGTCTTATGTAAGCTATAACAGTCAGGGCAGATACATCAGAAAGAATGTAAAAGAATAACAGGGGATTGGAAAATTCTGGAAGAATGGTCAAGGGTTTGGAAGTTGTGCTTTGGGTTACGAAAAGTTCAAAATCATGCATCTGGGGTACAAAAACTCATTAGCTGTTTATCAATTAGGAGGAAAATAATTGGCAGCTCCAGTATATTAAACAGGGAAGCACCTAGGAGTAATCATCTCAGATGACCTGAAGACTGACGATGCACCGAGGTGTATAACTAGGGATATCAGCAGCAAGATATATGAAATATTGTCCCTGCAAAGGTCACTGGTTAGCCCCCTGTCTTGAGTACATTGAGAGTATGAAAGTGGCTACTAAAAAGAGAGAATCCCTCCAACATAAGCTTTAGGAACTCAAAATGTTCTTGCTGGAGAAAAGAAGGAAAAGAGAGGATATGGCAGAAACACTCAAATATTTAGTAGGTTTTAGTAAAGTACAGGAAGGTACAATTTTCCATGGAAAATTTCATTCAGGACAAGGGGTCATATTTGAAGATGGAGAGAAGGATGCTGAAAGGAAATATGAGGAAATACTTTTTCACTGAGAAGGTGGTGGATATCTGGAATAAAGTAGCAGTAGAAATGGTAAAAACCAAAACTGAGACAGAATTTAAGCATGTTTGGGACAGATAGAGGGGGCAGAGGCTTGACAGATTGGGTAAAAGAAATGGGGAGGAGCCTGGGTGTTGATTTAAGTGTGGAAACCTGTACGTCTACCCAGAATAGTAGAGGACCAAAGAGAAGAGGCAAGACTGACATGCACGAGTGACATCCAAACAGGCGGGTCAGCCCGCATGGCTTCCAGCTGGGAGAAATCATTAGCTAAAGTAATATAGGCAGTGACAAAGGAGCAGTCTAGATTGGCCAATTGCTCCCTATCTGCCAACATGCATAGTATTACTGTGTTACAAATGGCAGTCATTGTTAGCTTGCTTGGTGTTCAACATAAGTTGAGTGACCCATAATATAAAGAACAACTCCAAAGCATAGAAAGTTTCATAGCGAAGAATGATTAATAATATTGAGAGACCTAGAGAAATGAATAATGCAACAAAAACAGACTGCATCAAGAAAGTAGCATCAAATTTACAATCAGACAAAGCTAGTTAGAACAAGAAAAACTGCCTTAATTTCAGGCATCATTAGCAGTTAATAAAGCCCTCAGCCAGCAGGTGAGAAGTTAATTAGGAGTGATGCTAGGGGCTGAGCCTGACGTTGAAGCTTCAGGGGCTTTTCTAACAGTTATTGTAACACTCATGCCTCCACACTATGACATAGTCCATGGGATGAACAATAAATCTTATAATTATTCTGATGGGGAATGGGAACACCACATCCTTGACTGGATCCTTAGAACCGATGCCAACATATGAAAACTTTCAAGTGATGCACCAATGGTGGACAGCAACATGACCTTCAACATCTTCTGAAGACGAAAGGCAGTATGTTCTTCAAAATTTGAGAGCTGGCTGCCTAAAAGACAGATAGTCCAGTTAAAGAGATTTGGATGTCCAATGTGAAGAGCTGGTGTTTATAAACAATGTTGAGTTATAAAATATCATCCATTAATTTATTTTGCAACATATTGACTACATTTCACAGTTTGCATAGGACCAAGGGAGTCATTTTGTAAAGCTTATCGCACGCAAAAAGTCCATTTTAGCTTGCAATAGCTTGCTAGGGGTGGAGTCGGGGCGGCGAGGGGAAGAGTCAGGGCGGCGTCGGGGCGGACTCCTCAATGTCTTTGCTGGTGGTGATAAGGTAAGCCACGTTATTGTCGCCAGTAGCGCACCCAATAGCGCCACCTTTCACGGTGGCGCTATTGGGTGCGAAAGCTGGCAGCGATAACACCGCGATAGTGCGATGGCTGCCGGCATTCGCAGGCCCGCCCCTCCTTCGCCTCCCCGCCCCCTGTTTTCGCTGGATTCACCATTCTGCGATAGAATGGTAATCCAGGCCTAAGTTTGTGCATTTTCAATTAGATTATACTCACTGTTTTGTGCCTCATTTAGCTGGGAGTGGGTTATTGTATTTCTCAGCATGTGTGTTATTTTTGAAATATGTCTGCATGGGCAATTTTACTAAGGACCAAACTTGAAGTGATTATTCCATTATTTTCTCTTGGCCTTCCCTTAAAATGAGCTGGATGACCCTTTTGGAGGAAGATATCATTAAAATGACTATTCTTCTAACCAAACACAAGGAAAGAGAAGGAAAAATTGCAGTTAAAGCTAGCTCCACATCTGCTCTTAGCCTCTGACCTGTCAATCAGATTTAGAATTAAACTGTGAGGTTCCTAAAATCTATCATTGTAACAGGATTCCACATTGGTAAGCACCTTTGAACATTCTCAATCATACAAAGAAAAATGCATCATTTCTAGCTCTCTGCTGCAACATGTCTAGAAATAAACCATTTTACTATTATGCATCACATTGGAGTCTGCTGAAGTCTGAAATGTAGAAATTCTTCACATACAGAAAGTCAATCACTGAAAGACCTTTATGGAAATAAAAAGAAACCCAGATTAGCTATAAACTTTCTGCTTCCTCTCCTCCTGCTTAATTCCGGTTTAGCTTCCTGTGCTGTGGTTGTATCTAATGGACTCTATAAATAGTTCCACAGACTCTACCTCAGTCAGAGGTGACATATTGCATAAGCAAGACACCCAAAATTTTAATCCCTTAACCTACATCTGGAAACAATGAGGCACATGATGTGCCATCTCAGATGCTAGTGTACTTAGGAGTGCTTTTCCACACCAAGTTAGGGAGAGTGAATCTAACAGACAGAAGATAGGGAAATGGCAGGACCAAGTGCAGGCCCTGTCACAAGCCCCACTCCCATATAGGGTGGAGGTATCTATAGGTCTTGGGCTCCATGGCAGCGATAATCGGGGTAATGCCATTGGCGAGAGCACACCTGCGCCCTCTTCAGGCGAACCTATTGTTCAACCGGTCGCCACAAAGTCAGCAGTATGACAAAAGTCTCCCACTATCGTAACGAAGCAGGCAGAGTCTGCGGTGGCGGCTAGACTCGAACAACCTTTCTGGATGAGCCCCTCTGGAGTCCCCACAGTGGACCATAGTAATCACAGATGTGAGTCTTTGGGGGTGGGGATCACACACTCAGGGCCAAACTGCTCAGGGGTCCTCGCCACACCAAACAGTTCTAAGTTCCACAAACATATTAGAGTTAAGAGCAATCAGGTTGGCCCTAAGCCATTTTCAATCCCAGTTAGGGTCCACTGGCATATGTGAACAAGCAGGGGGGCACAAAGAGCGCAGCCCTAGCGAGAGAGGCACACCTCATCATGGAGATAGCAGAGAGGCATTTCTTGGATCTCTCCACAGTGCACATAGAAGAAGTGGACAATTTGCAGGCAGATTTCCTCGGTCGACGGAAGCTAGACCCGGGAGAATGGAAGCTGTCGGAGGAGGCATTCACGCTCATAACGGGTGCATGGGACACCCCACAGTGGGATGTAAGGCAACAAAAAAAGAATACCAAGGCCAGTCGGTTCTTCAGCTGAAGGAAAGAACAGGGATGTAGGAGAGTGGGTGCACTATCCCAAAGCCAATCTCTTTCAAAAGGATAGCAGCACCTCTCAAGCAGGGGCCAATTATAATGGCAAATTCGGGAAAATTCTCTCTTACGGCCTGGCTATGAAAGGACAAGATTTAACAGAAGAGGGTACTCAGCCCAAGTAATCATGATCCTACTAAAGGCCAGAAAGATGTCCACCTCCTTCATATATAGTCGCATTTGGACAGTTTTTGAAGCCTGGTATAAAAGTAGAGGATTGGTCCCAATGAAAGCAGAGATTGTTTCAATCCTGCAATTTCTACAGGAAGGGCTAGACAAAGGACTAGCGGCTAACACATTGAGGATGCAAGTGGCAGCAATTGCATGTTTCAGAGGGCCATGAAGAGGAATATTGGTGGCTGTTAACACAGATGTGGTACGCTTTCTCAGGGGAGCAAAGCAGGTGAGACCTCCTCAGAAGGTGGTAGTGCCACCATGGGACCTGAACTTGGTACTGAAGATGCTAGTCAAAGTGCCTTTTGAGCTCATCAGGTAGGGTTCCTTGAAAGACCTAATACTAAAGATGGCAATGTTAGTGGCCCTCTGTTCAGCCAGAAGAATCCCGGAGTTACAAGCGCTGTCCTGCAGGGATCCGTACTTATCCTTTTCAAAGGAAAAAGTGACAATCAGACTGGTACCCAAGTTGGTATCGGAATTTCATCTCAATCAACCTATCTCTCTTCCTGGATTTAGGAAGGTGGAATGCGAAGGGAATTGCAGAGATTTGAGGTTCCTAGATGTTCGCAGGTGCCTCTTAAAGTAGCTGGAAGTGACCAATGACTTTAAGAAGTCAGACAGACTATTTATCTTGTTCATAGACCTAGAAAAGGGCAGGTAGCATCTAAAGCTTCAATCACGAGATGGATTAAGGGGACAATAACAACAGCCTATATAATGAAGAACTAACCAGTTCCGTAAGGGTTAAAGGTGCATTCCACGAGAACACAAGCAGTGTCTTAGGCAGAATACAGAGCAGTTATGCCTAGGGTCATTTGTAGGGTGGCCACATGGTCGTCTGTCCACACTTTTAAAAACACTATAGATTACACCTTCAAAAAAGGGAGGCGATGAGTTTTGGTACTGGGGTCCGCTAAGCAGCACTAGGGATCCCACCCGGGGCAAGTACAGCTTAGGTACATCCCACAGGTTACTGGTCTGGCAGGACTAAGAGGAAGGATCAGTTAGGTCTTACCTGCTAATTGGATTTCCTCAAGTGCTGACAGACCAGTCTAGGTCCCGCCCATAAGTAAAGAATAAATAGGCATGTGAATAACGGAACAGAGTTTGAGAAGTAAGTTAAAACATAATGAACAAGGGAGCACAGCTGAATGCGAAGGCAGGCTGTTCTCCACTTACCATTTTCTTTTGTTTTGTGATGTGTCCTGGATCCCTTACTGCAGAAAATAGGAAACCAACATCCTATAAAACTAGGGAAAATGCCACCCTAGGGAGACAAGACAGACAAAGGAGCAGGCCGGATAACAAGCTGATAAGGTCCCTTAAATAAATAGATTGATAGATAAATAAATAAAGGAGGGGATATAAGAATACAAGCAACAAGCCACGCTTTGGCAAAAGACCACTGATTTCCCCTCTGCTGGGCCAGCCTATATAGAGATGACATTAGAGGAGTAACCTTTTGCACTCAACCCCCATCTACTGCTGGGAGAGAGAATCCCACAGGTTACTGGTCTGTGTGGACTCGAGGAAAGCCAATTAACAGGTAAGACCTAATTGAACCATTTGGATCAGCGTACCCTCTGATGTGAAAGAAGAGGAAGGTGATAAAGCATTCAACTATCTTATGCATGATGACAGAAAGAGAAATTCACATCTGGATTTTGAGAAAAACAAACTATGTTAGAAATCCCCCATGAAATATCACATTTGCACATTGTGAGATAAAATATAAATACTAAAAAAGAGAAGAAAAAAGTCCCTCAAGATAGCATAGGTAATGATTTGGGTGAGGCTGGGTTGGCCATAGATGTCTAGTTTTGGACTAATGTGGATCCATCTCGTTGGAAGCATACAGGCTTGTACAATATTGCATATTTCTAATTCGTTTCCATTATTTCTTCTACTTATTGCAAATTCAAAAAGCCTTGAAAGATGTGGATTATTGGTCCTGTGCTCCTCATTAATGAGCCCAGTCAGACATAATAAGGGACATAAAATAAACGACTCCAGCTGCGTGTAATTAGCTATTACACTGGCAAGTAAATGACTTTTATTGGCAACCGTGTTACAACTCCATTAAAAGTCATATTTACAGCCATTTCATATGAAGTGAGTGCGCATGTCCTTGGGAGTTTAATGAGCATGGATTGTCACCTTCCTGTAATTGGTTTCCCTCTTTCCTCCCCACCAAGTGGTAGCAAGCATGAAGACAAAATACAGTGCAAATATCATTACAGTCAACGCATCCTCCCTGGACGCGCTCCTCATGCTTTCCACCAAGAGCATTTGTGCCTATCTTTAATGCACTTGAAATACTTTAAAAGTGCTGTTAATTTTGTCATGAATTATCTGTTTTTTAGTCACGGGAGCTGTCCAAACCATAGTGCTGCACAGCAATGAAACTTGTTTTAATAAACTCTCAGGCTTATTGGCAATTCTTGTTTGTTTACTTAAAACATATTTTCAAACATGAGAAAAAATTGCTAGAGTCCCTGGCCAAGTTGCACACATTTTCAAAGGAGTTACACATGTAAATGTAACATACCATTGTAGCAATTTTCAAAAGCTATTTACCCACATTAAGTGCACTTAAGGTGGTAAATCTATGGACAATTCAATGGCATATACTTTTCAAAAACCCTTTTACACAGGTAAAGAGCATGTGCACATGAAAAACCCGGTTTTTAGCATGTAAATGCCCTTACTTTGGCCACTGGTACACTCGTTTTTTGCAGAGAATGTAATTATATATCTCTGTGTCAGAATTTAGAAACTGCAAACATTTCTTTTTAAAGACTGTATAATTCCCCATAAAAAGTGCAACCCCACCATCCCCCTCACATACCTGTGCTGTTCTTTTAAAATAAAGCTTAGGGGGTTGTGAGAAACCAGGTACTAACCCTAGATTAACAGAAGTGCTTGCAGGCATGTACATACCTCGCCATCTCACTTTGCACAAAAGAATATAATCACCATTTTAAGCAGCAAATCTGCAATTTTACTTAATTACAGTTTGCGTTAATTGCGCACTGATTGGAAGGTATCTGGTATTCATGTTATAGTCCTGCTATATTTTTATACTCTGTGATTGTCAACGCTTTTATTTCTTCACCTTAAAGACTTTGGAAAAACTTGGGTCGCAGGAACTGCAGAAAGGGTGCGTCAACAAGGAAAAAAATCAAGCAGCAAAGGAGCCTTCCCAAAACAGTGTCATCTTTATGAAAGAGTTCTACTGAACATCTGAATGAACAAAGATGTAAAAAAAAAAAAAAATCATATATCAAACCTGGTTGACTTTCTACCACGGAGACTGAAGCGCTACCCTTCCATCCAAGGAATAACAATGACTGCTGTGAATGGCCTCTCCTCTTCATTAATTCGAAGAACAGAAGAACAATGAGGTCTATAATTCAGCAGGGCATTAAAGGGAAAAGCATTTGTGGCCAGACATTATCAAATTAACAAAAAAAAAGTGTTAAAATGCTATATGTTTAGCATGGAGCTTTATTACTAACAGGTAAATGCCAGACTGCTAGGGGCAAGGGACAATTCCCAACCATTCACTTACAGGCAGTTCTAGAAAAAATGATATGAGGCTCAAAGAAGGTAGACTCAGACATAAAACCAAAAGGTTGGTGGATACATGGAACAGCATCCCAAGGGAGGTGGCAGATGCCAAACCAGGAAGAAAATTCAAGAAAGCCTGGAATATGCACAGAAGATCCTTAGATATGAAGATGTAAGGATAAAACTTGAGAACAGGTAGGCTCTGCAGAATTGCATCGGTAATGGGCAGATAAAATGGGCCTTGTACTTCTTATCAGCCATCATTTTCTCTGTTTCTACAGAGGCCAATGTTTAGCATCATTTACAGGTCGATACAGTAAAGTGTGCTCCGTCGGAGCGCACTGTCAGCCTGCTCTGGACGCGTGTTTTCCCTTACCCCTTATTCAGTAAGGGGAGGGAAAACACGCGGCCCACCCGCGGCACCTAATAGCGCCCTCAACATGCAAATGCATGTTGATGGCCCTATTAGGTATTCCCGAGCGATCCAGTAAGTAAAATGTGCAGCCAAGCCGCACATTTTACTCTAAGAAATTAGCACCGCCCAAAGGTCGGCGCTAATTTCTTCCGGCGCCAGGAAAGTGCACAGAAAAGCAGTAAAAACTGCTTTTCTGTGCACCCTCCGACTTAATATCATAGCGATATTAAGTCGGAGGTCCCCAAAAGTAAAAAAAAGTAAAAAAAAAAAAAAAAAAAAAATAAATTTGAATTCGGCCCGCGGCTGTCGGGCCGAAAACCGGACGCTCAATTTTGCTGGCATCCGGTTTCCGAGCCCGTGGCTGTCAGCGGGCTCGAGAACTGACGCCGGCAAAATTGAGCGTCAGCTGTCAAACCCGCTGACAGCCGCCGCTCCAGGCCAAAAGGAGGTGCTAGGAACGCGCTAGTGTCCCTAGCGCCTCCTTTCCCTCGTTTGCACCGCGTTGCCTAATTTGCATACTGAATCGCTCGCACCGGCGAAGGGCCGGTGCGTGCGCCGGGAGAGCGGGCGTTCGTCCGCTCTCCCGCGGTTTTACAGTATCGGGCTGTTAGCTAGCTAAGCAAGGACTTATCCAGTTAAGTGGCGGTGGCTAAATATATCTGGCCATATTTAGCTACCCTCATTTATCCGGATAAGTACTTATCCAGCTAAGCGGTGGGTGGGAAATGAGCATTTTGGGGAGGAGTTACTTTTCTGGTTAACTCTGCTGGATAAGTGTCGATATTCTGACTTATCTGCTTAAGTTAACCAGATAAGTTATTCCTGCTCAATAGCAGGTCTAAAGTTAGCCGGATAAGACTAATCCAGTTAGCTAGCAGTTTTTTTGGAGATATTCAGCAACATAGCCTTGCCGCTGAGATATCCCTTGTAAGCCACATAAGTCTAAATATCTAAAACACCCAGCCAATTAGAATTCAGAATTTCCCTCTCCCTATTCTGTTTCTTTTGTTTATAATTACTTTATGAGCCCTATGGGACTCATAAAGTAATTATACAATAATGTCCAGATGGTAGAGCTTCTACTGGGCTATAACTTGTTTACTTTGGGTGACATTTTGCATAAATTGGCCAGTTTTGAGACCATAAGGCTGCTGTGGGAAGGTGGGAAGTTGCAGTTGGATTTGGCACTTGAACTGGATTTAGCCACCTTTGCCCTTAGCTCAACATGGTAGGAGAATCATAGCAATTTTCACAAACTATGGGGGAAATTTTCATACTATCCACATAGCAGCAATTGGAAGAAAGGACTAGGTCAAGGCAGAAGCCATGCTAGTAAGTAGGAACGGAAAAGCAAAGCTAGAGGTCAAATAAGGAGGTTAAAGCAAGGCGTTTTGAGGCATAATAGTCAGAGGGGTCATTGGTATTGAGGTTAAAGTCCCCAAAAATCTGTAGAGATATTCTAGGGGTATTCCTGGGCAGAGTTATGTTAGCCAGCTAAGTTATCCAGCTATCTCAGATATTCAGTGTTAGGTAGATAACTTATCTAGCTAACTCAGGTTATGCCATAGAGGAGCCCTAAAGAAGATAGACAGATAAACTTTTTCTAGCTAGTTTTGCAATCCAGCCAGTGACTGAATATTACCTACTTGGTGGCCAGATTCCATATATGTTTTGACAGTAGATATCCAGTAGATTTTCTTTATTTATTTATTTAGAACATTTATAGCCTGCCCTTCCTATGTTACAATATCACATTCACAGATTTTTTAAAACATCTCACTCCTACATCAGGGGTTCATAACAAAATTAATCTAAATGCTCTTGTATTTCATTTCCAGGTGATGGCAATGCCCCTGCAGTGGGCATCATCAGATAATTATATAGATTAGTATACCTTTGGTTCAGTACACCCATCAGTAGGATTGTGCATGTGTTTATAACAAATGCCAAAAAATGCAACGAGAGGTCATTTTCAATTCAATCTATGAGGAATAAACTAAAAATAGCCTCCCATAATAATACTCAGAATTTTTGGGGTGTTTTTGTATTTGTAGCATTTTTTATAAATGGCCAAAAATTTCCTGGTACTGGTATTGGGGCCTAGCACTGGGCCAGGCCTAGTGCTGAGGCCTAGGCTTAGGCTGGGGCCAGAGCCTGGGGTCTAGCACCAAGGCTCAGGCTCAGGCTGGGGCTGGGCCTGGGGTCTGGCTCTGAGATCTGCACCTGGCACCTAGGCTCAGACCAGGACCAAGCCCAAGCTCCAGCCAAGCGCTTAGGGAACTGGGGCCTGGCTCTGAGGCTGAGGCATGGGCCAACTGCCTAGGCACAGGCTGGGGCTGGGGCCTGGTGCCAAGGACTAGGCCTGAGCCTGGGCCCAGTGCTGAGACCTAGGCCCTGGGCCAGGCACCAAGATCTAAGCCCAGGCCATGCCCCAATACCTAGGCCTGGAGTCCAGGTCTGCCTAGGCCTAGCTTGGGCCTAGGCCTTGGGTGGGGCCTAGCACAGAGGTTGGGGCTGATGCCAAGGCCTAGGCATGAGCCGGGCCCAGCACCGAGTTCTAGGCTTAGGCCAATCACTGAGGTGTAGGCTTGGGACAGATCTGATACCAAGTCAAGGGCTTGAGACAGGCTGAGTGCCAAGGCCTAGGCTTGGGCCTGATCCAGTGTCAAGGCCTGGGCCAGAGTCTGGGCCTCAAGTTGCTGTTACCCTGGTCCCAGCATTTGAAAAATAGCACTGCCTGCCTGGGGGATGGCACAAAAATGACGTCACTTCAGTGCCTTCCACCAATGCGAATGATGACATTTTCATATATGGCTGTAGAAATGTAGATACTACCAAAGAAGGCAAATCCAAATCTGTTTCAATATTTAAATATTGGATTTGCCTTCTTTGGTAGTATTATTGTTAGTTTTTGGCATTTCCTGGCTCTCATTTGTTTTTTTTTTTATTTTGTAGAAATGTAGAGTCATACATCAAAATAGCACCAGTCACACCGGTGGAATGTGCTGAAATGACATCACTGTGGCGCCATTCTTCAGGTGGATGGCATCATTTTTCAAGTGCTGAGACTCAGCAAATATTACACGTGGATGCATTAGCCCAAGTGTGAAAAACCAGGGGGTTCGCACTTGGTGTTCCAGTATTTCTAGAACAAATTGATCTTTATTGCTTTTCCTCACTGTTCTGTTTCCGTGTGTGGGGTTGGTGGTGATGTCAGTCCTACACAATATGGCCTTGCACCCCTACTCCATCCCTGGAGTTCCAATGAAAGGAGCTTCAGCCACAGCTGAAGAAATAAAGGGAGCGGTTTGGTAGACATTTTCATGAGGAATTGTAATGCTCCCTTCCACCACAGGTATAATCAGACACCCAGGAGGCTGCTTTTCACCTGTGCTGCCTGCAGGTCTTGTTTACTGCTGCAGGAATGTTTCATTTAAAGTGAGAAGTCCTATAAAACAAAAGTGTTTCCTCTGGTTTATGTGTTGGGAGCAGCTAAAAGGAATCACTAAGGTGTGTGTATGGAAGGGGGGGGGAGGGGAGTGTCCTGAAATTTGCAGCAATTTGAGGCTTTACTTTGTGTTTTTTTTAAAGGGGGGGGGGGGGGATATTTTTCAGCCTCTCCTCCAATCAAGATTGATTTCAACCATGAGATTATCCAGTCCTGATTTTCAGACATCCAATTCTGATAATAAAGCATGCTCTGTAGATGATGGTACTTCATCTTTAAAGCCAACAGTATTAGCTAGACTCAGTATCCTTATGATCATCACAGGTTATCAGTGAAGCTCTGTATCCTTGCACCCATCCTCTGAGTCCTCCTGTCCTGGGGATGACAGGCTCTGAGTCCCTGCACCCATTTCCTGAGTTCTTCAGCGCAAAAGGAGAAGCAGCAGCTAGAGTAGGGGTCAGGAACCTTTTTGGCTGAGAGAGCCATAAGCGCCACATATTTTAAAATGTAATTCCATGAGAGCCATACAATATGTTTAAAACTAAATACAAGTAAATGTGTGCATTTTATGTAAGATCACACTTTTAAAGTACAATAAGTCTCTGAAAATATTACACCAGGCCTTAAGACACCAATACATCTCCTATTAGGAAAACGGACCAAGTCAGGCTGCTATAGAGTCCTACACAGAAACTACACGCCAGCAGAAAACCTCACCTGAATCACGTGCTGTCCCTCACCTAACATAGAATAAAGAGACCAAAATGCATAACTAGAAGCATGCAGAAAAAACTGAATTGGAAACTGCAACAAGCCAGAGTCTCTGTATGCAGTGTAACAAAGGAAAAAAGAAACATCATCCATCCTTATAAAACAAATCAAGAAATATAAAATCATCAGCAGTAAAATTGTACTAACAAAAAGAACATATTTCGAAACAGCTGATGAGTGGAATATCCAATAATTAAAAACTCATATAAAACATTTCCAGATACCAACAAAATATTTCAAAATAGCAGACACAAAGACCCAGTAATGAAAAATAATAAGGATACAAAAATTTTTTTGCTCTGCATACCTGGGAACGTTTGATATCCAGGTATCCTGAGATTGTTCTGAATTAGCAGGAGGCGGGGTGGTTTGTTTGGAACTTTCTCCTCTCTCAGTCACATACCAGCGCTCTCTCTCACACTGGCTCTCAATGACACACCTATACACACAGGCTCTCAGTACTCACATATACACATGTTTTTTCTCTCTCACTTATATAGGCTCTTAATTACACATTTACACACATGCTGTCTATCTTTTCACGCTTACACACACACACAGGCTTTCAATCACATGCTGTCTTTTTCTCTCACACACAGACTCTCATTCACATGCTTACAAACATGTCCTCTCTTTCTCTCATTTACACACAGGCTCTCAATCACATACTCACATGCTCCCTCACCTAAATCAGCTCTCAATCACACACAGACACACATGGTCTCTCTCTCTCATTTAAACACAGGCTCTCAATCACATACTCACATGCTCCATCACCTAAACCAGCTCTCAATCACACTCAGACACACATGATCTCTCTCTTACTTATACACACAGGCTCTTAATCATACATACACATGATTTCTCTCACACACAAAGGATCTCAATCATACACACATACTCTTTCACACAAACAGGTTTTCAATCACAAACTTACACATACAGGTTCCCAATCGTAAACTTACATTCATGCTCTCTCTCTCACAGGCAGGCTCTCAATAACAGACATACTCTCTTTCACATATACAGGCTCTCAATCATTCACATACATGCAATCTCTCACTCACACACACAGGATCTCAAACACACATGTTTGCTCGCTCATTCACTCTCTCTCCCCCACCCCCACCCCAGGAACTCGCGGCAGCAGCAGCCTCCTCCCAACGCTAACCTCTTCATTTTCAGCCCTCGCGGAGGCGGAGTCCCATCGGCCGCGGTTGAACCTCTTCATTTTCCTCCGAGCCGCGCTGCAGTCTTCTTTTCTTCGGGCCGATGCCGAGCGCACTAGCGTGGCCTCTTCTTGCCGCGCATACACCCGATGCTCTCCACTTCCTCTTCTGGGCCGCGCGCGGGGGGGGGGGGGGGGCCGGGAAGAAGAGACCACACTAGCGTGGTCTCTGCTTCCTGCGCACGCACCCGATGCTCACCACTTCCTCTTCCGGGCTGCGGGAAGAAGAGAGCACGCCGGTGCCGCTGACTTCAGCTGTCCTGCCGCGTTCCGCCCGGGCTGACAGCATTTTAAGCCCGGGCGGAGGAGGACCGGGGAGCAGCTGGGTCAGCGGGGGACTGGAAAGTGTGGCGACACTTGTCTGCGAGCCAGATGCAGCCCTCAAAAGAGCCATATCTGGCTCGCGAGCCATGGGTTCCCGACCCCTGAGCTAGAGCAACAAAATATGTGGTTTCCTGCCACCAGGCCAGAAATGAACCCCTGACCAGGGACAATAACAGCCAGCACCAAAACCCGAGTCATGTCCCTGATACTGTACTTTTCTTCAGTCCTAGAAGTGACAAGAACATAAGAACATAAGAACGCCATACTGGGTCAGACCAAGGGTCCATCAAGCCCAGCATCCTGTTTCCAACAGTGGCCAATCCAGGCCATAAGAACCTGGCAAGTGCCCAAAAACTAAGTCTATTCCATGTTACTGTTGCTAGTAATAGCAGTGGCTATTTTCTAAGTCAACTCAATTAATAGCAGGTAATGGACTTATCCTCCAAGAACTTATCCAATCCTTTTTTAAACACAGCTATACCAACTGCACTAACCACATCCTCTGGCAACAAATTCCAGAGTTTAATTGTGCGTTGAGTAAAAAAGAACTTTCTCCGATTAGTTTTAAATGTGCCCCATGCTAACTTCATGGAGTGCCCCCTAGTCTTTCTATTATCCGAAAGAGTAAATAACCGATTCACATCTACCCGTTCTAGACCTCTCATGATTTTAAACACCTCTATGGTGTTCTTCAGTCCTAGGTGCCAAGCTCTGTACTCTTCCACTCATCCCTGAGTCCTTCAGTCCTAGAGGAGACAAGCTCTGTACCCTTCCACCCTTTCACCCATCCTTCGATGCTGGAAGTGACATGCTCTGGATCCCTGTGCCTGCTCTGAGCTCTATAAAATTTGGAGGTGACACACTGTGTATCCTAGAGCACAGAGTTGCATTTACCTTGTAGGTTCTCCTAAGCAAAAAGGTTTGACACACTCTGCCCAGTGGGAGATGTCATGAGTTTGACAATCCTCCTGTACTCTGGTGGTTCAAGGTTTTTCAGGGTGTATCTCTGGGTACGAGAGGTGCTGGTAAGGGGAGAGAACTGCCAGCCCTGCTTCCTGTCCTGGGATGGTCTGGGGGGCCCAGGCCTTTAGGGCTAGGGAGGTCTTGTCTTGGGGTCCACGAGTGATTTCTGAGATTACTGCTGAGGATTTCTAAGTTTCCTAAAGATTCATGTCAGAGGGATTTCTTCAGAGGTTGGAAGAAAAAGGATTGGCCTTTGTGGGAGTTCAAAGGGAAAACTGCCTAACAAAGGAAAGTCCTGAGAGTTATTGAGTGAAAAAAAAAAAGGAATCAGCATCAATAGGCTCATCTACTTGTGACTATGTATTGGAAGAGAAAGAGAGCTATATCCAGAGAAAACATGTAGCCCCAGTTATTTATTTATTTATTTAATGGCTTTTATATACCGATCAGGGTGTCTGCTGAATTGTGCTCCGTCCCGGGGTCACTTCCCAGCTGTGCTGTCGCCAATCCCTTTGCAGTGGGGGGTGGGTTCTTTTCTAATTGGTGGAAGGCTACCCTTCAAGGCTCAAGACATGAGGGTGGCGTTCCTTCCCTGTACAATGCTAGTAGCTCTTTGGTACAGTTACATTGAAAGAACAGGCTGGAAACAATAATGGAGTGTCCCAAATTAAAAGTTTATTTGATTTGTTCGAAAAGAATCAATCCATATCAACAATGGGTTCCTAGTTACATCAGTGTCCCAGCTGGTCTGTTTCCACCTTCTCTTCTTTCTTTCCCTCTGTCCCTCTGCACTGGGTCCTGAGAATGACTTACCCTCCACGGAGTGGAAAGATAAGTGTCCAGGTGGGTGGGTGGCAGGGGCCTTATCCTGTATGTGGAAGGTTCCCTTTCTCAACAGGACCTGAGGTCCACAGCAAACACCAGATCATCCCAAAACTATCCTTGTCCTATGTCCCGGGGTGAAGATTCCAGTGGTGGTCTCCAGATGTCCAGTCTTATTTCCCTCTTGCTCTCCAATTGTTTAGCTGGATCTCCCAGGGAGAGAGGTCCCTGGCTGTGTAAAACAGATCTTCAATTTACTCAACCTTAGGGTAAGGAAAGGTGGCTTCAAAACTTCCATTCCTCAGGAAAATATAAAAATACCAGAATCCTCACAAAACTCCAGGCCAGTGGCGTAGCCAGAACTGATTTTTTTTTTTTTTTTGGGGGGGGGGGGGGGGGGGCAAGGTTAACATGGATGGGCAGTAGGCATACAGGTATGAGCCCTACAAGTTGTAATCTTATTGATAAATAATGCCTTAGAATGCATCTGACAATAGATTTCTAATTAGTCTGCAACAGCCATCAGGCATCATGGGTGACACTTTAAAATATTTTAATTCTATTCTTTCAAGCACTTACCAACATTGAAAATGCCTTATTAATCTGTATTCATTTTTTTATATTTGCAGTCTATAAATATACGACATTATGTAAAAACTAAACAAAGAACACTTAACAAAGACATCAGATTCAATCATGTAATAAAACAAATAAATACACTTTCCAGAAACATAGAGTATATCATAACTACAATAAAACAGCAATAATTATAAGAACTTAAGATTTGCAATGGACGCACAACAGAACTGGAACAGTTCATATTACAACCCAACATGCAAAACAAATATTCAAGTTCTGGTGTCACCTTAGTAACAGTAAAATAAACTCCCTCTACTGCCAAACACTGTGAAGTTACACAAACCCTTACAAAAATATAATAAAAAGCCACCTAGAACCTTGCCATACCATAAGAGCAGTAACTCTCAGGATTCAATAAGCAGCAACCTTATCTATGAAAAGGCAGCAAGGCAAACATTACACCAGGCCCTAGAACACTAAAACACCACCTACTGGGCAAACAACAAGCTGGACTGCTATAAATCCCTACAAAAAAAACTACATGCTAGCCAAAATACTGCACCTCTGCAATACATACAGACCAACCCTTATAAGGGACTACCAATTAGAAACATGCAGATAAGATTGAAATGGAAAGTCCAATAAACCAGTCTCTGTGAACACTGGAATACTGAATAAAAAGCAAAATACAAATATATAAGACATGCACATTCCCAAAGATGGCATATTCCAATCGATGAAAGTCAAATATACATTTTTTTTTACCTTTGTTGTCTGATCTTATTTTTCTATTCAGTTGGTCCCAGTCTCTTTTTTCACCTTGTCTGTCTTTTCCTAATTCCTTTTTCAGGGGCTCTTTTATTATTTCTATTTCTTATGTCTCTCCCTTTTCCCTTTCCTTCCTCCCTGATGTACACACATAGGCTCTGTCTCACACACACATGTTTTCTCTCACACAGGCTCCGACTCTCGCATGCTCTGCATCACCCACTCAGGCTCCCACTCCCACACATTCTCTTTTACCCAGGCTTCCACTCGCACCCACAAGTTACCACTCTCACACAAAGGTTTCCCACACACACATACAGGCTCTCTTACATGCTGTTCTCCCATATGCAGGCTTCCACTTCCACATGCTCTCTCTCATAGCAACTGTCTCTCACACCCACATGCTTTCATACATACACACAGGCTCTCCACTCCCATGCTCTCACACATGAACACACAGGCTTCTCACTCCCATTCTCTCTTTCATACACACACACCTCCAGGCTTCTCACTCCCATGCTCTCTCTCTCATACATGAACACACAGGCTTCTCACTCCCATTCTCTCTTTCATACACACACACCTCCAGGCTTCTCACTCCCATGCTCTCTCTCTCATACATGAACACACAGGCTTCTCACTCCCATTCTCTCTTTCATACACACACACCTTCAGGCGTCTCACTCCCATGCTCTCTCTCATACATGAACACACAAGCTTCTCACTCCCATTCTCTCTTTCATACACACACACCTTCAGGCTTCTCACTCCCATGCTCTCTCTCATACATGAACACACAGGCTTCTCACTCCCATACTCTCTTTCATACGCACACACCTCCAGGCTTCTCACTCCCATGCTCTCTCTCATACATACACAGACAGGCTTCTCACTCAGGGCCGGTGCTAATTCTTTGCTGCCCTGTGCGAAAAATTACTGTGCTCCCCCCCCCCCCTATCCTGATAGGCCCAGGATAGTGCCTGTCCTGGGCCTATCAAATAAAGAATCACTAATCCACTATTATCAAAGATCAAATCAACCCGGATTGGTAAACACACAAAATAAAATAACCCGAGCCAATCACCTTCTATAAGGGAACAAATGTCAGAATATTTGAAGTTTCCTTATAAATAATCCACAGGCTCTTGCCCACAATGGGCTTCAACCAGCATCATATTACTGAGCATTTACTCATTCCCATTATACACTTTATTCTTATACAACCTCAAAAATCACCCTTAATTATTTTTATTTTTACTCAAAAATACTCTTTTGATATCTTAGAAAAGCTCCTTTAAACTTATCTTGATGAGATTAGTAGACTGAGATAGATGTTTTAGAGATTTGGTATATTCCCCTGAGGCAGGCAGAAGCCGAAACATTGTCAATGTCGGGAAGACATATTACTGAGCAAATGTGGAGAGCAGTTTAAAGTCTTTGCTTGTGGGGAAGCTGTGCGCGGGCATGCGGGCACGCATGCTCAAACACAGAAGATAGGCCTCTCCTTCCATTGCTGGTGCTCTCTCCTTCTTTGGCTGGTGACTGGTTAGGCTCCACTGGTGGCCCACAGCCTCTCCTGTTGCCGCCGGCCTGCCACTTCCCCGGGTGTGCTGCTCTGTGCAAATGCACGGTATGCACACCCGGTCATGCCAGGCCTGTTCTCACTCCCATGCTATCTTTCATACACACACAGGCTTCTCACTCCCATACTCTCTCTCATACATACACAGACTGGCTTCTTCTCACTCCCTTGCTCTCTTTCATTCACACAGACAGGCCTCTCACTCCCATGCTCTTTCTCACACACACACACACATACACAGGCTTCTCATTCCCATGCTGTCTGTCATACACACGCATACCCAGCCTTCTCACTCCCATGCTCAGTTTCATACACACATACAAATCCCCCCACACACACACATGCACAAATCCCCCCCACACACACACAAACACATACACACACACACACACTTACACACAGGCCTCTCACTCCCATGTTCTCTCTCATACATAAACACACACTGGCTTCTCACTCCCATGCTCTTTCACACACATGCACACACATATGCTTCTCACTCCCATTCTGTCTTTCTCTCTCATACATACACAAACACACACACACTTTATCAGGACATGTCCCTCTCTCCCAGGCCTCCTTGCTGCAAGGCCTCTTTTTGGACCGTGCAGGATGAGCTCCGTGACAGTGCTGCAACGGTCGGGCCTCTCTTTTCGGGCAACGTGAGATGAGCTCTACGATGGCCCTGCGACATCAGACCTCTCTTCTCAGGCCATACGGGATGAGCTCCGCGAAGGCCCTTCAGTGGTCAGGCCTCTCTTCTCGGGCCGCATGGGATGAGCTCTGCGACAGCCCTGTGACTGTTGGGCCGCGAAGGAAGAGCTCCGCGACAAACCTGTGAAAGTCAGGTCAGGCCTCAAGCCGCACTGGATGAGTTTTGTGATGGTTCGGTATCAGGCCTCTTTTCTCTTGTGCTGGGTAACTCTTAGTGGGTGGGCCTGAGGGCAAAGTGGTGGGCCATGGCCCACCCATGGCTACACCACTGCTCCAGGCAAAACTCTCTCTGAGTCTCTGTTGTGGCGAGTCACTACTGGCCTTCCTCAAGGGGTGAAAAAGGGGTCAACAAGACTTCTCTACCCTGGCTTCTTGAGGTAGGGCCTGTCCCTCCTCCAGCCAGGACTAGGGATCACATAAAGAAAAAAAAAAACCAGACGTCTCCAGAATGACTTCAAAACAGTTCACCAAATCCAAAAACCTTGAGGGAGTGCACTGACAGGGAGAACCTCACTTCTGTTCAGAGGTCTTGGGCTATAAGGCCCAAAAGAGAAATTTGCAACCAAAACCAGCTCCTTCCACCTGAAACTGCAACACAAAATGACAGACTATTCTCTCTACTCCCCATCCCTTGTGCAATCAGGAACTCACTACTCCAGCAAGCCTCAGAGGATGTGCTGTTTAGAATCTCTAACCCCAATGCTTGGACTAGGACCATCTAGGAGAAACCTGGAGAGTCTCTACATAGGTATCAGGTGAGAGTCCAGAGAGGAAGAGAAAGCTTACCTGCAAGGGTGCACAGCATTTTCTACTGCGAGAGACTATGTTTCTGTTTTGTGCTACTGGACTTTACTTTTCCATACTGATTGTGCACTAAGCATTGGTGTACTGTCAGTGGATTTTGTTTTTCTGCAATCAGTGACCAGTAACGGATGTTATTTTTTGAACAATTACACTGTGGAGTGAGTTTTTGTTCCTTACTGGACTAGTTCAAGATGAGAAAACCCATTAAGGGCCCTGCAGGGCTGACTTTAGGAGGGTGCAGGGCCTAAGGAAAAGCAACTGCAGTGAGGCTCTGGAAGGCTGAAATTACAGTGTTGGGGATAGGCTACCAGGGCAGGGCGGGGCCCCCTATTCATGTGCCCCCCTCCCCCTCCACCTAGCAACAGCCCTGGGGCCCTGAAAGATTGATCCTTTATTCCCTTGTGTGAGAAAAAGCTTGAAGCATGGGTCTAATCCTGGCCCATGACCTCCCCCATGAACCACTGCATACCAGGAGCAGGACAGACTCTGGACGCCTTCTGCAAAAACTAAAATTGGTGCCCCTCCTTGGCAGACGTACTGGCACAGCATTCCCTCCAGTGGCTGTGACTATGGCACAGTATACCCATCTCACCCCCACACCTCTCCCACCCTCTGCCCTGCCCTCAGTGCCCAGCATTCCCCTCATTCTCCCTCCCAGCATCTTCTTCTCTCATTCCCATTTCTTGCCCAACGGCACCCTCCTCTTTTTCCCATCTTCCCTCCTCCTACTCGCTGGAGGCTTATCCTTCACTTTTCACTGCAGTTAGTAACATCCTTCCTCCTGCACCGTGACCCTGAGTCTCCTGCTTACAGATGTCACATGGAAGGGTATGGGAGACAGGGGCCAGTGGTGCCCCCTTGAGAATGAGGCCCTGAGTGGTCACACAGGTTGCACACTCCAAATGCCTGCCCTGGTCAGGAGAAGTTGGAGCGGGGGGGGGGGGGGGGCTACACATGTAGAAGCCCAGACTTTGATGTCAGATAAGAACCATAAAACTCATGCATCGGGCCTGCCCAGTTTACTTCCTGTTTCAGTTCCATAGACCCCAATGGATCTCTAGTGTGCCCCGCCGCAGGTCTTCACAGCTGAGAATCCTCTAGGCCTTCTTCGGTTCCATCACCCCTTTGTTGCCTTCCCCACCTCCCCTGGGAGGCTGTCACATGCATCCACCATCCTCCATTAATTAAGCCTCTGCCTGAAACACTGTGCGTGGAGCAGCATTCATTTCCCAGTCACTACAAAGACGTACACCAGTTCACGGAAAACACTTCACCCAGCCGCAGCATTAAAAACAGGGACCTTAAAGTCTGGCCCCTGTCATGCTTTCTTCTTTAAAAAGTTCAGCTGCTTTCATAGCGACATTATGCACAGACACGGAAATGCTTTAATATTTTTTTTTCAGATGACACTACATTTCAACAAGAAAAGGCTTGTCCCTTCAAAAAGTGTCCTTTTATTGCCCAGATATGGCTGGGTAAAGCTGTTTTTGTTTTACCAATTTACAGATAACTCATTATACAGAATAGACACCCTATTTAACTTCAAGACAAATATCATCTTAACGTATTAGTGGTGTCTCTATGATTAATGTCTTCTTTACCCATTAAATCTTATTTGCTGATTTTTAATGGGCCACAGATGAGCTCAATTAAAAAAGTTCAGGAAAGCATTAAAGCGATTTGACCAAATGGAAATATCTTTCATTTTCATTGTCCTTTTAAAGAGCAAAACAACTCTCCTGGAAGTAATTATATGGCCAAGGGCAGAACTAATTTATAGCTGCTTCTTTTCAGGATGGCGATAGTACGATGATAGATCTGCAGGACTATACGAAAGGGAAAAAAAAATATAAAGCACTGAGAGCGAGCAGAAACCTAAACGGTAGACTCACTTACCAATTACTGAACGAAGGGGAAACCGCTCATTTATTTTCATTTACCACGTGGAGTTTTTCTCAGTCCCGAGAAAGGAAGAGCGAGAAGAATGGTGAATGGATGGTGGGTGATGAGACCTTGGAGCGAAAGGCAAGCAGACAGGATGGATAGCTCGCCACAAACTCGGTGCTTTATGTACCCTGTCTACATATTGCCTCAGAAATAAAAGTTAGCAAATAAAAACAATGAAAACTATATAAAGCAATGCTTTTTTATTGGACTAAATACATCTCTTGACTAGCTTTTGAGATATTGCCTGGTAGACAAAAGCCTAGCATATGCACACAGTTTTTCTCTCTAATCTGAATATATCATCAGGTGGTGCTTTAAAAACAGTGCCTTCTTCAGCGAAAGGGTTCAAAACCCCAGCCCAAGCTGTACTGTCCATGCTCAGACAGAAGACCATGAAGCCAGATGGTTCATAGCCGGAGAGCTGTATAGAGAACGATCACAAGATATAATAAAAGGATAGAAGGAGGAAGAGGAGACTGGAGGACAGGCTTCAAGAACAAGGCTTCCTTTATATTTGTATTATTTGTCTACACAACTGCTTGGGATACCTGGTTGGTGTGGGCCTCTGGGTCCCTCTTCCTGGGTGTCTTTGGAGAGATGTCAAGCTGACGGTATGGAGCTTAGTGAATTGTTGACCTTCGCTCCGTCCTCTCCCGCTTGTCATAGAATGGGTAGACGTAGTCCCATTTTATCTCATACCTTAAAAATGTAGCATATTAACCATAAATTATTGGACTTCACTGGGAAGGTCCCTCTCCTATTTCTTCTTTGATACATAACCCTTCCTTATCACCAGTGACCATGTCTGTAGATACCGAAGATTGGTCAGTTAAGAGCCGGAAATTTTTACATCAAATATGGGTAGGACAGCAGTTTAAATCATTTGCTGACCTTTGTGCTGAATTTGGAATACTCCCCCATACTGTGTATATTTACGAGCAGTTGGGCAGAGATTTATTGTGAGGAGATGGTACCATTGTGCACCGGCGACCTCATACAGGATTAGAGTGGCTATTAACGACTTCTGTCTTTTATACTAAATTGATCTCGTGATTATATATACACTTACAGGATGGGGTGGGATTAAAACACTGGAAACTACTACAACACTCATTGATAGATGGAATGTTGATTTGTCCCTTACAATTGGGGGGACATCTGGCGTGCTATTCTGAAATTGTCCAGATGTAATAAGAATAAGGAACTGATGTTTCAACTTCTACATAGAACATATAAAGATCCATTGTACTTTGCAAAATTTAGTGATCTAAGCCTGCTGTGTTGGAGAGGTTGTGGTATTTCAGCTTATTTATACACGTGGTGGGACTGTTCGGTTGTAACTGACATTTGATTGCAGGTACAGAATTCCATTTCCCTTATCACTCATTTTGAGGTTCGGCTTACTGCACCTTTCTACCTACTGGGATGATAGGAAGGAGATCCTCCAAATAAGCAGATATGATACCTTATTTTGCATTTACTTTATGCTGCTAGGATTACTATGGCCTATTTCTGGAAAACAAAGCCACAGCTTGTTTATTGGCAGCAGGTGGATACAGACATTGCAATAATGGAACGTATGTCTCATACTCTTCATATACCCTGCAGAAATATGACTCTGTTTGGGGCGCTTATTGGAAATGGAGAAAAGATTCTGGTATGGAGGTGTAGTTGGTTAATTGTGTTATAGGGATTCCTGATTTCTCTTTCTGTTCTCGATTGGGTATACTTTTTGCTCACATGTTGTATGATTTGCTTTTGATGCCTTCGTGTATTTGCATATGTATTTTCTCATTTGTGCCTTTAAAATAAAGAGATAACAAAAAAAAAAGAACAAAGCTTTCTAAAACTGCAGCTCAGACTTATCCAAGCATTTTTCGCTAATGGGTGGCCCCCCCAGCGCGTATGCACAGGTGCCGCAAATAACGGGTGCCTTAGGCACCCAGCTAGGCGGTCACCTCCCTCCCGTCACCTCCATGCTTACCTGGGCAGCAGCAGTCCACAGCATGGCGCCAGCATCATGGTGGTGCATGGGAGCGTTGGTGAGCACAGATCGGATGGAAATGTCACAGCCCCTCTTGATTTGTCTGGCATCGGGAGCGATGAAGTCATCTTTATGCAACCCAGCCCAACGCATTATCGAGGATCAGACAATCCAGTCACCTATCCCTGACATGGTAGTGGCGACAGGGCAGGAGAGTGCCTCTTCTTTGACTATAGAAGATCTTCTGCAGACAACATCTCGGCCTGAAAAGGTAACAATTGAGGCAATATGGGACGCAGTGAAAAGTTTGAGCAATGCCATGACTAGGTTGGAGCAAAAGATGGACGCAGTGACACTAGAATTTCAAGGGAAGTTACAATCTACTCAAACTCAATGTGTGGAGATTTCACAGAAAGTTAATGAGAATGAAAAAAGTATACAATCCTTGTAGAAATTAAATGTAATGGTCATTAAAGACCAATTAGCTTGTTCACATCGTTTAGAAATATTTGAAAATCGGGCGAGACACTTAAATATTAGAATTACTAATTTTCCACAGGTCCTTGGAGAAATTCCCTATATCTCTCTTAAAAAATATTTCAGAGAAGTATTGTTATATTCTGAGGAAGAAGTTCCTTCAATTAATATGTGTTACTTTTTACTAAAGAAATCTCCAGTTCCAACTAATTTGTCCAATTTTTTATAAGATTCAAATTTGGATGTTATTCACAGAAATACTTTGATTGTATCTTTTACTGTAGTTAAAGATATAAACAATGTTATGAAAAGATATTTTCAGAAATTCCCAACAATGTTTCACGGTCAGTTAGTAAAAATATATCCTGACTTAGCCCCTATTACAAGAACAAGACGTAGAGAATTCCTTGCCCTAAGGCAAAAGGTAACATCACTAGGATATACTTTCTTCCTACGGTATCCTTGTAGATGCGAAATCAAAAAAGGGGAACATGAATATGTTTTTTATCAAACCGAACAGCTCCAACAGTTTGTGGATGCTCAACAGCCTACTGCTTCCTTTCCATTGTCTATTTGTGAACCATCGACTAGTGTGATACCTATAAGTGAGTAACTATCAGTAAGGCATACACAGTATAATACCAGCTTAAACTATGTAAAGCCATTGTAGTATTATTTTTCTTTGAAAATCTTCTATGTATTTCAGAAGTTTCCTTAAGAGCCTCTAATTTCTCATATAAAAAGTGATTGTAAGGTCTTTTCTTAAATTTCAGATAT
Organism: Rhinatrema bivittatum; assembly: GCF_901001135.1. Taxonomy (NCBI): domain Eukaryota; kingdom Metazoa; phylum Chordata; class Amphibia; order Gymnophiona; family Rhinatrematidae; genus Rhinatrema; species Rhinatrema bivittatum. The sequence goes on from NC_042619.1 coordinate 257,338,822, forward strand.
ACAATATTTAGATTGTATTTTGAAAAGTATTTGGTTACAGCATTTTTCTATAATCATGTTATGGAAATGGTATTTTTCTTGTATATTTGAATTTTAAAAATTATAAAATAAAGAATTAAAAAAAAAACAAACAAAAAAAGAAAAGACTGGCCAGTGCGTGCGCGCGCGCGCCTAAGGACTTCCGACAGCAAGATGGCGGTCGGCGGTGTCCATGCCGCCCCGGGAGGCCTGGGAGTGGTAGGCAGGCCGTCGTCAGCTGGCGGAGGCTGCCAGTCTACCCCACGGAGTCAGGGAGGGAAGTAAAGAAAGAGGAGAGCAAGAGTGGTCGCAGCCGTCTGCGACCGACGGGCGTAACACCCCTGATTTATGTGCATTATTGTACGATTTAGCATATTTTCTGTATCCTTACTGGGATTACTGTTAGTACTGAACAAATACTTTGTATTGAACTCTTACTGATCTCCTGTGTGATTATGCTCTCGAAACCCCGAGAAGGGGTGAGGGATTGGGGTTATGATTTCTTCTTTTGTTTTTTTTTGTTGGCTCCTACTGAATATTCTGTAAAAGCTTATAAATAAAGAGTTAAAAAAAACAACTTACTCCAGTTGGCACTTACTGGCATTCAGCTCGGGAACTTCTGCAATGAAGCCAGGGCTTGGCTTGGCATAGAAATTGAACTCACCCCACTTTTTCCCCTTGAGGTTATCCTTCCACTGTGGAGCTGAGGCAGGATGGCATGGCCTGATCTGTGGCTAAATGAAGGGTTTTAGTTGACAGAGAGGGCCCTGAGAGTCCTAGAATTTGTGACAATTTAAAATAATTAGATCCTGACTACTAATAGTGGCATTTGCCATTCTCTTCCTTTTGAAACTGGTAGAAAATTGAGGAATAATAGCTCTCTGCTGCCTCTCACAGCTTCTATACAATTAGTCACTTGGGTCTGTTAGCCACATCTTCCTCCTGCCCCTGCTGCAGTCAGGCCTTTATTGGCCTATCAGCACTAGGTAGCTCATTAATTCCTGTGATTTCCAAGTACACTAATGAAGGATGATGGCTACATATTATTCAGTAAGTAAGAAGGTCAGGTATGTCATGTTTACTCTATTTTTAACAAATTGTTTGGAAATATTGGTAATAAATCACTGATAAACCTGTGCGGGTGGAATTAGTATGCAAATTAATTATTTGTCCTGGGCAGGCTTAGGAGAATACGATAGGGAAATGGCATTTAACATGAGTAATCTGCTTTGCAGCGAAATCATAGACCCGCAGTGGAACCTGTGAGCTTCGAGCAAGGGATGGTCAGAATATTTTGTGCTTGGCGGCATCGGGACAGCTCTGAGCCTGGAGTTGGAGGATCCAGAAGCACAGGAATAAGGGAGGATGTTTTCAGCTTCTGCAGAGACCCATCCTTCCAAGACACACAAATATTATAGAAAGTAAGTAAAAAGTAATATCAGATCTCCCAGAGTGGTAGATTGTCTCAAGCAGAAGCATTCCCTTTGCAGTTCATGGTCCTGGACCCTCCTAATTATTTTGCAATAGAATTATTCATCATGACCTCCTGATTTTGCAGATGTTTGTAATATGGAGGGGACGATGTGTGCTGAAGAATGATCAGATCCCAGGGCCAGCAATCACTCACTCCATAAAGAAGCTTCCTGGATAGCCACTGCTTGAATTAGGTACATTCTGCTGCTTCTCTCTAGAAGACTGGCTGGCTTGCCATCTTCAAACTCATCGCAAACGGTTAAGGGTTGAACAAATTCTTTAAAGAGAGTGATTTTTGATTGCAACCCCACCCCCACTCCTACCCCTACCAAGTCTCAATTAACAAGGAATTTATTAAATCTCACATTTCAGTCCTCATGTCACATGTGGCTCTCCAATGTATGGAAGCGTTTTCATTGTGGCTATGTTGATGAGGTTCAGACTGGGAGTCACTTGCCCTATGGAAATGCAGCAGGAATCCTGCAGATGCCCTGCCCCCCTCACCCTCTCTTCCTCTTCCAGTCCCAGGATTACTTTAGGATTAATTAAAAAAAAACAAAAAAAAAAAACCTCTCGCAAGTCAGACATAGCAAGGAGTAACAAAAAATAGCCCATGGATGGTAGAAGAACAGTGCCACGACAAATCCAGATCCCACCAAATCAAGAGCTCCCTAGCTTGCAATCAACCACAAAGCTCATTGGGAAAATCAAACTTCTGCTCTTGTTCCATTTTATTTCTCTAAATCCAACAGGAATTCAATTGAGGGGACTTGTTCTGAAACAAAATGTAGAACCTGAAGCTGTTCCTCAGCAGCAGTTTTCAAGCTGAAGCAAGTCAACATAATTGTTTCAGGGTGGCAGGCGAGGCAGCGAAGTAAAGTGGGCTTAGAAATAGCTGCGTGCCATGAAGTCCTCTCCCAGTCAGAGGAGACGGCGACTGAACCTTTGACTCCGTAACCTTCCCACTACCTCTCTCCAACATCAGTGGGCAGCAGTAAAGGAGAAGGGTGGGTGGCAAAGGAGGAACTGTGTCTGAGAATCGGGTTTTGGATTAAAAAAAAAAGAGAGAGAGAGAGAGAATTGATGGGGAGAAGAGAGTTTTTCTGGGTAAGAGGAGAGCAAGGCAGATTTCTGTGTACAATAGGAAAGATCAATGCCTCCATCCATCCATTCCCCTGTATGCAGCATTGACCAGAGTTTTCTTATTCAGCCTTAGAATGTATTCGAAGAGGAATTAACTGCAGACTGAGACTTGGCTGTAGTGCAATAACTAAAATGGCTCAGGAACAATAGCTGTGTTAAATAAATCACTGAAAAGTGTTAGCTGCTAAAACTTTCCAGTAATTCAGCTAAAGGTTGTTCTCGCACCTAAGCTTCCATAAACTGCAGTCACATTAACACTTGCTCGTCCTGTTGGCAAAGGGTTGGCCCTGGCTCCGCTCCCACTCTTGCAGTCTCCCCTGGCAGATGGACACACACGGCTGGAGCTGAGCCCTGATCACCAGCACCTTTTCACCTGCTGCCAGTTGATGTGGCAGACATATTAGTCAGACTCATCTGCCTCACTGCAAATAGTGCCAATTACCTCATACGAACGAAAGAACATAAGAAATTGCCACACTGGGTCAGACCAAGGATCCATCAAGCCCAGCATCCTGTTTCCAACAGTGGCCAAACCAGGCCACAAGAACCTGGCAAGTACCCAAACACTAAGAAGATCCCATGCTACTGATGCAATTAATAGCAGTGGCTATTCCCTAAGTAAACTTGATTAATAGCAGTTAGTGGACTTCTCCTCCAAGAACTTATCCAAACCTTTTTTGAACCTAGCTACACTAACTGCACTAACCACATCCTCCATGTTGTGATTTGTGGGTATGTGGGCCCTTGGCCTGAGATGCAAGTTGTTACTACCTGTGGGAAGGACCCCCACAGGTCTGCACCGTCGGGAGGCGAGGTCAGAGACAGCGGAGAGCTCTGGGCGAGACAATGGAGAGGTCCCGTGGTACCAGGAGAGGACCCCCGTGGAGAGTAGACTGGAGGCAGTACCTGGGCAGAGACCCCGAGGGGAGGAGTGCCACACAGACCACAGAGCGGGGGGGGGGGGGGGGGGGGGGAGGCGTAAGGCTTGGCAAATCAGGAGGTACTCCGGAGGGCAACCCCAAGGGGAGGAGCTGCACAGCGTAGGATGATGATGTAACATCATAGGCCAACCCACAGGACAGGGAAGTCCAAGCTGAGCCTCTGTTGATGACGTAGCACCGCCCTGAGGAGCGGGGAAATGTTGGTAGTCTCAATATAGTATGTAGGGGCAATCCCGAGGATCGGCGAGGCATGCAAAGTCCCAGAGAAGCCGGAAGGTGCTACCCCGAGGAGCGGGGAAGCTCTGGTAGTCACTGTAGAATGTAAGCGTGGTCGCGGGAGTCGCAGACAGTCTTGTTCAGGCTGCGGGCACAACCCCGAGGAGCGGGAAAGCCCCTCTGTAGAACTCACGGACAGCTGAGGTGTCCCAGAGGTAGTCCCGAGGAACGGGAGGCCTTGCGGGTTAGAACCCAGGAGACACAGAGCCAGCCCGAGGAGTGGGGTAGGCGAGGGGAGCGAGTCCCCAATGCTTGTACTGGCCCCCAAGGAGCAGGTACCAGACAGGGTCCAAGTCCAAGCACAAAGCGAAGTCTCAGGAACAAGTAGGCGGTAGTCGAAGACATGCGGAACTTGTTGCCAAGTCGATTAGCTGAGGGCGAAGGTGGAGTTTAAGTACACCAGTCTGATGATGTCATCAACCGGAGACGCCCCCGAGGTTCCCGCCGATGAGGCTTCAAAGCAGAGCCCGGTGGAGCACGCACGTGCCTAGAAAGGCCCGAAGTCGAGGAAGATGGCGGCGGCGGCCAGGCCGCCCTGAGGATTCCCAGGGAACGCGGCAGTGAAAGCTGGCCCGAGCCGCGAGCAGCCCCGGGGAGGGCAGGAGAGCAGTGTAGGAAGTGAGTACACGCGGTAGCAGCCGTCTGCGACTGATGGGCATAACACTCTGGCAACAAATTCCAGAGCTTGATTGTGCCTTGAGTGAAAAAGAATTTTCTACAATTAGTTTTAAATGTGCTACTCTGGTAATAATGGAATGGGCATTCTAGAACAATCGATTTCACATTCTGGTGGGTACATCATGCTAGGACACTTTCCAAGGCCATAGCAGGATTAAAGGAATGATGATTACTTCTCAGTCTCTGAGAGGCTTAGGGTGTTAAAGCTGCCTGCAAAGGTATTTCTGGCAGTTTTTAACCATCTACCTTATAAATGGCCTGTGACCGACGGCCCGCAAATGCGCAGTAGAGCGCAGCTCTACTGCGCATGTGCGGGCAAGGATGTCGATCAGAAAAAAAAAATGGCGGTGGGGCCGCAGGAGCGGGAGGAGAAGCAGCGGCGCCGCGCGCGCGCGCGGTGCCGCTGCTTCTCCTCCCCAGATCTGCCAGCAGATCTCGGGGGGGGGGGTGTCACTCCCGCGCCCCCCCCCACCGAGATCTGCCGGCAGATCTCGGGGGGGGTTGTCACTCCCGCGCCCCCCCCCCCGAGATCTGCCGGCAGGAGCGGGAAGAGTTAATGGAGCCGGGTGAGGGTTGCGGGAAGTCGCGCTTACGGCGCCGGGAGGAAATGGAGGTGGGTGAAGGGAGGGAGAGGGGGACTGAGTGAGTGGGAGGGAGGGAGAGGGGGGACTGAGTGGGAGGGAGTGAGAGGAGAGGGAGGGTGGAGAGGAGTGGGTGGGGGAGGGGGGTGGTGAAGAGTGAGGGGAGAGAGAATGAGGGGGAGGTGAGAGACAGAGGGATGTAGCCCGTTTTAACGGGCTTTACGGCTTGTTAAATATATTCTGTAAATACATGAAAATCACACAGTTTACCTATAACCATTGACAAGCAATAGTACTACCCATTTGAGAGTCCACTTCTTAGTTCTCTTCCGCCATCTTCTGGTCTTATTCCTAAGCTCCTTTTTACTTCCTCTAAAGATTAAGAGGCTGATTTTCAAATAAAGCTGAGCCCCTACGGTAGACACCTATTTTCAGCCAAATTTAAGAATCCTAAGTTTGCAGCTGAAAATTCACATAAAATTAGGATCTTAAAACATAGGTGCCTAAATTTAGATCTGTAGTCATTTGCATAGATTTAGGTGCCTAGTTTTGAAAATCAGCACTAATGTGTGTACATTTTGATTGTATAAAAGTAGGTGCATTGTTCCTATTTCTGCCCTCTCCTGGTTCCACTTCCTGCCTGTTCACTCTGCAGAAAAAGATACTTGTGTTGTTAACCAACGCACGCCCTATTATTCACAGACAGGTTGGGCAATAATAAAAATGCTGATTTTCATGGAAAAGACTTTCATTGTTGCCCTCAGAGTAGCCAAGTGGAAGAAACTGTCATAAACTTAACCGGTTTTACTTTTCTGGAATGAGAGAGAAATCAGAAAGCAGTGGGGAGTCCTAATGACTGTTTGTTTTAACCACTGACTAAATTATCCAGACATTTACTGGGCCTGCTGCTGTTCTAAGCAGGGATGATCATGTTTTCTTTCTATTTCTGGCTGCTTACCTGTTGGCGTAAAGTTTGCTTGCTCTCTTTCCACAAACAGGACTCATTTTTCTAACTTTTATTTTGTAATCATCAGCTGTGCTTTACATGCAAACAGAGACAAGCCTGAATTTCCTTACTATACTAATTCCTTCTCTTCCTCCTTGGATGAGCTGCTGTGCTTGCTGCCCTAGTCCACAGGGATACTAGAAACAATGGCTAACCAACCATCAGGCCGATACTGAAAAACGCGCGGGAGAGCTGGCGAGCGCCCACTATCCCGGCGCGCACACAGGCCATTCTCCTGGGCGCGCGATTCAAGAGGGTGGCCTATGCAAATTAGGGCCTGCGGTAAAAAGAGGCGCTAGAGACGCGCTAGGGACACTAGCAAGGGGTAAAGCTAGCCCGTCGAAAACGAGTCCAAACGCGCACTGTACTGTATTGGCCCGCATGTTATCAAGTTAGGGCAATAAAAAAGTATCACCTACAACTCGTTTGTTCTCTTGTACTTCTAGTTATCTTCCCATTGAATGACTCCTCTGTCTACTCCCCTCTCTTCCCTTCCTTCCACTTCCTACAGAATGGAGGCGGTCCAAAGAAGGACGATCAAAATGATGTGGGGTCAGTATTGGAAGATTTATGAGGAGAGGCTGAAGGATCTGAGTATGTGTACCCTGAAAGAGAGGAGGTGCAGGGGAGATATGATACAGACCTTCAGACACATGAAAGGATTTAATGATGTGCAAACTCTGAACTTTTTTCTTTGGAAAGGAAACAGTAGAACTTGGGGGTCACGAAATGAAAATCCAGAAGGAAGACTCGGAACCAATATAAAGAAATATTTGTTCACAGAGAGGGTGGTGGATGCCTGGAATGCCCTTCCGGAAAAAGTGGTGAGAACAAAAAGAGTAAACAAATTCCAAAGGGCATGGGATAAACACCGTGGATCTCTAAAGGCTTGAGGATGGTAATTAGGGGAAAAGGCTGCATGGGGGTAACCTGCACGGAGCGGCAGTTGCTGGGCAGACTGAATGAACCATTTGGTCTTTTTCTACCGACAATACTGTGTTATGATGTTTCAAAACCAGTAAGAGCCTACTGCTTATTGCTGCCTTGAGTCAGGCTTGTAAAAGCATCTGCCTGAAGAAGAGAACGAAGAGCCTCTGAAACTTTGTGTTGAATCATATCTGTTTGCTGAAACCAAATGACAGAAACAAACATTTTTCAGCTGCACGACCCTTCCAAGAGGTTGCTGCTTGAGTCGTGCCCCTGCAGCTTCCCGACTCCCTTATCAGCAGTGTTAGGTTTTTCTGTTGCTTTTCAAAATGGGGAAAGGAAAAGGTAAGGTTAGAAGTTACCCCTTCCTTAGCAAATTCAGGACCCATGGAGCCTCAGGATTTTTCACCCGCATGCAAGGAGTATATGTGTGGGGGTGGGGTCGATTGCTAAACACTTGTTTACCCTCCTTAAAACTTTTGAGTATTGCCGCCTTAGACAATATTTTATTTATTTATTTAGACATTTTATATTCCGTCATGCCATGTAAAGATCACAACGATTAAAAAGTGACATTCATAGTTATAACTCAACAAACAAACAATAATTGGTTACAGAGGTGGTATTCATAAACAGGCATTAATATCTATAAAGTGAAATTATCTAGTACATATTAATAATTGATCTAGTACTTAAGGCAAAGAGTATGGAAAATTAAAATGAAATGATAGTTTTCACATTTTAGTCAGAGGGTTGTTTCTCTCATTTGATTTATTCTTCATGATTCAATTATTTTGTCCTTCTTGTCTTTGTGGCTCAGTATATTCTGAGTTTATTTTTATATGCGTTTTTGAATAGCCATGTTTTTAGCTCACATTTAAATCTCTTTCTATCTGGTAGAATACGTAGTGTCTCAGGCAGAGAATTCCAGAGCTTTGGACCCGCTATGGAAAACACACAATCTCTTATTTGCATCAGATGAGTGCTCCGTATTGTGGGAATAATCAATAGTCCTTTATTTTGAGATCTTAGAGCTCGCTGTGGATTGTACAGTTGTAGTGTCACTCCTAACAAGTCGGTGTTATTGGAATGAATAGTGTTGAATATTATCATTAATACTTTATAGTGGATTCTGGCTTGTACTGGTAACCAATGCAGTGACATGAGCGAGGGTGTAATGTGATCATATTTCCTAAATCCTAGTAAGAGTCTTGCTGCAGCATTTTGTAGTAGTTGTCGTTGTTTTAAGTGACTTGCTGGAAGACCTAGTAGTAAGGAGTTACAGTAGACTAGGTTTGAGAAGATAAGAGTCTGCAATGCAGTTCAGAAGTCTGCAAAAATTAATAATGGTTTCAGCGGATGTAGTACATGCAACTTGGTGTAACCAGTCTTGATTCATTTATTAATGTGCATTTTCATTGTAAGGTTCTCATCTAGCTGTATACCTAAATCTCATACTTGATTTGAGGGATTAATCTGAAAATTACCCAAGTTAAGGGCAGGTAGTTTATCAATGGGTTTCTACTCAGCCAAATGATTTCAGTCATTTTAGGGTTTAATGTCAGTTGAAGTTGCGAAATTTCTTGTTGTATTGCTTTCATATAGGTAGGGAGTATCGAAGTTGTATTTTCAAATGATCTGAAGAGTGGGATATAAAACTGTGTATCATCAGCATACAAGAAGAAAGTTACTTCTAGATTTGTCAGTAATTTACATAGTGGGAGCACATAAATATTGAATAGTGTTGCTGAGAGGACTGAGCCTTGAAAGACTCCTGTATCACACTGGAATGTATCAGATATATGGTTGCCCAGTTTGACTTGGAATGTTCTGTTAGATAGAAATGAAGAGAACCATCTGAGAACCTACCATCCATCCCAATGTTTCTCATCCGATGGCATAACAGGTTATGGTCCACAGTGTCAAATGCGGCCATTAAGTTGATTAGCACAAGGTAATACGATTCATCTGCAACAAGCCCTCACAAAACAGAGTCTGTTAATGAGAGGAGTAATGTCTCATTTGAGTGATGTTTCCTAAATTCAAATTGATTTGGGGAAAGAATATTTTGATCTTCCAGGTAATTTACAAACTGGGATAACACTGCTTTCTCAAGAATGTTTGTGAGAAAAGACAAGTTGGATATTGGATGATAGTTGTCCCAATCATCAGTTCTACTAGTCTTATTTTTTAGGATCGACTTTATCAAAACTTGTTTTAACCCATTTGGAACATTTCCTTCTGAGAGAGACAAATTAATTAATGTTGTGATTGTCTGAATGATAGCCCTGTGTACTTGTTTCAAGGAACTGGCTAGAATTGGATCATGTGGGTGAATGGCAGGTTTCATTTTAGTTGACTAATTTCCAGTTTTGATACTCTGTTGAACGTGGACCGTTTAACCATGCCATTCAAATCTTCAGGTGCTTTTGTTGGAGAACAGATAGGGAATTGTGTTTTCAACTTATTGATTTTGTCTAAGAGTACAGTGGCATATTCATTGCAAGTAGCCTTTGTGAAGTTATAGTTTCTCGAGATGGAAGATGTTGGGTCTTTAATTAAATGTTTAACAACTTTAAAGAGCAGTTTAAAATTAAATATCACCCCGTGAATCTGTTTGGCATAGTAATCTTTTTTCTTTATTGGTTAGTGTACACTATTTTGTAAGGAATGATTTATATTTTCCTAGGGATTCAGCAGATGGGCATTTCCGCCATTGTTTCTCTAATTTTCTAAGGTTTTGTTTAGTGCTTCTTAATTCATCATTGTACTAAGGCTTCTTATGTTTGGAGTTGTTCTTTCTTTGTTAATCAATTTTGTCTGGACAGGACTAAGGTTTTCAGTTATGTCATTGACAATCTTATCCCAGGAATCAAATGCCGTTGTGGAATTGGTTTGATTTAGATCATGGAGCTTATTTTCTATTGCTTCAGCAAGTACTTCCACTCTATCTTTTTCCTGAAGGTAAAAGTAAGCTTATTATTTATACTATTATGGATTTGGTTGGTGAAGGCTATTTCTGTCTTTATTAAATGATGATCGGACCATGGCTATATCGTATGTGATGTATTGATTAGGCAATTACTGGTATTAGCAAATATTAGGTCTAGAGTGTGACCCTCTTTATGAGTGACTTTTGAGACAAATTGTGACCAACCCAGAGCTTCCATTGCTTCTAGAAACATTTCACAGGCTAAGGTTCTCCGTTTTTGTCTACATGAAGGTTAAAGTCTCCTATATAATTAATGTAGATTCTGGGGATGGAAACACCTTAGTGAATAATTCTTCAATCAATGGTAAGCACACTTTTTGTAGTATGCCTGGGGGGACAGTAGACCAGAGCTATTTTTATTTGAGGAGATTTTAAAATTGCAGTCTCATAGGGTGGGTTAATCTGTACCTTGTAAGGTTCTAGCTTGAGTATGCAGGGATGGCTGTAGGATTTAAAGTAAAGGACTACCACGTATTCTGAAGTACTGCATAGGGACACACTGAGGAGTCCTCTTCCCCCCCCCCCCCCACCCCCGAGCAATGAGGGAGTTGCTGGCCCCGCATTGGCTGCCCGCCCACTGCCCGCCCACCAACAAGCCGGGGCCTGCGGGTGAGCAGCCTGCCTGATCTTCTCTGCCAGCCCCCTGCACCCGGAACTGGCTAAAGCAGCAAGGCACAGGATGTGCAATAAAGTGTGCCCATCCTAGCGCACAGGATAATGAGCAGTTGGACGTGTGAATTGGACGCACTAGACTAACCCGATTCAATAGGGGATTAGCATGTCCAAAACACGTAACTTGGCACATGTAAATTGCATGTAGATGAGGCTACTGGCTATTACCCCGATGCAAAAAATCGCCATGCTCCTGACACACTTTTTAACACGCCAAATTTAATGCCAACCCTGGAGCTGGTGCAGATGGTCAGCCCTCAGTCATCACTGTCCAAAAGCACCTGTACAAACCCTGAGTCCAACCTGTAGCTTCTACTTATGTGGCTCCACCCTGGGCCAAGTCACCAAGCCTTCTTTGGCTCTTAAGAGCCAAACGAAACAAAAAATAAACACATAACGAGCCACCAGGCTACACATGTCAGGCCCTTTGGCGGCTCAGATCGCTGGGTCATATGTGATGAGCTGGTCCGGAGTCCAAGTGCATGGCCCGGCCCATAAAAGGCGATGCACTGGGTTATGTGCTCGGTGTCTGGCAGGGTGGACAGCTCATTGGCTGCCCTGCTGCTCAAAGCGCTACCCTCCAGCCAGCCCGGGGAATCAGACTCAGGCGGCGCTTGCCCAAGTGGCTTCAGTGACTCGCAGAGGGAAGGTACCAACACAATATTCATTTATTCACTCCTTCACCTTGCCGATTGGTCCATTTACTGTCACATGTCAGTGAAAGGACCAATCCCCTTTCAGAAGGCTGTCCTGACAGGGGTTTGGAAGTATCAGTGAAAAGGACCAATCAGGATCAGCCCTGCCAGGAGTGGGGAGGGAGCTTTGGTCAGGTCAGTTACTGGTGCTGGTCTGGGTGCCTGATGCTGTTGTGTGCACACAGCCATGTCTCCTGGGGCTCCAATGCTTTTGTGTGCTAGGGACCAACAAGTGTTACCTAGCATGTCCTTTTTAATGCAGCAGCTCATTTAAATATACTATTGGGCGCCCAGGAGAAGTGGATGTGTGCACATTGAAAAAATGGGTGACCAGTTTGGATGCACATTTTTACATGTGTGATATTGCATCGGTCCCACAGTTACTTTAGAACTCCATGATGAGGGGGACAGGCTGAGTTAGTATATATTCTATCCAACTGCATGCAGGGATATGTAGTACTGATCTCCCCCATGAAAGAATCACAGGGACTACATCTCCGGGCATACAAACCAGGACTGGCTGAACCTGACACTTTTGACATAGACCTCTAAGATCATCCTACAGTGAAAGATATGCAGTGTGTGCTGATTGTCAACACCAAATCCTTTCCTTCTTTGGCTGTGCTGCAACTGTGGTGCGTACACCTGTTTCCCCATCACTGAGAGGGAAATGCTCTGCTTCCTGGAACTCCCAGGTTGCCTGGGAGTTACATTAACAAACCCCACTGTCGGGTGGCAACATCATCCATTCAAGGTAGGTAAAATTAGAAGCAGCTGTCGCACAGTGGTAGAAATTCTGCTTTCCATCTGCAAAGTGCTTTGCACAGAACACAAATATATGATGATTTATTATTATTTACATCTAACGCCAGTAAATGAAATGTGAATGTCTGATTCAGCACCCAGTGTTCCCTGATTAAGAATCTATGGGGCTTGCAAGTGCTTATAAGTACTTTCCTGTATGTATGTTCCCTTTATACTACAATTACACCAGCAATTAGTGATTTTAGCAAATTAGTCTTATTTTTTTTAAGTTTCCCTTTTGCTTGAATATCATTTGTAACCACAGGGATTACTCCTTCCCTGTAAAACCTCCTCTGCCATGTGTCTCACTCAGAGAACTATTCAGTCCATCACGTCCTCTTCATGTTAATTGAACAGAAAAATTCCAATAGAGCATCATTAGAATTCTGCAGGGAAGCCGGAGGCCTTTTAATCGAATTTTCTAATTGAATGTTGTTTTGTCAATGGCTCGGCACAAATTAAAAAGAGATTGATAACAGCAGCACTGGGGCAGGGATCCTGGAATCTCGGCAAAGACCATCTGTGACCATGGATCCCTGGCAGGAATTGTGTGATGGAGCAACCCTTCACTTTGTCTTGAAGGGCCCTTTTGAAGGTACTGAAAACCATGAATAATGAATGCAGAGACTGCTTCCTAAGGTAGGACCTAACTCACCGGTAGAGGCATTATCCTCTTTGCCAAGAGCTGCTTTGTGCTCCATATGGTGTCCATCCAGGCTTTGTTCCATGACTACCCCATCCCTGAAGGAACCAAGGTAAAGGATGAAGAATGAAGCCTTCAGTAATACGTGGTTTAATTGAACAACACTCTCAGTGATGAAGTAGCTGGGTTGGTACCAAAAAGCCATAGGTTCCCAGAAACCAACTAGGTTAGTACTGGAAGGTTAACCATGGTTTAGCACCTACATTACTATGTTAGCATGTTAATCTACATTATGTGAATGCTTGCTTTCTATTATCTTCCAGATCAAACAGATACATATATATTGCATGTACTTATACTGGGATATTGAAGGCTAACGGGTGTTTAATTTTTTAATCCAACTATTCCAGTGTCAAAATGTCTTAAATAGTTCTGTAATTGCAACATATCTAATACTGCATTAATGTTCACTTTTGTTAATTTATATTGTTATCAACAAAAAGTTTATTCTGTTTAAGAAACATGAATTGTCACAGTTTTGAATTCTACATTTAAGGTGGGGACAGAAAAGGAGGACGCAGATAAGTCCTGGTTCTGATTCTGACCCAGAGAAGCCTGGCCCAGTTTGGGTGGTTACCTGCTTCAGGGGCAGACTCCACTCTTATTTCCAAATATCCTCATTTATGGTTTATTTGGTTTTCTATACCGTCGCATCAGTGGGAACCTTCACAATGGTTTACAGTAGAGATGTGAATCGGAACCAGAATCGGATCCGATATCAGTTCCGATTCACATCTCTAGTTTACAATCATTTAACAAGGAAAGTACAATAATATATAGTAAAAGGATGATGACAGCTATAATATATAAAGAAGTAAAACATTAGTAATATTAGTTCATCTAAAATATTGTACTTTCTCCCTCCCCAAGAAGATGGTGCAGGTACTAGAAGTTTTATTTTATTCATTTTCAGATCCAAATTTCTTATACTTTGGGAATGGGTTTAGCTTCCTCACTGCACAAAGAGATGTCGGTTTTCAGCCCTCTCATTCTCCCCTAAATTCTCTCTTCTTCACTTATTTATTTATTTATAAACTTTTTTATACCGATATTCGTGGCAACATCATATCGGTTTATATTGTAACAGCAAGGAGGAAATACATTGAACAGGGGAGGGGGATACATAGGATAAATAGGAACAATAAACTTAGTAAGGGAAGAAAGTGAACCAAGCAATAACATCAATAACTAAGGCATAACAGAGGCAGTAAATATTCAACGATAATTGTAGTTGTAATTGAAATTGCAACCACCATCACAGTAGAAATAATTGTGACTGAGATTGCAACTACAATCACAGACCAGTTTATAACAGAGATTGTAACAGAGATATGTACAAAGTACTTCGAAGAGCTGGCATGTCAGAAAAAAAGGGAAGTGGGGCTGAAGTTATTGGGGGTATGCTAGTTTGAAGAGCCAGGTCTTGAGGTTAGCTCGGAATTTAGATGGACATGTTTCCAGTCGTAGGTTAGCAGGTAGGGAATTCCAATGAGTAGGTCCAGCTATGGAAATAGCTCGTTCCCTTGTGGATGTGAGGTGTGCATGTTTTAGGGTGGGCACATGAAGTGTCCCATTCTTGGAGGCTCTAGTGAGATGCTTAGAGCGTTTTGGTTGAAATGGTTCTTCCAGCCAATTGGAGTTGTGGATGTGTATGGCTTTGTGGATTATGGTGAGGGTTTTGTAGAGAATGTGGGAAGGGATAGGGAGCCAATGCAAACTTTTGAAGATAGGGGTAATATGGTCATATTTGCGGGCATTGGATATAGTTCGTGCTATTGCATTCTGCAGTAGCTGAAGAGGTTTAAGAGAGGTGGAGGGAAGGCCTAGAAAGAGTGAATTGCAGTAGTCAAGTTTTGATGTGAGGGTGGCCTGTATGACAGTGCGGAAGTCACTGGTATGCAGAAGGAGTTTTAGTTTTTTCATGACATTGAGCTTGTAGTAGCCTTCCTTGAGGATTTTCTTGATATGATTTTTTAGGTTCAGTTGCTGGTCAAGTTGCACACCAAGGTTTCATGCGCAGGGCTGCATAAAGTAGGAATTAAAGGTGGGACCGTTTGCAAGGTTGGGATTGGGGGGAATATTTTGAGAGATGAGGAGCAGTTTGGTTTTAGAAGAGATAAGGGTGAGGTGTAGATTGGATAGTAGGGTTTTTATGGAGGAAAGGCAATTCTTCCAGAATTCCAAACAGGAATAATGATTTGAACATCATCTGTGTAAAGGTAGAACTTGAGACCAAGGTCTGTAAGGAGATGACAGAGGGGGATGAGGTAGATATTGAAAAGGGTGGATAAGAGGGAGGAGCCTTGGGAACTCCTTGGGGCAGGGCATGGTGGGAGGATTCGGCATTGCCAATTTTAACAGAGTATTGTCTGTTAGAGAGATAGGAGGTGAACCAACTGAGGGCGGTGCCAGAGAGGCCTATGTCAGTGAGAAGGGAGGTGATTTGGGTGTATAAAGGCTCTTCTTCCTCTTCTCTCTGCCAAATGCCCAACCGGAAGGAGCACTTTGCCACTTCCTGATTTCCAAATCATTGAGGATACACTTAAGGTTGGGTACATGACTTCTATAGTGTAAATGGCCTCTGGTTCAGCATTGTTCTAGATCTTATTCAGAAACAATCCTACTGCCTCAGACTGGCTTGGAAGGGAAAGGCAAAGAACAAGGAAGGCAGGAATGGTCGGTCCTGGGTCCAAACTCCATTTATTCTGCATTAATTCTCAACACATTCACGTTTTCTGATCTGCCCCCTTACTCATTCCTTTCCAGGGTTCTGCCTCCTGCCTCATTCTTCCCCTACCCATCAGCATGTTCCTGTATCTACTCATCATTCTTCTCATAGGTTATAAGCTTCTCAGGACAGGGATTCTCCAAACCTTTCCCTCTGGTTTTGCTTACAAAGATGTTCTATAACATAATGAGTAAAACACATGTTGAAGGATTGGGGGCTGAGACATGCACTTGTCTTGGCAATCAGCACACTTAGATTTTGCAAAACACAGAATTTTTTTAAGGCTTTGCCCATGTTCAGATATTGTGCACTTAAGTTTTGTAATAAGCAAACAGCCAATATTGGGGTGCAGTATGGCCAACAATTGAAGTACTTGCTAGTTGAATCTTGGAAACCAGAGCCTTGTATCTTATTAGCAGCAATATTGTCTTTGAGGTGTGGCAAGACAGAAATCCAGGAAAGCAGAGAGTGGTGGGCTGGTACTGAAGGCACTAAGCTGCAATCATGAAACCAACTCTGTAATAAGTACACAAGGGACGCGAGGATATGGGAGCTGGAGAATTATAAACTCTGTTAACTGTGCTCGCTCCAGATTACACTACCCTTCAGCTCTCACTTCTCTAATGGGGTTTCAGGAAATCACATAACTTATGTGCGGGAAGAAGAACATCAAAATCTCCCGATCCATGCAGCAAGCACAGAGAAAGCCATCCACTGCTTGCATGAAAAGTATGTTTGCTCTGTACTGTCTGCAGTGCTTCAGAAGTCTGCACATCTATGCGTCTATCAATAAAGGGGAACTGAAGCAACCCAGATGACTCAGTTGCAGCACCAAGCACTGCCATGCAAAGGACCTAGGCTCAATTCCTGGGCCAGGGCTCTGCTCATTGGGCTGACTGGTGCTGAGGATGCTGCAGAGGTAGTGTTTATTCCCTTGGAGGTGGGGAATCCCAACCATTGATTAATGACGACAAGAGCCAGACTCAGGATCCTCGTTACCAAGTTCTGGATGAAGCTGTGATCTGTGGTCACTGACTAAGGACCTGTCATTACAATAAATGGCTGGGCTAAGTAAGCAGGGAGGACTAAATAGTAGCAGGTAGTAGCAAACAAAAGTTCACGGTGCTGTAGCCCAACCGAGGCTGGTTTTGATGGAACGGCAAGACCAAAGGAGCCGGAGGAAACTGCCAGGCCAAAAAAAAAAAAAAAAAAGTGGTAATATGCACGAATTTCTAAATGGCTTCAATTTTCTTTCCTTCAGTTCTCATGACTCTGGAAACAACCACCGCCTTGTACTTATATGGCTGTGAAATTGCAAATGGTATTGGAGCAACAATTACAGCCCCAAACAGTAGTGGTATGACTGTATCAGGCTTCCAAGATGGCTAGGGTAACCTGCATGGAGAGGACATGGTTAAAGCCCAAATTTAAATCAGCATAAGGAGGCCAATGTTTTTGGATAACAGCCTCACTAATTATGGTGGTTATGGGGATTGTTACAAAATTTGGTAATAAGACATGAAAGGGGCCTGGCAATTGGATTAAGCATTGGTCTTGTAAGACTCACAGTTGAAGATGATAAGGTCTGACATGGCCTGCCAGAATTAAAGATTTGGGGTATGCTTGGCATGGATATAGAAGGTAGTGATGGGTAAAGGGTTGAGAGGACAAAGTGAAAGACAAGTGGGAAAATAGTGTTGAGTTGCATACGGGAATCTATATGCTCATCTATCCAAAGTGAAAGAATCTCAACTGGGCAGACTGGATGAACCAAGTTGTCTTTAACTGCCATCATCTACAATGTTACTATATTAAGGCTAATTAGGACTAAAGATAGGACCAGAGATGGTGAATGATAGTCCTCCATCTCTGATAAACTATTTAATTGGAAATACTACTTTCACAAAGAGATTTTCGCTGCTAAGTGTCAGAAGTGCAGATTCACAACTGTATTAAAACAATTACATCCTAAACCTGATCTGGGACTTATACACGGAGGATAATGGTGAGGTCTAATATATGTTCTTTATATTGAAGCGTCTTGATAAGGAGGGGAAAAGAATTGAAAAAGTCATTACAAATACCAGTAATCACTGTGCTAATAACAAGAAGGGTGATTTTCAAAGGATTTAGGTGACTAACTGTGGAAGATAGGCTCCTAAATTGGCCCTTTTGAAATTGTATTAGTATTGTGTTGCTATATTTAGGTTCCTAGTTTCACCTGCCTCATAAATTTAAGAGCCTACAGTGGTGCAGTTAGGTGAGGGAAACAAAGTTAGGAGCTTAGCACTGATTTTCAGCCCTAGGCACCTAACTTAGGGGGTTATTTTCTAAGGACTTATCATGTGCGTTAGGGCCTAATGCGGTGGTAACATTAAAATTAGGGGCAGGGGAGGAGTTGGGGCGGAGTTAGGGAGGAGTTGGCAGCGTCACCGCTGCCGGCGATAATGTTTCGAACATTATCGCCAGCAGTACAGCGGGGAATAGGACCTCCTTTTACGGTGGTGCTATGCCTGCGATAGCCCGCAGCCGGCCGCACCGCAGCTGGCACAATTGCACCGCCATGGTGCAATCGGCTGTGGGCTATCGCCTGCCCGCCCCCTCCTTCACCCCCCTCCACCCCCTTTAGCGTAGGCTTCATCATTCTGCATGGAATGATGAATCCTGGCCTTAGGAGCCTAAAATCTAGGTGAATGAATAATGGCCTAACATTTATGGCTCTATGTTTTAGATTCCTAAATTTATTTGAATTTTCAGCTAAAAACTTAGTAGCCTAAGTTTAGCTGAAAACAGGCACCTAAATTAGGCTCATAAATTTAGGTGTGCAGCTTTTTTTGAATATCAGCCTTAAGGTGTCCTTAACCTACCGACGCCTGGGTAGGTTCTTCTCATTGTGCTTATACACTGTATGGACTTTTTGCCACATTTATGCTTAGGATGCATTTTTCTCCTGTTACAGATTATCAGTGAGAAGATTTCATCCTCAGATAATACAGATGAATTTTTCATAGAAACTAAACTTTCACTACAAAACCAGCCTGTATGATTCTCCACCTCCCCCCCCCCCCCCTCTTCCCACAGCCTTTTCTCTCTGCTAAAGCATGTTAAGAGTGTCTCCATTGTTCATATTTGCTCATTAAGAGAACAATTTAATTTTCAAAGCCATTTATGTGGTTAAATAGTGATTTACATGCATAAATTGCCTGAAAATTGTTCGCTTTCAATATGATTAAAAGTACACATGGTGTTCCACAACATGCACACTTTTAGCTGCATTTATGAGAAGGTGTTCTCGGGAGCAGGGGGTTGTTTTGGGCGAGGTTGGAAAATCACGCACATCTGCTGGTACTTTGTATCCAGGGCAAGTTTCAGAGTGAAAGTACTCGCGGACTTTGTTCCAACCTGGCCAGGTTGCCGACTGCCCTTTCATAGGAACTATTCTTTGCCTACAGATCCCCACCTTTTTCTTCTTAAATTAGTTATTTTTTCCTTTTCTTTCTCCATCCCACTTTGTCAATGCATATTCATCCCTTGGAAGTAATTGTTAGCAAATGGGGAAAATACTCCGACCAGAGCGAAGAGAGGAGGCAGGAGAGAGAAAGGAACATTTAACATTATACAATGTCTATAAGACTAATGTAATTATCTGTGAAGTCGTGAATCAGTGAATAGTCCTATGTACATTGCAGCATAATTCTCAGAGACGCACCAATGCTAAATGATTGTCTTTCTTTAATATTCATGAACCGAAACATGCTGCAAAGGCATTAACTAATATTCTGTTTTAGTATCAGAGAAAGGCTGGGTGGGAACCATCAAAGCTTAGTCAATAGTACTTTGAAGAAATTATTATTTTTTTAATCACAGTGTTTCTCATTTTTTATTTATGCATGTGGCTTAACAGAGGAGCATGGTGGGAGCGATCGGAAGAGCATCCCTAGAGGGAATAGGCAGGAGGAGAAGGCTGTGACTGTAAAGTACAGAGTTTCTGCGTTTGAGGCATATTTTGCATCATTGTTCATCACCATTGTCAACTAAAATTTCTGGAAATAATTTAAGTTCATCTACCTACCTATATGTAATATACATATTCATATAGAAATATAGAGAGACAGAGAAATAAATATCTCTGTACAGGGTTGTGTATATTTGGTAGTGCTATATAAATGATTAATAATAATATACATACATATAACATACACACACACATACACATGCACATACTGGATTTGAGTTTAGTGTTTCATTAAATTTGTGAGTTGACGTGCTGTCATCACTACATTTACAGATCTGCCACCACATTAAACTATGCTCTGAACACAAGCAAACCGGTTCCCTATCTCTCTAAGGAAAACAATAAAAAGGTGAGGTTTTACCCCAGAATGATTTCCAAACATTGGCTGTAGAACACAGGAAGCAAAGAGAGGAAGTCTAATTCTTTAATGCTGAAGACGCACATTGAATGTGCTCCACAGGGAAGAAGAGCGCGCGTAGAGGATTAAAGGACCCCATCCTGGTCCTAAATGCACCTAAATATATGGATAGCAAGTCTTGTATGTACGAGACTGTATGGTCTGTATATGTGTGCTTATGCCGATATAGGTAGACAAACACGCAGACAATATATATGATGTGTTAGGAACATGGAGGGGGCACTAATTCCACAGAGACTCCATCCCTGGAGAGGGGCCTTTACGGAGAAATCTGTGTGAACAAAAGCCAACTTAAAGAGCTTTCTCATTTAAAACCATGGTTTATGTGCTCTCTGTCTATGGAGAGACAGAAACACAATACATAAATATTGTAGAACATGGGTTTGCATGAAAGTCTGAAGGACTGACATTTCTTCAGTAAGTGAGCCTTGTTAGAAGAGGAACATTTAAAGCCGGGTCAATTATTTACAGAATAAAGCTTCAACCCAGTTGGTAATAAAAAGACCTAGAGGGTATTAAAACTGTTATTGCATTGTCAGAACTTCTTTCCAGAATGTAAAGCTATTGCCACATATGCCTGGCCAATGAGAGACTAGAATTAATCAGTAGTGCACGGACAGCCAGCCACTGGGTAGCAGACCTTATTCTCCAGTAACAAAGGGAGAAAAATGAGTCTCTGGCAGGAGCCACAACCTGCAAGAATTCTCCTCATAGCATTTAAAAGCTTCACCTTCCATTAAAGGCCTGGTCCGACGTCATGTCCAGTGGTATTTGCAACCACTGCGGCTCACACTCCAGCTTCACGAGCAGGCCTCCCTCTCTTGCACAGGAGAAGCAGGGGTTCTTTCAGCACCGAGACAAATTTGAGTTTAAAAAAAGAGTTTCGTTTTGCCAAGCTTAAATACGCACTGGGCTCTTCCGTATAATCGGCCAGCCCTTTTGCGAAGTCTCTGCTATTCCATGATGACATGTCACTGCAAGCCTCAGCCCTTCTTAGAAAGTTCCTGCTGTTTGAAGACTGATGATTTAGGAAATAAATATGGAAGCACAGATAAAGACCACCGGGCCCATCTTCCCCACCTACTGCAGAGCTTACGTGATCTTCTCCCGCTTCACTGCTGGTACTTAATATCGTCTGTAAATGTCACTGAAATGTTAGATTGAAGGGTCAGAATGCAGAGGCAGCAAAAGAGAAAAGAAAAACCATTTCATTGCTGGGACCCAGGGACTATGCAGCGAAGAGGAGGAAATCCTCCATCCTGTGTTGGATGTAGCGAGAGCATCATATAAGCACCAAAAACCTGAACCTGCTGCACCTCTAAGTTATGAATAAGATAGGGATTAGGGATGTGCGTCATTTTAAAATAGCATGAAATCACCAACAAAATTTATTATATCGTTTTCGGTACTTTCCCCATCTGAAACAATCTAAAAATGAATTCAATTTCATGTATGATGTTTGTCATTGCAGCACGTGCGATTTGTAAAAGTTAGTAAATGTAAGTGACAACATCCACAGCAGCCATGTTGTAAAAATATAACAAAACAAACAATATGAAATGATATAAACTTCATACAGCTAAAATGAAACCACACAACAACGTGAAACAATATTATTTTGCATGTATGCGCCTTGAAGAAGAAGCGGTGATTAAAAGAATTGAGGGAGTCCAAAGGGTGTCCTTTCTTTGCTATGCTGTACATTGATGGGTTATTTTTTTTTTAAATTTTAAATGTTTTTCATCACAGGGACAAATGTGTCAGTCCAGTGATTTTTTCCCTCAATGACATCCGTATTTGGGGAGCTGTTTGCTCTTGCCGGTTTGGGAGTCTTGTTCATATGCCCAGAGAGGAGAAAGGGGAGGGGGATGGGGGGGGGGGGGGGGGGGGGGGGGGGAGTCTAGCGACTGTGCTGCAACTCAGGAAAACTCATGGTTCATGAGTACAAGGTCCGGCTCTGCCACTGACACCCAGGTGACCTTGGACAATGTATGTTATCTTCCCCTACCTCTGTGGCCCACTTTGTCCTCTGTCCAGTCTTTGCTTGTATGGCTGTTGGAAGTCTGACATGATCTCTTGTTGTATGCTGGAGACATTATTTATCTACATATGGCAAGCCTGGGAAGCAGAGGACAAATGTTTGAGCAAACTAGTATTTACTCTCTGTGTGACAGCGTAGTTTTATGATAAATACCTAAAGTTGACTAATACATGGAAATGGGTTACATAAGGCTTAATGAATGCACCAGGAGGAAATAATTCAGTATGTCTCTGGGGATTAATTTGGACCACAAGGTAGGTTGCACAGCCAGTATTCTCCTTTAGCCCTGCAAACAATTTCCATGCAATGAAGATTAATGCCCATCATTGTGCTGATGAAATAACCAGGCACTCATAAAACAGAAGAGAACAAGATAGAGTTGACAAGGTACGTGTTTGATTAATTGCCTTCATAGATCATGGGTGCCGACTGAAGAGGTTTCAGAACAGTCCGTTCCCTGTCTTTAACACCTTAATGCCCCAAAAAAGAAAATAACAAAAATACGAAATGCCCCAGCTGAATGAAAACCAGGTGTCCAGGTGCTGGAAAAAGTGATCCGTGATTAGCTCTGACCTCTAGGCAGCTTACAGGCTTCAGAGACTGTAAGAAGGCATGAGAAGAGTGTGCTGAATAGCGAGGAGAAGACTTAAAACCCCAGGCAGACCGGCTCTGACACGCGACCTTGACTGGAAGACGGAAGACGGTGTGGGGCCCGAAACTTGTTAACTGAATTTATTTTTATTTAGTTAAAATTATTTCTGTATACCGCATGCTCCAAAGGATCGAGTGGTTCACAAGGTTAAAACAATACATAATAAATAACAAAATACATTTATAAAACAGTCAATAGACATTACATTAAAAAAAAAAAAAATCCCATCTCGCGTCGCTGACCATAATAACTCCAGCCTCTGAGAGGATAATTTTCAAGGGCATTTTTGTGGGTAAAACATGGAAAAATGGCATGTTACACTATTGCCTACCTGTAAACTTGTGCGCATATGTCCTGTTCACGTGTAAGTTTACCCAGGGAGCTGTTCCCAGGGGTGGAGTTGGAAAGGGATTTGGACTTACGCATAAACTTCTGGATTTTCAAAAGTATGTGCGTAACTATTTTTCCAGAAAATGTTCCATGCACAGAATAGCATTGTAGGTGGGTAAATTTGGGGGGATCATTTTCAACATTCGTAAATTCACTTTGAAATTATCCCTAAGACTTCT
This sequence comes from Rhinatrema bivittatum, assembly GCF_901001135.1. NCBI lineage: Eukaryota > Metazoa > Chordata > Amphibia > Gymnophiona > Rhinatrematidae > Rhinatrema > Rhinatrema bivittatum. The sequence goes on from NC_042619.1 coordinate 257,362,154, forward strand.
AAGCCCCCAGCTCTGCCACTTGAACAAATCAATGTAGCTCCCTGTGCCTTAGGTTTAATCCCCAGTTCAGCTTCTGACTTTCTGGGTGACCTCAGGATGAGGACATTTCTCTCACTGCGCATTTCCTGGCTGTGCTGCTAGTACTGTGTGTGTGATCTTGTGGTGGGTCACTTTACTTATCTATGCCTCAATATATACAACTATAAAACAGCTGAACCCTACTGATTCAGCTAACCCATTCTGTACAGCTTCCTTTCAACCACTTAAGTTGTTAAGCTCTTTGGTCCTCTTGCTTCCTGTACCTGTAAACCTGGGTTAAATCATGTGCTGTGCCCTTGTACTGTCCCACATAAGCAACCCCGAAAAAGCCAAAGTATGCTGTCAGCTCGTCATACAGCACACCCTCTGCCTCTGAAACTATGTCTCTGGCCATATCTTAACTCATCCTGCAATAACCATTCCCATCCTTTTTAACCATTGCTATTCTCTCTCTCTTTTTTTTTGTTTTTTTGTTTAATGGTTGTCCCCTGTACTCTCATTATCTTCCCTGATTCCTGCCCAGACTCTATGCCCTGGCACCTCTGTGGACTCTCTCTAGGCCAAATCTGCCTACTCAGGTATTCCTTCAATGCCCCTTGGCTGGCATGGGCCTCCATGGTAATGGCAACAGTCTCTCCACCCCCACATCACATTGCCCCATCACCACCACCACTTTTAGGCATAAGAAGGCCACCTCCGCAGTGTGCCCAGGCCCAACCAACCTCCAACAGACGGGGGAGAGAAGTGGGCTTTCTGAGCCCAGGTGTAGCACTACATCCTGAGCCATAAACCATGCCCAACTATTCCCTTTCATCACCTTGCTGGGTAACCCCGATTGTGACGGGTACAGACCCTGACTTCCCAAACTGCCTGAATTGCCTTCAAATTATAAAAAAAAAAAAGCCAGCATAAATGTTCCAGGTGATTTCATTTATTTGTGCATTCAAGCTGAGGGAGCAGAACGTGGGGAAGGAACCGCTGGAAACGAAAAAGACTTGTAAAGCCTTCACTTTAGATAATAAGAACACGAACTTGGCACAGGACGATCTTAAGCAGATCTTCAAAACAGTCTCCCTGGGCCTTCATAACTGTGCTTTTTCTTTTTAAATGCTTTGAAGAGCTGTCACATTAGAACCAAGTTATCAATTAAACCCTCCCCGGAGTTAATGGTAATTAGAGCTATTAAATCTCCCACCCCAAATCCAGTTGTCAATCACACAGTTCTACAGTGTGTCCCCTTACTTCTTATACAAGAATTTTGTGTTTGTTATGGGGGTTTTTTTGTTACTGAAAAGCATGCTAAAAATTAAAGGGCGGGATCCTTCCACAGCCAGTTGGAAAGATCTCTTTCTTAGCGGTTCCAGCGAGGTAACTGCATAGCTACTGGGACACTTCTGGCTCTTCGAGAAGGCTTAAAATAACATGCACATAACAGAAAATTCAAATACCAGGAAGGAACGTGCTGACAACAGTCACAGATGAACTTGCCTGCCCCTGAGGGCAGGATCAAACTTGATGGTATTCCCATTTCCATTGCCTAGAGTGCCAAAATTTTGGGGGAGTGTGCAAATCCCGCCAGCACAAGGCCAAGAGGAATGCTATGCCAGAGTCAATACTGACAAATGTGGGAGCCCTGTGCACTGCTGGAGCCACTGCCACTAAGGTAAGTTGACTCCAGCTGTGCTGGAGATACTGCCAACAGGAAATTTGGGGGACAGGAATGTAAGAGAACAAAGGTTCTCCTAGGATGCCAAATACTCTTGCAGTGGCATCCTGAATCAACACTGATATCTTATCAAATTTGGGAGCATTCATAAAAGGAGAACTTATTCATCTTTTGAGGTAAATCTATTTGTACTGATAGAAACATGGAATGTGACAGCAGATAATCATAGCAGGGCTCATGCAGTTCTGTCCATTTTCCCTTCCTACTGATACAACACAAGTTCTTCCAGCCTTCACCCTCACTTCCCCACTACTACAAATCCTCTGGGTTTTTTCCAGGCTTTCTTGAAGTCTCTTCCTGTTTTTGCCTCCACCATCATAGGTGCCAATTGTGTGGGTGCATGAGCACCCCCAATATTGAGTGATCTTCCCCAGAATTGAGCATATTCTGGACGCGCGTTTTCCCTTACCCCTTATTCAATAAGGGGCCGAAAACACGCGTCCAATCCGCCAAACCTAATAGCGCCTGCAACATCCAAATGCATGTTGAAGGCCCTATTAGGTATTTCCGCGCGATACAGAAAGTAAAATGTGCAGACAAACCGCACATTTTACTTTCAGAAATTAGCGCATAATTTCTTCGGGCACCGGGAAAGTGGCGATATTAAGTCGGAGGTCCCAAAATTTTCCAAAAGTAAAAAAAAAAAAAAATTTGAAGTTGGCTGGCGGCTGTAGAGTCGAAAACCGGACGCTCAATTTTGCCGGCGTCCGGTTTCCGAGCCCGTGGCTGTCAGTGGGCTCGAGAACCGACGTTGGCAAAATTGAGCGTCGGCTGTCAAACCCACTGACAGCCTCTGCTCCGGTCCAAAAGGAGGCGCTAGGGATGCGCTAGTGTCCCTAGCGCCTCCTTTTGCCCGTTTTTACCGCCGGGCCTCATTTAAATACAGAATTGCGCACACAGGAGAGTGACCTGTCCCGCGGACTTTACTGAATCGACCCAAATCGATTAGTGAGGGGTAATTTGTGTCACGTTTAGCACCCCCAATCGTTTTGAAAAGTTGGCTCCACCACCTCCCCTTGGAGGCTGTTCCATGCATCTCGCACCCCCTCTGTGAAGGAATATTTTCTGTTCTAATGCTATTCTGGCGTCGACCCTTCCACCTCCAGCTTCACATATGACTCTTTGTTTTAGAGCACTCCCACTCTTTAGCTAGAGCTGGAGCATTTCCGGTTTTGGAACTTTGTTCTTCGGTGTTTGTTGCCTCACTGAGAGCTGGCAGGTTTCAAATAGCGTTTTCCTTTAAATCTCTCTTGATGCTTGCCATGCATCCAAACCCAAGGCTGGGCCCCTCCAGCTCTGCAGCGGGGCGCAGGGATGTGGTCTGGTCCGTCTCAGGATCTGAGTGGGGTAACTTCTGCAATAGATGAGCCAGCTCCACTGCTCAAGCTGCCGCTTAGCAACCTGCTCGTGACTATGATGAATTCAAGAGGTTAGGTCAGGGTAATATTTTTTTTTTTATATTGTCTTAGATGATTTTTTATAGTGGTGGTGGTGGGGGTTTTCGGGTCCTTGCAAGAATAAATAAACCAAACCAAAGGCTTGCTGTGTAGGAAGATACATTGCTATGTTGAAACCATGCTCATGAACATCACTTTCCATGGCACTGGCCTGCTCGAGCACATCTTTACGAGAGCGGGGGAGGGGCACGGGATGTTCCCTTTTCTATTTAATTCTCCTGAATTCTGTTCTGTCATTAAACATCAGCTGAAAAAGGACTCTGGCTGAACCATGACTCAGAGTACGTACGAGAAGTTAGCAAGTAGCACATTTAAAACAATTCAAAGAAAATTCTTTTTCATCAGCGCATAGTTATCTCTGGAATTTATTACCAGAGGATATGGTAACAGCACTTAGAGTGGGAATGGTTGAGGAGAGAGGCCAGCAAGATCCTGCTAGTCCAGTTCAGATAAAACAGGAAGTGATGGGCCAGAGAATTGTCTCTGTTTTCTAGGATTGATCATTAGGTAGTATTTATGATTAGAAATGAGTGCAACGATGCATAAGAGTTGGCAAACTGAGACCCTGAACACTGTAATGTTGCACTGTAACAAGACTCAGTCCATACTGCTCGGTTATTTTAAATCTGTGCCGTCTTGTAAAACATAACACAAACATAAAATCAATGCACTCATTAATCTCTTGCAATTAATTGAAAGTAATATTTTTTTTTCTTTTTGTTCTGGCACCTCTGTGCTCCATTGATCTTAAATGTCAAACTGAATTTCTAAATGTATTCCCTCTATGTGCAAATCAATAAATGACTTTGACAATGTGACACACACAGCTTCATCGCAGGAGCACTTTTACAGAACCATCTTATCATGGCCCATGTGCTTTGTTCACTTTTTTGCGAGAGCAGGAATTCTGCTCAGTTTTCATCTCTACTGGTGGAAAGATTTCCACCTATTGGGTCTGGCCTGGTGGCTCAGTGCTGCTATTGTGTTTGATCTGGGTCAGATTCCCAAGCCTGCTTCTTGCTCCTTGTACCAGGGTTGAGAATGCTCTGAAGGCAACATTCACAGTCCCCAGGAGGGAGTGAGTCCCAGTCATTGCACCACAGTGACATCTGCTGGCACCATAAGAGCACATTTATACCAGAAAACTGCCAATGTCTGAGCTAGGCGAATAGGGGAGAGGAGGAATAAAAGTAAAGCCAGAAGGTAACCTTGCCCCTCCCCACCACTATCAGGAGCATCTTCTCTAAACCCATTGTTATATGAATGTTCATGATTCTGGAGGTCATGATAATCATACACCTCTAAAACTGTATTAGTAAGGTGTGAAGCAAAGCAGAAAGGAAGCTGGGGGTTACACCTCCAAGTTCCTGGTCCTCTCTCTGACAAAGAAGCTGGAGTGCCTCTTCCTTCCCCAACAAGAGAGAGGCTGTAGGTTCTGGTGTTCCCAAGTATGGAGAAGTCAAGTAGGCTTAAAAAGACTGGAAACTGCAGCACCCAAAATCTGTCAGCGTTCCGACTCTCCCACTCACTTTATTCAATCCAAAAACACACACAAACATTACACAAGCAGCCCACCATCAATGTTCCCTCTAAGGGTTGGGTTGCTGTGGGCAAAAATGTTTGCTTGTGAGCAAAAATATGGGATTTCATTATCCTGTGAACACTACTTTCTTTGATGCAAAAAGCCTATCAATTCTACATTCACAGCAACCTAATCCTTAGAGAGAAATTTGGAGCAGCATGCGCACAAACTTTCTCACACACACACACACACTTGCATGTTCACTCTCATACTCTTTCATATGCATACATGCTCATTCTCACAAACACACCCACTCACTCTCATTCCTCTCATTCACTCCCCAGACTCTCATGCACATTCACACTCACTCAAATCTCCTCCTCTTCCACACACACACTCATCTCAGTAACTGCAAATCCTTCATTGCCAGACACATTGAGAAGTAACACAAACCTCTCAGGACTCAAACAGCAGCAGCTTTATTGATAAGCTTTTTGGCAGCAATGCAAATATTACCCCATGCCCTGGAGCACTAATACAGATCCATAGCCAGCCTATGGCCGATGTGGACTCGGCCATAGGGGCGCCATTGCGCAAAACCTATCAGCCTCCAGCCTCCTCCTCCCTCCCTCCCACCAGGCAGAAAATAGCTGCGCGGCCTCTGGAGCCTTGAAAAAATTCAATCTCCTCCTCCTGCTGGGACAATGAAAAACAGCATGGCCCACATTCGTGACCCCTCTCTGCCCCGCCCGGCAATGAAGAGTAGTGATGTCCATAGGGCAGCAAAAACCATCAAACTCCTTCTCCCCCCCACCTTCCCGGCCTGGTAGTGCAGAGCAGCGCGGCCCTAGGGCCACAAACAGCATTGGTCTTTTCCTCCCTTTCCCTGCCCAGCAGTGAAAAGTAGCCCGGCCAGCAGGGCCTCAAGGAGGAGCAAAGAGCAGAAGCATCATGGCCCACACAATACCAATAAGGATTGGCCTCCCTCCCCATGCTTCAGCAAACCTAGAGGCTAGATGAGAAAGAGAGATAGAGTCTATGAGAGTGTGTGTGTATGACTGAGGATGTGAGAGAGAGCCTGTGTGTGTGTATGTATTATTGAGTTAGTTAATGTAAATCAGTTATTTACTCTCTCGGATAATAGAAGGACCAGGGGGCACTCCATGAAGTTAGCAAGTAGCTCATTTAAAACAAATCAACAAAAATTCTTTTTCATCAGCGCATAGTTAAGCTCTGGAATTCATTACCAGAGGATGTGGTTTCAGCAGTTAGTATTACTGGGTTTAAAAAAGGTTTGGATAAGTTCCTGGAGGAAAAATCCATAAACTGCTATTATGGTAATTAATAAGCAAAAGTACGTAGTTTGGGTACTTGCCAGGTATTTGTGACCTGGTTTGGCCTCTGTTGGAAACAGGATACTGGACTTGATGGACCCTTGGTCTGACCCAGTGTGGTACTTCTTATCTTCTTATGAGAGACAGGTAAGAGAGAGAGAGAGAGAGTGTGTGTGTGTGTGTGTGACTGAGCATATGAAAGAGAATGAATGAGCATATGTATGTTTGTGTATAGTTGAGCATGAAAGAATGAACAAGTGTGTATGTGTATATGATTGTGCATGTGTGTGAGAGAGCATATGAGCGTGTATGAATGGCTGAGCCTGTGATAGAATATAAGCCTATAAGTGTATATGATTTATCATGTGCGTATAACTGAGCATGAGAGAGAGAGAGGGCAAATGAGCATATGTGTGTATGTATATGATTACATAAGAAATTGCAATGCTGGGTCAGACCAAGGGTCCACCAAGCCCAGCATCCTGTTTCCAACTGAGGCCAAACCAGGCCACAAGAACCTGGCAATTACCCAAACACTAAGAAGATTGAGCATATGTGAGAGAAAGCATGGAGAAAGTTTGTATGCAATAATCCCCTTCTCTCTCCCTGATAATCCATAACAGTCTCAGATCACCTGGAAATGAAAATTTCCCAGGTATGGACAGCAGGAGATTTTTTTTATCCTCATTATTTATTTATTTATTTATTTATTTAAGTTTTTTATATACCAACATTCAAGACGATAGTCCCATCATGCATTTATTAGGTGCATTTATTAGGTGCATTTATTAGGTGATATTTAATGTACCAGTGGTTTTGAAATATTTTATTGACTTTTGGAAATGGATAGAGATAGAAGTTTTTAATTTTTGGATGTTCTATCCATCAGCTGTTTTGAAATATTTAAAATATTTATTAGTATGGTTTTACCATTTATGATTTATGTTTCTTGATTCTATTGTTTGATGTTTTATGAGGAATGGTGGTATTTTCTGTTTTCCATATTTGCACTGCATACAGTCTGGCTTGTTATGGTTAACAGTTCAGTTTTTGTCTGTACATTTCTATTCACTCTTTATGGTCTCTCTATTAGGAATTTGGTGAGGGTCTGTGTTCAGCATGTGTGAATAAGATGAAGTGGTCTGCTAGCTTGTAGTTCTTCTATGTAGGGATCTATAACAACCTGGTTTGTTCTGTTTTCTTAATAGGAGGTATATTGGTGTTTAGCGCCTTGTGTAATATTTGCAGTGTTTCCTTTACATAGGTAGGATCGAATGCTGGCAATTAGTGCTGTTTTGGTATGCAAGGTTTAGTATATTGTAATTATAATTCAGTTTACTGTTGGCTTTCAGAGGGCCAATCCTACACCTAACATGTGCTACCATAGGCCTAATATCATATTGGTTCCAAGTGCCTTTTTTCTTTTACTTATTTTGTAGGGTTTTCTAGTTAGCACCACAGCAATGCATGTAAATATAATATAGATGTTGCTATAAGTGATAGTTTTACCTCAGAATGTCCTTTTTCATGTAAAATTTGAATAATCTTTAATTGTATGTGGGGTGGCGTGACCAGGAGGGGGGGTTGACACCTAGTGTTTGGATTGGGGGCCCGTGATTACCAAGTTCTGAAGGGAGCGCTGGTGCATGGCCCTCCAGCCCAGGCCTAACACTGCAATGACGGGAAAAAAAGATCCCTGGGAGTTGTGAATGAAGGCTCCTGGCACCAGGATCTCTGCACTGGTTCCAATTGAGCTGGAAGCCCAAAGGAGCCGGAGGAAACTGCTGAGTGAAAATAAAACTCAAAGCCCCCTCCTTTTAAACAGTCTCCCAGCTCGTGGTGTCGTGTGTTGTGATCAGGATGAGGGCGCACTTTTTCATTTGGCCATTGGTGCCACATGGTCTGGCTACAGCAAAAACTACATGCCAGCAGAAATACTGCATCTCAGTTACACATGCAGAACACAGACAGACAGACAGACCCCTACCTAATACAGAATTAGAAACAGAAACATGCAGCAGAAATAAAATGGAAAGCCTTAGAAACCAGAGTCTGAACAGTTTAATATTGAAGAAAGAACAATATACAAATATGTAATGCACATTCCCAAAGATAACATGTGCCAATCACTAAAAATTAAAAAAAAAAATATTTTTTACCTTGTTGTCTGATCTTATTTTTCTAATCAGTTGGTCCCAGACTTTTTTTTCCCCACATTACCTTTCTCGTTTTTTTTTCTTTCTCCATTTGTCTTCTTCCCTTCCTCCCTCCATTCACACTCTCACACTGGCAGTCACACACATACACATCCTCCCACACAAGCTCTCACCCAGCCACCCACCCACTCCCACACACACATAGGCTCTCAAACCCCACCTCCACCCACACAGCCTCTCTCACACGTACACAGCCTCTCACCTACCCACAAACACACACCCAGGCTCTCACCCACCCACAGGCTCTTTTCCTTGCCCCCATACACAGAGGAAAGCACCCACATACAGGCAGTCACACAAACACCCCCACCCAGAGGATATCACCAAGTCACACACACACACACACACACACACACACACACACACACACACACACACACACTCTTACCAATCCACCCAGCCCCATACACAGGCTCTCAAACCTCACCTCCATACACACAGCCTCTCTCATACACATACAGCCTCTCAACCACTCACAAACACACATCCAGGCTCTCACCTACCCACAGGTTCTTACCCTTGCCCCCATACACAGAGGCAGGAATCCACACACAGGCACACATACACCCCAACCCACAGGATCTCACACACCCACACACACGCAGCCTCTCATCTACATACACACACACAGAGGTTCCTAACTCCGACATACATACAGCCTCTCTCACCCACTCCGGTAGTCATTCACATCCCCACCGCCTGGCTCTCACACCCAGGTACTCATCTACACACACACACACATGCAGTCACCCAGACCCACAGACAGTCACCACCCCACCACCTAGGTTCTCACTCAGGCACACACTACTGACTGGGCCTAGGTGTCTTCAGCCGCCAGTGGGATAGGGTCCACTAGCAGTCTCTATGTCTTCTCTCACTCTCTCTCTCTCTCTTCAGCTGCTATGGAAAAGGCTCTGCGGTGGCCTGCTGAGTTGTGGGGTGGGAGGCAGTAGGCGTTGTGTTTATACGACCATCACCTCCTCCTGCCACGGGACTGATCTTGTGGTAAGAGCTACAAGACTGGTCCCAGGACAGCAGAAGATGATGTCGAGATAAACACGACTCCTGCTGCCCAGGAGGAGGTGGAGGCAGGTGTGATGTCACTGATTGGATTGGGCAGGGTTTTGATTTATCCCTGCCTGATCCGATCCCTTTGCAGGGGGGAAGGGCTAAGAGTTGTGCATGGCCGTACATGCGCGCAGCTTAAAGGGAATAGGGCCTACCATCCTCCATCCCAGCATATCTGCATCAGCAGGAGGTACACCAAAAATGTCTGGTTACAGCTTTAAAAGACAAGGTACAACCAACAGAGCCAAAATAGTGAGGACAAAAACTGCAGCAGAAGGAGAAAAATGTGGGCATCAGGCTAGGAAAGCTAAAGAAAATGTTACAGTGTTTCTCATTAATGAAGTTTCTTTACTGCCCAAATTCTAGGGAAAGTGAATCAGAAATGTGAGACTGAGGCTGAAATGGAAGAGGAGGAGAAGGATAGACAGCTCCTTGAACCTACTAGAGCCACGAATACAACTGAAATCTTCCTGCTAGGTGACTTTGGCAAGACAGCATGCTATTTATCTTATTAAAAGTGGCAGGGGACTGCTGTTCCTGAAGGGATCTGAATTAATGTTAGTACTCTGCAATGGTGCTGCAGGAAAGGACTGATTGTCAGGCTGATGCAATACCGTGCACTGGCTGCAGCGCACGGCTCAACCCACAACTGGATGCACGTTTTGGAGGTGCATGCATAACCCCCGATGCAAAACGGGGGTTGGCGCATCCAAAACACGCGTCCAATCGTGCGCATAGGTAATAGCGCTCATCACACGCAAATGCACGTTGATGAGGCTATTATCTATTCCCCCGATGCAAAAAAAAAAATGTGCGCCCGACGCGCATGTTTTTACTCGCCAAAATTAACGCCTGCCCCCAAGCAGGCGTTAATTTTGGAGGAACCCAAAAAGTGTACAGTAAAGCAGAAAATACTGCTTTTCTGTACTTCCTCCGACTTAATAAAAAAAAAAAGTGTGCCGGCAGACAGGTTAGGAAAAGGGACGCTCAATTAATGCGTGTCCATTTTCCTAACCCGTGGCTGTGCACAGGTTAGGAAAACGGACGCACTAAAATTGAGCCTCCGTTTTCCCAGCCGGCTGACAGCCACCTCTCCTGGGCGCCCGCTGCCAAGGAGGCACTAGGGGCGCACAATTTCCCCCTAGTACCTCCGTTTTACCACGGCAGCCCATTTGCATTTTGCCTCGGGAGCCCCGGAGAGGTGGATCGGCGCGCGTCAAGGAAACTGAGCGCCCATTTAACACTTGCCTATACTGCATCGGCTTGTGTGTGTTTTGTAATCGCTGCAGCCGCTATTGAGAAGCAGTGGACAAGAACCAAGTTTAACCCCATCTTTGAGGTCAAGAAATAGCAATGACCAGAATATTTATTATTATCATTATTTTTAGTGTCATCAAGGATTCTGTGGAACATTGTTCTAATCTTTGCTGTTTTTTTAAATCTGTAATTGCTCAATAAAATAAAATAAAGTATTTTTTTGAAAGATACCTCTATGAGGTAAACCAGGTGGTTGCAATATGTCTGACACACAGAAATCATTATAGGGCTTTTATTCAATCAAGACTTTTTCCCATTCTGCGCCTGTGGAAGAAGTCTTTACTGAAGAAGGCCCCATTGGTTGTGTTGAAGCTGCATTGAACATTTGGGCTTCAGATTCACAGCCCTAAGATCCCATATTCTTAATTCTAGTTGTTAATCAGTGAATTTTAAATAGGAGGTTTATTCATCCTTCTCTGAGACGGGTCATAATATAATTGTTTCCCAATACAGGGAAACAATACAGGGAAACAATACAGGGATGGCAGGGCATTAATTCCATCTACAACGACCTCTCCTCTTCCTCACAGCCTCTCTGTTCATATCAAACAGGTTCTAAATTTCAGCCAAATGGCCAGAAGGGACCATCCTTAGGCGAGAAGCTGCACTAGGTCAGTTTCACAGGAAGTGACTCTTACTTCTCTGGAAGAAGTATAGCACTTTTCTGCCAACTCAAGGTTCACAGCCACTTATATTTAAAGGGACAGCATCCTTATTGGGCAAATAAGTATTATAACTCCCTTCTGCCTCGTTCTTGATGAGTGAGGGTGAGTGCCTTTAGTGGCGGATTGGCCTATCTGGGTTTTGGGCATGCCCCGGTGGGCCGGTTGAATTGGTCACATGATGAAAGGCGGCAGAGAAGCCACTGCTGGAGACCAGGCCAGTAGAGCTGAAGAAGAAAAAGAAAGACTGTAGGCCGGAGCACAGGCCGAAGAACACAAAAGAAAAGCTACGGCTTTCAGGCCACTGCTGGAGCTGGGACCGAAAAAGAAAGTCACTTAAGAAGAAGAAAGACTGTGGGCTGGGGCTGGAGTGCAGGCTGAAGATGAAAAAAGAAAGGCTGCGGCCACAGCCAGAGACCAGGCTGGCGGGGCTGAAAATTAAGACAGAGTGGGGCCGGAGGGCCTAAAATAAAGACAGGCTGGGGCCACCACCGGAGATCAGGCCAGCGGCTGAAAATGAAATGAAACGAGGTTGCAGTGGTTGAAGAAAGTGAAGAGAGGTGGCAGCCGAGGAATGAACTGAGGCACAATTGTGTGAGAGAGCGAGAGGGTACCTGTGTGTGTGTGTAAAAAGGTGCTTTCCTCTGTATGTGTGTGTGTGTGTGTGTGTGTAAGAGTGTCTTCCTCTCTATGTGTGTGTGTATGAAAAGATGCCTGCTTCTGTATATGTGGGTGAAAGGGTGCCTGCCTCTATACGTGTGTGTGTGTGTGTGCATGTGAAAGGGTGCCTGCTTCTGTACATATGTGTGGGTGTGTGTGAAAGGGTGTCTGCCTCTGTAATTGTGTGTGAAAGGGTACCTTCCTCTGTGTGTGTGTGTGTGTGTGTGTGTGAAAGAGTGCCTGCCTCTGTTAATGTGTGTGTGTGAAAGGGTGCCTGCCTCTTTACATATGTATGTGCGTGTGTGAGAAAGGGTCTGCCTCTGTAATTGTGTGTGAAAGAGTGCCTTTCTCTGAATGTGTGTGTGTGAGAAAGGGTGCATGTTTCTTTATGTATGTGTATATGTGTCTGTGTGTGTGTGTGTGTGTGTGAGAAAGGGTGCCTGCATCTATAATTGTGTGAAAGGGAACCTTCCTCTGTACGTGTGTATGAAAGAGTGTCTTCCTCTGTATGTGTGTGTGTGCGAAAGAGTGCCTATCTATGTTAATGTATGTGTGTGTGTGAAAGGGTGCCTGCCTCTGTACATATGTGTGTGTATGAAAGGGTGCCTGTCTCTGTATATGTGTGTGTTTGTGTGTGGTGCGAAAGAGTGTCTTCCTCTATATGTGTATGTGTGCGAAAGAGTGCCTGCCTATGTTAATGTATGTGTGTGTGTGAAAGGGTGCCTGTCTCTGTACATATGTGTGTGTATGAAAGGGTGCCTAGCTCTGTACATGTATGTGTGTGTGTGAGAAAGGATGCCTGCCTCTGTAATTATGTGTGTGTGTGTGTGTGTGTGTGTGAGAAAGGGTGCCTCCCTCTGAATGTGTGTGTGTGTGTGTGTGTGTTAAAGGATGCCTGCCTCTTTATATATGTGTATGTATATATGCGTATGTGTGTGTGTGTAAGGGTGCCTGCTTCTGTATAGATATGTGTGTGTGTGTGGCAAAGGGTGCCTGTTTTTCTACATATCTGTGTTTGTAAGAGAGTCCAGCCTCTGTACATGTGTGTGAAAGGGTGCCTGCTTGCATGTGTGTGTGTTTGTATCTGAGTGTGCCTGTTTGTGTGAGGGAGAAGGAGGAAGGGGAAAGTTTGTGCACTCCTTTTTCTCCTACTAATCCACAACAGGATGTCTGGAAATCTAAAGTTCCCAGGTATGGAGAGCAAGGGACTTTTTTTCCAATCTTTACTAGTTTTAATTATCGGGTGTTATTTGATGTGTCTCCCAAATACCAAAAACAATTTTGGAACAGTATATTTTTTTAAATATTTGAGTTTTTAATTATTTCATATTATATTCATTAGCTGTTTATAAATATTTGTTCTTTTTAAGTATGGTTTTGCTATCATGTTTTTTATTTTTCTTGGTTTTAGTGTTTGATGTTTTATGATGCATAGTAATGTTGCTGTTTTTCGTACAGTGTCTGGCTTGGTGAAGTTTCCAGTTTAGTTTTTGTCTGCATGTTTATATTTATATTTTATGATCTCTTTATTCCATATTTGCTTAGGGTCTGCTTGTATCAGATTGAGATGAGGTATTCCATTAGGGGATGTTTTCTGTATAGGGATCTGTAGCAACTTGGCTTGTTCTGCTTTCCTAATAGGAGGTGAATTGATGTTTTAGGGTTGATGTAGTATTTGTAGTCTTGCCTTTCATAATCAAAGTTATTAAATTCAAGTGCTAGCAGTTAATGCTGTTATAGTATGGGAGATTTACACTATTGTAATTGTAATTTGGTTTACTTAATGTTTTCTGAAATCCAAGCCCACACCCGCGTTACAATACATCTAATACCATGACCTCCAAGTATCTTATTTTTTTTTGCAGGGTTTTCTGGTTGGCACGACAGCAATGTATGTAAATGTAGAGCCCGATATTCAAATGCTGCTTAGCCAGATAATTTAAACGTATCCAGTTAAGTGGTAGAAACTGAATATCCAGCTATATTCAGCAGCCACCACTTAGCCAGCTAAGTCACTTACCTGGCTACGTAGCTAGCTGGATACGTTGTGGTTGGCAGTGGGCAGATTGGAGCGGCGCTACTTATCCAGCTAGCTTGGCTGGATAAGTAGCAATATTCATGCTTACCCAGTTAATTTAATCAGATAAGTTTGACCTGCCATAGAGCAGGTCTGATTTAGCCAGATATAACTTACCTGGCTAAGTAGCGTCAAATACAGGAATATTCTGCAGCATAGCCATTCTGCTTAATATCCCATGTAAATCAGCCGGATAAGTCTTACCCGGCTAATTGACCTAAGTGGATTGCTTTGAATACTGAATCCATAGTATACGTGCTATGATATTTTTATTTCAGAAGATTGTACTTTGAATGTCCTTTTTTAAATGTAAAATCATATTACAAATGCATAATTTTTAAATTTAGTGTGTGTGTGTGTGTGTGTGTGTGTGTGGAGCGTGAGGCTAAGGGGTGCAAGGCCGAAAGTGTTGCCTTGAGTGCCTAATACCCTTGCACTAGCCCTGGCACACGTGGGAAAGCAGATTTTGATCTGGAGCTATGTTGTCATGGGTCAGGCTCTTCCTAGTCTTGGTAGCAGCAGTGATGTGTATAGTCTTAGCCAGGTCTTAGCTATCTTTTTCTTAAGCCGTGAAGGAAGCAGGCAACATGGATCACTTCTGGTCCCTTCTCCTCAGGAATAGGTAAGCAGAGCATAGGCTAGGGAGCCATAAAAGCAGCAGACTATGTAGCACACAGTCAATGAGAATATGCTGGAAGTGGGGAGGCAAGCTACTGACAAAGGGAGGGGTGAGTCAGGAGGTGGTGCCAGTGCAGTGTTAAGTGAGGCTTCTGTCAGGTAGCATGCAAATTTATCTCATGCATATTTATTGTGGATATCCTGAAAACCTGACTGGTTGGGTATGCCCTGAGGACTGGGTTGAAAAGCACTGATTTAATGAAATATAATTAATATTTCATTTCTTCTTATGAAAAATACTTCACATTTGTACTTGCTTCACTCAAAGTTTATCAAGTTTTTTGCTGTCAAAATGTTGAGACTAATTGGTACCAAACTTGTGATTATCTCTAAGAAAATTGTCATTTTTTACTGAAGTATCAGACAGTCAAATAATGTCTTCATAAATAATAAATACACTATTATTTTACCAATTCCTGGCAAAATGAAAAAGGATAAATATCGTACATGAGGCATTTCAGATATGAAGGGTTACCGTGTGTGTAGCTAACCTCTGTGGCAGTCAAGGGCCTTTCTGATCCTTCTCAGAACAACTTCTGGACTTACTAAATCAAAGTCAGTTTCTTACATTGTTATATATGATAGGAGAAAAATGAACCTATAAGTAAGAATGGATAATTGGTTCAGGATAGGTTCTTATCCCGCTGAGCTCAATTCTTTCTTTTAAATGAGAAGGCCCTGGAAGTGTCCCTCCACCAGACCAAAACCCCAGAGGGGATTTGATAGCTAAGCTGACGGACGCCTGGGTCTTGTGCTGCTTGTCCACCAATTACAACACCAATTGTCCACCAATTGCCCAGGCCATCAATGAGCATACTTTGTCATCATTGGAGGGTTGCTTGCACGGGGCTGGCAGTGGTCCCATGAGCCTGCAGTGAACCTCAGGCTTGATCCTTTGTGAGTGATGCCTGATGGGCCTGACCCTACTGCAGTTTTACAATCTGTGCTTCTTCTGGATTTCATGACTTCATTTTTTTTCCCCCATTGGCTGCCTTTTCTTCCTGTCCTAATTAAGAAATAGTAACTCGCTTTGCAGAAACAGCAGCTCAGAGTTACGATATCACATTAACAGGCAAGTGTATCATGACAGGCAATTGTGCCAGGGCTGGGAAAGGATCATTTTTCCCCAAGATCAGTCATGATTCAGTAGTACAGGAGGTTGATGAGTGCTTCTCCATTCAGAAGTTGTTTAGCTTAGCCAAGAGATCAGGATTCATTTCCCAAGCCTGGTTGTGCTCCTTGGCTTGACCATGGCTGGAAACAATGTGGATGGAGATGGCAGTCTCAGGCCTCAGAGGGAGGGGACCCCAGTCACTGCCCAATAAAGATGTGCAACAGCTGGCAGAAGGGCACATCTGTGCTGGGATCTGGAGGGGTTTTTAAAAATGGAGGCAGGGGAGGGGGAACCACTGGATAGCTGTGAATGAGGGCTCCTGGTGTCATAGCCCCAAGTCTGATGGAACTGACCCCCCCCCCCCCCCCCCAAAAAAAATATAGGATAAAGCTGATGAGCAAAAACAAATTAAAAAAAAAAGATAATGTAAACTGAAAGCAGTTTAAGAAAACAACATATTTTTAAGGCTGACATCGTAGGCTTTTGCCATGCAGCATTCAGTGACTGTGAAAATCCTGCTTTGCATCACTTACAGTGTCTCCGCCAGCAATTCTCTGGTCAATGACAGACATGGTGAATAGCAGGCAACGAGTGAGATTCATGGGTAGCGATGGTATTTCTTTCTCTTTGGAGAGCTCTTCAAGTGCCTTCTTCAGCATGAAAAGGTGTTTATAGAGGACAGTAAGTAAATGTGGCTGAGAATGGCCTCAATAACTCCCAGCAAAGCTGCTCATACGTTTCCTAAGCATTCTAGTTGTGTGTGATATATTAAAGGGAAGGCTGCAGGAAATTGTGTAAAGGGGGTGGTAGAAATTTTGCTGTCCTATGAACAATGAGGGACTGAGTTCAATGGGTGACATGCACATTTCATGCTCACCTGCATCCCAGAGCTGCAAGGTGTTTATAGATGACAGAGACATTTAAATACCTCCATGGTTTCTATGCACAGGAGGCGGACCTCTTTCAATGGAAAGGAGACTCTAGAACGAGGGGTGATGGGATGAAGGTGAAAGGGGGTAGCCTCAGGAGTAATCTAAGGAAATATTTCTTTACAGGGAGAGTTGAGGATGCATGGAACGACCTCTTCATTAATGTGGTGGAGACAAGAACAGTATCCAAATTCAAGAAAACAAGGGATAAACATAGAGAGCCCAAAATTCATCCGGTTATCTAAGTTATTTGGATATAACTTACCCGAATAAGTTAGAAGGGATATTGAGCAACACGCTTATGCTGCTGAATATAACCGGATAATTTCTAGTTGGCCAGATAATTTATAACCGGATAACTTTAGACCTGCTATATTGAACAGGTCTAACTTATTTGGTTAATTTAACTGGTTAAGGCTGAATATAGGCAACTTATCCATTTAAGATATTCAGATAAGTTGCTCCACCTTGCTCCACCCATTGCCTGCCCCTAAGATAACCGGCTATCTGCTTGGCTGGACAAACACTTATCTGGCTAAGTGGTGGCTGCTGAACATAGTTGGATATTCAGCGGCAGCCGCTTAACTGGATAAGCCCAATTTATCCAGCTAAGTAGCATTTGAATATCTAGCCCAGAGGGTCTCTGAGGGATTATAAAGCTGAATGAGCTGATGTGGAAGGGCAGACTAGATAGGCTGTATGGCCTTTATCTGCATCATGATTCCAAGATAGGAAAGCTCTTCCTCCCTCCTCAAGGAAGATCCAATAGATCTCTGGGCAGAGCATTTTTTCCCTCTCTTTCTCCCCTTCCTAGCAAGCCAATGGCAGATAATTGTGTTTGGAGGGAGAGAGGGAATCATTTCTTTGGACCATTTGGTCTTTTTCTGCCATCATTACCATGCTAGTATGTTAACCCTTCCTTGCCCCCCCACCCCCACCCCTCCTCTCAGCACAAGGAAAGATCTCTGCAGCCCTCTTGTCCTCTGTCCACAGCCAATTGCTTTATGTTCTGCTAATGAGGGACCGAGCAAAAGAGGGGTTGTGAGAGTGAAGAGGCATGCTGGCTCATAGGGGGAATTTCCTTACCCCAGCCCCAGCCTGGAAGGTGAAGGGGAAAAGGAGAGACAGACGAACGAAGAAGTCAGGGAGAGACAGAAGGTGAAGCAGAAGGAGGAAGGCAAGAAGAATACAGAGATGGAAAGGGAGGAAGATCATAGAGGGAGAGTAGTGCGTCCTCAGGGACTGCACCTGCGTAACACGTGGAAAACTCACACTCGCACCTCCCTTTCTAAACAATAGGGCAGACTGTAGGAAGTTAATACTATGGATCTTATTCGATAAAGATTTTATTTTCTATAGGCACAGAATGGGAATCAGGCCTGAAGGAGAAGGATCCGGAGAGGGTATTGCTTTACTTCATTGTCATATATGATAGTCTGCTTCACATAATATAAAGACCCTGACCATTAGCAAATACTGCTCCAGTAGCATGCATGGCACCGGTCCATAGTGGTGTGGCTCATTGGTCTCCATCAGCACATGATACTTAGGATTGACAGAGACTGCACAGACGTTTTACCCGTGGACTTGGCACTTTGCACAAGTTTTCAAAGTGAAAGTGTGTCCATGCTTTCACTCTGAAGCTTTTCATGGTCGTCCGCCTCCACTTTGTGTGCCGGAAGAACGTGCACCTTTTGCAAAGATCTGAAACTGCGGTTTCCGCATGCTCTCCCCCCCCCTCAACTGAGATACGGCTTCCAGGAATGCCTCCTCTCACCTGGAGCAGCCTTCAGATAACCGATATACAAGGGTAAAACACTTTTTATCCCTGTAAATCGCTTTGAAAATTGGTCTAATAAAAAAAAAACCGGCGTGGAAAAATTATGATGCCAAGCCCATTTACCTGCAGAAATAAAATGTGTCATCTATAGGGATCTCACTATAGAAAGGAAGACATGTAAGATCCTAATTGGAATGAAAAATAACCCCACCCCAGTTTAAATGAATCTCTACTGGAAACTGCTTTTGAGCTATGCACAAGGCAGGCATGAGAAAGGGTTTTGGATTTAGCAAAGTCTGTAGGAGAGTTCTGACCATGGGACTTTGCTTGAGGAAACCCCTCATGAAGTCCAATTGTAGCCCTGCCCTGGGGTGTGGCCTGTGTGGTGATGGATCCTTCCCTCTGTGAATAAACTTCCCAGGGGGAACTGTCCCTGTGAACCAACAGAAATAAAACAACACTGCTTTTATTATTGCAGGAAGCAGGGCTGCACTAGAAGCTGGGCAATAAAAGATTAAACCTATACAGTGCAAGGGCAAGCATCCATAATCAGTGCACACAGTTCTAGAGTACCATTCTGCACATAGAATAATCAATCACAGATATTATTTATCTTTGTAATTACTGGTACCAAGGCCTGGTAAAGCTTCTTAAATTATCAGTGATCTGGGCCCATATTACACATGCACAAATATTACTCATGTACAAACAAATACAATTGTCTCACAGTCCACCACAAATGTGCACTACAATGCTTAGTATTCCTTTACCCACGTGATGTTCCTTTTGACTTTCTGAGGTTGACAGACAATATTGAAGCACAATGCTGGTACAACTAGGATGAGCATACATCCCTTACAACTCTAGGTGGTGATGGAGCCAAGAGTCAAAGGGTAACGTTTAAATAACGCAGTACTAGTTTTACTTGTAATCCATAGGCTTACAGGTGATGCAGATGAATAAATATCTTTAGCGAGAAATGTCACATTAGTGAAATAGCAACTGAGAACTCAGCACAGAGTCTGGTGCCCAGTCTATCCCCCTATGTATAGGTCAGAAGATTACTTATACTCCCAGGGACTACTGGGTAGCATAGGATGTATCTCCGTGAAAGGTACAAAAAAAACAAAAACAAAAAAAACAAGGTAGGGAGAGCACTAGACAATATTTGTGTATCCTTCCATTACAGGTCTGAGAGTGAAGAGGAAGCAATAAACAGCAATTTAGTGAGGAGGGGGCGAAAGTCTAATCAAAGAAGATTTTTGACTGCCTAGCAAGGAATATTCTAAGACTCCCATTGCACATGCACTTGGAGACATTCCAGCTTTTAATTTTAATTTTCCAGCTTAATTGGACATTTCTGCAAAGATAGATCTTAGCTGCGTACATGTGCATAATTAAGTCCATAGTAAGAGCTGGAATGGCTCAAACAGCTGTACAGTAGAAGTCTTATTCTCTGAAGCGTATCCATGCACACTTTACACCCCTTTCCTTCTCCCCCCCCCCCCCCCGCCATAATCCATTAGGGCAGGCTACCAAACCTGTCCTGGTGACCTCACAGCCAGGATATTCACAATAAATATGCATTCGATTTACATAGATTGGGTCTCTAATGTATGCAAATATATCTCATGCATATTCATTGTGGATATCCAGAAATCACAACTGGCTGTGAGGTCACCAGGCCAGATTCATGAAGTCCTGTATTAGGGAGCCATTGGCCAACTGGATGCTGGCAGGGCATGTGCACAGGGCACTGTTTGCTAAAAATACCATCCTGACATGTGTGGATGGACAGTTTTTTGTGATACCCTCATGCTGCTATGCATTAATGGCTGCAAAGAAAGTGCCATGAGTGGAGAGCTCAGCGCTGTGAGCAGGTCAATTATGTTTAGGAGTCGCTTGAGCAAGACATGAAGTCATTTAGACATGAATGGACCATCTGTATGGATAACATTACCAGCTGAGTTTATACACTGCACAAACCCCCTGCTCCTCGCACGCCCTATGTCTGTCCGTCTGCTAACATCAAGTAAATGCCGATGGATGGAAAAGCAGCAACAGCAGCAGTAATCATGCTTTTGTTTTGGCTACCCACCTTTTTGCAATTTTTTGTCTTAAACTTCTTGAGAAATTGACTTTATTACATTATTGCATTCTGGGGACTTTAATCTGTTTTGTTTTTTTTCCCCTCTGAAATTAGCTTTGCTGCAAGGAATGAGTTAGTAAAAGAATCTCTTCTGCCCTCTGGTGGAATTGCCTGCCTATTAAACACGGGGGACACTGCAGGACCAGCAGGGGAGTAAGACAGTTAGCTAGCACACATGGGCACTTCTGGTTATCCCAAACAGAGGTTTTCTGTAAATATAATCACACGTCAATGGGGTGCCATGTATGAAATATATTAATGTGGAGAGTTATATTAATGTGGAGAGGAGAAGCAGTGATTAACCCTCCCCATACACCATGCAGTACGCCCCGTTCTTGCTCTGTAGTATTCTGGGGGCCAGATTTAATGAGGCCCTTTTTTTTCATTAAATTTCGCTATATTATGAAGAAAGCCCCCTTCGTAATCTAGCCCTATCCAACCTAAAACATGTTATCAGGTTCATTTTTTGACGGCTGAAGTGCTAGATACTAAAGTCAAGCATACTTCTAGTTGAGGGCGGTTATATATATATTTTTTATGGTTGAAATAACTAGAAAGGCTTAACTCTATGCTGCATGAAACCTCTCCCACCGCCCTGTGCTCCTCCATTTGATAAAATTAAAAGCAGTAATGTCATAAAGCAGAAGAGGACATTTTAAGTCACTCTCTGGGTGCCCGGACGCAGTGACACTGGCTGTGACATGTTCCCGTGGGTTTCATATCACCGCCGCTTATCACCTGACCAGCAGTTTAATATAGGTGCCGAGTTTTGCTTTGTTTGTCCCCCAGCAGTTGTGGTCGTAAATCTCCGGCAGGGCTGATCCCCGCTCTCTCTCTCTCTCTCTCTGGTAGTTTTTCCCACTTTGTGCAGCTTTCACTTGGGGTAGGAGGCTTGGTTCCATGTCATCGCGGGCACGTATAGAATGCTCCCCCCTTCTTGGGGAGGGGGAAAAGGCAACAACAGTAAGAGACTTCAAGGAATCCCCGGATAAGCACATAGACTCCTTAAGAAGGAGCGAAGAGGAAGACAGAGATCAGCTGAGGCCTGTGGCGGTACAACTGGAATTAAATTGGGCAGAGATGGGATGGGATGGGCCTTAGTATCCTTATCTGCTATCAGATTCTCCATTGCTATGATAGGCTAAACTGCACCCTTTATTCCTGCCAACAAGTACAGGGCTTGCAGTTCCTGTCAGCCAGGGGAGGTTTCTACCCTCTGCTACTCAGGATTAGGGTTGACAACTTTTCCACAGACCAGGACTGGACACTTGAGGACCAAGGGCGGAGTGGGGTGTCCGCACCTCATTTGCATATATTTCAGATTCTGCCACTTGGAACCCATTTGGTGTTAGGCCTACACTATAACGCATGTTGGGTATGGACTTGGACCTCAGAAAGCAATGAGTATACTGAATTATAATTACAGTATAGTAAACCTCTCATATCAAAACAGCACTTAAAGCCAGCACTCAAACAATAACTACCCTAACTATGAAAAAAGGCAACACCGCAAATACTACACCAGGCCCTAAAACACAAATACATCTCCTATTACGAAAACAGAAAAGCCAGGCTGCTATTGAACTCTACACAGAAACTACACACTGGCAGAATATCTCACTTCGGCCTCAATGCAGAATGCAGACAGACCCTCACCAAATACAGAATAAAGAAATCATAAAGTATAAACAGAAACTTGCAGACAAAAACTGAACTGGAAACTGCAACAAGCCACACTCTATATGTAGTGTAACAATGGAAAAACAAAGCATCATCATGCTTCATCAAACAAAAAAATTAAATATATACCAATCATAATAGTAAAAAGAATACATATTTCAAAATAGCTTATGAATAGAACATTAAAAATTAATATAAAATTTGTTTATAAATTTCACAAACACCAATAAAATATTTCAAAATAGCAGTCATCAAATAATATCCAATAATTAGAATTAAGGATTAAAAAAAATTCTCTTTCTATACCTGAGAATTTTAAATTTCTAGTCACCCTGCAATTGTTGTGGACTGTTATGGGACAGGAGGGAGGGAAGGTGAAGGGGCCGCATAAACCTTCTGCTCTGTTAAACACACAGGTTCATTCTCTCTCGTACTAACAGACACACTCTTCCACATGCTCCCTCTCTCACATATGCTGCCACATGCTCTCATTCACACACACACACACTCCCTCTCACATGCATTCTCACTTACACATGTACACACATGCTCTCACATATGCACTCACTGACACACACATGCTGCTGTCACTGACACATATGCTCCCTCACATATGCTTTCATTAGCATACATGCTCACATTTGCATTCCCTGACACACACACACACATGCTGTCATTCACATATACTCTGACACATACATGCTCTCACTGACACACACGCTCACTCACATACACACACAAGTTCACATATGCTCTGACACACAAAACTGCTTGTGCTGGTGACTCAGGAAGCTCCCTTTTTTACCTCAAAGATCTTCAGCAACGTATGCCTCTTGAAGAAGTATCTCAGTAACGCATCAGTGTTGCGCAGACAGGCAGGCCATGGTGTGAGGCAAGAGGGAACCTTGTGTTATTCACTCGTGCTCCCTGGGGTCCCTGCCTGCAACAGCAGTAGTAGCAGCAGCAGATTGTACACTCTGGGTTACCTCAGGGCTGTTGCAGTGCACAGAGACTGGTGCTGATTACCGGCACACCCAAAAGCTACAGGGTCACAGGAACGCGGTGGGTCTGTGTGCTGAAAAGATTTTTTTTTTTTTTAACTTCAGATGGCATCTCTGGGGAGGGGAACTGGCCAGCCCGGGCGGGGGAACAAAAGGACTTATTTTCCATCAGCCATACTTACCGGGCTTGTAGTAACTCGGAGTTGGGGAGTGGGAATGGGAGACTCTAGGCCTGGGCTCATCTTATGCTGTTTGCTGTAGTTCCAATATTTCCGAGAAGGGCCTTTAGTCCTGCCCCTCTCAGAAATATCGGAACTACAACTCTAGAGATGCTGTGCAAGTAACTCTAGGATTGGCTCAGTTTGCCCCTGAGGTCCCCTGGATCCTGTCAGCAACCCTCCTAGTGATGGTTTAGTCCAAAAACACAATAAACCATCAGACCCATAGACCATCAGGAAATTCACTTTCATAAAATTATGTTGCAGTAGTTGTCCACAACATGAAGCTTTTGCATATTTGCATTTGTGGGATTAATTATTGTAATTCTGCCTTGGAATTTATGCAAATCCCAAGTGCAGGAAGGCTGAAATTTGCTCCCTGCCTGGCAGCTCCTGGAGCAGCAGTGACAGGCTCCAGGCTCGGCTGAAGGCATATGACTGGTAGACTGCAATGGGCCAGAAGAATTCAGAGAATTATAATCACTGAGAAATTTAAGATAAAAAGAGAGGCACAGAGTTTATTTCGTCTCTTGCACCTTCCTGCTGTGTGCACTGTATGTCATCTGTAGAAAGACGTGCAGGCCACAAGCTTGCTATATTCAATAAGTGGTAGGTACCAGTCATGGCTTTTTTACTAACAGAGCACCACTCTGGAATCAAGAAATTGAGCCTGAGCAGAGACCCTCTGCATGCAAGTGTGTCTAGAGTATGTTTGCATAGCGAAATTCCCCATGCTCCCTAAAGCTACACACCATGCTGCTAATGGAGAACAGACACTGAACAGAATAATGAAATTTCTAAGGATGGAAGTCTCCCCAGAGTGCAGCCAGTTTAAACTAATTAAGAACAAAGCAATAAACGTTTAAATAAACTTGATACTGAAGCTGTAAATTCACTTTTTGCTCACTAATACGGTAAATGCTTAAAGCGTGGTAGAGGCTGTAATCCAGGAGCTGCAAACATTTACCATCCCCTTCAGCGCTATTATTACTTCTTGATAAGAGATTGAATGGAGAAAAAACTAAATTAAGTTTGGCCTGGGTCAGTCTGAAGATTGGGAACCACAAGGCTGGAAGAGAGCCTGATTCATTGAGCTCTCTTCCCTAGATACAGAATGAGAGAAGAGCCTTAGTGAATCAGGCCCTGCATGTGGCTCTTCACTGACTTCATTTATACATATAATTGTTAATTAAAACATAAAATGAGATGGAATTAAGGGTTAAATGTTAAGATTACAAGCTTTTCAGTCATGGCAAGTGAAGGAGGCTGAAAAACCATGGGTTAGATGAATGGAGACCATAGGTCATAACTAACTTTTGGATCCTTAAAAGAGGTGGTCTTCATCCCATTCCCAGTTCTCTCTACTTCATGACCTACCACTGGTGCAGGTCCAGAGAGAATTGCCATTTTCTTTCTAGTGAGGCCTGTCTCACAAACCCATTAGCACTTCTGGGCAGTCTCATATCAAGACTGTTGGAGGACTGATAGCAAAAGGTCACTGTTGCATTTGGCCAGTTGTGGATCCGACCCATGATGGGCTGATCTTACCTTCTGCCTCAAGTTAAGAGCATAAGAAATTGCCGTACTGGGTCAAACCAAAGGTCCATCAAGCCCAGCATCCTGTCTCCAACAGTGGCCAATCCAGGCCATAAGAACCTGGCAAGTACCCAAAAACTAAGTCTATCCCATGCTACTGATGCTAGTAATAGCAGTGGCTATTTTCTAAGTCAACTTGATTAATAGCAGGTAATGGACTTCTCCTCCAAGAACTTATCCAATCCTTTTTTAAACACAGCTACACTAACTGCACTAACCACATCCTCTGGCAACAAATTCCAGAGTTTATTTGTGCATTGAGTGAAAAAGAATTTTCTCCGATTAGTTTTAAATGTGCTACAAGCTAACTTTATGGAGTGTCCCCTAGTCCTTCTATTATCCAAAAGAGTAAATAACCGATTCACATTTACCCGTTCTAGACTTCTCATGATTATAAGGATCCCTATCATATCCCCCCTCAGCCATGGCAGGCCCCCAAACGAAAATGCAGCAGGCTGCCACACAGGCCTGACACACTGCACTAGGGACACCGCTTAACCGAGTGAGCCATCCCTAGGCAAGCGTGTGTGTGACTCAGCCCCATTTAAAGGGCCTGCAGCAGGAAAACCACTGTGGTACCCTCAGATGACAACACATGCTCTCCATTATTTAAGGCCTGCTCAGACTGGCCTCAGATGCCTCGGCAATAGGTCAAACTCTTCTGAGTAGCTGATTGCTTCGCTGTTCCTGGTTCCTGATCCTGCTTCTGTTCCAGTGCTTTGTCTTCGTGTTCCTGGTTCCTTCCTGTGTCTTCAGAGTTCCTCGTCCTTTCTCAGTGTCTTCCTGCTGTTCTGTCTTGCCTCCTTCCCCTTGGATTGACTTTTTGGCTTGACCTCTGTTTGGATCCCCAGTTTGTCTTCATTTGGATTCCTGGCTTGACCTCAGACTGCATCTTGACCACGCTGCCTTCTGCCCGCCTTGTGACCTCTGCTTGCTCTTCATCTTGCTGTACTCCACCTGCCCTTGACCTTGGTCTGCTCATCTCTGCTGTCTGCTGCCTGCCCCAACCTCTGCTTGGACTTTTACTTTCTGCCTGCTGGCCACAACCTCTTCTGTGACAGATTATTTTCTTCACAGAGTCCCACACCTACGTCCAGCCAGCCACGGCATTCAACCTAAGGGGAATGAGGGCTGGTATTGGTGAAGTTCCTGTTGGGCCTCTGCTCCAGCCAGCTCCACCTGCCGATGGTGAGGACCTGCAGGGCTCCTCTCTGTGGGTAGCATTAACTTCACTGTTGTCCCAAGGGTCCACTTCCACAACAGATTGCAAAGGCCATGGACCCAGCGGATCTCTCGAGCCTCCATGCCATTCCCGGCCTGGCACAGAATATTCAGCAGCAGCAGCAACATTTCCTCAAGCTCTTGGCAGGTTCCATGGAGTGGCTCAGCGCTCACCTTGACGCAACTGCAGAATCCACAGTCTCTATGCGTTCTGCAGTACCGTTGGTTCCAGTGGTGGCGCCATGGTATGTCTCCTGGTTCCTCCCCAGTATGCGGGAGATCCGAAACTATGTCATGGATTCTTGAATCAGTGCTTTATGCATTTTTCGCTTCAGTGAGAGCAATTTCCCAGCGACACCATCAAGACCACATTTATACTCTCCCTTCTGGATGGGAAGGCCTTGGTCTGGGCCTCTCCCTTGTGGGAGCGTGGGGATGCATTGCTATAGGACTTGCAAAAATTCGTCAAGGCCTTCAAACTGGTTTTTGAAGGCTGGCCACGGTAGGATCAGACCTCCTACATCTCCAGCAGGGCAATCGGCCATTAATGGACTACACCATCGAATTCCGAACCTTGGCCACTGAGATGAACTTGAGGGAGGACAGCCTCTGGAGTATCTTTTTAGAAGGGCTGTGCTCTTGGGTAAAGGACAAACTAGCTACGCGGAAACTTCCTGAGTCTCTGGATGCGCTCATTGACTTGGACAGGAGAATCGACCGCCACCTCCAGAACAGATCCAAGAGCTGCGACCACTGAGAAGGCAAGTGGTACTAGCTCATCCTTTTCATGCCCCCTCTCTGCAGTACCAGCAATGGCCCCTACTGCTGCCCGGGCTAAGGAATTTATGCAGCTAGGACAAAGTCACCTCTCTCTGGAAGGGAAGCTCTGCCGCCGCCGCAACCTGGAACTCTGCTACTACTTGCTGGGTCCGGGCACCAGTTGGCACACTGCCCTCAGAAGCCGGGAAACTAGCAAGCCTAGGAGCTAGTGGGGAGATGATCCTAGGCTTTACCACTCCTGCTCCCCAAATCACCCTCCCAGTGTCTATTGCAGTAGGCAATCATGAGTTCCCCACTCTAGCGCTGGTTGACTCAGGCACCGGGGGGTACTTTATTATGAAGGTCCTTGTGGACCATCTAAAGCCTTATGTGGTTCCTCAAAAGACACCATTAGTTATCTCCTCCATACATGGAGAGCCGCTTCCCGGCCAGATCACCACCACCATGGCCCCCCAGCACCTCTGCACAGGCATTCTGCACGTGGAGAGTATAGTCTTCCACATCATTGACAAGGCTGTCCATCCCATCATGTTGGGGCTACCCTGGCTGCAGCTCCACTCTCCTCACTTTGACTGGGGCTTGCTTCAGCTAACGAGCTGGGGGGCCCATTGCCATGATTCCTGCCTTCAACGAATCAAGTCTCCACCGACTTTGCCTCTGGCAGTGACCTTGTTGGGACTGCCTCCTCAGTATACTGAATACGCAGATATGTTTTCCAAAAGATAAGTGGAGATGCTGCCTTCCCACCGAACATTCGACTGTGCCATTAATCTGCTGCCTGGCACTAACCCCCCACAAGGAAGGGAATATCCTTTGTCAGTTTCAGAGACCGCACCTATGTCAAAGTATATAAAGGAGAACCTTGACCGAGGTTTCATTAGGCCCTCCATATCCTCCTTTGAGACGAAGTTCTTCTTTGTGTCCATAAAAGACAGTTCTTTACGCCCTTGCATAGATTACCAGGGGCTGAACTCCGTAACAAAGAAAGACCATTATCCACTCCGCTTATCTCCAAGCTCTTTGACCGCCTCCAGGGGGCTAGAGTGTTAATGATGTTGGACCTCCTTGGGGCCTACAATCTAATTTGAATAAAACCAGGCGATGAGTGGAAGATGGCGTTCAACATGCAGGAAGGCCACTATGAATATCTGGTCATGCCCTTTGGCCTGTGTA
This sequence comes from Rhinatrema bivittatum, assembly GCF_901001135.1. Lineage (NCBI taxonomy): Eukaryota > Metazoa > Chordata > Amphibia > Gymnophiona > Rhinatrematidae > Rhinatrema > Rhinatrema bivittatum. The sequence goes on from NC_042619.1 coordinate 257,390,551, forward strand.
ACACCCCTGCAGTATTCTAAAACATGATGAATGAAAGCTTCAGAGACCTTCTGTACATCTGTGTTGTGGTGTACCTCAACGATATCCTCATCTTCTCAAAAGAACTCAGGCCTCATCATCAGTATATTTGCCAAGTCCTCCAGAGGCTATGGGCAAATAAATTATATGTGAAGCTGGAAAAGTGCCTCTTCGAAAGGAGAGCCTACCCTTCCTAGGATACATCGTTTCAGTAGAGGCTTCTATATGGATCCGAGAAGGACAAGTGTATCCAGGACTGGTCACAAGCTTCTGGCCCCACTTGCAGAGGTTTTTGGGCTTTGCAAACTACTACCGGCACTTCGTCCCCAATTATTCCTGGATCGCAGCCCCACTCACGGCACTCACCTGAAAGGGAGCCAGTACCAAGGCTTGGCCCTCCTGAAGCGGGTCACTGCTTTTCTAGAGTTGAAGAAGGCTTTTCTCCGGGAAACTGTGCCTCCATTCATCTGGATTCCACAAGTCCGTTCCTCTTGGAAGTCAATGCCTCCTCCTTAGCCAGTATTCCAGTATGGGGGTCTATGCTCCTCCTCCTTCTCACGAAAGTTCTCTTCTGCCAAGTGGAACTATGGAGTTGCTTGGCCATCAAGCTCACACAATAGTGGTTGGAGGGTGCACAAACACTGGATTACGATATATACTAACCATAAGAACTTGGAACATCTTCACCATGCACAACATCTGAACCCATGTCAAGCCCGATGGTCCCTGTTCTTCGCACGTTTGACTTTGAAGTGATGAGTACCGGCCCTGCATCCAAGAATGTTCGGGGAGGACGCCCATCTCCCCAATCTTTTGAGGCAGAAGACATGCCTGATCTTCCCAGGTACATTATCGATCCGGGCCCGGACCCTCTTGGCTTCTTCTGTGACTATCTCTCCAGGGAAGATGGTCATTCCACACCAGCTCTGAAAGAAAGTTTTGAATGGTCCCACTACTTCTGTATGCAGGTCACCCTGGACAGACTCTCACGCTGCTCCAGCAATATTACTGGCTACAAGACAGGAAACAGAGAGTAGGATTAAATGGACAATTTTCTCAGTGGAAGAGAGTGGACAGTGGAGTGCCTCAGGGATCTGTATTGGGACCCTTACTTTTCAATATATTTATAAATGATCTGGAAAGAAATATGACGAGTGAGATAATCAAATTTGCAGATGACACAAAATTGTTCAGAGTAGTTAGATCACAAGCAGATTGTGATAAATTGCAGGAAGACCTTGTGAGGACTGGAAAATTGGGCATCCAAATGGCAGATGAAATTTAATGTGGATAAGTGCTAGGTGATGCATATAGGGAAAAATAACCCATGCTATAATTACTCAATGTTGGGTTCCATATTAGGTGCTACAACCCAGAAAGAGATCTAGGCGTCATAGTGGATAACACATTGAAATCGTCGGTTCAGTGTGCTGCTGGCAGTCAAAAAAGCAAACAGAATGTTGGGAATTATTAGAAAGGGAATGGTGAATAAACCGAAAATGTCATAATGCCTCTGTATTGCTCCATGGTGAGACCGCACCTTGAATACTGTGTACAATTCTGGTCGCCGCATCTCAAAAAAGATATAATTGCGATGGAGAAGGTACAGAGAAGGGCTACCAAAATGATAAGGGGAATGGAACAGCTCCCCTATGAGGAAAGACTAAAGAGGTTTGGACTTTTCAGCTTGGAGAAGAGACGGCTGAGGAGGGATATGATAGAGATATTTAAAATTATGAGAGGTCTAGAACGGGTAGATGTGAATCGGTTATTTACTCTTTCGGATAGTAGAAAGACTAGGGGGGCATTCCATGAAGTTAGCATGGGGCACATTTAAAACTAATCGGAGAAAGTTCTTTTTACTCACGCACAATTACACTCTGGAATTTGTTGCCAGAGGATGTGGGTTAGTGCAGTTAGTATAGCGGGTGTTTAAAAAAGGATTGGATAAGTTCTTGGAGAAGAAGTCCATTACCTGCTATTAAGTTCACTTAGAGAATAGCCACTGCCATTAGCAATGGTAACATGGAATAGACTTAGTTTTTGGGTACTTGCCAGGTTCTTATGGCCTGGATTGGCCACTGTTGGAAACAGGATGCTGGGCTTGATGGACCCTTGGTCTGACCCAGTATGGCATTTTCTTATGTTCTATGTTCTTAAAAGGATGTCAGGGCCCACGTGGACTCTTGTCCTACCTGCGCACAGCAAAAACCTTTGGTGGGACGATCCTGGGGGCTGTTACAGCTGTTGCTGGTCTCCAGGGAACCCTGGACCCATCTGTCCACTGACTTGTGGTGGACCTTACCCTCTCTAACAGCTGCAGCACTATTTGGGTCATTATCGACCGATTCTCCAAGATGTCTTCTGTCAGCCTCAGGGGGTGGAAAAATGAATCCACTTGCTCACATTCTTATCTTGTTTTGTTATTCGTCTGGGACAGCTCTATATCTTCACTCCAGAAGAATAACAAAACAAGATAAGAATGTGAGCAAGTGGATTCATTTTTTTCCCCCTGAGGCAGACAGAAGTTCGAAACCTGATATCGTGTTGGGGTTGGATCGGACATTTGTTGACAAGTAAGTGTGAGATGCTCATTTGAAAAGGAATTTTGTTCTGTAAATGTGTGGGACTGTTTTTAGTGATTTCTAAATATTTTTGGTGATTTCTAAAGAATTTTGAAAAAATACAAAATAACATAAAAACATATATAGATAGGATTAAATAAAGAAAAGTGGACTTTCCTCCTGAATTGGCTCTTTTATAAAACTGAAGAGCTTAGGGTTGTCGGTCCCACATAAATGTCTACATAAAAAGAGTTTTTTACATAAGGTATGAGTTTATAGATGATCAAGTTATATGACCAGTTGATCAATTTTGTTTTTGTGAGTTTATATGACTGTGTGGGTCTCTGGAATACGTTTGTTGTTGGGGCTTTTGTGAATTGATTGGATCATTTGTGATGGTACCACCACTTTCCATCTCCCCACTAACCTCTTGCATCATCACCTTACCTTCTCTGCCCCTCCCTAGCATCATTACCTTCTCTTCAGTCCCACCCCTTGACATCACCGCAATCCCTTCCCTCCTCCCTCCTCCCTCCTCCCTCCTCCCTCCTCCCCATCCCAAACCCCAGCATCACCACTTTCCTTTCCTTCTCAGCCCCCCCTGGCATCACTACCTTCCCTCCTCCCCATCCCAGCAACACCATTTCCCTTACATCTCCTCCCCTTCCCCGAAGCATCACCATTTTCTCTTTCCTTCCTTCCTTCCTCTCTTTCATCATCTTCTTCATTGAACGAGCAGAGATCCATACCTGCGCTGCTACTGCTTCCTCCTCCTCTATTGGCTTCCCACTGAAGTTGGAACCATGTGGATCTCAGTACTCTCACAAGACCTACTGGCCTGATCCAGTTCTGTCTTCACCTGGAAGCAGGAGAAAGCAGAAGATAAGAAGCGCTGCTCACAGACTCCCTCGTGCTGGTGGGATGGGATGGGCAGAGCCGGGCTTCTTAATAGGCAAACTAGGCAGTCACCTAGGGTACCAGCCATTAGGGGGCGACAAAGAGCAGCCATGTGGGGCCACAAGCGGAGCCCATCCTGCTCATGGCCGAGAAGCAGAGTCGGCCACGAGTGGTGCCTCTGTGTGTGTACAAGAGAGCAATGGTGTAAGTGAGAGAGGATGAGTCTGTGTAAGGATGTTTGTGTAATGAGACAAGGCACTTAAGTGTGTGTAAGAGAGGGGAGCCTGTCCTGAGTGAATGAGGTCAGAGCCGGAGCCTGGACCAGGGGTGGGGAGGAATACAAGGCAGAGGTTGCCTAGTGGCGCCTAATACCCTTGCACCGGCCCTGAGGCTGGGGAAGGAAAGGGGAGTGATTTGAATTTCCAGTCTCAGTTCTGGGTTGCATGCTCCAGAGAGCCAGGAAATGACAAGCAGTCTGCAACAGAAAGCCAAGGAAGCAGACCACATCCATTCAAAGGAAAGGAATGGATCTTAAATATATTCCCAACCTGTCTCTTGGTAACAAATTAGACTTGTCACAATCTCCAAACTCTCTGAGTGAGCAAATTAACAATGTTAATGATCTGCGGTTCTGGCAGGATGGAGCGGAGGGGGGCTTCAGGTCATTGGGGGATATGGAAGACTGTGGTGTTGGAGAGGAGAAGGGTTGTTTTTATTTGTTTAATGATGATTGCTTGGCTCACAAATTTGAATAATCAAAAATATCCTCATTCCTCTGGAGAAATGCCCCTATAGTATTGCTGATTCAGCATCGCTCAAGGGGATGTGCATGCAGTCTGTTCTGAGCGTGGATGTAATTTGTAAACGAACAGGTTTTGTTTTTTGGGAGGGAGAGCATTTCTGAGGTATAATTGCACTTATGCATTGTACAGTGCTATGCAGATGTATTCATTCTATGTTAGTGTAAACTTCCCTCCTTGGGGGAGAGGGGGGGCCACATTACCCAGCCCCAGAGAGCCACTGGGCACTCAAACAGGTGGGGGGAAGAAACATGGGTTCTGTGGAATGGGAGCAGGAATACTCCTGAAGGGCCACCAAGAGGATTTCACAGCCCAAACTAGAAAGTATGATCCAAACCAGAGAAAGTTTACTGGAAAAACAAATGGCAGTTTCAGCAGATACCAAACAAAGCCCAAAAAATACAATAGTCAGAAAAAGAAGAATCTCCAAACCAGTGGTGCAGCTATTGTTCTTATTTACCTTAAGTTTTCTCACTCACTGAAAGCAGCACTCTTTCTCCCTCAGGCCATCTGTTGTTTAGCCCAAAGAAAAGGAATATCATCCTTCCTGAAATTTCTTAAAAGAGAAAATACTCACAAAGGAGGAACCCGACGGCAGTGTGAACGGTCACGTATTCCCGTTGCTCTCCACTTACCGATTCTTTGTAGAGGTTCCTACTCTCAATGCCTCACAAAATGAAGGGGAAGTGAGGGTGTATCCTTCCAAACTTAATTCTCCGGGATCAATGGACCATCCCTGAATACGCCATTTCCATCACCGATTTGCGGGCTTCAAGCCCATTGGTGAGACGGAGGGAGGAGCTCTGTTATGCTTGGTGAAGTGCCTCTCAGCCCACCTGAAAATGATCCCGCTGTTTTCATTATCCCAGACAAACGCCGAAAGACTGGGGGCGCGTGCTGATGACTTCACCGCCATGCCTTGTGTGGAAGGCGCTGTTGGCTCTTTCACTTGGAAAGGGGCTGAGATCCACGCCATTGCGACATCTTCAAACATCATCTGAAGAAGACAGCGCTGCTGTTCTGGACTCAACTCCTTTGAGGGCTGAAGTCGTCCGGAAGGTGAGCAGTCTGTTTTTGAGGGTTCCCCCTTTGATTTACAAACTGGTGGTGGTTACCCTTGATTCTCTCTGGGAATTGATAGCAGGACTGTCCCAAACCTTTAGAGTTCATTCTCAGTGGTTGGAGGCAGTTTCCTTAAGTTGGAGAAGGTTGCCTTGGACGATCAGAACATCTTGCAGGAGCAGTCAGTGCCTTTGCATTCCCTGGAGAGTGATGTGGAAGGCATATAGAGTGTAAATGCTGCCATAATTCAAGAGCGTCATTTCCTCTCCAGGAGAATGGAAAAGTTTGGAAAAATCAAGTCAGACATTTGATTTTGAGACTGAGGGAGAGGGAAGAGGGGTGAGGTGAGAGGGGTAAAGAGGGGAAGGAAAAGGGAAGAGGATGTGAGTAAGTGGGGAAGGGTAAGAAGATGTGGGTTAATGAGGTAGGAAGGGAAAGTGGATTCAGGTGAACCACCACCAGGTGTGCAATGGGGAGGCCAAGCCTCTCCCATAGAAAAAGAAGAATGGGGCACTGTAGGAGCACAGCCACTGACTGGGAGGCAACGTCACACCAAGAAAGACCTAGCTGGACCAAAGCAGGTGAGGAAGAGAAGGGATGGGAAAGGTTGGGATGAGAGAGTAGAGGAAGAAATGAGGGAGAAAGAAAGGGATGGCGTGAGGTGGATGGGAGGGGAAGGGAAGGAAGTGAATGAAAGATGGTGTGAAAGGGGGAGGGAAAGATGGATGGAACAAAGAGCAGGGTTGTGGAGTGGGGGAGAGAAAAGGAAGGGAGGAGGATGAATGAAGGTAAGGGATGGGATGGATGGGGTCTCACATATGGAGGGTGGAGGTAGCGGTGATAAAGGATGAGACCCAGAGGAGGCCACTGCAGAAGAAAGAAAGGAAGGAAAGAGAGAGAGGGCCAGCAGCAGTGAAGAAATAAAGGTGAGAGAGAATCCCTGAGCTGTGGTAGCAGAGAAAGAAAAACTGGAGGCCTTGAACATGAGGAAGGTGTGTGTGTGTGTGTGTGTGTGTGTTGTGTGCAAGAGCATGTGTAGCAGGGACGCGTGGGAAGAAAAGGACATGCTGTACTGAAGAGCAGTGGCAGCATTGGCCTCAAGCAGCAGCGCAGGAATGGAGCAAAATCAGAAGCAGCCAGCGATCAGCAAGGGAGACAGCAGCGTGGGGGTTGGAGGGGTTGGAGGAGGCTGCTGCAGCTACCATTTATGATCTGGGGAAGAAAAAGAGTGGGAGTGAAACAGTCAACCAGCCAGTGTATAAGTGAGAGAGAGAGCATGTGTGCAAGTGAGAAAGAGAGAACATGCACGTGATTGAAAGTCTGTGTGTAAGAGAGAGAGAGAAATCATTGTGTGATTGAGAGACTGGCCAGGAAGGTGACATGTATGTATGTGTGTGTGAGAGAGACTGGTCTGTGAGAGACAGAAACTGGTCCTGAAGGTGTGACTGGAGAGGAGAGAGGAGAGAGAGAGAGGTGAGAGATTTTATATATATATATATATATATATATATATATATATATATATACTGGCTGTGGTCCCTAAGGAAGAGGACCATGAGTCAGAGCTTCAGCAGCCACTGCTGCTACTGGTGAGTGCTATTGGCCTGCAAGGGAAAGAGTAGGAGAGTTGCTAGAGAGGATAAGTAAAGGTGGCTTTTAAGATCATTTTTCTTGATTGACTGCCACTTTAATTATTGGGTATCATTGATGTGTCTGCGTTTTGAAATATTTTATTAGTGTTTGGATAATTTTTAATAATTTTTAAGTGTTTTAATTGTTAGATGTTGTTCTGTTCATCAGCTGTTTTGAAACATTTATTAGTATAGTTTTAACAATTATTTCTGTTGTGGGGCTCTAAAGCAGTTTAGCTTGTTCTGTTTCCTACCTGGAGGTACATTGGTGTTTAGGGCCTGGTTAATATTTGTAGTGCTGCCATTTCATACGTAGGGTTGTTCTATTTGAGTGCATGCCATAATGCAGGTGTAACTTTGTGTGGATTACTTTGTGTGCACTATTGCAGATCCTGGGAGTATGTTAGGTTTCTCCAAGATTGCACTGCATGTAGAGTGGCTTTTTTTGGGTTTCCATTCCAGTTTCTGTCTCTATTTGTAATTTGTGGTCTTTCTGTACTAGGTGAAGGTCAGATCTGTGTGTGTGTGAGAATGAGGTGAGGTATTTAATTAGCATGGCTAGTAAAATACCTCACCTTCAGGCCGACACAATAAAGTGTGCCCGGCCTAGTGTGCCGTTTTATGCAATTTGGACGCACATTTTCAGTCCAACACTATATGAATATCAGATAAATCCAGCATAGTTAACTATTACCCCCACTGCAGAGAAGGGTGCTGGCTGACCTCCTGTTTTCTTTGCATTGGAAACTTAACTCCTAATCCGAGTTGGGGAACAATTTCCAGGACTAATGTTGGTCTATGGATGGAAGTGACATTCTGGTGCTAGGACCTATGTACATAAATCATGTTTTCCAAGCATAAAATATCATTTATGAGCAGAAAGCAGTTTTTTGTGCATGTAACTCATACTTCATACGTGAAAAACACAAATGTGCATATAAACCATGTTTTCTGTGAATAAAATAAGTCATGCTTTGCTGTGTGCTAAAAACCTTTTCTTGTGCACATAACTCCCGATGCATTAGCATACCATCAGCTTACTGCAGCAGGAGTCAATAAAACTCTGCGCTGAATTTCGGTGCACAGCTTTAAACGCTTAGCTTTTTGCATCAGCCCCTAAGGGGATTGATTTACTAAGGCTTTTCTTCCCCATTCAGTGTCTGTCTATAAGAAACAGCTTAGGGGCAATAGAAGGCAAAATGACTTGTTCAAGGCCACAAGGGGGCATCAGTGGGAAAGGCAAGATTTGAACCCTGGCTTCAGCCCACTGTGCTAACTCGCTAGGCCACGCTGCACTGTAGAATATTGCGGCATCATATTTATGCTGTTACCTCAGCGATGCATGACTCCCATGCACCATCCTGAGCAAACAGCAAACTTTTCACTCAACTCCTGACCTTCGTATAACATAACCTCATTAATCACAACAACCAGCCAGAGAGCTGGGTAGGGACAAAGTCTTTTATAAACTCATGAAGTGCATTTCTGAAGCCAAGATATGTATATTATCTAGGGGTCCTCCGACAAAACTGACAGCCTCTGGGAAGAGTAGAAGAATGCGCCTGGATTCCACCAGATGCAAAAATGATTAAACTTGAGGCGAGGAACAATTGTCAGATTGGTTTGCCCTCACCTTCTCTCAGGGTATTCATGCCACAGATAACTGCATACCCTCCTTTTAAGTGCCAACTAAAAACATTGTAAAGAGAAGCTAGGTTACCCCATAACTTATTTAAACTGTTAGCAAGAGTCTGAAATAAATTCATTTTGGGTGGTCCAAAAGCTGGATGGGAGAGTGGTGCCTAACTCTAAAAAAGAGAGCACATTTAAAAAGAATGCCTGATGGGACATACATTCCTTTACACTACAGTCAAGGTCAAGTTTAGCCTTCCTACATTTTATAATATACATTTCATTGAATTCTGTGGCCAATGTATTGTGGACTGCAGGCCCTGATACATTTTATTGTCCCAAGATGTAAAAGAGAACACCCCGGTGACAAATCCCGCACCCCCATACTACCACCACTACCGCTACCCCCATCATATTACAGAACTGCTGATTCCCTTCTAAAGGCAGCAAATATTCAATTCCTTACAGTAAAATTTGCAGGGAAACAGGACTGATTCGCTGATCCTTCCCCCATCCCTCATGTTTCTAGAAGCTGGATGTTATATTTCAATAGAGTAAGGAAGAAGGAACAGCAGAAATAAAAGAAAACCTGGAAATACTAAAACCTTCTAAGGTGGGAACATAACAGGGATAGGTTGTTCTCCTTAAAAAAAAAAAAAAGGCAAGAAGTCAACTTTTACCTCCAGGCACCTCCACAGCTTCTTTGATTCCTTCCTTCTGCTTTTTGCCAGCAGTTTTTCTACTGCAAAAACTTCCTGCTTGTCTTTGTCTAAGTCAGTGGGGAAACCAGCAAGTTCACTCCCTCCCCCAGCAGCCTCACCCGCTCCCTTTCTGTCACTTGCTGGTGGTCAGTTCATCATACAGTGCGCCCATATACTCGCCTTGCAATCAACAGGACTCTAGCAGAGAAACCTGTGCACGCTACACCAAAGATATTTCTAGGGTGTTACTACACTGACACTAATTATCGCAAACTGAACAGGGCATGGCCTGAGAAAATAGGACATTAATATCCAAGATATGTCCTCTGCCTGTGCAACCTGCACTTTCCCTGTAAATAAATATTTGCAGATCTCTGAGTTTGTTAATAGCCAGCTCTTGTAAACTGTACAAATTTGTAGTGTTTATGTATACATATTCACAGTATTAACAGTCTCTGAACGAGAACTGTTAATATGCCCTGGGGTGAGAGATCTCCAGCTTCCTTTAGCTCTTAACTCCTTCCTCTCAGCCAGTGTTACTGAACTATTAATTATGAATAGGATGTGGTATATAAGGATCCTGAAGAGCCACTGGGTGAGGCAACGTTTACATGGGAAAAGAGTCTGAGCATTTACATCACTTATCAGGACAGACACAAGGTTGTCTGCCATGTCTCTTTCAGTATCCGGGGAACCTATATCATTCCTCATAAAGGAAGCCGCATATTGTCAATTAGGAAACCAATAAAATGGCAAGAAACAGGTTTTTAAAAGCTCCCCATACACTTATTCCACCTTAAGGCACCCGTGTCATCATCATTAACCTACCAGACTGCTCCATCTGCACGAAACATCCTAAAGCGATTAGGTAGCCACAGGTGAAACCAGAAAGTAGAAATGTAGTAGCCTTGTGACAGCCCACAAAATTAGCTGAAAGAAAACTAATGTTGTGGGGGAGAGATGATGTCTTTCTGGGCTATAATGATCAGGACACCTAAGGATTGCTTCATTTGTCTGAAAAAGGAACCTCAATAGTCTAAGCATGGATTTTACATCTGAGGTCTAAAAAACTATCCTACAAAATCTTATGTGTTTGCTCTTCTTGTTTTTATAATTTTATGGATGTTATTTTATTGTAAACTGCTCTGATAGCTTCTCTTATTGTGGCGGTATGCACATTTTAAAATAAATAAACAAATAAATATAAGGGTGGGGTTATGGGTAGGGAAAGGGATGTTGTATTGTACAAATGTAAATTTTTTCAGATTGTGTTCTTATGTCCATGAAGGCTGAGAAGACTAAACCACTACCAGGTTGCTTGTTGCATTGTCTTTAAAAAAAAAAAAAAAAATGTGAACATAATAAATAAATAAATAGATGCATTACAATTTACTGAGGGTCTGATGTAATAACATGGGCAAGGCAGGATACATGACATTCTCTCCTCTCTCCCTGCCCCAAAAAACATAGGACTCACATTGGGAATTAACATAGCTGTATTAGCAACATCATATCCGAGCCTTAACAAACATAAAACTGCACCCCTCCCTTTAACCACCATGCCACTATATGCACCGGCCACCGCTTACCAGTCCTTCCCGCCTCATCCCAGCAGGAAGAACCAGCAGCCGAATTCTGGGATCACCCTGCAAAACTGCCACGTGTAGCAGCCCCCCCCCCCAGTTAACACGCACCCTCACTAGGTCCCCCCACAGGTGGGAAACAATTCATCTAACAATCAAACAGGCTCAGCATCCTCGGTAATCCTTGTTCTCCACAAACTGTGGCCCATTTTCCCTTACATCAAAACCTTTCCAATGCCTCTTGGAGCACGTTGTTAAACAAGTCAATGTCCATGTTGGACAGATGTACTCTAACTGACCTACAAAGCCCTGAACATGCCTAATCCCAAAACCCACCTGTTTATTAACTTTAACTCTGCGCTTCCAAAGGGGCTGATCTGAAACTTCCACCTGATCACAATATCCGACCATCCAAAACCGAGTGTTCGGCAATATGTTCATCAGAGACCCACAATTAACTCCCTACTTGACCACACCCCCCAAGCCATTACCCCTCCCAAGAGCACAATGAGAGCTTTAGGAGCATGTCAACTCTTCATTAAGTCCAAGAAGACCGCAATAACTGGTTCCAGACCAGCAAATATGCCATCCGCCGATGTCAAGCCCAGATGCTCACCATAGCCAAGTAAACAAATGAGTGGCCCACAACCCAAGCACATCCGTGTTTGATGCAACTCGCCTGTAACCCTGGAAGAAACAAACATAATCAAAGTTAACCACTCTTTCCCCTTCTACATGACCCTTCTTCGTAATAAGTTTACCTCCCTATTCTAATGTATGAAGCAACTGCCTTGGACTGCCACCATCCAATACTTGGATTTGCTCCTCTGACATCCCTGCTTTCGCTGCACTATTAGCCGTGCCTATACGGAATGAATGTGTTTTATACACCATGGCATCCCAGCCCAACTTGACTATTACTAAGCACAGCACTCTGGAGAACTGAAAGCGCATCAAGAGAGATCCATCAGCATGCCCTACAAAATGGCCCTCCTTAAATGGCCTAACCCAGAAAAAAGTCCATGCAGATTACACTGAACAAATCAACGCCTCAGCGGCAAGCCCCAACTGAACGATATGCCCCTTACTCTTCTGATCCATCTTAGACCAACGGGTACAGAAATGCACCTAGTCCTCAGTCACGCACCAGCAGTCCCCCTGGATGCGCAGTCATTTCCGTGACCAATTCCTCCACCCTCATTGCCCCAAAAAAGGCAAACATAAAGAGTAATGTCATATGTGGACCAGCACACTTCTGGCAAATATCTCGTTATGTTTAACACTTCTGCATAACGAATGGGCCTCGTGCTATCCTTCTTCTCATCCCCTCCCTTCTGCCAGCAACCTAAAAGGTGCTTAACACAAAAACTCACCGCCGATTGCCCCAACCACAAATCTTCTGCAAAAAAGAAAACTCCACAACCTGGGCCCAGTTACCTACCTGCTTTGCCCACATTATGAACTGTACCATTGCCATGTCACCTGCCTGCCCCCGGCTCTACCCTTGAGCCCAAAGAAAACTGGAAACAGCACTTCTGCCCTTGGCAAACGAAGCCTAAATTGCCTGTGCCATGGATGACTAAATGATTTCCCATGCGCCTTCCCCCCGAACAACCAGAGGTACTCCAGAACTGGTGCTCCAAACTCTTCTGTATGAGCAGGGCTGGATTGCAGGAAAATATCGGCCTGGGGAATTTCTTCAAAACCAGCCCATGGGGTATCAAATGCCCTCATGCACTTTCCCTGCAGCACATCTGTCAACAGCTCCCAAAAGCCTGCCAAGTCAACCCCTGAACCAGGCAGAATTGAGCCAAAATAAACTTCATCTTTCCTAAATAATTAAGAAGTTGAGCACATTCTAGAGCAGGGGTGAGCAGAGCTGCAGCCCCGTTCCATTCATGCAAATTGGTTGGGCCCCCTACGCATCTGCTTATATCTCTTATAGAGATTACATTCTGGATTCCTGGTCTGGCTCTTGAACCAATTACAAGGAATGACACTGCCAGCCAGTGTCAGACACACATATGCTCAATCACAAACAGATTTTTAGATTGCAGAAACTTTGTCACATATACACTGACACAAAGACACATACTCTCTCTCACACACAAAGTCATACCCACACACAGTGTGTGTGTGTGTCTGGGAGAAAGATATATACACACCTCTTTTACAGACAAAGTGTGTATGGGTGTATGTCTCTCTCAATCTCTCTGACACATTGTGCTACTGCTTATGTACTCACACTGGGGTCGATTTTAAGAGTAGCGTGTGGCCGCCCATGTGCACGTGGTTCCCGATGCCGGCACACGCATGTTATAAAATCCGATTCCCATGTGCACGCGGTGTGGGGGGGGGGGGGAATTTTCATTAAATACATGCGACGCAATCGGGCCTCCCCCAGTTCCCTCCCAGTCCGCTCCTATTAAGGAGCGGACTGGGAGGGAACTTCCCTAACCCCCTACCTAACCTTCCTCCCTCTCCCGCTGTCCTCCGTGCCCCCTAAACATAAGCTAACTATTGCCAGTTTTTATTTTACTACTTACTGCTCCTCCGGAGCAAAAGTAGTTTCCGTGTGCTGGCCAGCTACTGGCGCGCGCTTCCCCGGGACAGCGGCTAATGGCCGCTGTTCTGGCCGGCCTCCATCCTGCCCCACCCTTCCCAGACCACACCCCCAACCCAACCCTTTTTCTGGGCCCGGCACTTCTGCGCGTAACCAGGATTACGGGCATGGCTGGGCTCTTCCAAAAACGCGTGTAGCTCGTGCAAGTCCCACCCACACACATAACCTCCGTTATTTACGAGCATGGCCATTTGAAATTTGTTTAACGGTGATTGCCCCCAGTCCAGCACTGCTACATCATGGTGTAAAGTTCATGCTTGCTGCCGGCTCTTCCCCATTCTGTGGCAGTCCCCTCCCTTTCCCAATCTCATTCTCTAGAAGACTCGCTGGTTCCACAGCCAGCTGCTTCTCTCAGAGCTCAGTACAGTCACCTCAGACAGAAGCCTCCCCAACACTGCACAGGCACTTCCTCCTGGCTTATCCCCTTCCTTCCTGTGCCTGTAGCTTGCCTCTACTTCTCCGCAACCCTCCCACCAGTCTAGTGCATACCCATTGACTGCAGGCTACACAGTCTGCTGCTTTTATGGTTCTCAGGCTGTGCTCTGCCTTCCAACTCCAGGGGGATCAGAAGTGATCCATACTGTTCCCTGGGCTTATAAAAGAGAAAATTAAGCCCTGGCCAAGACTGGGGAGAGCCACTAACCCAAAGTAGCACAGCTCTAGATAGAATCCTGCTTTCTCTTGTGGTGCCAGGGCTGGTGCAAGGGTATTAAGTATCATAGGTGAACCTTACAGCTTTGCACACACTCTTATCCCCACCTTTCCCACAAATAATTAAAAAATGATGCATTTATAGTAACAGATTTTACATGAAAGAACATTCCGTGTTCTAAGGTAAAATATCACTTATAACATATATATTATTAACATGCACAGTTATGGTTCCAACGAGAAAACTTTACAAAAAAGACACCTGCAGCCATAAGGTATTAGGACTATTGTAAAGCATGTCGGCCTTGAGAAAGCTTTGAGGAAACTGAATTCCAATATAGTAAACCTTCCATACAAAAACAGCACTAACTGCCAGCACTCAAACAGTAACAATCTTACTTATGAAACACTGCAAATATTACACCAGGCCCTAAAAAAGAAAATTGATTCTTACCTGATAATTTTCGTTCCTGTAGTACCACGGATCAGTCCAGACTCCTGGGTTTTGCCTCCCCTCCAACAGATGGAGAAAGAGAAAGTTTTGACAGACTCTGCTTTATATGCCAAGGTGCCACCCAAAATCTGCCAGTATTACTCAGTGTCAAAGCAGAATGGTTCAGAACCAAACTAACTATATAACCTAACCATAAACTCGAACTGGATCACTAACCCCAACTGTGAACCAAACCCTTTAAATAGGGTAAATAAGATTGCTCTGCAGACCAGAAGTAAACAAATGCTGAAAGAGCGGACTCTCCATTATCTCTATGCGCCAAGCGGTCGGGACTCTGGACTGATCCGTGGTACTACAGGAACGAAAATGATCAGGTAAAAACCAATTTTTTTTCCCCTGTATATACCCGGGGATGTACCAGAGCTTTTCTTACCTGGGATGGAATATGGAGAGGCCCGTTCTCAGCACACCTTCGCCAAATGCTCCAGTACCCGAGTCCTGGACAGTCAGCCTGTAATGCCTTGCAAACGTATGTAAGGATTTCCATGTAGCCGCTCTGCAAATCTCCTGCGGCGAAACCTGTTGGCACTCTGCCCAAGAAGCCACCTGAGTAGAATGTGCTCGAAGTCCCATTGGTAAGGGCCTACCACGTAGCAAATATGTAGAATTTATGGCCTCTATCAGCCAATGGGCTATCGTGGTCTTAGATGCCATATTACCCCTTTTTGGGCCACTCCAGAGCACAAAGAGATGATCTGAGACATGAAAACAGTTGGTAACTTCCAAATAATGCAGTAAAGCCCTGCGAACATCTAACTTCCTTAAGTCCTTAGAAAGGGGATCCGACCGGTCCAGTTCCAAAAAAGATGGGAGCTCCACCAATTGATTCAAATGAAAAGAGGAAACTACCTTTGGAAGAAAGGAAGGAACCGTTCGCAAGGATACTCCAGAATCTAAAATCCTTAAGAAGGGCTCCCTGCATGATAATGCCTGAAGCTCGGACACTCTACGAGCAGAGGAAATCGACACTAGAAAAACCACTTTCAACGTGAGGTCCTTCAATGTTGCCTTTTCAAAAGCTCAAAGGACGCCGCACACAAAGCCGTAAGGACTAAGTTTAAGTTCCAAGACGGACAAGGATGTCTCACCGGCGGACGTAAATGCTTCGCTCCCCAAAGAAAGCGACATACATCTGGATACGCAGCCAATGGAATCCCCTGTATGGCACTGCATAAACAACCAAGAGCTGCCACCTGCACCCTCAAGGAACTGCACGATAAGCCCTTAGCTAACCCAGCTTGAAGGAAACCTAAGATATCTGGCACGGTCACCCGGGTAGGAACAACCTGTCGCCCTATGCACCAAGACTTGAAGACCTGCCATACTCAGACATAAGACAGGGAAGTGGAAGTTTTACGCGACCTCAAAAGTGTAGCCACCACAGCTTCCGAATATCCTTTGCCCTTCAAAAGCCATGCCACTAGAGAGAAGCAATCGGCTGCCTCTCAAAAGCCATGCCACTAGAGAGAAGCAATTGGCCTTGCCGATTAGAGGCCAAGGCGGGAATACATAGAGCAGGACGTTCGACGGCAAGGGAAGAACCAGAGCATCCACTCCCTCTGCTCCCATGTCTCTGGGGCAAGCATAGAAGCGCGGAGCCTTGGCATTCTTGAAAGTCGCCATCAGATCCATGCAGGGTGTGCCCCACGTGTCGCAGATGAGCTGAAATGTTTTGTCAGCCAACTCCCACTCTCCTGGATCGAGCCAATGCCGACTGAGGAAATCCGCGTGAACGTTGTCGACCCTGGCTATGTGAGACGCCGCTATGCTGACCAGGTGCTGCTCCACCCAGCTGATTAGCTGACAAGTTTCCAATGCTACCAGCTGGCTTTTTGTTCCTCCTTGGCAATTGATATAAGCCACCGTGGTCGTATTGTCCGACAGCATCCGGACAGATTTCCCCTTAAGGATCGGAAAGAAGGCTTGTAACGCCAGCCGTACTGCCCTGGTCTCCAGACGATTGATGGACCATTGAGACTCCTCTTGGGACCATTGGCCCTGCACGGACTTCCCGAGACAAACTGCTCCCCAACCGGAAAGACTCGCACCCGTGGTGACCACCATCCACTCTGGAATCACTAATGGAACCCCCTGACTCAAATTGTCCGAGAGTAGCCACCAATCCAGACTGGACTGTGCGGACTCCGTCAGAAGCAGGGGTAGATGAAATTGTTCGGAAACTGGATTCCACTGGGAAAGCAATGCTGATTGTAAGGGATGCATGTGCGCAAAGGCCCATGGAACCAGTTCCAGTGTAGATGTCATGGAGCCCAGGACCCGCAAGTAGTCCCAGACTTTTGGAGGATGCTTGGACAACAAGAATTTAATTTGACCCTGCAACTTGACAATTCGTTCGGACATCAGAAACACTCTGCCCTGTTGTGTATCGAATAGCGCCCCCTGAAACTCCAATGACTGGGAGGGAATTAGACGACTTGGGAAGGTTGACAACCCACCCGAGCACTCATAATAGCTGGAACACCCGGTGGATCGCTGAGTGGCAAAGCGCGTCCAATTTCGCTCGAATCAACCAATTGTCCAAGTAGGGATGTACCAAGAATCCTTCCTTGCGTAGCTGCGCTGCCACCACCAACATTATCTTGGTGAATGTCCTGGGTGCTGTAGCAAGGTCGAAAGGCAGAGCTTGAAACTGATAATGATGCCCTAGGATAGCAAACCTCAGGAACTTCTGGTGGTCGGCCCGGACGGCAATGTGTAAATACACCTCTGTCAGATGCTAGAAACTCCCCCTGCCGAACTGAAGCAATGATGGACCGCAGCATCTCCATGTGGAAGCGAGGGATCCAAAGACATCTGTTGACCCGCTTTAAATTGAGAATGGGCCGGAAGGTTCCCTCTTTTTTTGGTACCACAAAGTAAATGGAGTAACAGCCCTTTCGCAGCTCCGACGGAGGCACCAGCGTAAGTGCTTAGAGGTCGAGAAGGCGCTGCAACGTCTCTCGTACTGCCCGACGCTTTGCTGCATAGCCGCAAGGGGAGACCAGGAACTGATGACTGAGCCGTTGCGCAAAATCTAAAGCGTAGCCATGTCTTATCACAGAGAGAACCCACTGGTCCAATGTGAGTTTGGTCCACTCCTCGTAAAACAGAGACAGTTTGCCCCCGACAACCAGAACCGAGGAATGGACCGGCTGCACATCATTGCGAAGGTTTACTTCCCTGTGCGGACTGCGGGTTACCAGGTCTGCTGAAGCGTGACCCACGAAAGGACTGAGACCACGACTGTTGCCTGCTAGAATTCTGCCGAAAGGAGGAATTTGAGTTTTGGGGCACTCGAGACCTTCGACTCCCTCAAAAGCGAGACCTAGAAGAAAAGGACCCTCTCGACCTTGGCCAATCTTCCAGCAGCCGATGAATCTTATTCTCGCCCAGGGACTAAATCATGTCCTCTAGTTCCTTCCCAAACAACAGCTTGCCCTTAAAAGGCAGGGACCCCAACTTGGATTTTGAAGAAACATCCACAGACCAGTTACATAACCACAATAATCTATGCGCTGAGACAGCACAAACCATTGACCGAGCAGACGTCCTCAAGAGGTCATAAAAGGCATCCGCACTATAAGTGGTCACAGCTTCAAGCCTCCCTGCCTGAAGAGCTTCTTCCTCAGACAGTGATTCGTTGGCCTGTAGCTGTTGCACCCAGCGGAGGCCCGCTCTCAAAGAAAAACTGCTACACATCGCTGCTCGGACTCCCAGCGCAGAGACCTCGAAGATCTTCTTAAGCTGCAGCTCCAGCTTTCGATCTTGCAGATCCTCAAGGGCCGTTGACCCCGTGACTGGGATACTGGTCTTTTTCGTGACCACTGATTCTGCTGCATCTACTTTGGGAACCCATAGAATATCCAAAGCTTCCTCCGGCAGAGGATAGAGCTTGTCCATTGCTTTGGAGACTTTCAACCCCAAATCTGGGGTATCCCATTCCCTGAATAGCAGGTCTGAGCCGAGAAATGGAAAGGGAAAAATGTAGGAGGACCCCTCAGGCCCATTAAGACAGGATCCATAGAACCTAAGCAAGATTCTTCTTGCGGAGCATCAATTCCCAACTCTCCCAAAATAGCGGGAATGAGAGGTCTGAGCTCCTCCTTTCTAAATAGGCGAACTACCTTTGGGTTGTCTCCCTCAACAACATAGGGACTCGCGAAGCAGCACACTGCTGCTGGTCCCCATGCCCCTCCAGCCCCCTCGGGGTCTGGGCTGTAGGTCCTGACCATCCGGATCTGCCGCATCTGGAGACGTGTCTGAGTCGTCCTGCGGCGCCATAGTCCGTAAGGGGCGCTTCGCTTTTGAGGAGCCTCCTATCCCCTCAGATGCGAACCGCTTTTTGGCCTTGGGGGGAGGATTCGAGAAGGCCGCCTTGTCAGCAGCCTGTTTTTTGCTGGCCTTCCTGGCCTTAAAGGCCTTATGTAGCAATAAAATAAAATAAAATCAGATGAAAAAGATGAGGAAGAGCCCTCCGAATCCATCCCAGTGACATTCCCCTTTGCGTTTGAGGCCGGCAAGCACAGGAGATTTAGGCCGCGGGAACTGGCTGCTGGGGAGACAACGTGGGGTGGGAGATTCCCCTCCCCCAATGCGAGCTGAGCTACCGAAGTAATAGAGCCTAAAATGGCACCGGTTCCCGCACTCAGCGGGAACGGACTGGGGGAAGGAGCCTGCAGCTCCCCGAATGCAAGCAACACCGACCTCCCTCGAATAACGATCCCTGGAGAGGCACGCCCGCCCGGAGCCAAACACGTGGCAAGACACCCGTTGCGGCATGAGATATTGAAAAAAATAGCGAAACTCCTTTTTTATTTTTTTTTTTATTTTTTTTTAAATCGGTGACCAAAATGCAAGCGATCCCCATCAGCCATGGCAGAGAAATAAAGAGAGCCCCGGGAGAAAGAAAATAAAAAACTGGACAGCAAGAAGTCCTTTTTTTTTTTCTCAAACCTGCCTGGCCAAATCCTGGGTCCTGATCTGATGTGGTCTGGACCTGCGGGGGTGAGTGATCTGGGCTCCCCGGTATCACCCCCAAGCACTCCTGCACAATGGCAATAGGGCCCTTGACCCCTAGCCACAGCTGCCTCAAACACCAGGGGGGATGGTCCCCTCAGCACCTGACAAACCCTCTGGGAGGCTGAAGGACGCTCTCCGTCTTCCTTCTCTATTGTCTTCCTTCCTTTTATTTATTTATTTTTAATTAAATTAAACTCTAAGCCCTATCTTTTTTAACAAGTAACCAGTAAAGACTGTAAGTTTTGCACCTCCACCATCTGCTGGAGACAAAGTAATACTGGCAGACTGTGGGTCTGCCAGTATTACTTTGACATATAAGGCAGAATCTGTCAAAACTTTCTCTGTCTCCATCTGCTGGAGGGAGGCAAAACCCAAGAGTTCTGGATTGATCCGGGTACATACAGGGATACCAGTACACCTGATATATAGGATAACAGAACAAGCCAAATTGTTGAAATCCCTACACAGAAACTACACGCTAGCAGAATACTTCTCCTGAGTCACACCATGAACACAGGAACCCTCACCAAATACATAATAAAGAGACAATAAATTATAACTAACATGCAGAAAAAAACTGACTTTGAAACTGGAACAAACAGACTTCATATGCAGTGCAGCAATGGAAAACAAAAACATCACCATGCCTCATTAATAGCAAACATTGAACATCAAGATATATAACCATCAATCATAATAGTAAAACCAAACTCATAGAAAGAATAAATATTTCAAAGCAGGTGATGAATACAGCATCCAATGATTAAAAACATACAACATTGTTTTTTTTAATTTTCCAAACATCAATAAAAAATTTCAAAACAGCAGACATCAAATAACACCCAATAATTAAAAACTAAGGCTAAAAATAATCTGTTGGGGAGTGTGGACCCTTAGACTGAGGGAGGAGCCCTGCATGTCCCTACCGTTGGGTAGGTGGCGTGAACTGGAGTGGAGGCCTAGCTAGAGCTTCACCAATACCAGCTCTCATTCCCCTTAGGTTGAGCTCTTAGGTTGCGGGGTCGAATGGACTTCGGTGCGGACCTCTGGGTAGCTGAAGATCTGATGAGATGCAGGTGTGACAGGCCAGTACAGGAAGAGCACCCAGAGTCAGGTTCAGGCAGAGGTCTAGACAGGTAGCGATCAGGCGGAGTCATGATTCAAGCAGCGGTATGGGCAGGTGGCAATCAAGCGGAGTCAGAAAGCAAGCCAGGTCAAGCAGAAGATCAATCTGAGGAGAAGCCAGGAGCCAATCTGAGGTCAAGAGCCAGGAGTCCCAATTCAAGAAACAAGAATGAGGAAGGCGGAGAAGACAAGGTGGTGGAGATAGACAAAATGGGAACATGGCCCGGAAGCTTGGAACCAGACGCAGGGAAACACGAACCCAAGACAGGAACACTCTACAGAAGAAGAATTAGGAGCTGGCACGCAGGGCAATCCACTTCTCTTAGATGAGAAGACCTAATGTCAAGGCACTGGAGGAAGAACAGAGGTGGCCTTATATAGGCCTTTTCCTATGACATCATAGGAGGGTGCCACTGGACCGTTCCCGCCACTGGCCCTTTAAAAAGTGGGGGAGACGGACTCACGTGCACCTAATGAAGCAGATGCAGAGAGGAAGGTGGCCCCTATCCTGAAGCCCCAACAGCATCCTGCGGCATCGGGGAGAGGGAGACAGGAGCAGTGTGGCATGGCTCCTTGCTGCGCTCAGCAGAGGCCACAGTGTTGGGCCCACCATGAGTGGGGAGAGCACAGCATCGGGAGACCACGCGGCTGGGCTGAGCATAATATAATCCCCTGATCTCCATACCTGGGAACTTTAGAGTCCAGTCACACTGAGATTGTCAGTGGATTAGTCAGGGATAGGAGGGTATGTATACATTTTCTCCTTTCTCTCATGTACTTTATACACACACTAACACACATGTTCATTCTTACACAAATTCTCATATTCTCTCTCACATACATGCTGACTGGCTCATAAATTCTGGCTCACACACTTTCATTGAGTTGTACTTGCTCATACACATGCTCATTGGTTTAAATAGTCCTTTTGCTCATGCATATACTACTCTTGGGGAAATTCTGTGCAAAAAATTTTAAAATTCTGTGCACAAAAACTTAAAATTGCAAAATTCTGCAAACTTTATATTGGTCAAAATAACACAATTTACATGACAGTCTTTAAGTAATAATATATGCTGGCTCAAAAAACCTCAAATATATAACTACTAAACAAAAACAGAACGTTGCAACTTGAGGTACTGCAAAAAAGCAGGTATGTTGTACTTTTACTTTTAATATGTAATTAACAAGACTTACCAGAGAGAGTGGTATCAGGAAAGATGTCAGTGGTGTTCGCAGTCTCATGAGCTCTTGCCCTTACAGGGCTACAGCCCCTCTCTTGACTTCACCACTTAATAATTACGTCATTTACCTACTCTCTTCAGGTTTGTCTATTAATTACCTACTCTCTTCAAGTTTGTCAATTAAACTTATAATCTTATAAAGTGCAAATATGCCTCCCTTAAAATCCCTAAAAACACCCGTATTTGACCATCTAACATGCCACAACCAATCATTAAAACATTGTGTGTTTCGATTTATGCTTATCTCTCAGCAGTATTTCTACTATGTTTCTCTTCGCCGTGTTTACTGCACTGCTTCAGATGAATCGCCCGACATTGGCCATGTTTCGGCGCGCTCCTCGCGCCTGCTTCAGGGGCTACCGTTCCTTCACAAACTCTGTTACAAAAAACATAAGTCTATAAATACCTTTAAAACGATGTTTATACGTCTCTCACTCTACTAATGCATTGCTACTTACTATTCAGTGTGGCACAGATTCTTCCTACCGCTTTGTCTTTCAAAAATGGCGCTCAAGCGCTAATCTTCCGTCTCTACCGGATATCAGCCTGTTTTATACTCTAACCTCAAATCTGGAACTAACCTATCCACTACAAGAAGACCGCCCAGTCACTTCCTTATTGAGCCCAGCCGGGGCAATTGTATTCAACTTAAAAATCCAGCGCTGTTCGCGCTGTAATAACAAAGATTTAAATCCCCTCCCCGCTCATCCTGCTCAATACAGTCCAAAACCGTACTACGTAAAGTCTCAAAAACATGGGATTGTTCAGCGCAATGCTGAACTAATGGAGCTTCCATCCTTCCTCGTTTCAGTGCACTCTTGTGCTCTGTCAAACGCGTTTTTAATGCTCTCGTGGTTTTGCCCACATAAATGAGCCCACAAGGGCACCAGATGGCATATATAACATTTCGAGAGACACAGGTAGTTGCTCTGATCGGTTTAAATTTTTTTAATTTCTCAAGAGGAATATTTATATTGGAATGAGCAAGTGGGCACATTACACACGACCCGCACGGGAAATGACCATTCCCTTCTTCAGATCTAATTGCTGGAACTTTAAAATGTGACCTAACCACCTGATCTTTAATGCTCATTCCTCTTTTGAAAGCTATTAAAGGCTGAGTTACAAACTCATTGTGAACCTGTAATACGTTCCAATGTCGTCTAATACTCTGCACTATCCCATTCACTCCCACAGAATACGGTAACACACATGTCAACCTATTATTTATAAATTTTTGCCTCGGTTGCAATAGATATTCTCTATGATTCCATCTAGCTCGCTTACAAGCTTTCCGGATTACCCCCCAACGGGTAACCCCTATCTATGAATCGCTGACTCATCTCTCTTGCTCTTAATTTGTATTCTTGAACTGATGAGCATAGTTTCCTCAGCCTCAAAAATTGGCCGAAAGGAATGCTGTTACGCAAAGTTATGGGATGACAGCTAGAGTACTCTAATAATGTGTTGCGATCCGTTGGTTTCTGAAATATCGTGAAACAAAATTTATTGCCATCCAAAGAGATCCTTATATCCAAAAAAGGAATTGAAACATGATCATAATTATATGTAAACTGCAGTGCCTGTTCACAGGAATTTAACCAAACCATGAATTCTTGAAAAAGGACCTCAGTCCCATGCCACACTATGAAAATGTCGTCGATGAAACGGCGCCACACTATAATATTGTTTTTGTATGGAGAACTCTCTAACCAGCGTGCCTCAAAATGTCCCACATATAGGTTAGCGACACTGGGGGCCATAGTGGCCCCCATTGCCGTGCCACCAACCTGTTGATAATAGCTTTGCTCAAATAGAAAAAAATTTTGTTTCAACGCCAAAGTGGCTAAATCTATAATGAAAGCTATGGGAGGACGAATGGATGTTGCCTGTGCTGTTAAACTGTCCCTAAGCACCTCTAATGCCGCATCCTGCGGTATATTTGTGTACAAAGACACAATATCTATTGTAGCTAGAAGCACACCATCTGAAGGAACATTTAAGGTCTCCAAAAATTGAATTAATTGTCCTGAATCCCGGACATAAGAGGGCAGAGATGGTACAAGTGGTCTCAGAAATGTGTCGACATATTGGGAGAGTGGTTCCAGAAGCGAACCTTTAGACGAAATAATAGGACGCCCTGGCGGGTGTACCAGATCTTTGTGAATTTTTGGAAGATGATAAAAGGTTGGTACCCTAGGGTGTTCTACCTTTAGGAACCGAAATTCTCTCTTGGTTAACCAGCCTTGCACAAAAGCATCTTCCAACAGTTCGTCAATCGATTCTTTCAACTGTTTAGTGGGATCTTCTTCTAATTTTTTATAGAACTTCTGATCGGCCAGCTGTCTCAAAGCTTCCTCTCTATAAAAGTCCTGATTCATTACCACCACTGCTCCACCTTTGTCGGCACTTTTGACCACCAGAGATGTGTCTCTTTTTATTTCTTGCAAAGCCCCTCTGCTCTTGTATTGATAGCTTTCATTATAGATTAGCCACTTTGGCGTTGAAACAAAATTTTTTTCTATTTGAGCAAAGCTATTATCAACAGGTTGGTGGCACGGCAATGGGGGCCACTATGGCCCCCAGTGTCGCTAACCTATATGTGGGACATTTTGAGGCACGCTGGTTAGAGAGTTCTCCATACAAAAACAATATTATAGTGTGGCGCCGTTTCATCGACGACATTTTCATAGTGTGGCATGGGACTGAGGTCCTTTTTCAAGAATTCATGGTTTGGTTAAATTCCTGTGAACAGGCACTGCAGTTTACATATAATTATGATCATGTTTCAATTCCTTTTTTGGATTAAGGATCTCTTTGGATGGCAATAAATTTTGTTTCACGATATTTCAGAAACCAACGGATCGCAACACATTATTAGAGTACTCTAGCTGTCATCCCATAACTTTGCGTAACAGCATTCCTTTCGGCCAATTTTTGAGGCTGAGGAAACTATGCTCATCAGTTCAAGAAAACAAATTAAGAGCAAGAGAGATGAGTCAGCGATTCATAGATAGGGGTTACCCGTTGGGGGTAATCCGGAAAGCTTGTAAGCGAGCTAGATGGAATCATAGAGAATATCTATTGCAACCGAGGCAAAAATTTATAAATAATAGGTTGACATGTGTGTTACCGTATTCTGTGGGAGTGAATGGGATAGTGCAGAGTATTAGACGACATTGGAACGTATTACAGGTTCACAATGAGTTTGTAACTCAGCCTTTAATAGCTTTCAAAAGAGGAATGAGCATTAAAGATCAGGTGGTTAGGTCACATTTTAAAGTTCCAGCAATTAGATCTGAAGAAGGGAATGGTCATTTCCCGTGCGGGTCGTGTGTAATGTGCCCACTTGCTCATTCCATTATAAATATTCCTCTTGAGAAATTAAAAAAATTTAAACCGATCAGAGCAACTACCTGTGTCTCTCGAAATGTTATATATGCCATCTGGTGCCCTTGTGGGCTCATTTATGTGGGCAAAACCACGAGAGCATTAAAAACGCGTTTGACAGAGCACAAGAGTGCACTGAAACGAGGAAGGATGGAAGCTCCATTAGTTCAGCATTGCGCTGAACAATCCCATGTTTTTGAGACTTTACGTAGTACGGTTTTGGACTGTATTGAGCAGGATGAGCGGGGAGGGGATTTAAATCTTTGTTTATTACAGCGCGAACAGCGCTGGATTTTTAAGTTGAATACAATTGCCCCGGCTGGGCTCAATAAGGAAGTTGACTGGGCGGTCTTCTTGTAGTGGATAGGTTAGTTCAGATTTGAGGTTAGAGTATAAAACAGCTGATATCCGGTAGAGACGGAAGATTAGCGCTTGAGCGCCATTTTTTGAAAGACAAAGCGGTAGGAAGAATCTGTGCCACACTGAATAGTAAGTAGCAATGCATTAGTAGAGTGAGAGACGTATAAACATCGTTTTAAAGGTATTTATAGACTTATGTTTTTTGTAACAGAGTTTGTGAAGGAACGGTAGCCCCTGAAGCAGGCGCCGAGGAGCGCGCCGAAACATGGCCAATGTCGGGCGATTCATCTGAAGCAGTGCAGTAACACGGCGAAGAACATAGTAGAAATACTGCTGAGAGATAAGCATAAATCGAAACACACAATGTTTTAATGATTGGTTGTGGCATGTTTAGATGGGTCAAATACGGGTGGTTTTAGGGATTTTAAGGGAGGCATATTTGCACTTTATAAGATTATAAGTTTAATTGACAAACTTGAAGAGAGTAGGTAATTAATAGACAAACCTGAAGAGAGTAGGTAAATGACGTAATTATTAAGTGGTGAAGTCAAGAGGAGGGCTGTAGCCCTGTAAGGGCAAGAGCTCATGAGACTGCGAACACACTGACATCTTTCTGATACCACTCTCTCTGGTAAGTCTTGTTAATTACATATTAAAAGTAAAAGTACAACATACCTGCTTTTTTGCAGTACCTCAAGTTGCAACGTTCTGTTTTTGTTTAGTAGTCTTTAAGTAATTACATTTTAAATTAATACAGAAAAAAAGTTATCACTTAGAGATGCAGAATTTTAAATATTTTGAGCAGAATTTCCCTAGAAATTCGCTGTAACAGCATCCCTTCCACTCACTCTCCCTACTCCCCTGGCCACTTTGCCCTCTCAGGCCCCAACTCCTCCACCTGCCAGTATCTCTCACCTCCATCTCTAGGCTCAACCCCTTCCACTCTATCACCAGTCCCAGAGTTTGACCCTGTTCTCAGTACTGCCCCTCACACAGGCTCCCTCTTTCCCTCCCTCACACACATGCTCCCCCTCTCTAATACACATACACACACCCTCATACAAGCTCCCTCACTCTCTCGCGCACACACACACACACACACACATCCCCTCATACAGGGTCCCTCTCTCTCTTGCATACACACCCACACAAGCTCCCTTTCTCTCACACATACATCCCTCACAGGCTACCTATGTTTCCCTCTCATGCACCCCTTCACACAGGCTCTGTTTCACACATACACAATCCCTTCACACAGGCTAGCACCCTCACATACACACAAGCTCCCAATCTCTCACACACACATACACACTCCTTCACAATCTCCTCATATAGGCTCCCTCACTCTCTCGCACACACAAACACACATATCCCCTCATACAGGGTCCTCTATCTTGCATACACACCCACACAAGCTCATTTTCTCTCTCACACACATATACCCTCACACAGGCTACCTATGTCTCTCTCTCACGCACCCCTTCACACAGGCTCTGTCTCACACATACACAATCCCTTCACACAGGCTTGCACCCTCACATACACACAATCCCTTTTTCATATACACGAGCTCCCAATCTCTCACCCACATGCACACACCTTCACAATCTCCTCATATAGGCTCCCTTTCTCTGGCACCCACACTCAAGCATCTCCCTCCCTGCTCTCTCACCCACCCTCCTGCTCTCTCACATCCCCTCCCCCCCTCTCCTCTCACACACACATGCACACTCATTCTCACCGGGACCTTCATCTTTGCTGCAAACGGTGCACACTCCCTTCGCGGCACACGGGGGCTTTTATCTTTGCTGCAAGCGGAGTGCTGGGGCCCTCATCTTTGTGCGCTCCGTTCGCGGCATGCTGGGGTCTCCTCTGCCATTTTCTGTGCAGAATTTGGCAATTCTGCACTCCACAGTAGCACAAAATTCCCCCAGGAATAATATGCTCATTGGCACGCTCTTTCTTTCTCACTCACACACACATGCTCTGGATATTTCAGCAAACCTGACTGTATTATGCAGTGCAACAATGGAAAAACAGAAACATTATCATGCCTCAAAAAACATTAAGCAATAAAATCAAGAGATATAAAACATCATTTATAATATTAAAACCATACTAATAAAAAGAATAAATATGTCAAGTAGGCAACAGCCAATGAACATCCAATAATTAAAATGACTCAAATGTTTTGTGATATTTCTCAAACACCAAATATTTCAAACAGACATGAAATAACATAGAAATGTCAGCAGAAAAGGACCAAATGGTAATATTTGCTGTGCCCTGTAGGTTACCCATGCTTTGCTTATCAGGGTACTCGTTGGTTGGTGTATGAATCCAATTCCCTGTTATACCTTGCCGTTGAAGCAGAAAGCAATGTTAGAATTGCATTAACAGTATCAAGGTTTATTGGTTTAGCGTAGTAACCACCGCATCAACAAGTTCCCCTCATTCTTGTTTCCCCAGACCATATAAGTCGGGGCCTTTGATGGTCGCTGTATGAATCCACTTCCTCTTTTCCCCCTGCTGTTGAAGCAGAGAACAATGATGGAGTTGCATCAAGCCATGATAGAATTGCATCAATAGTATCAAGGCTTATTGGTTGAAGGGTAGTAACTGCTACACCAGCAAGTTACTCCATGCACTCTTTTCTTCTTTTCCATCCTTCAGCCATGGAAATAACATTCCAAAATTTAAAATAGGATTAAAAATCTCCAGCTCTCCATACCCGGGTTCTTTTAATTTTCAGTCACCCCAGACTGTTGTAGATTGGGGGAGGGGGCCTCACAATCTTTAACCTCTCTCTCTCCCACACACCTATTGTCACACACACAGGCTCTCTCTCACTCACATATATGCTGTCACATGCAGAGGTTCTCTCATTCTCACAGACCCATACAGGCTTTCTTGCTCTCTCATACATACACAGGCTCTCTTGCATTCATAAATATGCAGTCTCTCGCTCTTTTATACACACGCAGGTTCTCACACATTTATGCAGGCTCTGTTGCTCTCATAAACATGTAGGCTCTTACACACACATGCAAGCTCTCTCGTGCACACATGCAGGCTCTTTTGTACATATTGAGGCTCACACACACACACACCACATACGGCAGGCTCTTCCTCTCTCTCACAAACACTGCACTCTCTCACACACATGTATATCCACATACAACTTGCAGGCCTCTCCCTTTTTTCTGGCCCTTCTCTTTACCGGTTTTAGAATCAGAGCTGCTCCTCACTCCCTGAAAGGAGGTGGAAGGAGGCCAGGCTGTTCAACAACAAATGGGGGGACCATGCGTGGCCTTGCAGGCCTCTCTTCAGGTCGCGGCAGAATGGGCTCTGCTGCGGCCCCGTAGGTCGTATTCAGGCCGCAGAAGGATGGGCTCTGTCGTGGCCACACAGGCCTCATTTCTGGCTGTGGCAGGATGGACTCTGCTGCGGCCCACAGATCCGCTTCAGGGCATGGAAGGATGGGCTCTGCCGTGGCCCTGCAGGCCTTGCTTCAGGCCACAGCTCGATCGACTCAGCCATGGCCTTGCAGGCCTCTCTTCAGGCTGCAGAAGCACCTCTCCTTTTTTCTTGGCCAGGAAGCTTAAAAAAAACAAATAAACCCCAAAACACGTGATGGTAGCGACCGGCCACCGGGGGAAGCCCAATCCCCCGATAGCCAATCTGCCTCTGTGTATGAGGGGCCAAAGTCTGGAAGGTATCCCACTTTGAACGAGAGTCCATCAGCAATTGAATTATCAAGCCTAGGAACATGCCTCGCAATCGCAGTGACATTCCATCGGAGACCCAACACCAACTGTTTGCGGCAATGCCAACACCCATTGACATCTGGCCGACTGCCTGTTTATTACCTCAACCACCCCTTGATTATCACACCAGAACAAAAGTTTCCTGTCCCTTAGATGGTGACCCTATAACACCAGAGTCACCATAACAGGAAACAACTCCAGGAAAGTAATATTGTTGGTAACACCCAGGGCCAGTGCAAGGGGATTAGGTGCCCTAGGCACCTTCTGCCTTGCGCCGCCCCCCCCCCCCCCCCCCCCCCCCCCACGGTTGCAGCCCTGACTCTTACCTCTCGAGAGCAGCAGCAGCAGCAGCAAAGAGGAGTGGAGATTCGTGGCCCCACATGGCTAATGGTTGGCGCCCTAGGTCCAGGCCTAGCTCGCCTAGTGCTTCTGCCAGCCCTGGTAACAACCGATTCTTCCCATGACCACAGTTACTGACTCACACACAGTGTCCCTTTCCAATACACTCTGAAATCAGACAAACCCGCTCATCTGAATATAAACATCCGAATACACTTGATGTCCATAATAGACACCTGTTCAGCATATATTATACAAACTCGATTAAAGGATTCCAAAAAAGTGGCCCAAATATCCAGTTCCTCCTTGATTCTCTTAGAGACCCGGATGAAATGATGCCCCACTTTCTCACCCGCCGTCAAAGCTGACAATTACCTAATAAACGTATCCCCATGGGGATGACTCTACAAGCAAAGTTTAAAGATCCAATCAATGTCTGCATCTGCCTAAGTGTCAGCTTCTTAGCCGATCCCACAAAATCAGCCAGCCTCTGAAGCCCTCTGTACCTTCGTGATCGGTAACCTGGACACCATGTCCATTGAATCCAACTCAATGCCCAGAAATGTAATCCTTGATACCGGACCCTCCATCTTTGCTTGAGCAACTGCCACACCAGCAAAGAATAAATCATCTAAATAGTATATAACACTGCCAGACACATCACCTGTACTGTTACCCAGTGCACAAATGGACTAAAATCCTTGAACAGAGCTCATTGCACTGCACACCCCATCGGCAAACAACGATCAATGAAGTACCTGCTTTGGAATGCAAAAACCAGCAATGGGAAACTGCTAGGATGAGTGGGCAGCAAGTGAAAAACTGACTCTATATCCTCCTTGGCCATCAACGCAACCTGACCAGCACGCCTAACCAATGCCACCGCCACATCAAAAGGAAGCATAACGAACAGAGCACTTTTCCCTAAGCACAAAATCATTCACTGAGGACCCCGCAGGGAAAAACAAATTCAATATCAATCTATATTTCCCAGCTTCCTTCTTTGGGACTATTGCTAGAGGCAAAAGATGCATTAGCTGAAACAGTGGCAAATCGAAGCTAACCCGCAACATGTCCCAAAGCAAATTTTGTCCCTAATTTCTCCTGAACCACCAACGCTAGACACATAGTGGACCTTGCATTCCTGATCATCCCCCCAATCCGGAACTTTCGTAAGGAATGATAAACCCTTTCCCAAATCCCACCCTTAAAGCTTGCTGTTCCCTTGTTAGGATGCCTCAGCAGCCAACACCGCATAGCCTCCAAGTTGACCAGCATTAGGGAATTATGACTTGTGACACACAGCTGACCCTCTGGTTAGCTGTGTTTCCCACACAGCTAACCCAGAGGGTCACTTAACGCACTTGCCTAGCTGGGTGCCCCACTCTGCATATGGAACAAGCATGCCGAAGTTTACAGTCAGGGAATAAACAGGATTCACAAAAGGATCTCGCTTTTATGACCCCACTACTCACCTTACTGCCCCCACTATGCCCTTTATTTGTCATTTGGATTACCCATAAATTTATGTCTTGTGTGCCCCAAGACACATGACAGTTCTCTTCCATCTTATCTCAAAACCTTTTGTCTAATTAAGCTATGCCCATCCTCGTAATCTTTAAAAGGCACCCAAAATGTTATCTCCATAAACTCACAAAGCTCCATTCTGAGATCCACTGTCCATTGATCCCAGAGGACCCACAGCTCCGTTTACTGTTGTCTGCTGATGCACACCTTCCTTTGTTGTACCCTGCTGAGAATCAAGGTTTCTGGGTCTATTTGGAATCTGTGCTGATGCATCATTCCTCCTCCACACTTCCTGTTGAGAAGCCACGGGCTGCGCCTCCTCCACCACAGAACCTGCAACTACAGATACAGATATAGAGGATGCACCAGAACCAGAACCAGGACCCATAACCCTCATTCTTCTACCCCTTCTAGACCCTGCTGACCTGGATGTGCTCTTTGCCTGCACCATGTTGCACAGGGCACCACATCCTATCAGTCATCCAGGGGTCAATCCCCCCCCCCCCCCCCAAACCTCACCCTTGGAAACTCCCAGCCACCCTCCAAAATCCCAACCTCATTCACCTAACCCACCCCATCCCCCTACTATTATGCTAACTTGGTACCCAAGCCAAACCTGGCCTATAACTCCTTCCAGAAAAACCTTGCCATCCCAAACTAGATTCCCAACTCCCACCCCACTCTAAAAACATATTATGATCTCTTCCCCTTGACAACTCAGATTCCCGCCCACCCGATGACGCTGCTGCAAGCATACCCTCTGCCCTGTCACCAGCGCTGCAAGCACCACCTGACACATGAGGACCTCCGGGACCTGCAAAGTCTGAAAAAACAACAACCCAACAACCCCGAACCCAGTTACGTCATCCCAGGGGAATCATGACTCTCCAGGCCTGATCTACCCACCCATGCACTGCTCTGCTTTACCCTTTGCTCGTTTTTGCCTGCCTTTGGACTCTTCCCTTCTTACTCCCAACACACTGTGTGTCTGCCTGCACTCTATGTGTCCCCACTACTGCGAGACTGCCTCTCCTCCATGCTGCCCGCAGTCTGAATTTCCCCACCGCCGGCGCTACCTGTTGATGCGACGCGCTCCCTGCTGTCCTTCCTACTAGGCCTGATAAACTCTTCACGCTGCCGCCCAACACCCATTCCGCCCTCCCCCTTCTGCGTCTTAAAAGCATGACAAAGTTGAGGGGCAGAATGCCAGCCCGCTACCATGTTAATGGTGGCACGGTGGACGCTGCCCCCAGCCTTGTACTTATTAATGTGAATAAAAGATAGTAAGCTAAATATTAGCACACACTTTTTTTATTCATGTGCTGAAAAATGAGTGAACTCCTAATGCAGTAAGCTAATGCCCAAATCCAGAACCCCTGCATCCAGGAATTCCAGGTCCGGGATCAGGCTGGCACAGTGCCATAAGCCATCGTTAAGCCCAGAATTGTGAGTTAACTTTACTCCAGCTCTGACCCAGAAGTTAAATTTCCAGTGTTAAGAAAACATGAGTATAGCTTTCAGGACTTTAACACACCTCCCTGCATTGGGGAATAATAATTAAATTAATTAAAGTACCATTAACATGGTACTTTAATGAATCTGTGTGCACAATTTTACTCCTGTTTGTGTGAGCATATTTTGCGCACGTAAAGTTAATGCACACAAAAGGAAGTAAACGTGCTCAGCCTAGCACACTTTCGTATGACAGCCTCTATGATTTATAGTCATACAAAGTTATTCTCTCTACCCAACTACTCTGCTTATGTGCTTTTAATCAGAGGAGGCAGGTTGTTACCAGATGGTTGTATCCTGACAAATGCCCTGTCACATCCTTCAACCCTTACTGACCTTCTTCACCAATAACTGGATGATGTATGCAACAGCTGGAACTTGGAACATCTGCTGTTAATGGGCCATCAGGCCCAGGAATGCCACATCTCTTGGAAAGTGCAGCTAATCTGCATTCTCATTTGTTAAGCAAATAGTTTTCCCATCCTGCACTAGGTTCCCATCTAGCACCTCAGTGTGCTCTGTGCTTAAGTTTTGTGTTTTGTTGATGCTAACCATGTCTTGCCAATGCTTCCCTTGTTCCCCCAGGGTTTTGGACCTAGAAGGTGTGGGCAGACCATACAGCCACACGTTTTGGGAAACCTTCAGACCTGGGTTATCCCCATTGGTCGCCAAATTCAATTTGCATCCGGACTAAGAAAACATTGGCCAGGAAAGAGGAATTCTCTTGAGAGAGAAAGTAGAAAAGCATTTGCTGGGTTTTTTTTGGTCAATTAACAGGGAATTTCCCTACAATACAGGAAAAGTCGGCAATTCATTACTGGTGACAGTATGCATCATTGCATCCACTCGGAGACAATGACTGCTCCTGCTTTACCGTCAGAAGCAATGAGAATTGTCATTCCCCAGAGGAGGCGAAGCACATCTCGGGCTCTGACAGGCACTTAGCATTATGGATAGCATCTGCCTTGGCTTTTCATCATCTTCACTGGGCTGGAGTGGCCGAAACTCACCCTGAAATGTGTAGGTGGCTGGCGTAGCCTTCTGACGTCATGACTGCATAGAGGAAGATGGGGAACCTGTGAAGGGGCAGCCAGCTGACTGACTGACTGACTGACTGACTGACTGACTGACTGACTGACAGACAGACCAACTGACCCAGGATGCAGCTTTCTAATGTCGTGACCAGGTAATTCTTCCACCTCGGGCTTATCCCTTTTCCTGCAGGTAGAAGGGTCAGAGTTCTTTAAAATGTGATGTGACTGCAGTTTTTGCATTAATACATGAGAATACAATTCCCCAGTCACTTCTGTGCAAATGCTGCTTTTAAGCCTGCAGTAATTCTGGCACTCAGTAAAAATAAGACCCAGGGGTCGCGTAGAGTTGCAACAGATAAACTTTACTGAAACAGTACAGCAAAACACAGTATAAACGTTAGGCATATATGTAAACCTTTTTCTGGGAGCCGGGGGAGGCTGTTTCCCCTAGAGCCATAAAAGTATTTTTTCTTCAGGGCAGTTCTTGCTGTGGAGGGAAAGGAAAACCTCTGTGGGACAGGTGATGGAGTGTTTCTCCTTACTCGTTTATCTCCTTAGGGACGGACAGGCTGGACAATAAACTGGGTGTTCAAATCAAGTTTACTGATTATTTCCAAAACGTCAATCACTGTCCCCCATACTTTCCACCAATGAAACTGGACGTCAGAGCTATTTACATAGTCTCTCTGCTGGGGTGCTGGTGTCCATCACTCTAGCTCCTGGCAGGGAGCTTGCTGCTGTTTCCTCATCCTGCTGCAAATAGCCCAGTCAGGCTAGGGAATCCTAGGGGGAAACCTGATCTTGAATTGTTTCAGATCTGTACTCTCATTTCCACTCTGTGCAGCTTCTCTGGGAGAAAGTCTGATGTTCCCAGTCTTGAACAACGTCCTCTGTCTCCTTACTCCAAGTTGTGAGGAGGGGTGGGAAAAAAAAACCCACCACCAGACTAACAAAAAGGGGGAAAAATCCAAATTAGTAAGTCTAAAAATATCCCACGCTGGGTAGTGCTGTCACTGATCCTGCTTCCTCTAGAGAGTAGAAGGATTATCAGCCCCTGCCCTCAGGATTGGGGGCTTGCCCCTCTCCAAAAGGTACAAGGTGTTCCACAGAACGAGAAGGAAAACTTATAAAAATCCCGATCAAAGTCTATCTCTTCAAAAGTGGCGCAGACCCAGGCCCAACGCAACTGGGTGTGCCCCCCCCCCGGGTGTGCATGGGGCTGCACACCAAGGGGGGGGGGGGGGGGGGGGGGCGGCAGGCCGGTGGCAGTAGAAGAGGCCGCAGGAGCTCAATCCGCCGGTGGAAGAAGGAGAGCAGTTGAAGGAGAGAGGCCTCTGGCGGAATAAAAGTAGGGCTTAGAGGTACACTTTATTTATTTGTTTGATTTGATTTACACTTCATGTTTTTCAGACACTTCAAGGCAGATTGTAGTCAGGTATTGTAGCTATTTCTCTATCCCCAGAGGCCTGATTTACTAAGCATTTTTCCCATAGACACAGAATGGGGAATAGAGGTACAAACATAGGGCCTCATGTACTAGACTAAGTCAATGGAGTGCTGGGGCCATACTTTGATCCATGTTCCCAGGTTTTTCTCCCACCATGTGGGAATGAAAAGTCTTTCCAGATAAACACATTCTAGTAAAAAAAAAAAAAATCACACTGCAGTTTGGTATTGTTCAAAAAATAAATCCTTTATTGGTAAACTTGGTGCATGCAAATTATCATGCAATGTATACACTTGGATTGAGTGGTATCGGTACAGAAATTTAAGTCCAGAAATCTAAAAACACTCATAGTCACTGGTAAAACCCACAAATATCTGCTGCACTTTGGGAACCTTTCCTCTAGACTTTCATACAGGCTGCTCTTCTGGGTGAAGTCCCCTCTGGGCTCCTTTGTAGCAGCACCTGTTAGGGATGTGCATTTGTTTGAATATTTTGGTATTTGTGCATTTAAAAAGAATGCCTTTGGTCCCATCATCAAAGCCTAAGCTAGCCCCAGCAGTGGGGCCTGACCCAAGGGCCGGGTGCTAACAAGAACTAGGTCTAAGACCTGGTCCCATCAACAAGGTCTAGACCTAGGCCCAGTGCAGGGGTCTGGCCCAAAAGTTGGTCTTGTTATTGAGTCCTAGGTCTGGGGTCCAGCTCAAGTCCTGGACCTGTCACCAAGGACTAGGCTTAGGCCTAGTGCTGGGGCCTGGTCTTGTTGCCAAGTCCTAGGGCCAGTGTCAGGACCCAGTCCTAGTCCTGTTGCCAAAGCCTAGGCTTTGGCAACAGGACTAGGCCCAGGACAGGTTGGGCCTAGAGGCCTGGTCCATCGCCAAGGCTTAGTCCCGGCACTAAGACTCAGCCAAAGGCTGGTCCCATTTCAAAAGCCTAGACTTAATGCCAGGGCCTGGCTTGAGGCCTGTTCGTGTCATCAATGTCTAGGCCTGCAGCCATAAACTGGTCCTGATGCCTGGCACTGGGCCTAGGCCTTGGGCTGGGTCTCGATGCTGAGACCTAGTCCCAGTGAAGGCCCATTTTTTGGTTTGTTTTGTTTGCAGTTTTGGGTTTTTTTTTTGGGGGGGGGGGGCAAATATTTTTTGTTTTGGCAAACAAACCAAAGTGAAAAAATTAATGAACCTAATCTAGATTAAACCAGCACCTCCTCCACTGAAACAAAAAAAAACAAACCCAAATCAAACCCAAAATTTTGGGGCTGCACTTCCATAGTACCTCTTTTCTAGGCACTGGTGCAGAATTCTGAAATCCAGCAGCAATACACCGGAAATCTCTCTTGCACAGGTAAGACTTCTCACATACAGCAGCTCTGAAGCAAGGTTTCAGTACTGGCAGTCATCCCTTTGACTCCAGTAAAAACCCTACTTCTTAGAATCCAGGCATGGAGGAAAACTCTCTCAGCAGACATGGAGTATAGGATTTACATCCCTCTTCCTTTGTATCTCCTTGGATCTTTTCCTTCTTAAGATCTTTCTTGGAACTCGGAAAAATCTCCCCCAAGTCCCTAGGACCTGGGTTCCCCATTCTTGGGACCCAGACACCCTCTCAGGACAGGAGATGGAGAAAAAAACAACCCACCACAAGTTAAAGCTGGTTCATGAGTTTTGTGAAACTCCACTTTCCTGAAGATACCTCCCGCTGAGGAGTGTCAGGGGAATACTACACATTCCTACTCAGTTTGTCCTTATATGTTCAGTGTCTGGGAAGGCTCTGATGCCTTCAATAAGGGACACTTTGGTGAGACCCTTACATACAATATAAATTGGAAAGAGAACACTATTAGGACTGAGTAACCTAAGCATATAACCATATATATATATATATATTTTTTTTATAGTATGAAATGGCTCGGTTGTCCTTAGAAGCAATTGCCAGCTCAATGTGAGTATACAAGCAGTCCTTGCAAGGACTATATCCTCCTGTGTCTCCACAACTGGCTGCTTCCTGGAAAGCTGAATTTATTTATATCTTAAATTTAGAAATCACCCAGTCTCAAAAAAGCTCCAGGCAATGTTCAGTTCTCCAGAGAGGCTGGAGGGTAGAGGGTCGATCAATCCTGACGCTTGCTTTTCTGTCCAAAATCAGGAATATCTGCAACAGCTTTTTACAGTCAAATAATAGGGTCAAGATTCCTCCTTCTGGGTTTTCTCAGGACTAAACATATTGATTCCCTCAGATGCTGCTCTTCAGCTGTTTGGAGTTTGCTTAAATGGAACTCAAATCATTTTAGTATGCTATTTCAGGGAATTATAAAAATGTCTACCACTGCACCAGAGGAGTATGGTGAACCCAGGAAAACAGCCAGCAGAGGCTGAAGCCTTCTGATTTCC
The DNA here is from genome assembly GCF_901001135.1 of Rhinatrema bivittatum. NCBI lineage: Eukaryota > Metazoa > Chordata > Amphibia > Gymnophiona > Rhinatrematidae > Rhinatrema > Rhinatrema bivittatum. The sequence continues at coordinate 257,428,378 of NC_042619.1, forward strand.
AGACCACACAGAAGAGTGTAGAAAACCCAGGAGGGTGAACATGAATCTTTGCAGCTGGCATTGGAAGGCACTCCCGATCCTTCGCAGAAGAGAGTGCTGGGCTAGACCCACCAAACTGTCCCAGCTTCTGATTTGTAAATCTGCATTGTGTGGCGCCATTGAACTGGCTCACTGCAGCCAGGGTGGCAGGATAATGCCAGCAGATAACCTGCATGCCGCAGTTTGTTAACAGCAAACTTTCTGCAGCCTTCTGGGTGAGGGATGCAGTGCATGCTGGGACAGAAATACTATTAACAAATTCCTAATGACCCAGGAGGAAGAGAGAGCACAGCAGCAGTAAATCTATTATATCATTTCTCATTTTTTTGTGCTTCCCTTTTTTTTAACAAGCACAATTCTCCTGAAAAGAAGGAACAGCCAGTTCCCTAGCTGCTCCCTCCACCTCTGCTGCTTCCCTTCCTTCATTAAAGGACACGAGGAAACCATTTTGGCTGGTGATCTGTCACCGTAGAAACAGATGTGTTGTCACAGAAAACTGATTATGGTCCTCACCTAAGAATTCCCAAGAGGAGCAGAGGGCATTTTTGTATGCGAGGAGGGGTGGGGGTGAGATGGGCTTTCCTGTGCTTCTCTGCACCTGCCCTATCTGGGAGCTTGTCCCAATGAAGGGGTCTGAAGGCTACAACTTGACAAAGGCCAACCTGAAACTCCTGCCAAACAGGACTTCATGTACCAGAATTCCCTGCTTCATGACGGGTTTACTTACAGTCTGCAATACAGCTGTAATTAGGACATTGAGAAACTCTCTGTCAGCACATTGCACATTTTCATTTTTTTGGCTTCGCTGTTCTTATTCTCTGATAAGCTTTCACTGCTGTAACCTAGATTAGAACAATGGATGTATTATGTGACGGGCTGTATTGCTGCAGACTCGCAAATTCCTTTCCAGAACTGCAAGTCCCAGCAGCCTCTCCTGCAGAACATGGGAGAAGTTTCACGAAAGTTCCAGGGTGTCTAGGGAGGGGGTCAGTAGCCCCTTCAGCCGGAATATGCTTGCTCAGCAATGCTTAGAACGCATGTGTAAAAGATAAGAACTGTAAAGTGCATAAGAGTCTGCTCCTGAAGGGGAGGGGCATGCAGTTGTACTAAGCCCTTGTCTTAGCTGCATCTTGCTGGCAATAAAAGTCTATCTTTACGGATCAGTTGTCTGGACCTCCTTACTGACTAAAAGAGATGGTTACATTTGGCGAGCCTCAGCCAGGAGGTACCGGGGACGCTATTTTAGCCCCCCAGTTGGTCCAGGGGATTTTGTGGCGGAGTGATCCCCCAGACTTGCCTGGTGAGTAACCACCGCTGAGTTCAGTGATCAGGTATCTGAGGGGGTCATTCCACGGAGATCCTCTGAGACCTTTGGGCTGGTGATCCGGGAAGAAGGCTTTCGTGACGATCGGAAGAACCCTGCAGGCGAGTATTATGGGGAACAGTGGATTAAGTGAAGAATAGATTGGTTTTAGATTACCCTCTGGCCCAGGAAGGAGGGTTTGTGGAACATTTAACCTCTCCAATTGTTGTTTACAGGTAGATGACCAAAACAAGGTTATCCAAGACATCACTGATCGCATGGTCAAGATGGCACACATCCCTGTCCAGCAGTGGAATAGTGCTTGCGACTGGACCAATGGATTCCGTGGTTGGTTTTCCATGATCGGTGGATTTAAGAGCTTGTTTGTTATCCCAGCCAGTTTAATTCTGTTTTGTCTTTTAGGAACCTGAATTATTCCTTTCTTGCTCAAACCGCCTTCGTCGGGTGATGAAGGACATTGCTGAACGCAAAACAGCCACGCAGCTCCTGTCACTGTACATGTATTCCTCTGAACCTATAGAACCTGTTTAACCATCCTCATGTTTTATCCTGGGCCATCTTCCCATACATGACAAGTTCGGGCTACAAAGGGGGGGTGGAGCCAATAGGGCCCATCCGTCTCAAACCCGTGAAGAAACCATCGGACTGTTTGGGAAATTAGGGCCCTCTGAGAACTCAAATTGCTAATTTTTCTTGTTTCTGTTTCTTTTAGCTCCACAGCTGCGTTGTGATGGTGTGATACTTTTCATAGAGAATGATAAGTATCAAAGGGGGGAATGAAGGGGTCTGAAGGCTACAACTTGACAAAGGCCAACCTGAAACTCCTGCCAAACAGGACTTCATGTACCAGAATTCCCTGCTTCATGACGGGTTTACTTACAGTCTGCAATACAGCTGTAATTAGGACATTGAGAAACTCTCTGTCAGCACATTGCACATTTTCATTTTTTTGGCTTCGCTGTTCTTATTCTCTGATAAGCTTTCACTGCTGTAACCTAGATTAGAACAATGGATGTATTATGTGATGGGCTGTACTACTGCAGACTCGCGAATTCCTTTCCAGAACTGCAAGTCCCAGCAGCCTCTCCTGCAGAACATGGGAGAAGTTTCACGAAAGTTCCAGGGTGTCTAGGGAGGGGGTCAGTAGCCCCTTCAGCCGGAATATGCTTGCTCAGCAATGCTTAGAACGCATGTGTAAAAGATAAGAACTGTAAAGTGCATAAGAGTCTGCTCCTGGAGGGGAGGGGCATGCAGTTGTACTAAGCCCTTGTCTTAGCTGCATCTTGCTGGCAATAAAAGTCTATCTTTACGGATCAGTTGTCTGGACCTCCTTACTGACTAAAAGAGACGGTTACACCAAGGTGAAGTCTTTTTGTCAGATGGTGCAGAAGCACAAAGCAAATGATAACAGGGGAGGGGGAGGGGGGGGACAATATTCAAAACGTTTTACAAGAGTAAATATGTGTTTACCCTTTAGAATAAGCACCTACCTGCGAGCCCTTTGAAATCATGGTACCCAGCTCTTCTGATCTGAACAGGCAAACTTCCTCCTCAAACATAAATTCTTCCCGAGAAGATCCTTCTTCCTCTTCTAACTCCCCTAGGGGACTCCATATTAGGTCTCCAATCCTCCCAGTCTGACTGTGGCTAGAGCTTCTCCCCTGGGGCTGCTGCCTTGCTGTGCTTATCTTTCATTTGGTGATAGGCCTGGTGCATGGCTAAAATTAAGTCTGAGGAGAATTCTGACTCCTTCTTCTCCGGAGATCCTGGATGCTGGCGCTACTTTGCTTAGGCTGCCCCTCCCTCTGATACCATGGAGGAATTAAAAAAAAAAATTTTTTTTTATTCATGGTTTGAATGTTCTCATCTGGGAAACCAGGAGACCACACCACTTGGTTGCCCTGGGGAGGGAAGCTCACACCTACAGAGGTTGTCATCCTGAGGTGGCTCCCCCCACTCCCAGCCCTGGCTCCTAGGGAAAGCGACCTTAAGAGAGGCTGTTGCCTTGGGGACACTCCTCGACTGCTGGACCAGGGACACCTGTGCCCTTCACCATCTGCTGGAGGCAGAGACTACTAACACTACTGACTTCCCCTCTGCTGGGCCAGCCTATATAGGGATGACACCAGAAAGGGAACTTTCGCACTCTGCCCCCATCTGCTGGTAGGAGGGAGAATCCCACAGGTTCACTGGCCTGGCAGGACAAAGAAGAAATGTTATTTTCGAGGTTCATTAGAAACCCTTTAGACTGCAAAACTTTTCTAAATCTAATTAAGAGATGAGTGTGTCATTTGCTGACTAGGTAATGAAATACTGCAAATGAAAGACACATTTGCTTTGTAGCTTGGAGTGACAAGATGGCAAGAGTTAAAGCTCCCCAGAATAACATCACAGTCAGCTGCCCAACTGCCCCAAGCTCTTCCACCCCAGCCACCTGCCTCAATGCCCCAAGCTTTTCTACCCCAGCTGCAAGTCTTATTGCCCCAGGCCTTTGTACCCTGGCCCTCTTTTTTATTATTTTACTCTAAGCCAGCAATGTTCTGTAGCTTTCCTTCTTAGTCATTTCTAAGCACAGATTTGTTTTATAGCTGTGATGTCCTGTCTTACTCATAATTTCTGGATAAAATCAGTTTTAACACCACAAAAAATAGTGGGTCGGTGCGCAGATAACACACAAATGAGGAAAATTAAAAAACTGCAGTTGTGTGCTGCGATAACACTCAGAGTGGTTGCATACAAACAAACAAACACATTTTAAGGAATTAAAGAAAGTGAGAATATCTCATCAATAATTTACAAGTCCTTTTAATCAGAGAGAGTTCATAGCATATAGGAATATCCTCAGACAATGAGAGCTTAATCAGGTGTCAGAGAATTAAGTCCCCCGACACGGGACCATGTTTCGTGACGCTGCATCGGGAGGGACAAGGCAAACCCAACGGGAGTCAGAAAAATTCTGTAAACAAAACAAAATGAAGCACAGAACCATAAATTGTCAATAACAAGTCCAACCGGGGGGTCAGTCATTATAAACTCCCGTGGTTGTTTTCCTCACAATCCTCCTTTTCATCAGGTATGTAATGCAGTTTTTTTTGAAGGTCCTTAACTGATTGTTTTTTCACACATTTTACTTTACATTTCTATTTTTCTAGTACTTCTTCTGGTATCTGCTTTTATTTTTTTTAACCATTATGAAAAATATGTACTAAATAAATGAAAAAACATGTACTAACAAACAGATACTTCCTTTTTTGTAGGGATTTGTTACCCCACGGTTGGACCTGTCATTGACAATTTATAACTTACTGTATATTTGGTATGTATATATACTCAGTTTTTGCATACCTTCTGCTCTGTGTCTTTTTTGGTTCTGCGCTTCATTTTTACTCATTTTGTTTTGTTTACTGAATTTTTCTGACTCCTGTTGGGTTTGCCTTGTCCCTCCCGATGCAGCGTCACAAAACACGGTCCCTTGTCGGGGGACTTAATTCTCTGACACCTGATTAAGCTGCCATTGTCTGAGGATATTCCTATATATTATGAACTCTGTCTGATTAAAAGGACGTATGAATTATTGATGAGATATTCTCACTTTATTGAGTTCTTTAAAATGTGTTTGTTTGTATGCAACCACTCTGAGTGTCATCGCAGCACACAACTGCAATTTTGTATTTTTAAAATCTGTTTTAAGCCAAGAATTACCAAATCAGCTGGTTATTCTGTAGGTTGTTTTATTTACAATTTGTAATGAGCTCCCTCTAGGGACTGAAAATGGGAACTGCCACCAAAATGTCTTCATTTCTATAACTCGGCCACTAGAGGCACTTAATGTTTGGCTCCTCACTAGAGCTGCCGCCTTTGGACCACAAAGGCTGTTTATTCCCTTTCCATCAGAAAGCACATTTTGCCACGAGCTGGTGTGTAATATGAGAAAGCGTTCCCAGACTGCCTTGGGTGCCCCCAGAAATACCCTCTGAATCCTATGTATGCACTGGTGAGCACAGTTCCAGCTGTGAATATCCTGCACTGTGTGCTTTATAAATGTAAAGGGCAGCCTTGCTCGCTCTCTGCTTCAGAGGAAGCCTCCCCTTTCTTTCCTCTTTTTCCCATGTTCGCCATCCTAAAACTTCACAGACTCTAATGTATTTCAGTAATGGATTAAAGCCTCTTTTTCTTTGTTTTGCCAAACTCAGGCGGGTATAACCTTCAGCAAATGCCTCATACCTGGACGTGTTGGTCCACCACTTGTTCGTAATTAAACAATAATGTTTATGTATAAAACCTCTCACTCAGTTCATCATATTGTGTTCGAAGTGAGGATCAACATCAAATAAATAATATCAATTCCATCCCTCCCAACCAGCTCAGTAACAACAATTGCATAAAAAAAACCCCAAAACATTATATAGAGTCAAACTAAATAAAACCTCACTAAAACATTGCCTGAAAGAACAATCACAAAAACTTAATCCCAATTCTCAAATGGGATCGTCCTATGACCCTGCTTAATTCTCCCTGTCGCCACATAATACAATCCAGAATTCCAAAAATAAGGAAGTAACCCCCATGAATTATATTAGAGAGTGACAGTTCCAAATCGTGGCCCACATGCTTGCTTAGAGAGCCAGGTTTTCAGGGAACCACACGGTACTGCGTAACCAGTCAAAGAACAAAATTCTATAAGCATTCTAATCTATAATCATGGAAATGAACAAGACAGAGCTGGGTTCCTAGCACCTCACTGACAGATGATACATACTATCAGAAGACAACTATCCTGGGACCTCAGGGGGCAATTAGGTATGTAAGGGAAAAAACCACGCCTGGAAATATACAGGGGTTTTAAAGCCTTGGGTCATGTTTGTATGATTTTAATTACATTCTAAAACTCATAGGACGCCAGTGTAATGACTTTATAATTGGATTAATAGGATCCCATGCAAAACTGGCAGTTCATACTTGGGGGCCACCACATTCTGTATTTTCTGCAGAGGCTGGCCACGGTATAACACGCTGTAGTGGTCTAAGCGAGAGACTACTGCAGCAAAGATGAAAACTGCCAGATAGTCCAACTGCATTAGGGCCTCATTTGCTATATGAAGATGACAGTAAGCACTCCTAATTACCTTAGCTAGCTGAAAGGTATAAAGAGTGTGCGGGAGTCAAGCATTTATCAGCGGAAAACAAGTTCAAAGGAGTAATATTAGGACGTTTCTTTACAGAGAGGATGGTGGACTCATGGAACAGCCTCTCGGGGAGAAGGGAGAGGTCAGGGCAGTAATAGAATTCCAGAAAGTAAAGGATGGGAGGAGAGGATCCTTGGTGGTGGTGAAGTGAGGGCACAGCCAGAGTTGAAGTAGAGTCTGTCATTTTGTAATGGGGAGGAGAATATGCAGACTGGATGGACCTTGTGCTCTTCCGCTATCATCTTATTTATTCTGTGCTGCTGTATAACAGAGGATTTGTTTTGAGGCCTTGTTTCTTTCACTAGAAAAAGGAGGGGGAGACTATTAGATTCAGAGTTGATCACTAAATAACAATCATCGGTATGGGGCAATGGCACAGTCAGCAGGGGCACAATGGAGCAGCGGGCCCCCCCCCCCCCCCCCCGTCAGTTCATTGGCATGAGGCAATGGGGCAGCAGCACAGTCGCAAAAGTGCTTCACAGGTTTTAAACTGCAGATCAGTAATAGGTGGGCCTGATATATAATCAGAGCCCACGGATTACCTGGGCTCGTCGAGGGCAGCCGGGCGCGTCGCGTGACGTCATCGGGACGCGCCGCAAGAGCGAGGCGCGTCCCGATGACGTCGGGGCAGGGTATAGCCCCAGTGGGGGCGTTCCGGGGCAGCTTCAGTAAGGAGGGGCATCGCCGACGGAAAACTTTTCGCAGGAGATCCGTTTTGGGGATGCCACGACCCGTTTTTGAGGACAACAACGCGTCCCCCCGGCCCGATCCACGCGGCAGGCAACAACAACAAAAAAAAAATACTAAAAAGCTACCGGTGGCTCAAGCCACACAAAGCAGCAAAAAAAAAAAAAAAAGGGACTGGGACCCAGCCACAGGCAGCAGGACCCGGGCACAGCATCTCCACAGACATCAAGAGCAGGACCCAGCACCAGGCACAGCCGGAATGAGCAGGACCCAGCACAGGATCCCAGCCGGAACCAGCCCAGGACCACCCGGTCCTTTACCGGGCCGGACCCCTGGAGCTAGCAAAGGACTGCACGGCCAGCTCCCCGGCTTATAGGACCCCCCTGCGGGCACAAAAACCTGTGAGTAACCCATTCCGACGCAGGATGGGGAAGGGTCCAAAACATCAAGCAGGGGAACGACCGACAAAAGGTTCAGGAGGAGCTAAGGCAAAGCAGGGGACAGGGAACACACAAACCCAGGTGCCGCCCCCCCCCCCCCCCCGACCACGGGCCAGAAGAGCGCCCCCCTTCAAACCCAGCCACCCTACATCCAGTGGACAAGGACCCAGCTCCGGAAGCTGACACCACCCCAGACACCGACAGGGGACCCCATACAGGACAGACGGGGGAACAGGGCGGACTGGTCCCCCAACGAGAGATCCGGGTGACACCGCAAGACCCGCCGCAGAGTCCACGTCAAGCTCTCGGACAACATTTTGCGACCCCGCTGACGCCTGAGCAGCCAACCGGCATGACCCCGGCTTACCCGGGGTTCCCCCTACCATGGGGCATCCCCCCTTGGATGCAAGCTTCCAACTGCATCCCAGGTGTAAGTCCACCCGGACAGATCCCAGGCCAACACTCCCAGCCGCAATGGTTTCCGCCAGCCTACCCATACCAGATGTTCCTGTGGGGGTACTGGCCTGGGCAACCAGGGGATTGCCACACCCTGTCGGGGCTCCCCAGCCCTCGAGGACCCCCCCCCCCCCCAACGATTCACAGGACCCACCGAACGGCTCGGGGAGCATAGAGATGACCCATGCCGACCTACCACAGCAAATCATGCAGGAATCACCACCAAACCACGAACAGTGCACCCATCCCAAGAACGGGACAGCAGAGACGACAGCGTGGGAAGATCATTCCTGAGACGACGAAGGGGCAAATGCAGCGCAGGATACAAGCAGAGGTGAGTTACCTGCACAAGTCGCCCCACCCCCTCAGTCCATTCAGGGACCCATAACTGCACAAGCAAGTAAAAGGAAAGGAAAAGCAAAGCGTAGGAGGAGGTACAGCTCCAGCGAAAGCAGCTCCTCTACGGATACGGACAGCGTGGATGACAATAATCAGAATCTGTCGGCGACACTCCAAGGCGTGGAGTCAACAGCAGCTGCAGCACAGGGCATTCCACTATGGGAAAGCCTGCCAAGAAAGTTGCGAAAGCGGATAAAGCAGAGAAAATACTTAGACATTTTCCGACTCATGGAAGGGAGGAGAGGTCCGCGAGACAGGAAGAGAGCTAAGACCAGCAACCCACCGCCGGACAATAATGAGAAAATTGCGCGCAGCATCGTGAACTGGACACACGCATATTTCCGCATGATGAGCGTCATCACAAAGGACGATCCGGGGCAGTGTGGACCCATGCTAACCTATGGGGACATGATCCTAGAAGCTTACCGGGCGTACGAGGGATGGGCCTGGTTGAATTACGACGAGCGTTTCCGCAATCGGATGGAGGAGAATGCGCAGCTATCTTAGGGAATGCCCGATGTGAACCTCTGGCTCAAACAAATGACCAACAGAGCCAGCGACGCCATAGGACGGAGTCGAACAGCTGCGAAACTATCAACGTTGGGACTAGGCTACCCAGGAACCGGAGGTGCATCTAACAGCGCATGTTGGAGATACAACAAGGCTTCATGCAATTTCAAAGAGTGTAAATTCAAGCACATATGCCTGATTTGTTCCACACCACACCCGGCGAATAAGTGCATGAAAAAATCGAGGAGTGGGAGTTCTCCTATGGAAAAATGAAGTCCAGCACTACCAAAAAGCCACCTCGCCAATAAGATTAGAACGAATGATGCATTGACTCGACAAATACCCGAGGAGAGAGGAAGCAAAGAAGATTTCAGCAGGTTTCCAAGAAGGGTTCAGGATCCCTTATCAAGGCAACATCGACATCCACTCAGCAGGCAATACGCCATCCACAACTCGGCACCCTGACATTGTCCGAAGCAAACTGGACAAGGAGATAGTTGGGCAGAATTGCCGGCCCTTTCCAGATGCCTCCCTTCCAGAAGATTATGATTTCCCCGCTAGCAGTTGTACCGAAGAAGGAACCGGGCAAATATAGACTCATTCAAAACCTGTCCTTCCCAATAGGAGCATCCGTAAATGACCACATACCATGAGAGGCATGTGCAATGCAGTATGCATCATTTGACAGTGCCATATCCTTGTTAAGGAGGTGTGGGAGGTCGGCAGCGATGGCAAAAACAGACATAGAATCGGCGTTTCGCCTGTTGCCCGTACATCCAGACAGCTTCCCGCTACTGGGTTTCAAGTTCCAAGGACAATTCTACATTGACAAGTGCATGCCTATGGGGTGCTCAGTTTCATGTGCCTACTTTAAGGTGCTCAGCACATTTCTTCATTGGGTGACGGCGGAGAAGGCAGGTTTGGACAACATCATACATTACCTCGATGACTTTTTGTTTGTTGGCCCGGAAGGGACAGGTGCAGCGACTCGCCTACTGAGACTTTCCAAGGAGTGGCGAAGGATTTCGGCGTCCCTTTAGCGATGGACAAGACCGAAGGGCCAGAGACAAACATGTGCTTTTTGGGTATTGAACTGGATTCAGAAAAAATGATATCCAGGCTTCCAGAGGACAAGGTACAGAATGAACCTCATCGAAACCGCAATGCAGGCGAAAAAGTTAACACTGCGGGAAGTACAATCGATAGTGGGCGCCTTTAACTTTGCTTGTAGGGTGATCCCAATGGGCAGAGTTTTCTTGAGGAGACTAGCGGCCGCGACCACATCCGTACGGAAACCAAATCACTACATAAGGATAACAAAGGAAATAAAAGACGACCTAGCGATATGGAAAAGTTTCTTGAAGGACTTCAGTGGAATATCCATATGGCAAGAGCCCCCGATGTGAAATCGTGACCTGGACATACAATCGGATGCCTCGGGGGGGGGGGGGGGGGGGGGGGGGATTTGGAGTGTATTGCCAAGGCGCGTGGGTGACTGCCCAATGGCCGATAGCATGGGTGCAAGAAGGTACAACACGCAATATAACATTCCTGGAGCTATTCCCAATTTGGGTTGCATTGGTCATATGGGGAGCCTGATTACAAAACAAACACATAATTTTCTGGAGCGACAATCAAGCCGTAGTATACGTCATAAACAGGCAGACGGTGAAATGCCCAAAGATTGCGAACCTACTGAGACAAATAATACTGAGCAGCTTGCGCTTAAACACTACCATTCGAGCACGACATGCACCTGGAATTAGCAATGGGATTGCAGATGCGTTATCACGTGCCAAATGGTCTTTCTTTCGCAAACAGGTACCCAACGCGGAGGAGGAGGGGACTCCGGTACCGGAACACTTATGGGCAATTGGACTGCAACCACCCTAGACTTGCTATGGAGATCGGTGGTGCCCGCTACATGGAGTGCGTATTCCAGAGGATACGGGAAAGTGCGTGCCTTCCTTAATCAGCATGGTTAGGCAAACGGGCCGGTGCCGGAGGACTTGGTAGTGGACTACATCGCTTGGGCCAAGGAGTCTGGACTGTCGAGGGGCATCGTGGTAAAGCAGCTGGCAGGACTGGCCTTCTTCACAAATGCTCAAGGATGGGGCAATCCCACCAAGGGATTTCTTGTTAAAAGACTAATGAAGGGTTGGGGAAGGCAGTTAGGGCACAAGAAAGATGGGAGACACTCAGTTACACACGAGTTATTAGCTCAGATATGGTATGTGCTACGGGAGATTTGTGACTCGCAATTTGAAACGCAGTTATTTCAGCTGGCATTTTCGCTGGCGTTTTTTGGGGCCCTGCACATAGGCGAACTAGTGGCAGCATCTAGGGAGGATTCGGGTGACACGGGGATGCTACTGCGGAATGTACAGATATTGGGAAACACACTCAGAATATTGATACCTTGGTCCAAGGCAGACCAATCAGGAAAAGGGGCTGCGGTGACATTAACCAGGTTAGACAATCAAGTCACCTGCCCGCTGGCTAATTTAGAAGCATTTTTGGCAGTACGCCCTAAAAAGGGGAACCATCTGTTAGTACATAACAACTGGGTCCCTTTGACAAGGTATCAATTTTCGGCGGTATTTAAGCGTGCGTTAACCAAGGTGGGGCGGAACGCAGCGAACTTTGGGATCTACTCCTTTCGGATGGGGCAGCGACAAGCACCGCACAGGCAGGCTTGGCTACGGAGACCATACAGCAAATAGAAAGGTGGCGTTCATTAGCGGTTAACACATACGTGAGACTGGACAGAGTTAGCTCACAGGGTATGGATAACTAACAGGAATTGTTCTTAATTGCAGAATCGTTCAATAAGCCGAAAAAGGTTTGGATCGTGGGGCATTCCTTCGTGCATTGGGTGGCGCAGAGGGCCCAACAGCGCAAGCATGGCGTGCATCTCGGTTTGGCCCCGCGGGTAGTACAGGTTACATGGATGGGAAAGCGAGGGATGTGGTGGCGGCAACTACTGCCTATGCTTCATATCAGGAGGAAAGAATTGGCAGCCCCAGACATGTTAACAGTGCAGCCGGGAGGCAACGATTTGGGAGCATGGACTTGCAGGCAGCTGTTGCATGAGGCAAAAAAGGATATGCGCGAGTTGCAGACATTGTTCCCAGGTGCGGTATTATGTCGGTCAGACATTATTCCCCGGATAAAATTCGCGAAAACCAAGTTATGGGGAAGGTGTCGCAAGAAGCTCAATAGGCAGTTGGGGGCCTGGTTGGGGCGCCTAGGGGGGTTACCAGGTACGCCATCAGTGGGCGGATGAGCAATGCGAGGGCTTCTATCGGGACGATAAAATACACCTTTTGGACATCGGGTACAATTTGTTTATTTATGACATAATCGAAGCAATAGAGGCGCAGGTAGAGAAGCACCGGGGCCACAGCTAAAGCACTGTTTCTGGTTGGGGGGCTCTGAGCAAATGGAGACACTGCTCGGTGCCGGTGGCGGGTACCCAGGCCAAAAGGACTTAGGGTAAAGGGATCAGCCGTGGGCTGACAAGCAGATTTCCGGAAGAAAAGGGGGACCACGCCCGGAGGCAGGCCCCCCCTGCTTACTATGCGGCGGGGGGCCGGTGAATGGAAGTCGCCTTGCTTGGAGCGTGGGGTGGGCAAGGTCCCGGGAGAACGCATGGCGATAGAGGTATATATATGTATTGGCCCGGGGTGGTGGGTTGTTATGATTACATTGTGTGCTAATATATATAATATATGGTTAAATAAAAGCTGCGGCCAGTTTTACCCAAGATACGTTTTAGAGTGGTCATTCTAGCAAAGCAGGTGGGCGAACGCCCGGGGACAAAAGGTGAAGTCACGGGTCCCAGAGTCAATAGGGAGTCAACAGAAAGAGGACTAATGAGAAAGCAAACGCCTTTGATGAAGATTAACTGCTTGTCAATGGCTCTCCCATTATGCCAAGGATCTAATGAGAAGCCTGTGGTGCTGAGGTCGGACTCTTTTCAATGTAACCCCACCCCCGGATGCTGGCTGCATGCCAATGTCCAGAAAAGAATTTGTTGTCTCTCTTGGGGCTGGATCACTCCAGCTAGTTCTTAGTCACAAGTCGCTTTCTCCAGGGCTTAAGTCCTTTTTTTTGGAGGGGGGAAAGGAATATCCTTTCAGGGCCTGGAGGGTTAGGGATGCCTATACATTTCTTTTCCCTGGGAGAGATAGGTGTTCTTTCCCCACTGCGGCTGCTGTCAGTGCCAATAAAGGCTTGTGTTTAGTGTCCAAAATGAACATCTTTTCTGATGGGTAATCAGATGGATAAATGGCACAATAAATACAGTCCCAAGCACCACAGACGATCTTTCCTATCTGTGCATGTGTTTCACATACCAGGACATGGGAAAAACTCACCCTGTAGGGCTTGGCTAAGTGAGGTTCCCGAGAGGCCCAGGGTATCCTTTGTTAGGACAGGAAAACCCCTCCAAATCTTGTCACAAATGGTAGTTTAGAGAGACTATGCACAGAGAGTCCAATTCCTCTCTCCCCAGGGCTAGAGAACTCCAACTGGGGGTCCTCAAAAGGTGTCACCTCTTCCCCAAATTAGATCCAACATCAGAAGGACACTGTTGCGGGCCATCATCATCATCATTCCTCTGCTCCCTGAAAAGGTCACACTGGGGCAGGACTTCCCTATCCAGGGTCCTCCAAGAAGCGGTTTCCCCAAGAACTCTCCCTGGGGGGGGGGGGGGGGGGGGGGGGGGGTGTCTCACAGTCTTCTTACAAAAGAAATGCAAAAACTCCCACAAAACAACCAGGGCAAACCATCCTGCACCTAAGGAGCATGATAGAGGAGAGGAGTGCCCAACCTGGCCCGAGTACCACAGGCAGGATGGAGCCCAAGCCCCCAGGTAGGCCAAAAAAAAACCCAACAGAAGAAAAAAATCTCCAGCCTTCCTCCAAATCTCCAAGTAAACTATACTGCCCCCCTGAACTCTTAGGAGAGAACTGCTTTTATTTCCTTGCCCAGAGGGGGTGGCAGGGGCTGTAAGGAATGGTCCTCCCCATTGTCCTTACCTATACTGCACTAGCTGAACCAGGAGTTACCCAGGGCCATCCTGATAATGAGCCTGGGGGGGGGGGGGGCATTCCATCAATATAAGAATAAACCTCGAGTGGCTAACTTAAAAGAAACACCGAGGACAAAGGTGGTAATCTCAGTTAAGAACACACAATGTCCAGTGGATATTACTAAAAATATAACACATCTACACTCATGCCAAGCATTAGAAGTACCTTCGCCACTGATATTTTAATTTCCTAAGGATTTGGAAAGATTTCCTTCAAGCATTTGCAGCCAGAATGCCCAGCCCTTTCTGACTCAAGTATGAGGTGAGTGAATGTAAGATGGGCCTTCACTTTAGACAGATTCATTTTTTTTTTAATGATACTTGAATTATAACTATATAGGAGAGATGAGTGAATAGACAATAGCCAGGGTTCAAGCCATGACATCTGGCACCACTGCTCACAAGTTCCAAACTTGTGCTAATTACGGCTCTTTATGTGCTCAGTACCTTACCCTAAAAAAACCCCAACAAAATAGCAATTCCTAACTCTGACCCAGCCACTCAGCGCCATGCTCAGCCGTTATCGGTCCTGTAAAAACACGCTATAAAGAAACTATCTATAATCAGGTACCTCACAGGTCAATTGATTCAACGTCTCATGGCCGGCCAACGGCTGCCTGCCAGCAACTAATCTGTACAGGCTGAGCCTACGGCCAGGGTCTGGCCTAGACTCATGAGTTGGGGAGTTCAAAGCACATACTCCAGGCCAGCGCCATGAGCCATGGCACGATGCTTTGGCCCAGATGCAGTGAAAGGTTTTTCCCATTTTGGTCTATGGGAAAACAAGGGGTTAAATACATCAGGCCCCTAGGTACGATTGTGCTTAACAAATTGTTATCCACATCTGGCAAGGATTAGGTAAAAGCATGAACAGGCAGGATTACGGAGGAACAATAAAAAAAAAAAAAAAGACTCCATTTCAGCTGCGGCTCATAACAACATTTATCTGCCTTTCACGCTGCAAAGTTTAATGGAAAAATGTTACCATACCAAACATTTTTTCCCATGCATAAAGTCAATACAGTACATAAATCATTTCCACTGATTTATATCACGGAGAAAAGTGTTTTGTTTTTTTTTTTTTGTTTTTTAAAGCAACAGCTTAAACACAGCCAAAAACAAAATAAAATGCTGGTCCTATGAAACTGTTCTGAATGAAGTTTATTGTCCTCTTAAACAGAGAAAACATCTTTAAAGATGGAAAGTTACTGTAAAGGAAAACTGCATGGTCTGTCTTATGTGAAATATTCCAAAGAGCGTAGGGCAAATAATACTCTGTCATTTCCAAGTTTTACTTGTATTATATATTTAAATTCTTTACTCAGTATTCCTGCGAGGATCATATAGGCAGTTGTGATGTCAACATGGCATGTACTAATCAGGTGTACTCCAGCTATGATGCATTGCAGGAGGCAAAGTGCATGGAAAGAGTTTAAAGACATTTGTGACGGGTTTCCCTCCAAGAAGCCTTGTTCATCACAAGAGACCCCTATAAGAATTTAGGGGAGATTGCTTGACTCCCAGTGTAGTGTTTGTTTGTTTTTTGTCTAGGGGAAAAATGGCATATCCTTATGGTGAACTTGAGGATAAAAGTGTCATGGTGACTGTTTTTGGTCCTTTAAGGTTAGGACCTGTAGAGGGAGTGTTGTCCCTCAATATAAAAGGATGGTTTAGGGGAGTCAAGCGAAGTTGCCATCATGGATTAGGAGTCGTTGGACTGACCCCTCCAACTGCATCTCACTGAGAGGGCCCTGCAGGGGATTTACCTTTCAAGGGATTGGCCTGAGGCAGTAGCCAGCACTCTTCACGGGGAAGGAGCTAAGGAGTGGCATGACTTCTAATGGAGAGAGACAACCAGAGATCTGACTTGAGTCCCAAATGTGAGAGGAGAGAGCTGGAGTAGAGACACTCTGAAGGACGAGAGCCTGGATTCTGGGACAGTTCATGGTTACCCTGGATGAGAGATGGGAGAATGAGATTCGCGATCCTTGGGGAAAGGGTGAGTCATAAGTGGCGAGTACTGAATTGTTTGGTGCTGTATATGTGGATGGTGAGATGGTGATATCCATCCATAGTATCTCATAGAGAAGAGACACTACTGGATGGGAATGTGAAAATTATATCTTACTGATAGTCCTGTAAACTGTACGATATGAGGAGGGGGTAGAAGATGTTGTAAATGTGAATTGGATCTCCTTTTATTAGGGAATACAATGCATGTGGTTGCAAAAGCATTTACACTTGTACTTATCTCTTTCTCATATGTATCTTCTACCTCAGCTTAGCTGTGTAAGCCTATGGCCCTGATTTAATCAGTGAATACATTCTGCTCTGTTTTATTCTCTAACTGCTGGTTTAGCAGAACAATAAAAATGTGTTGGTTTAGAATAAACTATGAAGAGAGTTACATTTTCTGGTATTTGAGGGGAGAGGAAAAGTAGAAACAGCAGTTGGGGGGGGGGTGTCATAGAGGGGTCCTCAGTGGGTGAGATCCCTGGCCAGCTAAAGACACCCCCTTCACTCACCCTGATTTACTCCCCCCTCCCAAACCCTTATTCACCTTGGTCACTCCCTCCCCCACCCCATGAACCCTCCACTTCCCCAGTTTACTCATTCCCCTCCAATCACTCTCCCTCTTTAATTTCCTCCCCCCACCCAATTCCATCCCTCAACCTGATTCCCCCCCCCCCCCCCCACACAAATCACTCTCTCACCCTGGTTCCCCCATGAACCCATTTACTCTTGTTCATTCACCCCCCTTCACCAGTTCACCCACTCACTCCTCCACTTCCCCTGGTTCACTCACTGTCCCTCCAATCCCCAGTCAATTTATTCTCTGCTCCCTACCCTGCGATCCCTGGTTCACTCTCTCCTTGCCCCCACCTCCCACCCTCCCCAGACACCCTCACTCACTGCCTCCTATCGGCCAAACAGGAAGAAGAGGAAGAGGAGGAGGAGGAGGACAGCGGCCTTGCAATGTCTCCGGCACGTCCTCCTCTCCTGCCAGGTTCCGAGCACTGTGCTTTGAACCATGGGGTTCAAGGTGCACCATTCAGGCCCCAGCAAGAGGGGAGAGGCCACTGTCTTCCTCCTCCTCCTCCTCCTGTTTGGCTGAAGGGAGCTGGGGTTGGTGAACAGACGGGAGAGAGTTAATGTGCCATCCACTTCATCAATCTATCTATTCTGGGGCGAACTCAAGTTATATATATCGGGAGAGGGGGCGGAGCTAGAGGATGGGGCAGAGCTGAAGAGTACAAGGAGAGAGAGAAGGTGGAGCTCAATTTGCATACCGGCTATGCAAGTGCCGGGCAACTTTCCTCTTTATTATAGTTAAATATGTTTGAGGTCATCTTGCCCATTTAGTACAGGATGGAATCTCTTATATGATAAGAAACATGGCATCATGTCTAGTTCATAAAAACTTCTAGCATGCTACAGTGTTGCCAACGCAACATCACTGTGTCATGAGATTTCATACTTTTTGATATCCCATCACAATGCATCTTCTGTCACTGTCTGACCTATTGATGTCTTCAAGAACCAGACAAGCCCTATCTCGGGGTACAGCGCGCCTCCAGGAAGCAAGTAAGCAAAGATGCTTTAAGAATAGCTGTGACCTCCCCTCCTGCCCCCAGTCGAGGTGACTAAGGGAAGGCTGGGAAATGTGATGTTCACTTTCATTACTGAACGTCCTGTCAGAAACTGGACAGCTGCAAATGACAGGTATTGACACTTCTATTACTGCTGCTTCAGCTCATCGACCCTAGCAAAAATAATAAATCTAAAAACTTAAAATGATTGATTAAAAGTAAATTATGCTTAGTCACACGGTAACCAGCACACTGTGTTCAAACTACTTTATAATGGATCCCAGGAAGAATGAGTCATGTTCACTGGTGTTCAGATGCAAGAACAGAAAGGCAAATTCATCTGAGAGTCTGGTGACATGCTAGTGTTTGTGAAGCCAGCTGGCTGACAGGGCTAGACAGTACATTTATCCACAGGACAGGCACTGGGCAGCTACAGTGAAGGATGAGAACTATCCTTGTGTCAGTCCCCTGAGCTATCCAGTCCTAGAGCCTGAAGTGACAGGCTCTGACTGTATCCCTGTGCCCATCTCCTGACCCATCCAGTCCTAGAGATGTCAGGCTCTATGTCCATCCACGGAGCTCCCCAGTCCTAGAGATGTCAGGCTCTTTATCCCTGTGTCTGCCCACTGAGCCCTCACTAGAGATGAGAGGCTCTGTACTTTTGTACTTATCCCCTGAGCCCTCCAGTACAGTCATGAATTCAGCAGGATTAGGAATAAAAACACTCACCAAGGTTTGAACAGTTTAATATGTCTTTTATAAATTTCCTGCAGAGTTTAAAAGATTTAGGGGTCAATATTCAGCCACATTTAGCTGGATAACTCACAAGTTATCTCGCTAAATGTTGACTTCTCAATATTTCCCTCACTTACCCAGCTAAAGTTTAGCTGATAACTTATTATCCGTCTAAAATTTAACTGTATTACGTAGGGGCGTTCCGGATGCATTCCAAGGCAGAGTTAAATTAGCCAGTTTATCCAGCTAACTCAGATATTCAGAGTTAGCCAAATAACTTATCTGGCTAACTCTGGTCATGCTATACGGTGGTCCTGAAGGTAGCCAGATAAATTGTATCACGCTATCTATAAGGTAATTGGCTATATTCTATAGTATGGCTGCCCCAGTGCTCCAAAGTTAGCCCAATAAGTTACCCAGCTAACTTTGCAATCTGGCCAGTGACTGAATATTACCTCACTAATGGCTAAAAATATTTGTCCTTGACTATGTAAGACTGAAAGGAAAAATTTCTTCCAGGTACCTGAATGAACCAGAAATATAACCGACATATAAAGGTAAGAAGGTGAATGACCTGGGGAGCTTGCTCCCACAATAATCTAGAAACATTTAGCTTTCACTATTGATGGGGCTCGAACATATTCCAGGCAGTGTAGAGGAGAGGCAATATCGAAAGCCCTTTCTGCGCGAAGTGTGTGTGGACAAAAGCATGCGTATTATTCAGCCACTCACAAACGTCTACCCTTGGTTAGACTCGGAGGCACAGTGGAGCTATGCGAGTAGGTTTGATTATTCCATTTCCAATGGAAAAAACTGCGTGCAGAGAAACTAGGAACGCTCTCTGCGGGTAATTAT
Organism: Rhinatrema bivittatum; assembly: GCF_901001135.1. Classification (NCBI taxonomy): domain Eukaryota; kingdom Metazoa; phylum Chordata; class Amphibia; order Gymnophiona; family Rhinatrematidae; genus Rhinatrema; species Rhinatrema bivittatum. The sequence goes on from NC_042619.1 coordinate 257,447,694, forward strand.
TCCGGTGGGAAGCAATAATCAAAAGCAAAATCCTATACAGACTCTTGGGGCTTTGGTAATTATTGGTCGAACCCTGCTGGTGAAGGCACCCGCGCAGACACTTTATTACTTCCGCATTTGTAATTTGCAGTGCCGCTTCCGTTCAGTCAGAACACGCACAGCGCTGATGGATGACTTCCAGGCCAGGGTGGTGCGCTGAAGGTCAGCAGTGCACGGGGGCGCATCACGCGGGCCCAGCCGCCCCGCTCACTCTGTAAACATTCGGCAATCAGACCCATATTTAAGTCTCTTCTTCAAAGCTGGCTGTGGAGTACCCTGTTCAGCGGCGCAGCAATCAAAAGGAAATGAAGTGAGCACAGTAAGACGGGGTGATAAATGTGGCGCTGTTGACGAGGGCTCAATTAGCCAGGGCACTTGGCTTCGATTGGAACGGGAGGCCTCGTGGCCCAGCCAGGGCTGAGACACTGTGCAGATTAACACCATTACCGTAATCACTGCTCCTTTCCTGAGCCAGCCTCCAATCGCTCCAGACAATTACACCAGCAGTTAGTTAAATAGCAGCACTCTGTCACAGCAGGGATTAGGAAATCACCTGGCATCTGGGTTCCCTGGTTTCCTAAATATACTTTTGGGCCACTTCCTTCTGTTCTGGCTAATGGTGCAAGGACTGATTGACACAAGTCACGGTGGTTTTTGGAGGTAATGCAGTGTATGTATTCACCACCTTTGTTGGTTATATTCATATGCCATTCCCTCACTTAGCTAGTTTCATTAACTAAATAAGGGATTCAAGTATTTTAAACACCGGCTATGCATTACTCAGGAGCACCACCTATCCTCACCAGCACAGGATTATCCAGGAGGCAGGAATATCACCTATCCTCACCTCACTGGCACAAGATTCTTAAGCATGTCGTGATCCTGTTGTGTGAAACTGATTTTATTATTCCACACAGGCTATGGATTACCTAGTGGAAAAGGACATCTGCCCAGTCCCTTCCCCTGCAGTAATCCAGGCATGCGACAGGCATGCTGCATGCTTTTAATACAAGTGGTGCATCTGTTGCATGCATGCATGGATACCCAGAGAGGAAGGGCATTGATGAGATCATTAATATATATACCAGGTTTCCAATTAATGCAAATCTATCTCATGCATATTCATTGCACATATCCTGACAACCCGACTGATTGTGGGGTCACTAGGACAGGTTTGGGAAGCCCTGCTTTACTTTCTAGTCTGAGAGCTGCAGGAGGTGACATTGTTAAGAGACACTCCTGGTAATACCCATTTCCACAACAAGGCACAGAATTTATGAGTGAGAGAGAGAGTCCAAAAATCTTGCAGCAGTTATTCACGCACCAAAAGAGTTGACCAGTTTTCCATTTCAGGGGAAATCCTGTTTTGACTCACAGCCTAAGGGAAGTAGGCAGAGTTTGAGAATCTTGGGTCCGTGGCCCCACTGGGATTACTCAAAGAGACCCTGGCCTGAGCCAAAGCTGCTCAATATCAGGCCGATACACTGTTAACCCGCGTTTGGACGCGCGTTTTCGACGCGCTAGCTTTACCCCTTATTCAGTAAGGGATAATTTATTTATTTTATTTATTTAGCATTTTTTATATACCGAGGTATAGCAGAGTTGCCTTCACTCCAGTTTACATACAAAAACAACATGTTACATTGAACGAAGTATGAAATATAAAATTTTTAAAATTAACAATAATGAAAAATGACATAGCAAGGAGAATGAATATAATAAGATAACACAGGGTAGAAACCCTGAATAGGTGAACAGAGATATCTGGGAACATCGAAAAAAGGGGGCATCTGTATCATGAAACAGGGAGATTGATCAAGGGGGATATTGAAAGATAGCAGGCTATGTTAAAGTACTTTAGAGTCATTGAGTGCTGTCTTTAAAAGATTGGCTGAGTAGCCAGGATATTAGGTCTTTTTTTGAAGGATTTTAAGTTTTCTTGATTGGTGAGGAAATGAGGTAACGAATTCCATAGTTTTGGGCCAATAATGGAAAGGGCTCTGCTTCTGGTGGAGGATAATTTGGTCTGTGTAATAGCACGTCGAAAATGCGCGGCCAACCCCCCCGAAACTAATAGCGCCCTCAACATGCAAATGCATGTTGATGGCCCTATTAGTTATTCCCGCGCAATTCAGTAAGTAAAATGTGCCAAAGGTAGGCGTTAATTTCTGCCGGCACCAGGAAAGTGTACAGAAAAGCAGTAAAAACTGCTTTTCTGTACACCCTCCAACTCATCTAGTATCGGAGGGCTCAGTGGACAGACACAGGGATAAACAACATCAATCTATCTAGCTCTAAGAACGCTAACTCATCATGGCTAAACATCACAAAACAAGTTGCAGACAACATCAATCCCATTATTACAAAGACTAAACAACAACCCAAACACAACAACCAATGGTATAACGAAAATATCAGAACTGCCAAACGCATACTCCGAAAAAAAGAAAGAGAATGGAGAAAAAACAAATACTACCACACTAAATAATTATCGGAGCAATTTAGCTCAATATAAAAAATATCATCAACAATGAGAAAAAGGAATTCTTCTCCAACATAATCTCCAAATTTCATCATAACCCAAAATGTTATTCACAATAGTTCAGAAACTTACCAAAACCACCCAAGAGTCTTCATGCACCTAACATGGAAGCGATGACTTTGCTGATTTCTTCAACAACAAAATATCTCATCTAATCCAATCCAACATAACCAACAACAACCAGAACACCAAACTTAACAACAAGATAACCTCATCATGGTCAAACTTTGACACTGCCTCCACCACTGAAATTCAATCTATAATAAATAAAATGAACCCCGCCAGCCATCCATTAGACAACATCCCAATAACAACCCTCAAATCAATTGAACCTACCATATCAAAAACCATCACCAAAATTGTCAATTTATCACTGACCGAAGGCAACTACCCCAAATGCCTCAAATCTGCTGTCATCAAACCGATCCTTAAAAAGAACAACCTAGATCCGGAAATCCTTACCAACTACCGTCCCATATCAAACCTTTCGTTCATAGCCAAAACCATTGAAAAAGTCGTACACACTCAACTAGATGACTACCTGGAGACAAACAGCATCCTACCTCCATCCCAATATGGTTTTAGAAAAAACCTAAACACGGAATCTCTCCTCATCTCCCTAAATGACATTATTGTAAGAGGCTTTGACAAAGGTGAAAAATACTTGCTCATTCTTCTGGACCTTTCAGCCGCCTTCGACACAGTGAACCACAATTTACTATTGGAGCGACTATCCCAAATTGGTTTAACTGGCAATACCTTACATTGGTTTTCTTCCTATTTATCTGATCGAACATACCAAGTATTAATCAACAACAACCTATCAAAAATAATCAACCTCAACACCGGAGTCCCTCAAGGATCAGCTTTATCAGCCACCCTTTTCAACATATACCTTCTCCCCATCTGCCAACTACTAAAAGAATATGAAATCACACACTTCCTCTAAGCTGATGACATTCAGCTCCTCATTCTCATACAAAATTCGATTGAAGATACCTACAAGAAAACCTCAGAACTATTTATCTCAATCAAACATCTCCTAAATTCCCTGAAACTCATAATCAACTTTGACAAAACTGAAATAATACTCATGGATAAAAAACCCAATCCAACTCCGCCACTCCTGACAATACTTGACAAACAAATGATAACTATACTCTCTACCACCCACACCAGGAACCTCGGAGTTATCATTGATAAAGAACTTTCTTTCAAGAACCACAGAGCAAATAAAACTAAATAAGGATACCACAGACTCCTAACCCTAAGACACCTGAAACCATTTCTCAGCCCCTACGATTTCAGAACTGTACTACAACTTCTTATCTTCTCCACCTTCGACTATTGCAACTCCTTACTAATTGGAATACCTTTTTCATCCCTCAAACCACTCCAAATACTGCAGAACTCAGCTGCCAGAGTCCTAACTGGAACAAAAAGAAGTGAACACATAACACCAATATTGACCTCACTTCACTGGCTCCCTATTACTGCACATATTGCTTTCAGATCAATGACCATAATCCACAAAATCCTAAACAATGATCATCAAGGTCTTACACCCTAAATATAATCCCTCAAAATCCTCCAAGAAACCTACGCTCTAATAACTCAGGTTACCTAAACATTCCCCCTATCAAAGATGCACATCTGGCAACCACAAGAGAAAGAGCCTTTTCAATTGCCTTACCTAAACTTTGGAACACCCTACCTAAATTCCTGAGAACCCAACACGACCTAAAAACATTCAAAAAAGACCTAAAAACACTAATGTTCCGCAAATTCTACATTGACCTTCAGACTTCTGATCATCCCAACTCTCAACTGAACTCTCAGTTGTAAACCTCTTAATACATTCTCTTCACCCTGAACCTGCATACCCTCCTCATCCAACCTAATAATGCTCTCTGGACTTGATATGCTTATTTCTGATATTGTTCAAATTGTTTTTACTGTTGCACAACTGCTAAGAAAATGTATAACGTTCACAATGCTTTTCTGTTACACAACTGCTAAGAAAAATGTATACTTTTGTAAACCGTTGTGATGGCTCTACCGAATGACGGTATATAAAACTCAAATAAATAAATAAATAATAGCGCCCGCAACATGCAAATGCATGTTGATGGCTCTATTAGTTATTCCCGTGTGATTCAGTAAGTAAAATGTGCAGCCAAGCTGCACATTTTACTTTCAGAAATTAGCGCCTACCCAAAGGTAGGCGTTAATTTCTGCCGGCACCAGGAAAGTGTACAGAAAAGCAGTAAAAACTGCTTTTCTGTACACCCTCCAACTTAATATCATGGCGATATTAAGTCGGAGGTCCCAAAAGTAAAAAATAATAAAAAATAAAAAAATGTAAAATCAGCCTGCGGCTCACGGATTGAAAACCGGATGCTCAATTTTGCCGGTGTCTGGTTTCCGAATCTGTGGCTGTCAGCGGGTTTGAGAACCAATGCCGGCAAAATTGAGTGTCGGCTGTCAAACTCGCTAACAGCCGCCACTCCTGTCAAAAAAGAGGCGCTAGGGACGCGCTAGTGTCCCTAGCGCCTCTTTTTACCGCGGGCCCTTATTTGCATACTCAATCGCGCGCACAGGAAAGCGGGTGCTCGCCCGCTGTCCCGCGACTTTTACTGTATCGGCCTATAAGTTTGGAGGCAGCTGGAATACACTGCCCCCACAAGCTTCTCCTGGTACACACAGTCATCATTTCCAAAACGGATCCCTGAGAGCTGAAGCTGTCGGGGGAAATTCTGAGTGATAATCTGCAGCCTTTTCAGAGCCAGCAAAACTTGGACCAAAAATTATTTTCTGTGTGGGTGAGATCTGAAATTTATTTCACCTAACCCACAGGGATGACAAGAATATTTTGGATTTTTCATCCACCTTCCGTTTAACACTTTTAAGTTAGCACTTCAGAAACCTCAAGGGAGCCAGTCAGTGGGACAAAGCAGTGAGGAAAGCTAGTGGCATAATTAGGTGGATAAAGAATAGAAAGAGGGAAGTAGCATTACCTCTCTACAGGTCTCTAGTGAGATCTAACTTTGGGTTCTGTGAAAAGTTCTGGAGGCCAAATCTACAAAAGGACATTGACAAAGTAGAGACAGTTCAAATGAGGGACAACAAAATGGTGCAACGCCTGCGCTATAGCCCGTGCGGAGAGGCAGCAAATCCAAGCGAGTCTCAGGAACAAAGTGCCTGTGCAACTGTAGGCGGGCTTTCTAAGAATAACCATGTGAGCAGTTTCGCTATAGGGAATTGTCCTAAGGGATGCAGGGCATATTTTGCACCTGCTATGTCTGCTGCTGGGATCCCGGAAGAGAAGCAGCACACGCAGACTTGAAAATGCAATCCTGTACATGTACTTTTCTGTCGTGACCCAACCAGCCCTCCTCCTTATGGTCAAAGTGGCTGAACACCACCTCGTTGAGAGAGTTCACGGACATCTTTGGCCGCCCTGTCTGCCCAGGGCAATTTCCTCACCCAGCAATCATGGGACATGACTCCATGCTCACAGGCCTAGATCCTGTTTGAAACCTGTTTTCAGGGAGACTTGAAAAGCTAAAGAGCCATTCCCCAGAAGAAATGTGGGAAAGGGGAGACATGATTCAATGGTTTAGATATCTAGCTGCCTTCAATAACATGCATTTTCCATAGAGTGTAAAGCTCAAAAGGAAGGTGAGAAAATGCTTTTTCACTGAGAGGTGAACACTTGGAACAGACCTCCAATGGAGCTTGTAGGAGCCAGAACAGTGGCAGAATTTCAGCAAGCCTAGGAGAAGACCACAGATCGAATGAGACCCATGTGTGCAGCACAGTAGGCAGGTGCAACTGGGAAGACTGGGTGGGCTTGCTTATTTGCCAGCATCTTATCTGGTTCCCTCCACACAGCCACCTCTGGTGTGCATGGCTTTGCCAGTACCTAGACTGCTTGTCAGCATCCATAGGAAAAATAAACTAGTAATAGGTGCAGGGAGATAAAGCAATGCTAAGAAAAAGCGATACCAGACTGTGAGGTGCCTTTTTCTGTGTTTTAGCGATACCTTTTTGCATTCTGTCTGCATTCAATATAGCAAGTGCCCTTTGCCGTCTTGAAGCCAGCTTCAGCAAAGCGTAAACTGCTGTCGGCTCTTGTGAAGCTTTGCTGAGAGCGTCACTTCTGAACAATTTCTGCCTCTCTGTAGCACAAACCTTTGGTGCTGCCTCTCCGAGTCATCACCTTAAAATGCCAGAGAGCAGAGCTTTCCGGTAGCTTTTCCCCCAGAGCCTTTCTCTGTGCTGTAGGCAAAGAAACAACTTATTACACACAGATCCTATCCCTTTTCCTCAGCATCTCTCGCCCCTCTCTCCTTACGCTCCAGGACATTTCCTTACCCTCGTTAGGCTGAAGAGGCCTCATCAGATGAAATGTGATTTTAGCAGAATAAAGAGATAATCAGACTGGTTGCATAAAAGTTTCAGATCATTCATTAGCATGCAGCCATCTCTTTTGTCTAACTTCAGACGCAAAGGCCTTCAGGCTACATTTTATCTGCAGGCCAAGGATTGATTTGACCCTGAAAACAGTCAATAATTGATCGATCCAACACCCACCCCACCCCCAGTCCTTCCTCATACTTTTCATCTTTCTACGTCTCTTCCTCAGCTCACCCCACCACTATCACAGGCGTGGTCTGTATGGACCAGTAGTAGATACATCTGATATTCCATCAGGAGCCAGTAGTGTTGCCTTAGGCGTCTCTCCCTGCTGTACACCCAAGCTCCTGCTGAAATCTACACAGCAAGGATGTCAACATTGTGCCTCTCTTTATCTTCCCCAAGGAGTAATGACAGCATTTTTTAGATATACTGGAACAGAAGGTGTCTGAAGGAGCTGAACAGTAATATAAATCATTTTCCAAATGCATTTCCATTGAATATTCATATATTTAAGCAGCACATCCTTACCTCATTCTGCATTAACCTGATAGAGGGGCAGCGCTCCCATAAGCTAGTTGGTAGAATATAAATCAAATAAATAGTAATAAATAGTCAAAAGACAAGTTTCTGGTGGCAAGCCTGCATTTCCCATTAGGCAGTGTAGGCATCCAGGTTGAACAGGGCACCTCCTCCTCCATCCTGGAAGCATTTTCTTATAAGTGCCGCTCAGCCTGAGCAGCAGGATCCCATTGGACTCGGGGCTTAAAGGTGCAGGAGCATTGCTGGCTGCACTCCTGTAGAATCTCTGCTGGCCCACCTTTTCGCCATTCTGGGAGCAGGATGGATGGGATGCGGCAGAGGCCCACCCCATGGAGAAAGTGGCACCCCGCTTTAGCACAGCTCTTATTCGAAGAAGGGCCCCAGCCACTGCATCTTCAGAAAAACGACCGCCCCTTCAACCCCACTAGTAGGGGTGTCAGAGAGGTAAATCCAGCCCCATCTGAAAGATAGATCCATTGGCAATTTTTGGCTACAAGGAATTAGAGACCTTTTGCTTCTGGGAGCAAGCAACAGGAAATGGATCTCCTCATTAGGTGAAACGGATTGGCCACTGCCAGAGATAGGATGTTGGGGTCAGTGGACCATTGGTCTGACCCAGCATGCCATGGCCATGGTCTTATGTTAATATGGTAAGTTAGTCTGCTGTAGAGGGTAGTTTCAGATAGGCTGTGCAGCTGGAAACCATTCAGGCGCTTTTGCCTTGCGCACGGGAGGGAACATTTTCAATGGGAAACCACTTGCATTGTTTCTTTTTTTAAGATTAGCAGCCACAAAGCGTGGGCACGTAAAGTATTCATGTGGTTTGCACATGCTGTGCCCGCCTCTGGAGGTGCCCTCTTTTAGTGTGACTAAACACAGGTGCGCTCTGAAGTCTGCACGCACTTGTGGCAGCATTTGAGGAGGGAGATTGTTGATCAGGCCATCTTATCCAGGTAAATACCTTGGGAAATCGCCTTCTGAAAGGTGGTTGCGCCATTCTGAATATTCGTTGAATATTCAGAATGGCGCCCGGGCTGGTCAGTATTGTCCCCAGGTAGATGCCAGAGTGATCTGCTTTATGTGCAAGGCACTTTATGGCGGCTAATCTCAAAAAAGAAACAATGTGGGTTGTCCCCCATTGAAAATGTTCCCTCCCATGCGCAAGCCAAAAGCGCTTGCATAGTTTCCAGCTGCACAGCTTATCTGAAATTGCCCTCTACATCAGTAAGAGCTATTGAAGACTGTGGTACAGACACCTTCCTATGTCCATGCTGTACTGCATACGGAGCCAACATACTGGTTCCCTCTCTGTCTCTCATGCTAGGCTTGACCAGTGCCTGTCAGGGTAGAGTTTTACCAGTCTCGGTAAAACTCGGTAAAACTGGCAGAGGACCAGTGGGCTGTGCTCTGTCCCGTTGACTCATTCCCAAGAGCGCCTAGCTCAGAACGTTCTGGAGGTGGGAGCCTTTGCCCTACTCTGTGCCATGATCCTACGAAGTCAAAGGAGAAGAGATCAGTAAGAGGCCTGTTTACATGCAGATGGCTGAGCTCTTGGCAGGGCGCATTGCTAAGGAGATGCCTGCTTCCTTTTGGTAAGGATGCTGGGAATGATTATGCAGTGGGGACTGTCAAACTTAGCATCCTGTGTCTACACTCAGCTTTCGCTGATTCATCTTCTCAGAAGGGCACCCAGAGACGAGACTTTTCCAGCATCAACATTGCAGGAGGAATGGAAGCAGAAGCCAAGAGAAACTAAACTAGGAGGGAATGTGGGAGGCTGTGTTTTATGTCATAAGAGGGGACTTTGTCCTGTTCATCCAATGAGCCATGGAATCCTGGTCCCAGGGTACTCCTCGGATGTTTGAATAAAATGCAAACTAAGGCAGGATTAGATCCAAGATGCTCAGCCCAACTCTGGAGCTCTGTCAAGCTTGACCACCTCCCCATCCCCTCCCCTTTCCTATTCAATGCTGCATAGGGAATTTCTCACAAACTGCACTGAAGTTTATAGGTCTGGATGACGAGGTTCCAACTTTACATTCCAAAAAAAATGTTCTTAGGATGCAGAAAAATTCCCAAACGTTCCTCAAGAGGAGAAACAAAGTGGAATAGAAGCCAGATGTCCGATCAGAATATTTTATGGAGACGTGATATTAAAACAAGCCCGACTCTGTCCGAGTTTCGCCCCTTACATTTGGGGCTGCCTTGGGGGCTAAAATACACAAACAAACATAAATAACTCAGTAAAAATTGACACATGAAATAATAATCCAAATCATAATTAAAAGATGACATTTGACAAGACATATAGCATGGCAGCATATAAAGCTGGCTTCTAATCCACATTGTTTCCCTCACGGCGATCATAGATAGCCTTCCTTGTTTTCTTGGTCCAAACGTTCTCCAAGCCATACTCAAATCTCTGCACAGGCCTGACCAAAAAGAGTATGGCTATGCAGTGGTTCCAGAAAAATACATGCTAAAGAGTTGAAATAATAATTTCAAGGAATGGCTGTGGAAATACAGTTACCCAGGTATCTCCATTAATGGATTTTAAAATGTAATAAATCTGAGTTATGAATACTAGTCTTATGAATTCAAGCTAAATAGTAACAAAGCTAACACTTGAGGATTACAGCAATGAAGAATCCAGTACTGAAATTATGCAGAAATAAGGGTCAACAAACGAGTTGTAGGTGAGACATTTTTATTGGACTAACATAATACATCTGTGACAGTATTGAAGATAGGAAGGGAAAGAATTATTTGCATGAAGATTTGTAAGTGGCTGGATGTCCAGATTCTTGTTTTTCCGTGGGTTTGCAAAAATACCACAGCTGGACTAATAATATGCTATGTCTCTCTCCTGGGAATTCAGCATAGTTAGATTATTTGTTGGGGATGGCCCCAGATTTCTTTCGATGGATCTCATCCGAAGGTCAGAAGAAGGTCAGGCATGGGTATAAGCTGGTACTGTAAACCCTATGGCCGCCTCGCAGAGCTGTGAAACCTGCGGACTCAGGTGATTATCCCTTTTCTACCACCAATCGTCTTCGGCAAGCACAGCACTTGGAGCCTTGTGCTGAAACCTAGACTGTAATCTCTGTGATGCATAGACCTTATAACCAATCAGTGCATACTCTGGTCTTGCACTTAAATAATAACATATTATTATCAATTATGTAATGAAGTTTTGGATGCATCTACTTAGATTTACCCAACTGGGTTGCCTCCAAGCCTTGGCTCTGAGACAGGCCTTTGGAGTCAGGTGAGCTTGCCCATAACAAGTTTTCATTGTCCTAGTAAAAGGAACACTGGTTTGTTCACTCACCTGGTCGATCTTGGCATCCATAATAGGCTTTCTGACTTCTGCTAAAATCAGTAAGAGGTTTCAAAAGCAACCAGTAACGGTCATTACCACAAGCCGTTCCTGAGGTGCAATTAAGGTATTTAAAGGCCCCAGGAATATTCACTGTTCTGACCGATGGTGATTCATTTTGGAATTGTTTTTCCAGTTTCATTTTTAAGACGTCTCACGGTTCCATCTAATCGCAGTCAGTGCTGGGCTGATTGCAAAAGAGTTTGATTGCATTATTCATCTAAATGAAAAGAGCTCAAGAATTCTACAGTTGCCTGAAGGATGTATTAAAAAGATGACTAAATTGTCTTTGTGTCTGATTTTTTTTTTTATAGAAAAAGCCCTGAGTTCTGAACACTTATTGACTCCTTGTATATCCAGGGGAATCGAGAAATTATCGGTTTTGATTTGCTGAGCAGATTTTTTTTTCTTTTTGAACTATAATTACATGAAATTCAGCCTTAGGTAGCTGCTAACCCTTCTTCTTGACTAAGACCCAGGTACCTATTTGACTAGTGCCACTCTGTGGCATCCTCCTGCAAGTATTGTAATAAATTCTGGGCTGGAAATTTTCAGTGAAACACTGCCACCTGCTGACAGATCAAAAGAATAGCAGTTTCTACTTACCAATGTATATACATATTTTAGTAACATTAATGTTCATTCTGCATCATTGCTTCTAAAATAATCTCTTAAAATCTAAAGAAAAAGCACTATTTTTTTTGGAGGGGGGAGGAGGGGTTGACAGTTTGGAAACAGCACAATCAAGAGATACAGTGCTGTTGTATCCAGTTCTCCAAGTACCTAGAATCACAACTATTTCAAATTATGTAGCACGTTTTTCCAGGGAAGAAACTATAGTCATGTACTGTGGAATCAACATACAGGAATATTCAGAAGAAGCAAGAAAATCATGGATTTTAATTGCAAAAGAAGTGGTCAAAATCTGGTTATTAAAAAACATAAGGGGGTAGATTTACAAAAAATGCGCGTTCGCGTACTTTTGTTGGCGCACCAGTCGCAAACAAAGTACGCTGGATTTTAGTAGATACGCGCGTATCTGCTAAAATCCAGGATCGGCGCACGCAAGGCTGCCGATTTTGTGCAGCCGGCGCGCGCCGAGCCGCGCAGCCTACCTCCATTCCCTCCAAGGCCGCTCCGAAATCGGAGCGGCCTCGGAGGGAACTCGCTTTCGCCCTCCCCTCACCTTCCCCTCCCTTCCTCTATCTAACCCACCCCCCCCGGCCCTATCTAAACCCCCCCCCTACCTTTGTCTGGGGATTTACGCCTCCCGGAGGGAGAAGTAAATCCCCGCGCGCCAGCGGGCCGCTAGCGCGCCGAGATGCAATCCGGGGGCGGTTCCGGAGGACACGGCCACGCCCCGGACCGCCCCGGGCCGAAACCACGCCCCGGGCCCGCCCCCAAAATGCCGCATCCCGCCCCCAAAACACTGCGTCAATCGGCCCCGCCCCTGACACGCCCCCGACAAAAAACCCCGGGACTTACGCGAGTCCCGGGGCTCTGCACGCGCCGGCAGGCTTATGGAAAATAGGCGCGCCGGCGCGCAAGGCCCTGCTCGCGTAAATCCGGGCGGATTTACGCGAGCAGGGCTTTTAAAATCCGCCCCAACAAGTGCCATGATGAATCAGACCAATAGTGCAGGGATGGGCATCTCCGGTCCTTGAGAACCACAAACAGGCCAGTTTTCAGGCCTGTTTGTATCTCTCGAGGACCAGAGTTGGCCACCCCTACAATAGTCATTTGAGCCCAGAATTCTGTTCTCAACAGTAGCCACCTGCAAATCCAGCAGATCCTAATGAGATTCATTTCCTGTTACTCACAGAAGTAAGAGATGTCATTTTCTAAACCTTCCCGCCTAGGAATATCTAATGGACCTGTCCTTCAAATGTTTGTGCAGACCTTATTTATATGCTTAAAGATGTGCAAAAATCTAATTGTCAGATTCAGCCATTTGGATCCACTGTTCAAAGGAGGCATATAGGGTCTGGTGTACCATGAAAGCAGTTTGCACAGGCCCAAAAAGGGAGGTGGGAAAGCAACTGCTACTACCATGATGGCTACTAGCGGCCATTCAACAGCGCAGAGGGTGCAATTTGGAATCAGTGACTCTCCAGCTACAGGGCCAACAAGGATCACCAATGTAGAGCCCTACTGGATCTTTTCTAAGAAGACTACCATCAGTTATGCTGACTCAATGTGTGTGGCGTGAAGTGGTTTGCGCAGTGGATCCTGTCAGGAAGGAAGCCTGTAGGATACCGAACGAGTGGCGGATCTCGCCAGAGAAGTTGCTCAGCAGATACTGACCTTATGTCTTGGAATGGCGGATCTCACCAGTAAGAAAACCATGGCGGTGATGCCAGGACCTGCGGGGTGTGCTGCCTGCTCTGCTGGCCCCCCAACAACCGACACCGGCGGGGACAAGGAGGAGAAAGTGGTGAGGAGCTCCCCTCCCTCTCTCCCAGAATGGGAGAGGAAGTGCTGGCACCACGGCGACTGCCTGCCTACTAGCATGAAAACCGCGGTGGCGATGCCGGGAACTGTGGGGTGCGCTGTCTATTCTGTCAGCCCCCAATGACCGACACTGGTGGCGGCGAGGAGGAGGAAATTGTAAGGAGCTCTCCCGGAACGAGAGAGGAAGTGCCAGCCCCGTGGTGACTGCCCGCCCACCATCCACCGCCTGCTCAGCAGCAAGAAAACTTGTGGTGGCGATGCCGTAGGCACCCGCACAAAGGAGCGCAACAAAGGAGCTTGCCCCTTCATGCACCTCTTCATGTGCGCCTGTGGTGCAAGCCCGAAGCTCACAGATCGCAGTAAGCTAAAAGAAACTACCCAGCTGCAAGAGGAAAACCGGCAAGTGCACCGACACCGGAGACAGCAGGGATTCACGCTGCTGGCACAAAACTACCTTGCGGAAAGAGGAGGAACCCAGGAAATCGCCAGCACCAGGTAGGCAATTCTGCCCACTGCCTGCCCAACCATCTCAGACAATTTAAACCCTGGAACGACGCCAAGAGACTTGCAATGAAAGACCTTTACCATCTATGCACTCCTGCGTGCACACGTGAAATACAAGTCTGAAGTGATAATAATACTAATTACTTCCTCCAGGCTAACCCTACTAACATAATGTATCAAATATACAATACTGAACTCACACTAGGACAAAGTATATATGGATATGTCCATCTGCTGAATCCCTAGGAAAATACAAATCCTTCCTTACAAAATACTGAACACTAACAAATAAAGTTCAAAAAGATTACTATGCCAAACAAATCCACGGGGTCATATTCAATTCTAAACTGCTCTTTGATGTTGTTAAACAATTAATTAACGACCCAACATCTTCCATATCTGGAAATAACTACACAAAAGCCTCCTGCAATGAATATACAACCGCACTCTTAAACAAAATCAATAAGTTGAGAACGCAATTCCCCAACTAAACCTCAATTAAAACACCTGAAGAATTAAGTGGCATAATTAAGTGGTCTGCATTTGACAGAGTATCAAAGCTGGAAACTAGTCAAATCATTACTAAAATTAAACCTGCCACTCACCCACATGACCCATCCAACCAGCTCCCTGAAATAAATACCCAGGGTTATCACTTGGGCAATCACAACCTTAATTAACCTGTCCCTCTAGGAAGGAACTGTCCCAAATGGACTAAAACAAGAGGTGATAAAGCCGATCATAAAAAATAAGTCTGATAGAACGGACGATTGGGACAACTACCATCCAATATCCAACCTACCATTTCCAGCAAAGGTTCTTGAGAAAGCAATGTTATCCTATCTGGGTAATCATCTGGAAGACCAAAATATTCTATTCCCAAATCAATTCAGATTTAGGAAACATCACTCAACTGAGACATTATGCCTCTCACTAAAGGACTCGGGTTCTATGAGGGCTAGACTCTGACAAATCTCACTGCCTTGTACTAATCGACTTAAAAGCAGCCTTTGACACAGTAGACCATAATCTGTTTGCTATCAGTTGAGAAACATTGGGATCAACGACAAGGTTCTCAGATAGTTCTCTTCATTTCTATCCAACAGAACATTCCAAGTCAAATTAGGCAACCATATATCCGACACCTTCCAGTGTGATATAGGAGTCCCTCAAGGCTCAGCCCTCTCAGCAACACTTTTCAATATTTATGTGCTCCCTCTATGTAAACTTCTAACAAATCTAGGAATATCTTTCTTCTTGTATCTGACGACTTACAGTTTACATACCATTCTCCAAAACATGAAAATACAGCCTTGATACTTTCTAACTATATGAAAGCAATACAGCAATAACTTTCGCAACTGAAACTCACATTAAACCTCCAAAAGACCAAAATCATCTGGCTAAGTAAAAACACACCGATAGTGAAACCATCTGTCATGGACCTAGGAGGTTTTCAAATAAATCCCTCGGACCAAGAACGGGACTTAGGAATATTACTAGAAGAGAACCTAACAATGAAAATGCACATCAGTAAACTAATCAAAAGTGGTTATGCCAAGATGCATATATTACACCAGTTAAAACCATTATTAACAATGGCTGACTTCCATACTGTATTGCAAACTCTAATATTCTTAAACCTAGAGTACTGCAACTCCTTACTACTAGGACTTCTAGCATGTCGATTAAAACAGCTACAACTATTACAAAATGCCACAGCAAGACGTCTACTAGGATCCAAGAAATATGACCACATTACACCTTTGCTAATCTCACTGCATTGGTTACCAGTACAATCCACATTTATTTTTCCGGAGGGAGAGGTAATTTGCCCTAGTAATCCCTGAGTGGGAAATGAACCCTGTCCCTTTGCTTTGACCACTAGGCTATGACTTCACTCCAAGTTAATCCAGAATTTATTATAAAGTACTAATGATAATTTTCAACATCATTCATTACAATATTTCCAGCTTGTTAGGAGTGACACTACAACCTTACACACCCCAGCAAACTTTAAGATTCAGAAATAAAGGACTATTGACTATTCCAACAATAAAGGTCACACATCTAATGCAAATAAGAGATCATGTGTTTTCTGTAGCGGGCCCAAAGCTATGGAAATCTCTGCCTGAGATATTATGTATTTTACCTGACAGAAATAGATTTAAATGTGAACTAAAAACATGGTTATTAAAAAATGCATATGAATTAACCGAATACACCTGAAAATAGAGAACCGCAAGAACAGGAAGGACAAAAGATAGTAATCGAAACATGAAATAAATCCAGCAACAGATATAATTAATATGTAATAGAAAATTCATAAGATAGATATTAATAGATATCAATACATGTACAGGAATACTACATCTGTAACCAATCATTGTTTGTTGAGTCATAATTATGAATTTCACTTTGTAAACCATTGTGATCTGTATCTGGAACAACAGTATATAAAATATCCAAATAAATAAATAAAACTTGCCCAGAAGTTGTTCTGAAGCAGCTCTAAAGTTATCCAGCTAACTTAGCCCTAGATTCATCAAATTGCTATAAATATAGCAAAAATAGCACCCATGATAAAATAAGGCAAGATTAGACAAATTTGAGGCCTTCTGCATCGGACAGGTAAATACAGCCAATGGTGTTGTGTGAGCGTACATGGCATAGTGTCAGTGCACACGGCATTGTGTCAGTGTGTCGTGCATTGCGTCACCGCGTGGTGCGTCACTTTACGCGATTAGCGTAAATTAGTGCAAGGTGTGTTATTTTTTTCAGTTTATATATACTAGAGATGTGAATCGTGTGATCGATCGTCTTAACGATCGATTTCGGCTGAGAGGGGGAGGGAATCGGATCGTCGCCGTTTGGGTTTTTTAAATATCGTGAAAATCGTGAAAATCGAAAACCGGCACACTAAAACATCCCTAAAACCCACCCCGACCCTTTAAAATAAATCCCCCACCCTCCCGAACCCCCCCCCAAAATGCCTTACATTACCTGGGGTCCAGTGGGGGGGAGGGCGGGAAAACTGGCACACTAAAACAACCCTAAAACCCACCCCGACCCTTTAAAATAAATCCCCCACCCTCCCGAACCCCCCCAAAATACCTTAAATTACCTGGGGTCCAGAGGAAGTGTCCCGCTGTGATCTTCTACTCTCGGACCTCTGGTGCTTGTAGAAATGGCGCCGGCGCTACCTTTGGTTTTTCCATACTGAAAATGGCGCCGGCCATACAGCGTATGGCCGGCGCCATTTTCTGTACGGAAAAAACGATTTGCGGCAGGAGATCGCTCCTGGACCCCCGCTGGACCCCCAGGGACTTTTGGCCAGCTTGGGGGGGCCTCCTGACCCCCACAAGACTTGCCAAAAGTCCAGCGGGGGTCCGGAACGACCTCCTGCAGTCGAATCGTGTTGTCTACGGCCAGCGCCATTTTGCGCAAAATGGCGACGCAAAATGGCGCCGGCCGTAGACAACACGATTCGACTGCAGGAGGTCGTTCCGGACCCCCGCTGGACTTTTGGCAAGTCTTGTGGGGGTCAGGAGGCCCCCCCCAAGCTGGCCAAAAGTCCCTGGGGGTACAGTGGGGGTCCGGGAACGACTTCCTGCATGCGAATCGTTTTTCTGTACGGAAAACGATTCGCGGCAGGAGATCGCTCCCGGACCCCCCCAAATGCACCGCCATTTTGCGCAAAATGGCGCCGGCCGTAGACAACACGATTCGACTGCAGGAGGTCATTCCGGACCCCCGCTGGACTTTTGGCAAGTCTTGTGGGGGACAGGAGGCCCCCCCAAGCTGGCCAAAAGTCCCTGGGGGTCCGGGAGCGATCTCCTGCCGCGAATCGTTTTTCCGTACGGAAAAACCAAAGGTAGTGCCGGCACCATTTCTACAAGCACCGGAGGTCCGAGAGTGGAAGATCACAGCGGGACCCTTCCTCTGGACCCCAGGTAATTTAAGGTATTTTGGGGGGGTTCGGGAGGGTGGGGGATTTATTTTAAAGGGTCGGGGTGGGTTTTAGAGTTTTTTTAGTGTGCCGGTTTTCCCGCCCTCCCCTTTCCCCTCCCCCTTCCCCCGATTTACGATTTTTGATGATAAATCGGGGGAATTGTTATTGTATCGCGGCTCTAACAATTTTTGACGATTTAAAATATATCGGATGATATTTTAAATCGTCAAAAAACGATTCACATCCCTAATATATACTAGCTTCCTGCAGCTGCCTCATTGAGGGAGTGTCAGGAGTTTGGGGAGAGGAGGTAGGTAAGTGTTGGTGGCTATTTGGAGGTTCTGTGTAGTGATTACTCAGTGAGTTGTCTTGTTGTCTGTTGCCATCTGTTTCCCTTTGCCTTGGTCTTTTATCTTCTTTGTTGGAGTGAACGTTTTTGTTTGTTAGTCCAGTTTGTCAGTCTTTTGGTGTTGAGGAGTGGTGGTGGAGGAGAGTGGAGGAGTGTGTGTGGAGGGAGGAATGGAGGAGTCAGGAGGAGTGGAGGAGTGTTGGTGGACAAGTGGTGTTTGCAGTGAGGAGGAGTAAGGAGGATGGGGAGAGAGAAGAGAGGATGCAGGAGGACGAGGGCAGAAGTACTAGAGGAAGGAGGAGTAGGAGCAGGGACAGGAGTAGAGATAAGCAGGAGGGAAGGAATTGGAGGCAGGAAGGGGAATGAGATAGGCAGGTGAGGGCGGAGGGAGGAGGACGGCAGGCTAGGAATAGACAGAGAGGACAGAGGGGAAGGGAATTGGCAGGGCAAGGACAGGAGTGGGGAGGAAGGGAGGGGAGAGGAGAGTGGGAGGGAGAGTGAAGAAAGGGAGGACACCGCTCCGGAAGCAGAAGTGGCACCCCTTCTGGCAGCCAGGCAGCAGGATACCCTCGTCTCACGGCTATCAATTCCAGCATTGAGGATAATGAGAGGCTCATTGCAGGGGTCCTGGAGCATTATGCCATGCTGTTTGGCAACCGTGCGGCCAAGACCTCGAAGGCAGCTAAGGGCCAGATCTGGGGCTTGAAAAAAATGGGTAGGGAGTAGAGATGTGAATCGTGTGATCGATCGTCTTAACGATCAATTTCGGCTGGGAGGGGGAGGGAATCGGATCGTCGCAGTTTGGGTTTTTTAAATATCGTGTAAATCGTGTAAATCGAAAACACTAAAACATCCCTAAAACCCACCCCGAACCTTTAAAATAAATCCCCCACCCTCCCGAACCCCCCCAAAATGCCTTAAATTAACTGGGGTCCAGTGGGGGGGGGGAGGGGAAGGGGGAGGGCGGGAAAACCGGCACACTAAAACAACCCTAAAACCCACCCCGACCCTTTAAAATAAATCCCCCACCCTCCCGAACCCCCCCAAAATGCCTTAAATTACCTGGGGTCCAGAGGAAGGGTCCCGGTGTGATCTTTTACTCTCGGACCTCCGTGCGTTGTAGAAATGGTGCCGGCGCTACCTTTGACCTGTCATATGACAGGTCAAAGGTAGCGCCGGCGCCATTTTGTTTTTTTGTCCCCCAACGTCAGGAGCGTAGGAGATCGCTCCCGGACCCCCACTGGACCCCAGGGACTTTTGGCCAGCTTGGGGGACCTCCTGACCCCCACAAGACTTGCCAAAAGTCCAGCGGGGGTCCAGAATGATCTCCTACCGCGAATCGTTTTTCCGCAAAATGGCGCCGGCCGTACGGCAACACGATTCAACTGCAGGAGGTCGTTCCGGACCCCCGCTGGACTTTTGGCAAGTCTTGTGGGGGTCAGGAGGCCCCCCCAAGCTGGCCAAAAGTCCCTGGGGGTCCAGCGGGGGTCCGGAACGACCTCCTGCAGTTGAATCGTTTTTCCGTACGGAAAAATGATTCGCGGTAGGAGATCGTTCCGGACACCCGCTGGACTTTTGGCAAGTCTTGTGGGGGTCAGGAGGCCCCCCCAAGCTGGCCAAAAGTCCCTGGGGGTCCAGCTGGGGTCCGGGAGCGATCTCCTACGCTCCTGATGTCGGGGGACAAAAAAACAAAATGGCGCCGGCGCTACCTTTGACCTGACAGGTCAAAGGTAGCGCCTGCGCCATTTCTACAACGCACGGAGGTCCGAGAGTAAAAGGGTGGGGGATTTATTTTAAAGTGTCGGGGTGGGTTTTAGGGTTGTTTTAGTGTGCCGGTTTTCCCGCCCTCCCCCTTCCCCTCCCCCTTCCCCCGATTTACGATTTTTTGACGATAAATCGGGGGAATTGTTATTGTATCGCGGCTCTAATGATTTTTGACGATTTAAAGTATATTGGACGATATTTTAAATCGTCAAAAAATGATTCACATCCCTAGTAGGGAGTGGGTGGGCCAGGGACGGGGCGGGGGGGCAGGACCGAGGCCACCGGCACTTGGCCGGCATGTGCAACCTACACCTGCCCAGAGGCAGGCGCAACTTCATCAACAAAGGTCAGGGGGGGGGGGGTTTAGATAGGGCTGGGGGGTGGGTTAGGTAGGGGAAGGGGGGGAAGGTGGAGGGGGGGGGGCCGGAAGGAAAGTTCCCTCCAAGGCCGCTTCGATTTTGGAGCAGCCTCGGAGGGAACAGGGAGGGAACAGGGAAAGCCATTGGGGCTCCCCTAGGGCTCGGCACACACAAGGTGCACAAGTGTGCACCCCCTTGCTCGCGCCGACCCCTGATTTTATAACATGCGCGTGGCTACGCATGCATGTTATAATATCGGGCGTAGATTTGTGCACGCCGGGTTGCGCGCACAAATCTATGCCCACGCATAGGTTTAAAAATCTGGCCCATAGAGTTCATAGTTTAGCCTAGCTAGTGCTGTCTGACTTACCAGCTATCCCATGTGGACCCTATCCTAGCACTCACATGTGGATGAGATAGTGCCACAAGTGTGATGCCACCCTGTCGATGAATGACAGGGTACGCTCTGCTCCTACCCTCCCTGAATCACACAACCCTTCTGTCCATAGGAATAATTTATTATTTATATAGAGTTGTGGATTCTTCTTTAGTGATATTTAGAGAAATAAATCAGTCTGAATGTATGAAAATAATTTCTTTTATTCAGATAAAAAAAGGTGATAATATTGTAAAGCATGTGGATAACTTTATGAATCATTACAGTGCTTAAATCACATTTTAATCAAACAGTGCAGAGCTATGAGTGTAAATATTGTAACAATAGTGACTGCAACAACAGAAATTAGATAAACATCTACTAAAGATATTTCTCTTTGTAAAATAAATGCATTTCTAATACATATCTTGTTAATACTTGCTAGAAAGGGTTCTCATATGTAGAAAAGTAATAAAAAAGCTTACCAATATCAATGAAGCAATTAACCCGTGTGTGTGCAGTCAGTCAAAGTTCCCTCTGCATTGCCCTCTTTCTTTGTTACCAGGGGTTTAAATAAACAGAAAAGCCAGGTAGGGGCTAGTCTGCTCCTTCTTTTTCAAAAGGTTAACAAATTTGCCCCCCCCCCTTCCTAAAACAGAGAGTCTGAAGTTGGAAGGCTTCCCAGTTTAAGAAAGTTGACTTCTTTGCCCCCCCTCCCCCCCCCCCGACAAGGGTAGTCAGGAAGGGCTTTCATTGTTTTCTAATCACGAGCAAAGATAAGAAATAAAAGTTCTATTTTTTTTATTTTTCTTCTGAGCTTCCAAGGACACAGGTGTCTGTAATTGGAAGTATTTCAAAAAGAGGCCCTTTTCTAGTGCAGGGCACATGAAAAGCAATTATGTTTTATTACTAACTTGGAATAACTGACTACACTGTTCATACATGATTATATGCACATATTATAACATATTTACTAACATATTTTCTGACAACCCCAGTTGGTTCTCGAGCATAGAGAGCTACAGCTCTAGAAATGCTGTAAATATCAAATAGCTCAGAAGCTTAAAGGCATAGCCTAAAAGTACTGGCGGACAGTTAAAGGTTTCAATGACAGAGTTCCCATTTCACTGCCTCATTCCGTAGCTGACAAATGTGTGCATGTGAACTTAGACACCTGTACTGGGTCAACTTACTGTCACATAGTCGTGCCAAGACACAGTTGACACCTCTGCATCACCAGTTTTAGAGCCACTGCTGACTTGGTTTTCAAACTGAATCAAGATTTCCTATATATGTTGAACCAGTCCAGAAATCAGATGAAATCCCTGCATGTAATGTGTTACAAACCAGGACAGGATTTACCTGCCTGAAAATTGGAGTCATTTGGCAACCCTTTTGCTGACATCAGAGTGCTCCAAGAACATGAGAAATTGCCATGCTGGTTCAGACCAAGGGTCCATCAAGCCCAGCATCCTGTTTCCAACAGAGGCCAAACCAGGCCACAAGAACCTTGCAAGTACCCAAACACTAAGAAGATCCCATGCTACTGATGCCAGTAATAGCAGAGGCCATTCCCTAAGTCAACTTGATTAATAGCAGTTAATGGACTTCTCCTCCAAGAATTTATCCAAACCTTTTTTAAACCCAGCTACACTAACTGCACTAACCACATTCTCTAGCAACAAATTCCAGAGCTTAACTGTGCGTTGAGTGAAAAAGAATTTTCTCTGATTAGTCTTAAATGTGCTACTTGCTAACTTCATGGATTGCCCCCTTCTATTATCTGAAAGTGTAAATAACCGAGTCACATCTACTCTTCAAGACCTCTCATGATTTTAAAGACCTCTATCATATCCCCTCCTCAACCGTCTCTTCTCCAAGCTGAACAGCCCTATCCTCCAGTAGCACATCTTCCCTTACAGCCTTGGGTAAAGGGCCTGTGCTACCTGGTGCCATTCCCACAATGCACACAGATCCTTCCAAGCTAGCATTCCTCTTGGTGGTTGCATGCACCCCGACACACATCCACGTACTACACCTACCAATGCAATTTGTAAATGATAATGTGCAGAAGGTGAGAGCCTTGGCTGTTGTGGTGTAATGTAGGTTCTGTTATCTTCTCGGCGAGCCTACACCAGGATGGCCGTCCGGCTCTGTGAAAGCAGGATTGGGAATCAGATGGTGTCCTGCCTTTACTTGTATTTTCCTATGAGCCTTGAGATGTCACAGTCACCTTATAGTTTCTAATAACTCTAAGAGTACACCCATCTCTCCTGAGCACAAGTTTACATCACTGAAGCTACCGGTTAGGTGTGTTTGAACCTCCTGCCTTCAAGTCAATCATCACAGCTAGCCTCACAGAGATATTGAGATATCTGGGTGCTATAAGGCCCTTGACCATTAGGGCTCACTTATAGTCATGAGGTACAGCTGTATGTACAGATGTATGTACCCAGAAAATATACTGACTATTTTGCTTGTAGAAATAACTAGTCTCTCTGAAAGTCCTGGTGCGATCTGTTACCATCCTTAAAGCACATAGGCTGAGCATTCCTGCGCCAAACAGCTTGCAGATAGTTTAGTTTGAAATGTCACTCCACACGTTTCTGTGGTTTAATGGATGCATGCCCTTGCTCATCCACCTGCCTGACACGACTTATGGTGAATCAGGAAGAGCTGCTGTCCTCTATGCTATGCCTCATGTGGTGTAAGTCACTTTTACAGTTAGTGGTGAGCAGGGCAGGTGTGCTCCTATACTCTCAATGATCTGTGTGTGTGTGAGAAAGGAATGGTGCTTCTGTGTGTGTTTGTGTGTGTGAGAAATGAATGGTGCTTCTGTGTGTGTGGTGTATATGTGAGTCAGGGAGGGTGCTTGTGTGAGTCAATGCGTGTGTGCGAGAGAGAGATGGAGCATGTTTTTGGCTGGCTTGTGGCTGTGAGAGAGAGGGCATGTGTGTGATTGAGAGCTTGTGTGTAAGTAAGGGGAGCGAGAGCATTGTGTGATTGAGAGAGACTGGCCAGAGAGGCAACATGTGTATGTGTGAGACTGATCAGGGAGATGGCTGGTGGTATGTGTGTGCTTGTGTGTGTGTGAGAGAGATACTGGTTGGGGAGATGATTGGTGTGTGAGAGACAGAAATTGGTCTTGAGGGTGTGACTGGTGTGTGTGTGTGTGTGTGTGTGAGAGAGAGAGAGAAGAGACTGGTTGTGGTCCCTAAGGAAGAGGACCATGAGGACAGCTTCAGCAGCTACTGCTGCTTCTGGTGTGGCCTGCAAGGGAAAGAAGTAGGAGAACTGCTGGAGAGGGTAAGTAAAGGTGGCTTTTTAAGTTCATTTTTCTTGACTGACTACCATTTTAATTATTAGGTAGTATGTGATGTGTCTGCTGTTTGAAATATTTTATTGGTGTTTGGTAAAGGTTTCAAAATTTGCTTGAGTCTTTAATTATTGGATATTCTATTCATCAGCTGTTTTGAAATTATTTTATTAGTATGATTTTATAATTATGATTCATGATTTATATATCTTGATTTTATTGATTGTTTCATGAAGAATGGTGACATTTTTGTTTTTCCAATGTTGCACTGTATAGAGTCTGGCATGATACGTTTTACAGTTTAGTTTTTGTCTGCGCATTTCTAGTTATACTTTATGTGGCTTTATTCTGTATTTGGTGAGAGTTTGTGTTCTGCATGCAAAGACTGAGATGAAGCATTCTTTTAGCATGTGGTTTCTCTGTAGGGATCTGTAGTAGCTTGGCCTGTTCTGTTTTCCTGATAGGAGGTGTATTGATATTTTAGATTCTGGTGTAATATTTGTGGTATTCTTTTTCATAGGTGGGGTTGTTATTCTTTGAGTTTTGGCAAATAGTACTGTGTTGATATGGGAGGACCATGCCGAAATATAGGGGTGTGTACATATATATGTAAATTATATATGTAAATTATATTGTATATGTAATTGGGTACCCATGGGCCAGTATGGAGAAAAATCCCCCGGGCCACTATTTTCCCTCAATGAGCGACCATACCCAGAAACTCCTGAGGCAAACACAGATTTAAGCGATCAATCATAGCATTATCACGTGCAGATCTGGCTTGCAAACCACAGCATCCTATAAGACTGTATAAGGTAACCTGTACCTTTCCCTGAGCCTTAAAGGCCAATTTGCCTAGTCTAAGTGCATGTCACATTGTTCTGGGCCAGTATATGTGCAGGCTAGCAGTAGCTCAAAGTAACTCTGCTCTTCTGGACTACTAAATCGCATGTAAGTATTCCAACAATTGCATGCCAGACCCTCACAACCGAGCTAAGGCTACTGGTGTGTAGCAGGCTTCCAACCTGATGCAATACATAAGAGCTGCCACAACTGTGTAGACAGAAAAACGGTACCTCATGGTGAGATAGAGAATGTCCCTGCCAGCTCTACAGTATGACCTGCATTTAAACCAATTTGTGAGGCCCGACCTTGGGAATATGCTAGGCCACTAACATGCACAGGACACTACTTCTGGATGAGTGTGTGAGGTTCAAGACAAACTGTGGCCGACACTCTAGATGATGCTTCGCTAACTGGCCACATGTGATCATGCAATACCAGCAGTGTGACACTTCAAGCTTGTCATTAACCAGATAGTTATAAATAGCTCCCAATGGGAGGATAAGAACAGGGCATTTTGAAATTTAACATGTAGAAAGTGTGTAGTGCCTGCTCACACACCAATAGGGATGTGAATCGTTTTTGAATGATTAAAATTATCGTCAGATAATTTTAAAATCGTCCAAAATCGTTAGAGTGCACAATACAATACAAATGCCCACGATTTATCGTCAGGGGCATTTGTATTGTATCGTTAAATAGGGGGCGGGAAAACCGACACACCAAAAAAACCCTAACACCCACCCCGAACATTTAAGACAAACCCCCACCCTCCCGAACCCCCCCAAAATGTTTTAAATGACCTGGGGTCCAGTGGGAGGGTCCCGGAGCGATCCCGGCGCGATGTCCTGCTCCCTGGCCACACCAAAAAAACCCTGGCCACACCAAAAAAACCCTAACAAAAAAAACCCATTGCAATTGTTGGAATGTGACAAGGCGATAGCTAAAGCCAGAAGAATGCTGGGCTGCATAGAGAGAGGAATATCGAGTAAGAAAAGGGAAGTGATTATCCCCTTGTACAGGTCCTTGGTGAGACCTCACCTGGAGTATTGTGTTCAGTTCTGGAGACCGCATCTCCGAAGAGACAGAGACAAGATGGAGGCGGTCCAGAGAAGGGTGACCAAAAAGGTGGAAGGTCTTCATCAAATGACTTATGAGGAGAGATTGAAGAATCTAAATATATACACCCTGGAGGAAAGGAGGAGCAGAGGTGATATGATACAGACTTTCAGATACTTGAAAGGTTTTAATGATCCAAAGACAACGACAAACCTTTTCCGTAGGAAAAAATCAGCAGAACCAGGGGTCACGATTTGAAGCTCCAGGGAGGAAGATTCAGAACCAATGTCAGGAAGTATTTCTTCACGGAGAGGGTGGTAGATGCCTGGAATGCCCTTCCGAAGGAAGTGGTGAAGACCAGAACTGTGAAGGACTTCAAAGGGGTGTGGGATAAACACTGTGGATCCATAAAATCAAGAGGCCGTCAATAAAGAGTGGGTGGCTCGCCAGAATGACGGCTACTGCCTGGAGATAATACCCTTATTCAATAAACATACACATGGTTACTGTGACTCCAACATCGCTCTAAGCTACAACAGCAAGAGGAAATGTGGAAAAAAGGATTCGCACTCACAAAGCGGGGAGTAGCTGGCTTGTTACGGCGGTTACTACCCCAAAACAAATAAGCCTGATAATTCACTTTCAATGCATATCCAGCATAGCTCTCTGCTTCAACGGCAGGGGAGAAGAAAAACTGATACTTCACGCATATCAAGCATAGCTCTCTGCTTCAACGGCAGGGGAGAAGAAAAACTGATACTTCACGCATATCTAGCATAGCTCTCTGCTTCAACGGCAGGGGAGAAGAAAAACTGATACTTCACGCATATCCAGCATAGCTCCCTGCTTCAACGGCAGGGGAGAAGAAAAACTGATACTTCATGCATATCCAGCATAGCTCTCTGCTTCAACGGCAGGGGAGAAGAAAAAAGGATTCGCACTCACAAAGCGGGGAGTAGCTGGCTTGTTACGGCGGTTACTACCCCAAACCAAATAAGCCTGATACTTCACTTTCAATGCATATCCAGCATAGCTCTCTGCTTCAACGGCAGGGGAGAAGAAAAACTGATACTTCACGCATATCCAGCATAGCTCTCTGCTTCAACGGCAGGGGAGAAGAAAAACTGATACTTCACGCATATCCAGCATAGCTCCCTGCTTCAACGGCAGGGGAGAAGAAAAACTGATACTTCATGCATATCCAGCATAGCTCTCTGCTTCAACGGCAGGGGAGAAGAAAAAAGGATTCGCACTCACAATGCGGGGAGTAGCTGGCTTGTTACGGCGGTTACTACCCCAAACCAAATAAGCCTGATACTTCACTTTCAATGCATATCCAGCATAGCTCTCTGCTTCAACGGCAGGGGAGAAGAAAAACTGATACTTCACGCATATCCAGCATAGCTCTCTGCTTCAACGGCAGGGGAGAAGAAAAACTGATACTTCACGCATATCCAGCATAGCTCCCTGCTTCAACGGCAGGGGAGAAGAAAAACTGATACTTCACGCATATCCAGCATAGCTCCCTGCTTCAACGGCAGGGGAGAAGAAAAACTGATACTTCACCCATATCCAGCATAGCTCTCTGCTTCAACGGCAGGGGAGAAGAAAAACTGATACTTCACGCATATCCAGCATAGCTCCCTGCTTCAACGGCAGGGGAGAAGAAAAACAACCAATAAGGGCTGAATAACATAGTCTGGGTAAAACAAATAAGCATGGGTGTAGCTTGCTTATTGCGGCGGTTACTTCCCCTACTACCCCTAACTAATCAAGCTTGATATTTCACTTGGATGCACCTCCATCACTGCTCTCTACATTAATGGTGGGGGTGGAAGGGAAATAGAACCAAAGAGCTAAGAGAAACAGATAAGTATGAGAAAAAAATGTGTGAAGCTTGCTGGGCAGACTGGATGGGCCGTTTGGTCTTCTTCTGCCGTTGTTTCTATGTTTCTATCTATGTTTCTAACACCCACCTCGAACCTTTAAAACAAACCCCCACCCTCCCGAACCCCCCCAAAATGTTTTAAATGACCTTGTGTCCAGTGGGAGGGTCCCGGCGCGATCCTGGCGCAATGTCCCGCTCTCTGGCCACACCAAAAAAACCCTAACACCCACCCCAAACCTTTAAAACAAACCCCCACCCTCCTGAACCCCCCCAAAATGTTTTAAATGACCTGGGGTTCAGTGGGAGGGTCCCGGTGCGATCCCGGCGCGATGTCCCGCTCTCTGGCCACGGCTGCTGTGAAGAGAAATGGTGCCGGTGGCCCTTTGCCCTTATCATGTGACAGGGCAAAGGTAGCGCCGGCGCCATTTTGATTCCTAGCTCCCGACGTCACGTGTCCAGGAGATTGCTCCCGGACCCCCGCTGGACCCCCAGGGACTTTTGGCCAGCTTGGGGGGGGCCTCCTGACCCCCACAAGACTTGCCAAAAGTCCAACGGGGGTCCGGGAGCGACCTCCTGCACGCGGGCCGTATTGCCAATCTTCAAAATGGCGCCGGCGCTACCTTTGCCCTCACGACGCCCATATGACAGTGTAATAATAATGGGAGACTTCAATTACCCCAATATTGACTGGGTAAATGTAACATCAGGACTTGCTAGAGACATAAAGTTCCTGGATGTAATAAATGACTGCTTCATGGAGCAATTGGTTCAGGAACCAACAAGAGAGGGAGCTATTTTAGATTTAATTCGTAGTGGAACACAGGATTTGGTGAGAGAGATAATGGTGGTGGGGCCACTTGGCAACAGTGATCATAACATGATCAACTTTAAATTAATCACTGGAAGGGGGACAATAAGTAAATCTGCAGCTCAAACACTAAACTTTCAAAAGGGAAACTTTGATAAAATGAGGAAATAGAAAAAAACTGAAAGGTACAGCTGCAAAGGTTAAAAGTGTTCAAAAGGCATGGACATTGTTTAAAAATACAATCCTAGAGGTGCAGTCCATATGTATTCCACACATTAAGAAAGGTGGAAGGAAGGCAAAATGATTACCGTCATGGTTAAAAGGTGAGGTGAAAGAAGCTATTTTAGCCAAGAAAACATCCTTTAAAAATTAGAAGAAGGATCCATCTGAAGAAAATAGGATAAAACATAAGCACTGTCAGGTTAAGTGTAAAACATTGATAAGACAGGCGAAGAGAGAATTTGAATTGAAGTTGGCCATAGACGCAAAAACTCATAATAAAAACTTTTTAAAATATATCCGAAGCAAGAAACCTGTCAGGGAGTCGGTTGGACCATTAGATGACAGACGGGTTAAAGGGGCTCTTAGGGAAGATAAGACCATTGCAGAAAGACTAAATGAATTCTTTGCTTCTGTGCTTACTAATGAGGATATTGGGGAGATACCAGTTCCGGAGATGGTTTTAAGGGGTGATGAGTCAGATGACCTGAACGAAATCACTGTGAACCTGGAAGATATAGTAGGCCAGATTGGCAAACTAAAGAGTAGCAAATCACCTGGACCGGATGGTATGCATCCTAGGGTACTGAAGGAACTAAAAAATGAAATTTCTGATCTATTAGTTAAAATTTGTAACCTATCATTAAAATCATCCATTGTACCTGAAGACTGGAGGGTGGCCAATGTAACCCCAATATTTAAAAAAGGCTCCAGGGGCGATCCGGGTAACTATAGACCAGTGAGCCTGACTTCAGTGCCGGGAAAAATAGTGGAAACTATTCTCAAGATCAAAATCATAGAGCATATAGAAAGACATAGGTTAATGGAACACAGTCAACATGAATTTACCCAAGGGAAGTCTTGCCTAACAAATCTGCTTCATTTTTTTGAAGGGGTTAATAAACATGTGGATAAAGGTGAACCGGTAGATGTAGTGTATTTGGATTTTCAGAAGGCGTTTGACAAAGTCCCTCATGAGAGGCTTCGAAGAAAACTAAAAGTCATGGGATAGGAGGTGATGTCCTTTCGTGGATTACAAACTGGTTAAAAGACAGGAAACAGAGAGTAGGCTTAAATGGTCAATTTTCTCAGGGGAAAAGGGTCAACATTGGAGTGCCTCAGGGATCTCTACTTGGACTGGTGCTTTTCAATATATATATAAGTGATCTGGAAAGGAATACCATGAGTGAGGTTTTCAAATTTGCGGATGATACAAAATTATTCAGAGTAGTTAAATCACAAGCGGATTGTGATACATTACAGGAGGACCTTGCAAGACTGGAAGACTGGGCTTCCAAATGGCAGATGAAATTTAATGTGGACAAGTGCAAGGTGTTGCATATAGGGAAAAATAACCCTTGCTGTAGTTACATGATGTTAGGTTCCATATTAGGAGCTACCACCCAGGAAAAAGATCTACACATAATACTTTAAAATCATCGGCTCAGTGTGCTGCAGCAGTCAAAAAAGCAAACAGAATGTTAGGAATTATTAGGAAGGGAATGGTTAATAAAACGGAAAATGTCATAATGCCTCTATATCGCTCCATGGTGAGACCGCACCTGGAATACTGTGTACAATTCTGGTCGCCGCATCTCAAAAAAGATATAGTTGCGATGGAGAAAGTACAGAGAAGGGCAACCAAAATGATAAAGGGGATGAAACAGCTCCCCTATGAGGAAAAGCTGAAGAGGTTAGGGCTGTTCAGCTTGGAGAAGAGACGGCTGAGGGGGGATGTGATAGAGGTCTTTAAGATCATGAGAGGTCTTGAACGGCTAGATGTGAATCGGTTATGTACACTTTCGAATAATAGAAGGACTAGGGGGCATTCCATGAAGTTAGCAAGTAGCACATTTAAGACTAATCGAAGAAAATTCTTTTTCACTCAACACACAATAAAGCTCTGGAATTTGTTGCCAGAGGATGTGGTTAGTGCAGTTAATGTAGCTGGGTTCAAAAAAGGTTTGGATACGTTCTTGGAGGTAACGGCTATTAGTCAAATTTACTTAGGGAATAGCCACTGCTATTAATTGCATCAGTGGCATGGGATCTTCTTAGTGTTTGGGTAATTGCCAGGTTCTTGTGGCCTGGTCTGGCCTCTGTTGGAAACAGGATGCTGGGCTTGATGGACCCTTGGTCTGACCCAGCATGGCAATTTCTTATCTTCTTATGTTCCTTCTTCTTCCTGGGCCTCTCTCCTCTCTCAGGGGCTAACCTTTTTATCCCCTGGCTCAGGGAAATGCCCCTGCTGAGGATCCCTTTCCTGTCTGTCTTAAGGTGGACCGGGCCAGATAGTTGGAGCCGGTCCCTTAAGGGAGTCTGAAGCTTTCTGTTCGGTACTCTATCGCAGTCTCTTATCTTTGAAATTCCTTGCTCTAATTTGTTCCATCAGCCAAGCTCTCTTTCTTTCTTTGAAATTACCAATGTGTTTCAGTTGACTTACTGTAGTTGTTTTATGCCTGTCAGAACTCACTCTCTCGCTCTCTCTTTCTCTGAATAAAATGTTTTGGGGTTTTTTTGCTGCAGGAGGAGAAGATGGGGGGTAATGCTTATTTTGAGGTGTAAGTGTTTTGTTCATTTTGAAAAGAATATCCTTGTTTCTTTTTCTTCTTGCCTTTGCTTGCACTGGTCTGGCCTTTTTAATTGGTCATAAATCTTTTCTGCTATCTTTTTGCTCATAACAGCCTTTAGGAATGTAGAAGTTTAAACTGTCTTGTGTATGTTTAGGTTAGGGGGAAGGCTGCTAGCAATGCAGGTATACTTTTCTGTCTTCTCTGTTGTGGTACATCTCCTCCCTGTCACGGGGTGAAATGATGGCCATGTGAGTGCAGTCGATAGCTCCCAGAACACCGTGAACGTTTGCAAAGGCATAAAAGTAAAAGCCCCTCTTCAAGTCCATCAAGTCCTGCCTGTCTCAAGGAAATGATATGTAGTGATTAATTCGGTCAGAGGCTGCTGTGATGACCTGATCCAGACAGCAGGAAAAAGTGGTTTGGGACATTTCCCCCACAACCTCTACTGTCGAACTTAATTTGCTTAAGAAAATGAAAGTTATTTAGCTAGATCAGAGAGATTTACTGTATCCCCTTCTTAAACTATATGACCTTGTGATTTGATTTACAAACTGAATTAACCTTTTATATGTGAGAATTTATGTTACAGAAAGAAAAAAGATGACGCTTGCCTGTTCATTCTATGGAAGCTGCAGGACCTGTGAAGCTTTTTTTTTTCCCTATCCTAGTCTAAAGAGAATTAAAGTTTTGATAGAGGAGGGGGGATCAACAGTCTCATTAGAAATGGGATTAATGAAGTACAAAAAGATTTCCAAAATCTAGGAAGATGACGAGAAACACTGCAAAGACTATTGCCTTTTTGGAAGTAATTACCTGTTCATGGAAAGGGTAATGAGAAGCTATGCCGTATTGATAATTTCAATTCCTGGCTCAAAAACTAAGGTACAGAAAGTGGTTTGGGATGCATTGGAGGCTGGGGTTGAGTATGGAGCAGTAAAAGGCTATATGGAAAGGAAGGCCTACCTACCTACATGTGTCAGTAGCAGGAAAGAGGATGCTATCTGAGAAATTTAGATCATATATATTCAGGCAGTTAAACTAAAGAATAGGGGTGGCAGGAAATGGCCAATAAAAGGAACATGTCACTCCCAAGCAATAAAAGCTATACAAGATGTGGGAGGAGAAAACAACAATATCAATCAGCTCAAAAAAGCAGAACAGGTATCTAAGAAGCAAAACAAACAATGTTCATAGTTTGGTCAATAAATCCCAGACCAGCAGGCCCTAATGGTGGAGGCTGACTTGGACATTGTTGCTATTACGGAGACATGGTTCACAGATTCTCACGATTGGGATGAGGCTGTCCCGGACTATAATTCGTTAAGGAATGAAAGAGAGGACAAAAAGGGGGAGGAGTAGCTCTTTATATCAAAAACAATATCCAAGCAACTGAACTGCAAGGAATGTGGGGTAGAGAAGAAGCATTACGGGCTGTCCTGAAAAATGATGTTGGTATATCCATTTTTACTGGAGTGGTTTACAGGCCTCTGACTCAAAAAGAAGAACTGGACAGAGAGCTGGTTGAAGACATCCAAAGGGTGGGAAAGAAGGGAGAAGTGTTGATTTTTGGAGATTTTAACCTGCCGGACATAGACTGGAGAATCCCTTCTGTGGAATCTAATAGAAGTAGAGAGATAGTGGATGCCCTGCATGAGGCTCTCTTCAAACAAATGGTAATGGAACCTACAAGGGAGGGAGTTATACACGACCTAGAGTTCATTAACGGGGATAATTCTCTAATGTCCGGGTGGGTGCCCACCTCAGCACCAGTGATCATCAAATGGTATGGTTTGATAAAACAAAATAAGGAGAAGTCACTCGAGTTTTGAATTTAAAAAATATGGACTTTGTCGAAATGGGGAAGTACCCTGAAGTAGAACTTGAAGACTGGGAGAAAATGAGAGAGGTGGAACAACAGTGGGCCAAACTAAAAGGAGCAATTACAAGAGCAACAAATATATATGTTAGAAAAATAAAAGTAAGAGAAATAAGAAACCGATCTGGTTCTCAAAAGAGGTGGCTGATAAAATAAAAGCAAAAAGAACAGCATTTAAAAAATATAAAGAATCCCAAAATGAAGAACACAGGGAAGAATATCTGGTGAAACTGAGGGAGTTGAAGAAAGAAATCAAGGAAACAAAAAGTCAGGCGGAATAAAGGATTACCAAGGAGGTAAAGCGAGGTGACAAAACATTTTTCAGATACATCAGAGAAAGGAGAAAGGTCCGAAGTGGTATAGTGAAATTAAAAGGAGACAAAGATCAATGGGGGAGAGTGACAAAGAAATGGCTGAAATATTAAACAATTACGTCAGTTCGGTGTTCACTAAAGAAGACCCTGGAGAAGGACCATCGCTAGTTGACAAGACTGTGGTTGGGGGAGGAGTAGACGAAACTCCATTTACAGAAGAGAATGTATGGGAGCAGCTGGGAAAACTGAAAGTGGACAAGGCCATGGGGCCAGATAAGGTACATCCCAGGATATTGAAGGAACTCAGAGATATACTGGCGGGTCTGCTGAATGACCTGTGCAATAGATCCCTGTAAATGGGAGTGGTGCCACAAGATTGGAGAAGAGTGGTGGTGGTACCACTTCACAAGAGTGGGAGCAGAGAGGAGGCTGGAAACTACAGGCCGGTTAGCTTCACCTCAATGGTGGGAAAATTAATGGAGACTCTGCTGAAAGAAAACACCTACAAATACTGTTAGTCTACGCTTCCCCAGGAATTCTAGAAACGGACCCCTCACCCCTCATAGAATCAATTGTGAAACATATTAACGGAGACCTACCAACAATGATCATGGGTGATTTCAACCTCCATACAGACTCTATTCCCCGCTCTGCAAACTGCGAAGCCCTCCTCACCACCCTCAGTGCAATGGGATTCACCCAGACTATCAACAGCCCCACACACAAAGCCGGACACACTCTGGATCTAATATTCATCAACTCTAATTTCACCTGCACAAGAGAACCCACATGTACCCCTATCCCTTGGTCTGACCATTTCCTGATCGAATCTTCCTTCTCCACATACAAACAGACACTCTCCTCTCCACACCTCTCTACCATTCAATTCAGGAAAGCATGTCCATCGGATATTCTGAGCGAGCAGCTCTCCAAAGAACTCTCTAACTTAGACCACTCTAATCCTGACTCAGCCCTATCCTCCTGGCACAAGATTACAGAAGCAGTGGCAAACAAATGGTGCCCATTAGTCTCCAAAACAATCAATCCAACAAAAAAGGGAAATCAACCCTGGTTCAGCACCGAACTAAAACAGATGAAACAGGAATTACGCCATAAAGAAAATAGATGGCGCAAAACCCCCAACACATCCACACTTTCAACATTCAAGGGATTCTTACATCACTACAGGACTTCTATTCTACAAAAAAAAAAAGGAATACTACGCCAACAAAATACACCACTTCCAGTACGACGCACAGGCCCTATTTGCTTACGTAACACAAATCACGAAATCAACCCCTCCATCTATTCCAGATGAACAAGCTCTTTCCAAGGCTAATGAGCTCGCTTCATTCTTTCAACAGAAGATTCTAAACACCCTCGCCCTCCTCCCACCAAATACTACACCTCTCAAGTCAGGAGAGAATTCCAATTCCCTTAGTAGACCCAAGTTCAACAGTTTCGAAGCTATCTCCACCAAAGAGATCGAATCACTCCTGAAAAAACAGAAACCTTCTAGCCATCCGGCTGATAATATCCCGTCGAAACTCCTGCTTCTCATCCCGAACACGATATCAGGTCCTCTGACAAGTATCATAAACGGCCTACTAATTCAAGGAAGCTACCCAGATAGTCTAAAAAACGCTTCTCTCAAGCCCCTCCTCAAGAAACATAACTTAGACCCCAATGTTCTGACGAATTTCAGACCCATTTCTAATCTCCCATTCGTTGCCAAACTTACAGAGAAACTGGTAAACACACAACTCTCTGAATATCTTGAGGACCACAATATCCTATATCCTTCGCAATACGGTTTCCGCAATTCACGCAACACGGAATCCCTCCTCATCTCACTTACAGACCATATCATAATGGGGTTAGACAAAGGACGTTCCTTTCTATTAGTCTTGTTAGACATCTTGGCGGCGTTTGATACCGTCAACCACTCCATCCTTCTGGATCGCCTTGCAGATATCGGCATTTCTGGATCAGCCCACAACTGGTTCAAGTCCTTCCTCAGCAATAGAACTTTCAAAGTCAAAATCAATAATAAAGAGCCTCCCCTAACAAATTCAACCCTGGGTGTACCACAAGGATCCTCCTTATCTCCAACCCTCTTTAACATTTATCTCCTCCCCCTCTGCCAACTGTTAACTGATCTCAACCTAATTCATTATCTATACGCAGACGACGTGCAGATTCTAATCCCTATAACAGAATCTATCTCAAAAGCTCTCATCCATTGGAATAACTGCCTCCTTTCCATCACCAATCTACTTAACAGCTTAAACCTGGTTCTCAATGCTTCAAAGACAGAGCTACTCCTCATCTCCTCAAACGAAAACAATTTTCCGCCACCATCACCACACAATTCCCACATTACTTGCAAACATGTTAGAGACCTTGGGGCAATACTAGACAATCGATTAAACTTAAAAAAAATGGTCAATACAACCTCTAAAGACTGCTTCTACAGACTACAGATCCTAAAACGACTTAAACCACTTCTATTTTTCCATGATTTCAGGACAGTCCTCCAAGCGATACTGTTCGCCAAAATAGACTACTGCAGTGCTCTCTACCTAGGCCTCCCCAAATCTACTACCAAACCACTGCAGATGATACAAAATGCGGCAGCGAGACTGCTGACCAGCACCAGCCGCGGTGAACACATCTCACCCATCCTCAGAAACCTACATTGGCTACCAGTAAATTTTAGAATCCTATACAAATCAATCACCCTAATACACAAAATCATCCATCATCAACTTCAACTCGACCTGGAAATCCCATTCAAACTCCACTCCTCTAACAGACCAACGAGAGATATTCATAAAGGCACTCTACAATTTCCTCCTACTAAAGCCACACGCCTCTCCACGACCAAAGACAGAGCTTTTTCGATAGCAGGCCCATCAATTTGGAATAATATCCCTTCAAACCTCAGATTGGAACCCTGCCTCTTAACTTTCAGAAAAAGACTCAAGACGTGGCTCTTCCACCAAGCCTTCTCCGATCCACCAGACAATCACTAATGGCCTTCCACTTGCACCCGGCCTTTAGACACTTATTTCCATGAACTATGGACTCTGGCTCCTCCAGGTTAAAGCACCGTCAAGCTTTAACCCGTTTTTCACTATCGTATTCATTTATTATTATCATTTACCTTTATCTTCCTTCCAGCTTATTATAAGCTTCCAAGTTCTCGATTCCAGTTGATTGTAACTTTGACTTATTCATATCTATTGTTATCTATTGTTAACCGAATTGTTTCCTTCAGTTATACCCCCTGTTAAATGTAAACCGATCCGATATGGTTATTTACTATGAAGGTCGGTATAAAAAACTGTTAAATAAATAAATAAATAAATAAAAAGAAAGGATAGTGAAATATCTACAATCCAGTGGGTTGTTCAACCCAAGGCAGCATGGATTCACCAGGGGAAGGTCCTATCAGACAAATCTGATTGATTTTTTTGATTGGGTGACTAAAGAATTGGATCGAGGAAGAGTGCTCAATATGATCTATTTGGATTTCAGCAAAGCTTTTGATATGGTCCCACACAGGAGGCTTATGAATAAAATGAGAAGCTTGGGATTGAGCGCCAAGATGTCGGAGTGGATTACAAATTGGTTGACGGATAGAAGGCAGCATGTAATGGTACATGGTAAGCGGAGTGCTACAAGGATCGGTGTTGGGACCAGTTCTGTTCAATATCTTTGTGAGTGACATTGGGGAAGGGATAGAAGGTAAAGTTTGTCTATTTGTGGATGATACTTAGATCTACAACAGAGTAGAGAGAATGAGATGTGATTTAAGAAAGCTTGAACGGTGGTGGGATTCAATGCCAAGAAGTGCAGAGTCATGCATCTGGGGTTTGGTAATCCAAAAGAGCTTTTTGTGATGGGGGTAAAAAGCTGCTGTGCATGGAGCAAGAGAGGGACCTTGGGGTGATAGTGTCTAGCAATCTGAAGATAGCAAAGCAGTATGACAAGGTGATAGCTAAAGCCAGAAGAATGCTGGGCTGCATAGAGAGAGGAATAACCAGAAAGAAAAAGGAGATGATAATGCCCTTGTATAAGTCCTTGGTGAGGCTTCACCTGGAGTATTGGGTTCAGTTCTGGAGACCATAACTCAAGAGGGACAGAGACAGGTTGGAGGCTTTCCAGAGATGGGTGACAAAAATGATGGGGAATCTCCATCAAATGACTTATGAGGAGAAGTTGAAGAACCTAAATATGTATACCCTAGAGGAGAGGAGGTGCAGGGCAGATATGATGCAGACCTTCAGATACCTGAAAGGTTTTAATGATGCACAATCAATAAACCTTCTCCATTGGTAAGAAATTAGTAGAACTAGGGATCACGAAATGAAACTCCAGGGAGTAAGACTCAAAACCAACATCAGGAAATATTTCTTCACGGAGAGGGTGGTAGATGCCTGGAATGCCCTTCCAGAGGAGGTGATGAAGACAAAAATGGTGAAAGATTTCAAAGTGGCATGGGATAAACACTGTGGATCCCTAAAGACTAAAGGATGGAAATGAAGAAGAAAGTGCATGGGGGTAACTTGCTGGTCTGACAGTTACTACTAGAGATGTGAATCGGAACCGGAATCAGTTCGGATTCCGGTTCCGATTCACATCGTGTTTTTTTTTCATCCAGCCCGATCGCGGTTTTGTTTATCGGCTGCGCCCGAGCCGATAAATAAAAAATCCACCCCGACCCTTTAAAACTAATCCTTTAGCTTCCCCCACCCTCCCGACCCCCCCAAAAAACATTTTACAGGTACCTGGTGGTCCAGTGGGGGTCCCGGGAGCGATCTCTCACTCCCGGGCCGTCGGCTGCCACTAATCAAAATGGCGCCGATGGCCCTTTGCCCTTACCATATGACAGGGTATCCATGCCATTGGCTGGCCCCTGTCACATGGTAGGAGCACTGGATGGCCCGCGCCATTTTTAAAGATGGCACCGTCCATCCAGCCGGCACCAGCCAGCCATCCAGCCGGCACTATCCAGCCGGTGCGCGCGTAGCCGGTGCCTTGCGCACACCGGCTACGCTCGTATCTATTAAAATCCAGCATACTTTTGTTTGCGCCTGGTGGGCGAACAAAAGTATGCGCGGGCGTACTTTTATAAAATCTACCCCTTAATGTACAGAATTCAAATGTTTATACTGCTTTTTCTCTGTGATGAATGTAAAATGTTGTTTTACTGTAAACTGGAGTGAAGGCTTTCGCCAAACCTCGGTATAGAAAAACGTACAAATAAAAATAAATAAATAAATAAATTGCATATACTTGCTACACAATTTGCAAATGTTGTTTTGTTTTCTATAGTTCAGCAATTTATTTTGCATTTCTAAAATATATAATCATTATTCTATCAATGCTACATGCTATCTTGGTTTTCACATGCCTAAGCATTCCATATTATGACAACTTTTCTTCTAGTACATCATGCCTTTCTTGAGTTGCTGGTTGGGTCAAAGTTTGACATCTGAATGTTATCACATACTACATTCAGATGTCAAGAGGGGGGAAATAGACGAATAAGAAACAACTGAATTTAAATGTTCCAGATGCATACAAAATATAGTAAAGCAGGATGTGAATTGACAGTAGAAGAAGTTCTGTTCTGCAACTCTAAAATTACAGAAGTGGTTAACGACCATAAGAAATGTCAAGCCATGTCCTTGAAGGGCAATGGAGGAAGAAAGGCAAACAATGACACTCATCCAATGTTAATCACTTGAAATATCATCCAGATATTTTGGAGAGGAACTGGGATGGGCAACCCAGGCACCACCAAGGAAAGTGAAGAGGTTGAAAAAATGTAAGACGTTTCTTCAAGATATCTGAATTAAGGTATGAGAAATGGGACTTTTAATTATACCAGCTAGACCAATTCAAGAATCATATCCATCATTTATGGAGAAATCTCCCAAACTGCCTCTGAAACTGGGTTGGGATATGAAACGAAGGACCAGATATTTTCATCAATACAGTCACACATTTATTGAAAGAGAATTATGTAATGAACTGTATTTAATAAGGAAATGTACATTGTCATTCATTTCAATTTTAAATCAATTATCAATACAGTTATTATGGAACCTCCTACAGAGGCCATCATGTTTATTATAGTGGATATTAAAGGCTATAATAACAATGCTCAGTTCCTTGAAGAGTAATCCCCCTCCCCCCCCCCCCAAAAAAAAGGGATTCCTGGAAAGAACGTGAACTTATGGAAAACATGGGAGGTGAAGACATCTTAGGCCCTTGAAACTGAGACATGCCCTTGGAGTCTACTTGAAGGCTTCAGCCCTGGGATTACACCAGCACTGCACAGACCCATTTGGGAAAGGTGGAGGTGGCAGTCACTGTTACAGGATTAAGGGAGGGGGCAGAGGGAAAGCTAATTCTTCACTTTGCAAATATTTTCCAAAATATTCCTTTAAATCTGCATAGCCATGAAAACATTTGAGTAGGAAAAATTAAACAAGGTAGTCAAAATCATACCGATGAGTGGGATTTTGTAGCATATATCAACTTTTCACTTTTGTCTTTAACACAATCCAGGGAAGGAAAGGCATCACTAATAGGGTTTCGGAGAAGCTTTCAATATTTTGCTGTGGCCACTGATCAGGTTCTGGTGAATTTTAGTAGGATAAATACCAGGATCATAGTTGGTCTTCATATCAAATTTGATCCTGCTTGATCCACTTTAGGGAAAGTTATTATGCCTCCAGATGGACTGAAAGATAAGACATGTTGAAACACTGCATAAACGCTTTTCAGCTGTGTTGGAAAGTACTACAAAAAGACGAAAGAAGAGGTTACTGTGAAATATTGTGGGCCATTGTGAAACCAGACAATTTTAGACATTTTTCACAATCTCATCCAAAATAATGTTTCCATTAAAGTCTATAACCAATAAGAGGACGAAGGACATAAAACGTTTCATAATGTCCATATGATTCAATGTTTTATTATTATTATTATTATTATTATTTAAAAGCTTTTATTGACCGGTATTCGTGAGAACATCCTATCGGTTTACATTGAACTTGGGTAATAAACTGGGAGGGGGAAAGAACCAAGTAAGATAGGAACATTGCAGAAATAACTAGATTATATGTTGAGTAAGGTGACAGTAATTGCACAGGGGGAATTATGCTCGGAGAGGGAAAGAAAGTTTGCATGGCATCTTACAAATATAGCCCATGGCATCTTACAAATATAGCTCTGATAAGGGGTGAGTGTTCAAGATCTGGGGGGAGGAGGGCGTTTAAGCAAGCAAAATATTCAGGGACAGATTTTCAAAGAGTTACGTGCGTTCGATACGCGCGTAACCCCAGAAAAGCTCCAAGCTACCCCTGTGCGCGCCGAGCCTATCTTGCATAGACTCGGCGGCGCGCACAAGCCCCGGGATGTGCGTATGTCCCGGGGCTTGCAAAAAGGGGCGGGGCATGAGCGGTCCGGGACAGGTTGGGGGCGTGGCCTGAGCCTTCAGGCACTGCGGCCATTTGCCGCTGTGCCCAGGATCGCGGGCTGGCCGTGGGCTGGCACGTGTAAGTTTCCCCTGCCCGGAGGCAGGTGTAACTTCTTCAACAAAGGTAAGGGGGGGACCTAGGTAGGGCTGGGGGGTGGGTTAGGTAGGGGAAGGTGTGGGGGGGGGGGGGGGGGTAGAAGGAAAGTTCCTTCCTAGGCTGCTCCGATTTCGGAGCGGCCTCGGAGGGAACGGAGGCAGGCTGCTTGGCTTGGCACGCGCAAATTGCATAATTGTACACCCTCTTACGCGCGCCGACCCTGAATTTTATAACATGCGCGCGGCTGCGCGCGCATGTTATAAAGTTGGGCGTAGATTTCTTTGTGCTGGGTTGCACGAACAAATCTGCGCCCATGCGCAGGTTTTAAAATCTGCCCCTCAGTGTTTCAGCATCAAGCCAGAATGTTCGTATCAAGAAATCAATGGTTCTCCCCCGACACGGGCCGTGTTTCGTGAAGACTGTGTGGTTGGGAGCCCAGAGGTTGTGAGAAATTCGAATGAAATTAAAAGTTACAATGAAACAGCATTTAATCCCCAGGATTGCTAACAATCTCATAGAAACCTAGCCAGTTTGAGATTTGAAACAGAGCAGACAAGATGACAGCTGAGCTGGGTGAACCCTGCTTTTGGGGATTAAATGCTGTTTCATTGTAACTCTTAATCTCACAAGCTCTGGGATCCCTCCCGCACAGTCTTCACGAAACACGGCCTGTGTCGGGGGACTGATTTCTTGCTACAAATATTCTGGATTGATGCTGATACACTGAATAATTTTCTTGCCTAAGCATAATAAAACATTGACCCACATGGAAATTATGAAACTTTTTATGTCTTTCCTCCTCTTATTGGTTATTCATTTTTGATGGTTGGACTTTTGCATATTATTGTTGTCCATTAAAGTCTATAACACATTCATACTCAGAAATGGAAATTTTGCATTTGTCTCTAGCCAACCCAAATTACCAGCTTTCAAAATATGTCAATAAAAAGAACATTTAGGAAGAAAAATAAGTCAGTTGGGCCACTAGGCATCAAGAGATCACTAATGTCAGAAATTCTAGCCAATCAGGACACAGAAATCCTGACTCCAGCCCTTATGGCTGGCCTGGGGGCTCAGTGGTAGTACAGCATGCCGTCATGCCCAGGACCTAAGATCCATCCACAAGCTTTTGGACCAACAGTGGCTGGGGATGCAGCAGATGCAGCACTCACAGCTCTGAGAGGGAGGGACAGCCCCCAATGGTGACACCTAGCAGCCAGACTCGGCATCGTTATTGCTACAATAGCTGGACTGAATGAATTATGGGGTGGGGCTGGGGGGTT
This sequence comes from Rhinatrema bivittatum, assembly GCF_901001135.1. Classification (NCBI taxonomy): domain Eukaryota; kingdom Metazoa; phylum Chordata; class Amphibia; order Gymnophiona; family Rhinatrematidae; genus Rhinatrema; species Rhinatrema bivittatum. The sequence continues at coordinate 257,490,142 of NC_042619.1, forward strand.
GATAAAAAAAAATAAGAGAGGAAAAATCCCCAGGTAGTTGCAAATAAAGTCTCATGGCACTAGATTCCATCTCTGATTCAGATTTGAGCTGGAGGCCTAATGAGCAAGAGGAGACTGCCAGGCCAAAAAAAAAAGATATGTCCTTACAGCTGGTTTCAGTTCTCCTCATGCCTGACCCAATACAGTAACCAATTACAGAGGGGCAGATGAAGTCTAAACAAAGCCTTGTTGGGCTTCTGGTCAGCCAATGTCCAAATGGCTGCTTGGGATTGAATCTGACATGTCATTAAAGGTACCTGTGTCACCATGGCACCTGACAGTGACATCACAACAGCAAAAGAACTAGTGATGTCATCGGAGTTCCAGCTGTAACCCAAAGGGAGTAACTGCTGTAACCCAAAGGGAGTTCTTTTCAGCCTGTTCAAGCCATTATGGAGAAAGAACAAAATCACTCTGAAATTATGTTAGATGACAAATTTCAGGACTGCACCCTTCATACTTCTGCTTTTCTGATTTCGTCATTTTCTGTTTTCTTTGGAGGACTGATGATCATCTTCGCTTGGAGAATGTTGAGTTTCTATCTAGATCAAAATCAGTTTTTCAAGAGGAAGGTAAATAAAATATCTGAATGGCAACTAAAGACCTTGTGATCATTGTACTGAAACCACAGAGCAGACATGTTTTCTTTCTTTCTTTCTTTTTTTATTTATTTAAAAACTCTTCTATACCGTCGTAAAGTTAATGCACCATCACAACGGTTTACAGAAAGGCACAATAAAAATAGTATGATTGGTATAGATTACAAATTAAACATGTGCCAACATAGAACGGTAACATTTTAATAATAGCAACTATGTGTTGAATACAGGTTAAATGTTGGTTAGGAAAAAAGCTGATTGCTCAGTGCATCCTTATCTATCAATTGTTTTCCTCCTTCTCTTTGTTTTTCAAGAAAGCTTGTTTAAAGAGCCATGTTTTCAGCTTAGTTTTAAATAATTTCAAATTTGTTTGCAGCCTTATTTCGAGTGGCATGGAGTCCATAGTACAGGTCCAGCCAGTGAGAGTGCTCTCTCCCTTACTTCAGTAAGGCTTGCTGATTTAACAGAAGGAACAGTTAGTAGGGCCTTATTAGCAGTTCTCAGGTTTCTGTGTGGGACATGTACGTGCAGTGCCGTGTTAAGCCAGTCGGCCTTTTCATCATGGATTAATTTGTGAATTATACACAGTGCCTTTTATTGTATTCTTTGTTTGATTGGAAGCCAGTGTAGTTCTGCAAGTGTTCCTGTGATGTGGTCTCTTTTTTTTTTTGCCTGTCAAAATTCTAGCTGCAGAGTTTGCAATATTTGGAGTGGTCTAATTTTAACTTGAGGTAGCCCTAATAGAGAGTTACAGTAGTCTGTGCTTGCGAATATCATTGCCTGTAGCACTGTGCGAAAATTGTTCAGTGTTAGTAGGGGTTTTAGTCTTCTGAGTACCATTAGTTTGGCGTAGCCTTGTTTTAATTTCTGTGAAATGAGACAGGAATCCAGGCTAGGCTGTGTGCAGAATGCAGAACAATCACAACTGTTTTCCACAAATACTGGTGAATTTTTATGCATTTTTAATTGTGTTCCTACCTTTTTTTTCTGGTGAATTTTAATGCTGCTAAACAGCAGTGGGATAATTGTATCGGGCTTCCAAAAGAGTACTGGAGTAATCTACACTGAGCGATGATTACAGCCCTAAACAGCAATGGTATAAGAGCATTGGAGTCCCAAGAAATTTATGGTGGCTTAAATGGAGAAACCAATAGTTGAAGCACAAACTTCAAGGAGCATGGGGACGCCGTATTTATTTTTACAGTAGCCTCACTACCCTTGGTGGCTGTGGGGGATAATTACAAAATTTGGTAATAATAAGACATAGAAGGCGGCTTGTGTGTTGGCTTAGGTATTGGTCTTGTGTTAAACGCTGTTGCTTCTGCTGAGATCAGGACGAGGCCAGGCTTGCACTGTAGATTGCAGGACAGGGAGAATTGGGAGAGCGTTTTAGGGGGAGAAATGCAACGAAACCTTTCAGGTGAAAAAGAAGAATGCTGGGATGATCTTCTAGGGGTAGGGTCTGACAGATAGGGAGCCTTCTAGGAGTGGGATGGGCATATGGGGAGAGCCTTTCAAGGGAGGAGGATGCAGGGAGAGATTTCTAAGGATAGGAAGGAGGATGTGGGAAGAGTTTTCTGGGAGACAAGGGAAAGGAATTCCAGGAATTGAGGAAAGATTGAACCTGGGAGAGAGAGAAGAGGAGATATGGGGATGAAGGAGAGCAAAAAAAAAAACAACAACTCAGGATGGAAAGAAGGGGAGAGAGGATTAGAGATTGAGGGATAGAAGGATGGACATGGGGGGCCAGGAAGTACTGTGGACTGAGGGAGAAAGTACCCTGGCTAGGGGGCAATGTAATGGAGATAGGAGTGAGGGAGAGGGAAAGAGGTTTGGTTATTGAGTGGAGAGAGAGGGAGAAAGGACTCATGTTGGGGGAGAGGAGGGAAGGAGAAAAAGTCTGGGAATAGGGTTGATAGAGGATAGTTAATTTGATGGATGGGGGGATTCAGAAAGATAATGTCCGGAGAGGAAAGGAGGAGAAAGTATATGATAAAGAGGAGCGCAACGAAGAGAAATAGGTAAAGACAAACAGGAAGAATGTGGAGACAAGGAGGAAGAGAAGAGAGAAGTAGGAGAAGAGAGAGAGAAGGAAAAGAAAGTATTAACATATCCACTTTGAAGAAAAAAGATAAAGAAGAGAGAATTTAAACAGAAAAGAAAAAAGGACACCATAGAGAGAGAAAGAGACAGAGAACAAAAAGGAAGAGATAGGGAATGACTTCAGTTTGAGATATCCTGGGCCCCAGTTCTAAGTCTCTGACCTGGACATGTCTTTCACACAGAATTTAAATGTTAACAGCTGGATTTTCTTGCCTGGTTTGAACTTTTTATGCATAATTAGTTCTCTTGTGTGCAGGACATAATATCCACCAGCCATGTGGCTTTTCTACAGGGTTTGAAATATGTTGTGTTTACAAAATTGAAAGAGTGTGCGTTTTGGAATATATTGAGGGTGGATACCTACAATTCTTCACAGAGACAATCCATCCAGATAACTCCCTCAACCCCCCTTCCCTAAATGAACTGCTTGATCACTGCTGTGAACAAGTGTCCCAGATTAGCTCACCAGAAATCTGGTTACCTTACTCTAACCCCAATGTAACTATAATTTGTTCAGACACTCACAAACCCCCCCCCAAAAAACCCCCCACCTTATTGAGAGTTTGATCATTCTCCTGTAGGCCACTATCAGACATATAGTGAATTCACTAATACATTTAAAGGACATTAATTAGACACATTCCTACTCCCATAGCAACCTAAAACTTAAGTAGGAACTGAACAAATTTGAGATGAAGGCAGCAGCCCAGCAGCAAGAGGGGGGCTTCCCAGTCTTTTGCATCGGGTGTCACATGTATGATTTTTTTACCCGCCAGTGAGAAATTGTACATGTGCATGCGATGCAAAGAGCTCCTGGCTCTCAGAGAACGAGTCCAATCTCTGGAGGCTAGAGTGGCAGACATGGAGGAGCTGAGGCAGACAGAGAGGTATATAAATGAGACCTTCAGGGACGTAGTAGCCAAGTTCCAACTTCAGACTGGCAGCCCTGGTGCTGCCTTGGAGGAAGAAGGTCTCATGATTGGAGAGCATCAACCTGATGCAGCAGGAAAGGATCCTGTAGTAAGGACCTGCTCTCCAGGTGATGCATTGTCCTTTCGCACCGAGGATATCTCCACAAGGCCTACTGACCAGGAGGGAAGTGTTAGGTCGGCCGTCATAGTTGGTGATTCAATTATTAGGAATGTAGACAGCCGGGTGGCTGGTGGGCATGAGAATCGCCTGGTAACTTGCCTACCTGGTGCGAAGGTGGCGGACCTCACGCGTCACCTAGATAGGATTTTAGACAGTGCTGGGAAAGAGCCAGCTGTCGTGGTACATGTGGGCACCAACGACATAGGAAAATGTGGGAGGGAGGTTCTGGAAGCCAAATTTAAGCTCTTAGGTAGAAAGCTTAAATCCAGAACTTCCAGGGTAGCATTCTCTGAAATGCTCCCTGTTCCACGCGCAGGCCCCAGGGGCAGACAGAGCTCTGGAGTCTCAATGTGTGGATGAGACGATGGTGCAGGGAAGAGATTTCAGTTTTGTAAGGAACTGTGGAACCTTTTGGGGAAGGGGGAGTCTTTTCTGAAGGGATGGGCTCCACCTTAACCAGGGTGGAACCAGACTGATGGCGCTAACCTTTAAAAAGGAGATAGAGCAGCTTTTAAACTAGAACAAAGAGGAAAGCTGACAGTCGCTCAGCAGCGCATGGTTTCGAGAGAGGTATCTTCAAAGGATACTAATGATGCATTAGAATTAGGGCATCCCGACAGTGAGTTTCCAATAATAAGAAAAGTAGTCCAAGTGCCTATAACTAAAAACTCACCTGAGCTAAAAAATTCTAACTTATCCCTATCAATTAAAAAACAGAATGAAAATTCAAACAAAAAACAAACTTTGAAATGTTGTATGCTAATGCCAGAAGTCTAAGAAGTAAGATGGGAGAATTAGAATTTATAGCAGTGAATGATGACATAGACCTAATTGGCATCTCACAGACATGGTGGAAGGAGGATAACCAATGGGACAGTGCTATACCGGGGAACAAATTATATCGCAATGATAGAGAGGAGCACCCGGGAGGCAGTGTAGCACTTTATGTCCGGGATGGCATAGAGTCCAACAGGATAAACATCCTGCATGAGATTAAATGCACAATTGAATCTTTATGGGTAGAAATCCTTTGTGTGTTGGGGAAGACTATAGTGATAGGAGTATACTACCGTCCACCTGGTCAAGATGGTGAGAAGGGCAGTGAAATGCTAAGAGAAATTAGGGAAACTTACCAAACTGGTAGTGCAGTAATAATGGGAGATTTCAATTACCCCAATATTGACTGGGTAAATGCATCATCGGAACATGCTAGAGAGATAAAGTTCCTGGATGGAATAAATGACAGTTTTATGGAGCAATTGGTTCAGGAACCGGCGAGAGAGGGAGCAATTTTAGATCTAATTCTCAGTGGAGCACAGGATTTGGTGAGAGAGGTAACGGTGGTGGGGCCACTTGGCAATAGTGACCATAATATGATCACATTTTAATTAATGACAGTAAGCAAATCCACGGCTCTTGTGCTAAACTTTCAAAAGGGAAACTTTGATAAAATGAGAAAAATAGTTAGAAAAAAACTGAAAGGAGCAGCTACAAAAGTAAAATGTGTGCAAGAGGCATGGTCATTGTTAAAAAAATACCATCCTAGAAGCATAGTCCAGATGTATTCCACACATAAGAAAGGTGGAAAGAAGGCAAAATGATTACCGGCATGGTTAAAAGGGAAGGTGAAAGAAGCTACTTTAGCCAAAAGATCTTCATTCAAAAATTGGAAGAAGGATCCAACAGAAGAAAATAGGATAATGCATAATTGTTGGCAAGTTAAATGTAAGACATGACAGGCTAAGAGAGAATCTGAAAAGAAGTTGGCCACAGAGGCAAAAACTCACAGTAAAAACGTTTTTAAATATATCCAAAGCAGAAAGCCTGTGAGGGAGTCAGTTGGACCGTTATATGATAAAGGGGTTAAAGGGGCACTTAGAGAAGATAAGGCCATCGCAGAAAGATTAAATGATTTCTTTGCTTCAGTGTTTACTGAAGATGATGTTGGGGAGGTACCCGTATTAGAGAAGGTTTTCATGGGTAATGATTCAGATGGACTGAACCAAATCACGGTGAACCTAGAAGATGTGGTAGGCCTGATTGACAAACTGAAGTGTAGTAAATCATCTGGACCAGATGGTATACACCCCAGGGTTCTGAAGGAACTCAAAAATAAAATTTCAGACCTATTAGTAAAAATTTGTAACCTATCATTAAAATCATCCATTGTACCTGAAGACTGGAGGGTAGCTAATGTAACCCCAATATTTAAAAAGGGCTCCATGGGTGATCCGGGAAACTACAGACTGGTTAGCCTGATTTCAGTGCCAGGAAAAATAGTAGAAAGTGTTCTAAATATCAAAATCACAGAACATATAGAAAGACATGGTTTAATGGAACCAAGTCAACATGGCTTTACCCAAGGCAAGTGTAGCTTCACAAATCTGCTTCACTTTTTTGAAGGAGTTAATAAACATGTAGATAAGGGTGAACCGGTAGATGTAGTGTATTTGGATTTTCAGAAGGCGTTTGACAAAGTTCCTCATGAGAGGCTTCTAGGAAAAGTAAAAAGTCATGGGATAGGTGGCGATGTCCTTTCGTGGATTACAAACTGGCTAAAAGACAGGAAACAGAGAGTAGGATTAAATGGACAATTTTCTCAGTGGAAGAGAGTGGACAGTGGAGTGGCTCAGGGATCTGTATTGGCACCCGTACTTTTCAATATATTTATAAATGATCTGGAAAGAAATATCACGAGTGAGGTAATCAAATCTGCAGATGATACAAAATTATTCAGAATAGTTAAATCACAAGCAGATTGTGATAACTTGCAGGAAGACCTTGTGAGACTGGAAAATTGGGCATCAAAATGGCAGATGGAATTCAATGTGGATAAGTGCAAGGTGATGCATATAGGGAAAAATAACCCAAGCTATAGTTTCACAATGATAGGTTCCATATTAGGAACTACCACCCAAGAAAGAGATCTAGGCATCACAGTGTATAGCACATTGAAATTGTCGGTTCAGTGTGATGTGGTAGTCAAAAAAGCAATTAGAATGTTAGGAATTATTAGGAAGGGAATGGTGAATAAATCAGAAAATGTCATAATGCCTCTGTATCGCTCCATGGTGAGACCCCACCTTAAATACTGTGTACATTTCTGGTCGCCGCACTTCAAAAAAGATATAGTTGTGATGGAGAAGGTACAGAGAAGGGCGACCAAAATGATAAGGGGAATGGAACAGCTCCCCTATGAGGAAAGACTAAAGATGTTAGGACTTTTCAGCTTGGAGAAGAGACAGCTGAGGAGGGATATGAAAGAGGTGTTTACAATCATGAGAGGTCTAGAACGGGTAGATGTGAATCAGTTATTTACTCTTTCAGATAATAGAAAGACTAGGGGGCACTCCATGAAGTTAGCATGTGGCACATTTAAAACTAATCTTTCACTCAACGCACAATTAAACTCTGGAATTTGTTGCCAGAGGATATGGTTAGTGCAGTTAGTGTAGCTGTGTTTAAAAAAGGATTGGATAAGTTCTTGGAGGAGAAGTCCATTACCTGCTATTAATTAAGTTCACTTAGAGAATAGCCACTGCTATTACTAGCAACAGTAGCATGGAATAGACTTAGTATTTGGGTACTTGCCAGGTTCTTATGGCCTGGATTGGCCACTGTTGGAAACAGGATGCTGGGCTTGATGGACCCTTTGTCTGACCCAGTATGGCAGGTTCTTATGTTCTTATTGTTGGAAAAAAAGAGAAACCCATGAATGACACAATTTGGATCGGGGTGGGGGGAGGGGGGATACGTAAATTGCTTGCACAGGGCACCTAAACATGTAGCACTGGCCCTAGTTTGAAGACTTCATTGTGAGAGATTTGGGGCGTGCTTGGGAAAAATATGAAGGGCAGTGGTAGTAGAAGGGTTAAATGGTCAGGGAGAGCTGGTATTAGCTGTTGAGTTGCTTGTGGGAATTTATCTGCAACTGTCAACTGGATGAACAGTTTTGGTTGTTATTCAGTGTCATTTACAATATGTCTTTCAATGAAATATATTACAAATGTTTTTAATGTTATCTGCCTAGCACAGCTGGCCTGATATAGGCAGAATATTAGATTTTTAAATAAAAAAAGTAAATAAATAATACGAGTTTGTTACTATGAAAAGTGCCAGGCAGATAACACTAGAAACCAAAGTTTTTTATTTACCCACAGAAGACATATATCATAGGCAGCAGTGTTCTGTCTCACGACCAATCAGCACAAAATTGTTCTGATGGCCTGGTGATGTGGATACTTGTCTGCTGGGAACCGGACTAAGGCCACCAACTAATTTCATAAAAGTCCACCAAACAGCTTTCAAAATGGTGATGGCTTTTAGCCACTTTGAACCAGTGACCCTGTTCCAATTCCCTTGAGCTATCCAGTCATATGGTGCTCCTGCTTTTGAATGTTATTCTTTTGATATCTCCTGAAGTAACCGCATCATTTCCTATATAAAATGAAGTCAAGTGCATGCAATCCTTTACTTATGGGCCCGTGCAGAGTCCTATAAGCTGTGGTGGTTCAGTGGATGAGCAAATTCTTATTAGGTTGTGACACCTTTTAAAGAGTTAATCAAAGAAGATGCTGTAAATGAGCCTTTCAGATCTGAAGAAGGTGCCTCCAAAGACAGCATCTACTTTGAATGATTCTTAAGTTAGCTAAATAATAGGATGCCAGGCTTACCAAGAGACTACATCACCTTACAAGCACAGACAACCAGGACACTCATGATTCTATCCCTTTGGCCCTTCTTAGGATAACCTGATGCTACAGACGTTTATTAGGATCATGAAGAAGCTGGAAGCCATCATCTTGATGAAAGCAGTGAAGACAAAGGTTGAGATGATGCTATCAGCACAGAACTTCATGGGCCGTGTGTTAGTACGTATTTGGATTTATTACTCACCGTTTTAAGTAAGAAATTCACCCAAGACAAAATAGAGTGGCAGCATATAATCAGGGATTAATTATTAGCAGCATGACATTAAATAAGAGCACAACAAAATGACTGAACTTTAAATTAGCATTAATGCCTATTTTAGATAAATAATGCTAATCTTATAAACACAGTGAACTTAACTTGAAATAAATCTATAAGCATCTCAAACCAAATACTATGTTGTAGTAGCAGACTCAGGCACTCAAACATGGTGCACAAGCAGATTATCATAGTTTATTTCCATTCAGAGTACATTTTCTGAAGTGGGGGAGTTTGACATTAAAGGCCTGGCAGAAAGGCTTTTCCTTGCTTCCGGAAACGGGAGCATTCGTTCATTTGTCAGGAGGAAGTTCCATAAAGCAGGTACTGCTCCAGAGAAGGATTGTTATTGAATACCTGTTCTTTTCATTTCTTTTATGGCTGACATTGTTATGGAGGCACTCAGTGAGGATCTTAGAAGTCTGGAGGGCATGTATAGGGATAGTCTTTCCCACAAGTAATTAAGGCTTTCTCTTCTTAGAGCTGTGAAGGTCAGTGTCAGGGTTTTGAATTGGGATCTGTATGGGACTGGAATCTAGTACAGTTTGTGTAGGAGTGGTGCGATGTGGTCATGTGGCTTGCAGCCTTCTATCAGCCGTGCAGCAGGATTTTGTTCGCCCTGGAATTTGTGGAGGGCCCTCGCTGTAAAACCCTTGTAGATTGTAGCAGTAATTCAGGTGTGTGAGTACCATGGCATGGGATCATTGCGATTAGGCTTGTCTTATTGAGAGGATGTAGCCTTTGTAAGCTGCACCATTGGAAGAGGCAACACTTTACTGTCGGTTGGGCTTGTGGGAGCATGGTCAGTTCCAAATCCAGCAGGATTCCCAGACTTTTTACCTGTGTTGTTAACGAGAACTCATAGTACCTAAATGGGATTTTCCGATCAGTTACTTACTTGTCTGTATATGATTTGTATCCATAGAATCTCAAGTTTTGTTTGGATTTAGATAAAGTTTGTTGTTTTTAGTACATTCTTGGATAGCTATGAAACAGATACTTAGCATTTTTTTTTATAGCTGTTGATGGGCTCAGGTCCATTGCTAGTACAAGCTGGAAATCATCAGCATAGACATATACTTTTGCATCAATGGTTTGGATCATCTATGCTAATGGTTTTAGGTAGGAGTGTGCAGCCCAAAGGTTTTGTGTTGTTTTGTTCTGTGACATTTGGGGTTCAATTTCTGTTGTTCACATTTTTTTCTTCTTGGGTTTCAGAAAATAGTGCTCACTATTTTCTGAAACCTATAAAAAAAAAAAAGTAAAAAATCTGATCAGTCCTGATCACCACCCTACCCCAACTGGCTCGAGGACCATGGGGATCTCTGGAGATCCCCTGTCCCACCCCCACACCACCCCTGGAGGCAACTAAAGTTGCACCAAAAAAGGTTTTAGCTGTGATGGGCACAGGTCCCACCCCCAAGCCCCCCACTTTGTTTAAAAATAGCTTCCCCCGGGAGCAGGCCAAACCTCACTCTAGCTCACCTTCCAAACCCCTCTAGACTTACCAAATCCGCCCTGGTGGTCCAGTGGGGACCTGGAGAGACCCCCTAAACTCTAGACTTGGCGGCTGCCATTTTCCAAAATGGCGCCAGCTGGGCTTTTGCCCCATCACATGATAAGGCTGCTGGCACCATTTTGGAAAATGATGGCTGCTGGGTCCAGAGCTTAGGGGTCACTTTGAGACCTCCTAGGTAGATTTGGTAAGTCTAGGAGGGGTCAGAAAGCTGAGCTAGGGTGGGGGGGCCAGCTCCCAAAGGCCTATTTTTCAACAAAGAGGAAGGTTTGTGGATAGGGGGCAGGATCTATGCCTGTCACAGCTTGAAACCTTTTTTTTTAGAGGAACTAGTGCATTATTTCTGAATAGTGTACACTATTTGCAAATAATGCACACTATTTATTTTATTTTTATTTATTTTACAAAACTTTTATGCCACATCATCCAATATTCTGGGCGGCTAACATTTAATCATTCATAATAAAAAATGCTAGAAATCAAGAACACAATATTTTGGGGTTTTTTTTCTATCATTTTGTTTTGAAAATGACATAGGGCATGTTGTTGACCCTCTTCACGCCATTTCAAAGGAATGCACTTCCCTAGTTTTATGTATATGTGTGGCCGGACCCTTCAGTCTGCCTGTCCTAGCTAGATATTTCAACTGCCATGAGCCTTCCATCTCCCTTGGCCTCCTTCCACCTTGGAGAGCTGGGATTGGATGCTTTTGCCTTTATAACCCAGCCATTTTGTGATTCAAAGTGTGGCTAGTTCAGGATAGACACAGAGCAGTACAGATGTCTAGTTTTTCCCTCCTGGTGAGGCCTTCCTGCCCCATCAGTCTTTTGCTTTCTAAAGGGGACCTTCTCTGTGCACTCCCTGCCAGAAGATCTCTCTGCTCTTAGTTGCAGTGAGGAAACTTTTTTGCCTGCACCCCTATAGGATTCCTGTTCTAGGGCTGAAGACCAGGGAGCCCATTCACCCCATGAATGTGGCAAGCACCTGTAATAGGCTTGGCAGCGTGAGACATTTGATGACCAGAAGAAACCTATTTTTGGAAAGGGACCGTGTTTAAACCTTGATGCTTTGGGGAAGGTCATTCTCCCTGGCTGGACACAGAGGAAATGGACTGAAGATCAGTGAGCCCATTCACCCCTCGAATGTAGCAAGTACCTGTGACAGCAGAACAAAAGTCATGGAACGTTTTTAATTAAAGAAGTATTTCTCTTTTTGTTGTGAGGAGGTTTTTAACCACTCCTTCTCACTGGGAGCCAGGCTCACCCTCTAAACATCTAAGGAAATGGAGTAAGATCTGGAGATTCCCATCTGGATCTCCACCTATATGGGACCAGGACACTGGGCTGGGTGTTCAGGAATGAGCTGGGGATTCAAGTAGGACTGCCTTTCTGTGTTAGAAGGGGATCCCTTTCATAGGATTCTCGGTAGGCCACTAGGAGAACTTTTGTGCGCATTCACATCATCATGGGAAGCTCTGCTCAGATTGATGAAGTAAAGGACACCTACTTAGAGGGAACACCAATGTTTGTACCAAATTCATCTGTAATGTCATATTTATGGATAAAATGGACTTTAAGAACATAAGAACATAAGAAATTGTCATGCTGGGTCAGACCAAGGGTCCATCAAGCCCAGCATCCTGTTTCCAACAGAGGCCAAAACCAGGCCAAAGACCCTGGCAATTACCCAAACACTAAGAAGATCCCATGCTACTGATGCAATTAATAGCAGTGGCTATTCCCTAAGTATAATTGATTAATACCCATTAATGAACTTCTCCTCCAAGAACTTATCCAAACCTTTTTTGAACCCAGCTACACTAACTGCCCTAACCACGTCCTCTGGCAATAAATTCCAGAGCTTTATTGTGCGTTGAGTGAAAAAGAATTTTCTCCGATTAGTCTTAAATGTGTTACTTGCTAACTTCATGGAATGCCCCCTAGTCCTTCTATTATTCGAAAGTGTAAATAACCGAGTCACATCTACTCGTTCAAGACCTCTCATGATCTTAAAGACCTCTATCATATCCCCCCTCAGCCGTCTCTTCTCCAAGCTGAACAGCCCTAACCTCTTCAGCCTTTCCTCATAGGGGAGTCGTTCCATCCCCTTTGTCATTTTGGTTGCCCTTCTCTGTACCTTCTCCATCGCAACTATATCTTTTTTGAGATGTGGTGACCAGAATTGTACACAGTATTCAAGGTGCGGTCTCACCATGGAGCGATAGAGAGGCATTATGACATTTACCGTTCTATTAACCATTCCCTTCCTAATAATTCCTAACATTGTATTTGCTTTTTTGACTGCTGCAGCACACTGAGCCGACAATTTCAAAGTATTATCCACTATGATGCCTAGATCTTTTTCCTGGGTGGTAGCTCCTAATATGGAACCTAACATCGTGTAACTACAGCAAGGGTTATTTTTCCCTATATGCAACACCTTGCACTTGTCCACATTAAATTTAATCTGCCATTTGGATGCCCAATCTTCCAGTCTTGCAAAGTCTTCCTGTAATGTATCACAGTCTGCTTGAGATTTAACTACTCTGAATAATTTTGTATCATCCGCAAATTTGATAACCTCACTCATTGTATTCCTTTCCAGATCATTTATATATATATATATTGAAAAGCACTGGTCCAAGTACAGATCCCTGTGGCACTCCACTGTTTACCCTTTTCCACTGAGAAAATTGACCATTTAATCCTACTCTCTGCTTCCTGTCTTTTAACCAGTTTGTAATCCACGAAAGGACATCGCCTCCTATCCCATGACTTTTTAGTTTTCGTAGAAGCCTCTCATGAGGGACTTTGTCAAACGCCTTCTGAAAATCCAAATACACTACATCTACCGGTTCACCTTTATCCACATGTTTATTAACCCCTTCAAAAAAATGAAGCAGATTTGTTAGGCAAGACTTCCCTTGGGTAAATCCATGTTGACTGTGTCCCTTTAAATCATGTCTTTCTATATGCTCTACGATTTTGATCTTGAGAATAGTTTCCACTATTTTTCCCGGCACTGAAGTCAGGCTCACTGGTCTATAGTTACCTGGATTGCCCCTGGAGCCTTTTTTAAATATTGGGGTTACATTGGCCACCCTCCAGTCTTCAGGTACAATGGATGATTTTAATGATAGGTTACAAATTTTAAATAATAGATCAGAAATTTCATTTTTGAGTTCCTTCAGAACCCTAGGATGCATACCATCCGGTCCAGGTGATTTGCTACTCTTTAGTTTGTCAATCTGGCCTACTACATCTTCCAGGTTCACAGTGATTTCATTCAGTTTGTCTGAGTCATCACCCCTGAAAACCATCTCTGGAACTGGTATCTCCCCAACATCCTCATTAGTAAACACGGAGGCAAAGAATTCATTTAGTCTTTCTGCAATGGCCTTATCTTCCCTAAGAGCCGCTTTAACCCCTCTGTCATCGAATGGTCCAACCGACTCCCTCACAGGTTTCTTGCTTTGGATATATTTTAAAAAGTTTTTATTATGAGTTTTTGCCTCTATGGCCAACTTCATTTCAAATTCTCTCTTCGCCTGTCTTATCAATGTTTTACACTTACCTTGACAATGCTTATCTTTTATCCTATTTTCTTCAGATGGATCCTTCTTCCAATTTTTGAAGGATGTTTTTTTGGCTAAAATAGCCTCTTTCATCTCACCTTTTAACCATGACGGTAATCGTTTTGCCTTCCTTCCACCTTTCTTAATGCGCGGAATACATATGGACTGCGCCTCTAGGATTGTATTTTTAAACAATGTCCAAGCCTGTTGAACACTTTTAACCTTTGCAGCTGCACCTTTCAGTTTTTTCTAACTATTTTCCTCATTTTATCAAAGTTTCCCTTTTTAAAATTTAGTGTTAGAGCTGCAGATTTACTTATTGTCCCCCTTCCAGTTATTAGTTTAAATTTGATCATGTTATGATCCCTGTTGCCAAGTGGCCCCACCACCGTTACTTCTTTCACCAAATCTTGTGTTCCACTAAGAATTAAATCTAAAATAGCTCCCTCTCTTGTTGGTTCCTGAACCAATTGCTCCATGAAGCAATCATTTATTACATCCAGGAACTTTATGTTTCTAGCAAGTCCTGATGTTACATTTACCCAGTCAATATTGGGGTAACAAATCAGTAAAATTATGATTTAACACCCAGTGCCCTGTCCTGCCTAGTTTGTCCCTGCATCTCCCTCCAGGGGATGCCCTATCTATCACCACACACAAGGATTAACACACCATTCTCTGGGCCATAAATGAAAGCTTCCCTCCATAAAAAGAATCCTCCTCGGGGGACACAATGCAAGACAAGGAGGAGTGCTGGCCGGGAAAGTCCCAAAGATACAAATCCCTTGGGACTAATCACCCTGTTAAGGGTTACATATGTTTGTAGCAAGCTACTATAATCTAGGTTCCTGCCCTTACGAGTTTATCATGTATTATAGCCTTACAATGTGGACCAAACTGCATCTGGATCTGAGTGATGTGTTTGGATTTGTCAAAAAGGGGGTTTCAACCTTGCAGAGACTGCAAGCTGCCACAGTCAAGGTGAAGGAATATAAAAATTCATCAAAAGCCCCTGTGTGCTCTCCTGTGAATGACAAATGTTCTGCAAGAACCAGCATCCAGCACTCACAGTGTTAACAAGTTGGGGAAAGGGCTGTACTGTTTATTTTGCTCAGAGAACAACACTACATAGCCAGCAGTGGAGGAAGCCAAAGGAATCATGGGAGACCATTTAAGGTAGAAAAGGCACAAATTGGCTGGCTGTGTCTGTATGTGAGGGGTGGGAAGGCCAGGAGTTGTAGCCAGGAAGAGAGAAGTGTATTTGGCAGCTCTGTGATCAATTCTTCTGCTGACGAACAAATTATCAAGAGGGAGAGACAGATTTCTGCAATCTGAGGAAATAGAGAGACAGACAGTTGTTCTTACTTTGTAGCTGAGCTACATGTAAAATCCTAACAGGGGACAAAGGAGCCAGGCGATGAAGGATTGAGAGACTTCCTTTCCAGAGACATCCAGGTCCAGGAGCACATGGTTGAATCACCCTCCTAAGAGACTGAGTTAAGTAACCTAAACTTTGAACTAGGAGTATCTTAGCAGAGGAGGGAGCAGGTTTATTTCCTTTTCTTTTGTCACAAATTCAGTATCCCAGTTTTTTTTTCTTTATTGATTTCTCAATTTTAAACAAAAAGAAAATTACACATACATTTGTACATCAGTTCAAAACCTTGAAGGAAATAAGTAGACACATACCGTTACTGCTTTACAAAGACTCAATAATACATGGGGGATAATAAAGCAAATATGTCAAGAAAAATAAAATCTTGGAGAGAGGAGAGTTAAATTGCTTGGCCCTAAATCTATATAGTTACCGATGGACTCTCATTAGCACTAGTTTTATCTAACAAAAATGCCTTGAGATGCAACGGATCAGAAAACATGATTCTTTTCCCTTGAAAAGTAATAAAGCATAGCTGTGTTTAAAAAAGGATTGGATAAGTTCTTGGAGGAGAAGTCTTTTACCTGCTATTAAGTTCACTTAGAAAATAGCCACTGCCATTAGCAATGGTTACATGGAATAGACTTAGTTTTTGGGTACTTGCCAGGTTCTTATGGCCTGGATTGGCCACTGTTGGAAACAGGATGCTGGGCTTGATGGACCCTTGGTCTGACCCAGTATGGCATTTTCTTATGTTCTTATGCAGGAAGCTTCAAAAAGAAAGTTGTTCTAATATCTAATTGCTTTTCATGGTCAGGATCTCATCTAAACTGCTTCAGCCTTTCAGTTGAAAGTCAAGTATAAACCCTTACCACAGCTACATGAGATGGGGCAGGGAAAGAGAAGCTGATGGACCCATGATCTTTCTGTAAGAGACTGAAACCAGGCCTGCTTTCTGTTTAGTGTCAAGTAAACCATTTGGGGAAGCTCCCCAGGAGAGAGAGATCTTCTACCACTGCAGCGCTCATCTATATGGTTTGTCATCTAGCCGGCTCCACCATAAGAAGGACTCCATTTCCTTGATTGGTTTTTTTTTCCACACAATTTTGTGTTTGGGACAGGGTGCCCCTTTACAAACTGGTGACATTGGGGTAGATCTGTTCTCCCCTCCCCCCCTTTTTGAGTACTCGGGGTAAAGACAATTTCTGAAAGCTGTGTACCTCACTGCTTTTTCTCCCCAACCTTTCTCTAAATTAACATTCCTTATATATATATTTTTTTTTACTATCCATGTGAGTGTGTTGGTAGCCCTGGCTAACAGGCCATACCCCAGTGTTATTTTTGCATTGCTTGATTTAAAATAAGAAAACTGCAAGTTTATATTATACTTCACTACTGTACTTTTCCTATTTAATGTTTTGGTTGGATTTTACTAATATTGTGTCTACTTACACAATACTAGTAAAAGGGTTAATTACTGTTTTATTCTGGTGTGATGATTTTATCTGCTCTGCGGTGCCACAACTGAGAGGTTGTGTGGGAAGGGCACAGAATTGTGGAATTGGGGTGACTGGGACCTGTCTCATCCCCCATTCAGGCTACGAGCCTGAAGAAACATAGAAATGACAACAGAAAAGGACCAAACAGTCCACCCAGTCTGCTCAGCAAGCTTATGGTAGTATCTGCCGTACCATACAGGTCACCCCCATACTTGTCAGTTTCCCAGACTATAAAAGTCGGGGGCCCTTGTTGGTTGCTGTCTGAGTCCAATTCCCCGCTAGTTCTTGCCATTGAAGCAGAGAGCAATGTTGGAGTTGCATCAGAAGTCTCAGGCTTATTAGTTAAGGGTAGTAACAGCTGCATCAGCAAGTTACCCCCATGCTTATTTGTTTTCCCAATCCATAAAATGCAATGTTCTTGTTGGTTTCTGTATGAATCTAATTCCCCTTTAGCTCTTTTCCCCTTGTCGTTTAAGCAGAAAGGAATTCCTTTTTTCATCTTTTCACCCTGCCATTGAAGCAGAGAGCTATGATGGAGTTGCATTAACAGTATGAAGGCTTATTGGTTAAGGGTAGTAACCGCCGCACCAGCAAGTTACCCCCATGCACTCTTTTCTTCATTTCCATCCTCTAGCCTTTAGGGATCCACAATATTTATCCCATGCCCCTTTGAATTCTTTCACTGTTTTTGTCTTCACCATCTCCTCCGGAAGGGCATTCCAAGCATCCACCACCCTCTCCATGAAGAAATATTTCCTGACATTGGTTCTGAGTCGTCCTCCCTGGAGTTTCATTTCCTGACCAAGGGGGCCCACAAGTTGAAAAGAAGTGGTGATAGTATGCACCCCTGGGGGGCTCCCATATTTCAAGTGTCCAGCATGCTGATGCGGTATCAGCAAAAGGTACAGATTGTTGCTTGTCAGACAGAAAGGAGTTGAACCAGGTTAGGGCCTTGCCCCTTATTCCAGCCTCAGCTAGTTGTGATAGCTTGATGTTGTGATCGACAATGTCAAACACTTCTAAGAAATCCAATAGCACTAGAGCCATTGCCTGATTTCTATCCCTGGTATCTGAGGAGATCATCCAACAGGGCAACGAGGACTGTCTCTATTCTATAATCTTTTCTAAATCAGTACTGGCAAGAGTCCAGCCGGTTTCTCTCTGCCAGCCAGTCATAGAGCTGAGTTTTTACTGTTTGTTCTACTACTTCCCTTAGAAGTGAGATGTCAGTTCCTGGGTGCTACTTTTCTGTTGTTCCTGGATCCAGGCTGGCCTTTTTTAGTAGTGGTCGAATTGCATCTTTTTCAGGTCTTTAGGAAGTAGACCCTCATACAGAAAGGTGTTCATAATTTTGCATGCCCAAGTTTTGAGGTCCTCACTTACTAGCCATTAATTTGGTTGGTTAAGGGCTGAACGTAATAGGTTGTTGGGCATAGAGAAGTCAGAGGTTTTTCAAAACGTACTTCACTCATTAATTTAAAAACTGTATTACTTGCATTTACCCACAGTTCATGGCAGGGTACAAATCCAGATCTCTCGGGAAGGGGAGAACAACTGCAGTCCTCAAGAGCATAAACAGATTTGGTTTTCAGAATGTCCATAATGAATATGCATGTGATATATATACAATGAAGGCAGTGTATGCAGACCTATAATCATGTATATTCATTATGGATAACCTGAAAATGAGCCCTGTCTGTGACTCTTGTGGACCAGAGTTGGCCACACCTGCTCTAGGGAGATAGCTGAGAGTTAGCAGAAATGCAAGTAAGACAAGCAGAATCTGTAAAGCACATGGAACATCTTTAATAGTGTGCACAAAAAGATGGCAACAGAACAATTTCCTGCTTCTTGTACAGAGTGCAAAAGAAATAACCCCCTTTTTTAAAAACATTAAGTTGCATAACACTGACAAGCACACAATTTCTATACACAGTACTCAGCTGAGAACAGTTGTAATATTTATTTATTTATTTATTTATTTATTTATTTATTTATTTATACCGACATTCGATCTCAATTGAGATATCACACCGGTTTACATTCAGGTACTGTAGGTATTTCTCTATCCCCAGCGGGCTTACAATCTAAGACTGGATTCAAAAGACTAAGACTAAGACTGGATTCAAAATATAGGTCTTACACCCCCGCTCAACAACTGCTTCTCAGATAAGTCCCAGTTTAGGTCTGATACTCTCAAACTTTGGCCTTGGAATTGGCTTAGTCATAATATCTGCTAGCTTATTGTTAGACTCACAATATTCAAACACAATCATATCTTGTTCTACTAAATCTCGAAGGTAATGATATTTGACATCGACATTCTTGGTTCTGGCATTTGTTTTCTCACTGTTTGCAAACTTTATACATTCTTGATTGTCCTCAAATAAGACTGTTGACTGAGCAACTGATCTCTAATATCTTGTAGTAGCTGAAGCAGTCAGATAACTTCTTGACTAGCGCAGGCTGCTTAGATGTATTCAGCTTCTGTTGATGATAATGCAACTGACATTTGCTTTTTACTGGACCAAGAAATTAGACTGTCACCAAGTTTAAACAAGTAGCTATTTATTGATTTACAATCACTGGAATTATCAGCTTAATCAGAGTCGACATATCCTTTCAGCTCAAGATCACTTTTGCAGACATTTTTAAAGTTTTGTTTATTTATTTATATATACTGACATTCGATCTGACATATCACATTGGTTAAGTCTTGAGTGCCCTTAATGTACTGCATGATTATTTTAATGGCATTCCAATCTCCTTGGCGAGGTTTACTGACATGCCTACACGAATGAGACATTGCCACGCTAATATCTGCTCAAGTAGTGATTGCCACATACAAAAGTATCCCCACTGCTTGTCTGTAATGATCATTGCTTGGTAAAAGATCATTCTCTCTTTCTAACTTCAGATAAGATGCTTCCATTGGCATTGCTACACCCTTAGCTTTTGACATCCCAAACTGGTCGAGAATTGCACTAAATTTAGCAGACTGATTTAGAAGATGACTCCCATATTCTCATAGCTGAATATGGATTCCTAGATAGTAGGTCACTTCTCCTACACCTTTAGTACTGAAGTGCAGATTAAGAACTTTGCTTAGCTTTGAAAATGTTGAGCTTTTGTTGTGGTCAATAAACATATCATCTACATTTAGCATTAGATACATCCAATTTCCATCCTCAAACTTAGAGTATAGGCATGGATCAGCTTTGCTTCATATGAACCCTTGTTCTAGCAAAACTTTGTTTATTTTGCAGTTCCACGCCCTAGCTGATTGCTTAAGACCGAAGAGAGATTTTTGTAGTTTGCAGACAAGATGTTTTTCCTTTTTAATGTAACCTTCAGATTGTACCATATACAGCTCCTCTTCAATATCACCATTGAGAAAAGCAGTTTTGATGTTATAATGTCTCACGTCCATATTTCTCAAGGCAGCTATAGCAATGACAGTTCTGAAAGTACTTTGCTTAGCCACTGGTGAAAAAGTAGCATCATAATCGTCCCCATATTTTTGAGAAAAATGCTTTGCCACTAATGTTGCCTTATACCTATGAATGTTACCTGTTGCGGTTCTGGCCGCGAGCACCGCGGCCAGGCCCTTACCTCCGGGCTCCCGGACCTGCTCCCGCTTCCAGAGGCCTGGTTTGCGGCCTGTTTGGCGGCGTCCCCACTGGGGCTGCGCTGCTACGAGCTCTCCCATGGATGCCTGGCTCCTAGGCGCGCGCCACTTGGGCGCTTTTCTAGGCCGTTTCCCGCCAGTGGTGACTCCGCCCAACTCCTAATGTCAGACGCCGCGGCCTTGATAAGCCGGCCGTGGCCATCCAGCCTTTGCCTTGCAACGGGTTAGCCTCCCGGTTTCCTGTTGCGCTGTGCCCCGGAGTGACTTGCTTTGCTTCGTCGCTCCATTTCTGCCACAGTACCTGCCTGGTTCCTGCCTGCCTGCTACAGTACCTGCCTGCCTGCTACAGTTCCTGTCTGGTTCCAGTACCCGAATCCTGCTACAGTTCCTGCCTGGTTCCAGTACCCGAGGCTTGCTACAGTTCCTGCCTGTTCCAGAACCCGAACCCAGTTACAGTATTGCTACTGTCCTAGTCTGGTTCCAGTTACCTGTCCTGATCCACAACCCTCCTAAGTCCCAGCGGCCGGGCCCCTATGGGCTCCTCCCGGGGGGGGGGGGGGGGGGGGCCTTCGGCTTCCAAGGGTGAAGCCACCTAAGTCCCAGCGGTTGGGCTCCTACGGGCTCCTCCCAGGGGAGTACCAGCTTCCAGGGTGAAGAGCATCTACGTTTTGCCTGAACATCTGCCTCCCAGCCTGCTATTCACTAGAGACATTGACCACCTTTCCCAGTCTCCAGCAGGTCGGCCCAAGAGTCCACTAAACAGAGACTCCCATAACAATTACCTTCAGAGTTACAGTTGATTTTGAAAACCCATTTACATATGATAACATGTTTTCCTGGGGGTAACTCTGTAAGTTCCCACCTTCTTGAGTTGTTTAAGAGATACCATCTCTTCATCAGCAGCTTTAATCCATTTTTGTCTTTCAAACGCAGGCAATTTTTGCATGCCTTTCCAGGATCCTGGCTCAGATTGTGGTGGTCTGAGCAATGTAGGATAAACATTTAGGTGGGATACCCTTGTTCCACCTTGTGGATTTCCTGAGTGAAGGCTAAAGTTGTTGCTCCACTTCCTCTTCAGTGTTAACTGGATCATCTATAGCAACTTCAGTATCTCTTTGCTCATTTTCAGATGGAGGTGCCTGAGCTTCTTGCTCAACCTGGACTTCTTATGTTAGTTCATGAAAAGTTAGAGATACATCATCAATCACAATACTCCTACTAATTCTTACCTTGTTGGTATCTCTGTTCAGAATTCTGTAATTCTTTTGTGACTCACTGTAGCCTACAAGCACTCTTTCTTGTGCACGAGTGTCCCACTTTGTGTACTTTTCCTTTGGAACATGTACAAAAACTTTGCTTCCAAATATTTTAATATGCTGTAGATTAGGTTTCTTTCCATTCCATAACTCATATGGAGTCCTTTCAATTGCCTTTCCCCATAAGCAATTTTGGAGATAGCAGGCTGTCGTGATGGCTTCTCTCCAGTAGCTGGCATTTCTGTAACAAAGAGCATACCTTGCCCACTTTCACAAAATGTCCTAGTCATTTTTTCAGCCACACTCTTTTGTTCTGGATTTTATGGAACTGTGGTCTGGAATGGAATTTCACGTGTTTTTTTTTTTTTTTCCACTTTTATATTCTGCACATAGTACTTTAAGAAAACTGCCAAATTTGTTGCCTACATTAGCAAGATATTTCTCAAGTTTTTCAGAGACTTCATCCTTGCTGTGCAGCAGGTAAACTGTCATAAATCTTGAGAAATCATCTATGAATGTAAGAAAATATTTTTTTCTTTTCTGGAGTCTTATTTTTCATTGGACTATACACATCTGTGTGAATCAGATACAAACATCTTTCAGCTCTGCTATTACTGATTTTTGGAAAAGTTTCCTTGACATTTTCCCTTGTAAGCAGCTAGTACATTTCATTACTTGACTGCATGGATCAATTTTGATAATATCAACTTGTTTTTGGGTTAGCTTTTTTATTGCTTCAGGATTTCTGTGCCCTAAATGACAGTGCCATACCTGAATACAATTAACATGATATTCTTGCAGCATTAACAACTTCACTGCAGTTGAATTGAGATAGCTCAAATGAGATTTTGCCTTCTGAAATTGTGTGGTTTCCATTTGTGATAAGACAGCTGCCCCCTTTAAATATTGGTAAGCTTTTTCCACTGACAGCAGGTTGCTTTCAAGATTAAGCACATATAACACTTCCTTAATAGGTATCTTTCGGGTAAGGTTTGGGGAGACAGGGCAGTGAAAATACCCTTCCCCTATTCCTTCTGAGACCATATACTCTCCATTGGCTGTGACAATCCTTTTAGATTTATTATGGTTAAATTGAATAAAGACATTTTTATCATTTGTCATATGACTTGTGGTGCCTGAGTCAATATACTAGGTATTTTGTGAAATCACACCTGCATTAATATTAAATGCCAACGATGGTGCAAGGAAGAGGGATTTAGTTTTGTAAGGAATTGGGGATTTTATGGAACCTTTTTAGGGAATCTTGGGGAAGATTCCCTAACTTTTAAAAAGGACATAGAGCAGCTTTTAAACTAGAACAAAGGGGAAAGCCGACAGTTTGGAGGGAGATATCTTCAAAGGATACTAATGATACATTAGAATTAGGGCATCCCAACAGTAAGGTTCCAATAATAAGAAAAGTAGTCCAAGTGCCTATAACTAAAAACTCACCTGAGCTAAAAAAATTCTAATTTATCCCTATCAATTAAAAAGCAGAATGAAAATACAAACAAAAAACAAACTTTGAAATGTTTGTATACTAATGGCAGAAGTCTAAGAAGTAAGATGGGAGAATTAGAATTTATAGCAGTAAATGATGACATAGACTTAATTGGCATCTCACAGACATGGTGGAAGGAGGATAACCAATGGGACAGTGCTATACTGGGGTACAAATTATATCGTAATGACAGAAAGGAGCATCTGGGACGTGGTGTAGTGCTTTATGTCCGGGATGGTGTAGAGTCCAACAGGATAAACATCCTGCATGAGATTAAATGCACAATTGAATCTTTATTGGAAGAAATTCCTTGTGTTTTGGGGAAGACTATAGTGAAAGGAGTATACTACCGTCCACTTGGCCAAGATGGTGAGACAGACAGTGAAATGCTAAGAGAAATTAGGGAAGCTAACCAAATTGGTAGTGCAGTAATAATGGGAGATTTCAATTACCCCAATACTGACTGGGTAAATGTATCATCGGGACATGCTAGAGAGTAAAATTCCTGGATGGAATAAATGACAGTTTTATGGAGCAATTGGTTCAGGAACCGACGAGAGAGGGAGCGATTTTAGATCTAATTCTCAGTGGAGCACAGGACTTGGTGAGAGAGGTAACGGTGGTGGGGCCACTTGGCAATAGTGATCATAATATGATCAAATTTGATTTAATGACTGGAAAAGGAACAGTGTGCAAATCCAAGGCTCTCGTGCTAAACTTTCAAAAGGGAAACTTTGATAAAATGAGAAAAATTGTTAGAAAAAAACTGAAAGGAGCAGCTACAAAGGTAAAAAATGTCCAAGAGGCGTGGTCATTGTTAAAAAATACCATTCTAGAAGCACAGTCCAGATGTATTCCACACATTAAGAAAGGTGGAAAGAAGGCAAAACGATTACTGGCATGGTTAAAAGGGGAGGTGAAAGAAGCTATTTTAGCCAAAAGATCTTCATTCAAAAATTGGAAGAAGGATCCAACAGAAGAAAATAGGATAAAGCATAAACATTGGCAAGTTAAATGTAAGACATTGATAAGACAGGCTAAGAGAGAATTTGAAAAGAAGTTGGCTGTAGAGGCAAAAACTCACAGTAAAAACTTTTTTAAATATATCCGAAGCAGAAAGCCTGTGAGGGAGTCAGTTGGACCGTTAGATGATCGAGGGGTTAAAGGGGCACTTAGAGAAGATAAGGCCATCGCGGAAAGATTAAATGATTTCTTTGCTTCGGTGTTTACTGAAGAGGATGTTGGGGAGGTACCCGTAATGGAGAAGGTTTTCATGGTAATGATTCAGATGGACTGAATCAAATCACGGTGAACCTAGAAGATGTGGTAGGCCTGATTGACAAACTGAAGAGTAGTAAATCACCTGGACCGGATGGTATACACCCAAGAGTTCTGAAGGAACTAAAAAATGAAATTTCAGACCTATTAGTAAAAATTTGTAACTTATCATTAAAATCATCCATTGTACCTGAAGACTGGAGGATAGCAAATGTAACCCCAATATTTAAAAAGGGCTCCAGGGGCGATCCGGGAAACTACAGACCGGTTAGCCTGACTTCAGTGCCAGGAAAAATAGTGGAAAGTGTTCTAAACATCAAAATCACAGAACATATAGAAAGACATGGTTTAATGGAACAAAGTCAGCATGGCTTTACCCAGGGCAAGTCTTGCCTCACAAATCTGCTTCACTTTTTTGAAGGAGTTAATAAACATGTGGATAAAGGTGAACCGGTAGATATAGTATACTTGGATTTTCAGAAGGCGTTTGACAAAGTTCCTCATGAGAGGCTTCTAGGAAAAGTAAAAAGTCATGGGATAGGTGGCGATGTCCTTTCGTGGATTGCAAACTGGCTAAAAGACAGGAAACAGAGAGTAGGATTAAATGGGCAATTTTCTCAGTGGAAGGGAGTGAACAGTGGAGTGCCTCAGGGATCTGTATTGGGACCCTTACTGTTCAATATATTTATAAATGATCTGGAAAGAAATACGATGAGTGAGATAATCAAATTTGCAGATGACACAAAATTGTTCAGAGTAGTTAAATCACAAGCAGATTGTGATAAATTGCAGGAAGACCTTGTGAGACTGGAAAATTGGGCATCCAAATGGCAGATGAAATTTAATGTGGATAAGTGCAAGGTGATGCATATAGGGAAAAATAACCCATGCTATAATTACACAATGTTGGGTTCCATATTAGGTGCTACAACCCAAGAAAGAGATCTAGGTGTCATAGTGGACAACACATTGAAATCGTCGGTGCAGTGTGCTGCGGCAGTCAAAAAAGCAAACAGAATGTTGGGAATTATTAGAAAAGGAATGATGAATAAAACGGAAAATGTCATAATGCCTCTGTATCGCTCCATGGTGAGACCGCACCTTGAATACTGTGTACAATTCTGGTCGCCGCATCTCAAAAAGATATAATTGCAATGGAGAAGGTACAGAGAAGGGCTACCAAAATGATAAAGGGAATGGAACAACTCCCCTATGAGGAAAGACTAAAGAGGTTAGGACTTTTCAGCTTGGAGAAGAGACGACTGAGGGGGGATATGATAGAGGTGTTTAAAATCATGAGAGGTCTAGAAGGGGTAGATGTGAATCGGTAATTTACTCTTTCGGATAGTAGAAAGACTAGGGGGCACTCCATGAAGTTAGCATGGGGCACATTTAAAACTAATCGGAGAAAGTTCTTTTTTACTCAACGCACAATTAAACTCTGAAATTTGTTGCCAGAGAATGTGGTTCGTGCAGTTAGTATAGCTGTGTTTAAAAAAGGATTGGATAAGTTCTTGGAGGAAAAGTCCATTACCTGCTATTAAGTTCACTTAGAGAATAGCCACTGCCATTAGCAATGGTTACATGGAATAGACTTAGTTTTTGGGTACTTGCCAGGTTCTTGTGGCCTGGATTGGCCACTGTTGGAAACAGGATGCTGGGCTTGATGGACCCTTGGTCTGACCCAGTATGGCATTTTCTTATGTTCTTATGTTCTTATGTCACGGTGGTGGGGCCGCTTGGCAATAGTGATCATAATATGATCAAATTTGAATTAATGACTGGAAGGGGGACAGTAAGCAAATCCACGGCTCTAGTGCTAAACTTTCAAAAGGGAAACTGATAAAATTAGAAAATTAGAAAAAAAACTAAAAGGAGCAGCTACAAAGATTAAAAGTGTGCAAGAGGTATGGACATTGTTAAAAAAATACCATCCTAAAAGTACAGTCCAGATGTATTCCACACTTTAAGAAAGGTGGAAGAAAGGCAAAATGATTACCGGCATGATTAAAAGGTGAGGTGAAAGAGGCTATTTTAGCCAAAAGATCTTCATTCAAAAATTGAAGAAGGATTCAACAGAAGAAAATAAGATAAAGCATAAGCACTGGCAAGTTAAATGTAAGACATTGATAAGACAGGCTAAGAGAGAATTTGAAAAGAAGTGGCCATAGAGGCAAAAACTGACAGTAAATGTGGGAAAAAACAGTGCTTACACCTGGTTATAGGTAAGAAGGATTGGACTTATGTCCAGCAGAAAGCCTGCAAGGGAGTCAGTTGGATCATTAGATGATCAAGGGGTTAAAGGGGCACTTAGAGAAGATAAGGCCATCGTGGAAAGATTAAACAATTTCTTTGCTTTGGTGTTTATTGAAGAGGATGTTGGAGAGATACCCATTCCGGAGACGGTTTTCATGGGTAATGATTCAGATGGACTGAACCAAATCACGGTGAACCTAGATGTGGTAGGCCTGATTGACAAACTGAAGAGAAGTAAATAACCTGGACTGGATGGTATACACCCCAGGGTTCTGAAGGAACTAAAAAATGAAATTTCAGATCTATTAGTAAAAATGTGTAACCTATCATTAAAATCATCCATTGTACCTAAAGACTAGAGGGTGGCTAATTAACCCCAATATTTAAAAAGGGCTCCAGGGGCGATCCGGGAAACTACAGACCAGTTAGCCTGACTTCAGTGCCAGGAAAAATAGTGGAAAGTGTTCTAAAGATCAAAATCACAGAACATATAGAAAGACATGGTTTAATGAAACAAAGTCAGCATGGCTTTATCAAAGGCAAGTCTTGCCTCACAAATCTGCTTCACTTTTTTGAAGGGGTTAATAAACATGTAGATTAAGGTGAACCGGTAGATGTAGTATATTTGGATTTTCAGAAGGCATTTGACAAAGTTCCTCATGAGAGGCTTCTAGGAAAAGTAAAAATCATGGGATAGGTGGCGATGTCCTTTCGTGGATTACAAACTGGCTAAAAGACAGGAAACAGAGAGTAGGATTAAATGGACAATTTTCTCAGTGGAAGGGAGTGGGCAGTGGAGTGCCTCAGGGATCTGTACTGTGATCCGTGTTTTTCAATATATTTATAAATGATCTGGAAAGGAATATGACGAGTGAGGTAATCAAATTTGCAGATAATACAAAATTATTCAGAGTAGTTAATTCATAAGCGGATTGTGATAAATTGCAGGAAGACCTTGTGAGACTGGAAAATTGGGCATCGAAATGGCAGATGAAATTTAATGTGGATAAGTGCAAGGTAATGCATATAGGGAAAAATAACCCATGCTATAGTTACACAAAGTTAAGTTCCATATTAGGAGCTACCACCCAAGAAAGAGATCTAGGCGTCATAGTGGATAACACATTGAAATTGTCGGTTCAGTGTGCTGAGGCAGTCAAAAAAGCAAACAGAACGTTGGGAATTATTAGAAAGGGAATGGTGAATAAAATGGAAAATGTCATAATGCTTCTGTATCGCTCCATGGTGAGACCGCCCCTTGAATACTGTGTACAATTCTGGTTGCCACATCTCAAAAAAGATATTGTTGCGATGGAGAAGGTACAGAGAAGGGCGACCAAAATGATAAAGGGAATGAAACAGCTCCCCTATGAGGAAAGACTAAAGAGGTTAGGACTGTTCAGCTTGGAGAAGAGACCTGTACCCCTGCACTGTTACTGGCCATCCGCCGCGATCGGGGCCGTTCCCGGTGCAGGCCTGTGCCGCGATGCAATGTTGAAGTCGACGTAGCATTGCCCCTCCCCTTTCATCGGCGTCCCTCCCGGCAGCCCCCGCGCCTAGCTCGGAAGTGGAAGACAGCACCAGCACAAGTCCCTTGCCTCAGCTACAGGCTCGCTTGTGCTGGTGCTGTCTTCGAAGTTCGTGTCTTGCTGCTATTTGGGACTGTTTTTGGATTACCCTTGTCTGCTGCCTGCCTTGTACCCCGACTGTATTTGGATTACCCTTGTCTGCCGCCTGCCTTGTACCAGGACTGTATTTGGATTACCCTTGTCTGCCGCCTGCCTTATACCTGGACCATCTTTGGATTACCCTTGTCTGCTGCTTGCCTAGTACCTGGCCATCTTTGGATTACCCTTGTCTGCCGCCTGCCTTGTACCTGGACTGTCTTTGGATTACCCTTGTCTGCCGCTTGCCTTGCACCTGGATTGTCTCTGGATTGTCTCTGGATCACCCTCGTCTGCTGCCTGCCTTCTGACTTGGACTGCCTTAGGGTTCCTTTTGCCTGTTTCTCCTCCTGTGGGGCGCTGGACTGTCATTGGGAACTCCAGGTCTACCTTCCTTCCCGAACCGAGTCAGGTAAGACTGTTGCATTACCATTGGGTCCACAAAACCTAAAAGCTAGCTGAGGCCATGGACCCTGTAGATCTAACAGCTCTGCAGGCCATCCCAGGACTAGCAACCTGAGTCCAGCAACATCAGAGGGTCCTGAATCAAGTTATGGGAGTTCTGGAAAGATTGGCGGCTCGGATGGATGCATTAACAATAGCACCTCCTCCATCCCTCGCAGCTCCTCCAGCCCCCAGTACTGTTCTGCGGTTGCCTCCTCCTCCCTGCTTTAACGGAGATCCGAAGCTATGTCGTGGGTTCATTAACCAGTGCAAGATGAACTTTTCCTTGCAAGCTCCATCATTCCCCACCGACAAGACCAAAGTTACCTTCATCCTTTCTCTCCTGGAAGGTTCAGCTTTGGCTTGGGCATCTCTGCTTTGGGAGCATGACGATCGGCTGCTAAACAATTTAGATCAATTTCTGAAAGATTTTCACTTGGTTTTTGATGAATCTGGACGCTGTGCTTCTGCAGCATCAGAAATGCTTCCAATTCATCAAGGCTCAAGGACTGTCAGGGAGTATGCCGTCCAATTTCGTACCCTTGCTGCAGAACAGATGGGGTGAAGAAAGCCTTACCGCCATCTTTCGCCAGGGCCTTTCCGATAAAACAAAGGATGAGCTAGCGGCTGAGACCCACCAGATTCCCTGTAAGATTTAATCAGGCTAGCAATCTGACTGGATCTTTGCTTTCAAGAGCAGGCTCGAGAAAAGAGCACCTTTCGGCAGACGGTGTGTTTAGCACCCTCCTTTCAATGATCATTCATTTCTCCCAAAACTCAGGAGTCTTCTGGTCCCTCCGAAGAACCTATGCAAATCAATCGGGTTCGTATTTCTGCGGAGGAACGACAGCGGCTGCAACAACAGAACTTATGTCTCTATTGTGCTGGCTCTGGTCACTACGCCAAAACCTGTCCTCTGAAATCGGGAAACTCCTGGATCTAGGATGGGTGGGAGAGGCCTCCCTGGGTCCAGCAACTTCCTCTCAACAAATATTAATTCCTGTTGCTATTTCCGTTGCCCAGAAATCCATTAATTTACAGGCCTTCTTGGATACCGAGGCTGCTGGGAACTTTATTGAAGAAAAACGAATCCAAAATTTCCAAATTCCCACTGAACGACTAAAGGTGCCCCTCGTCATTTCCTCAGTCTCCGGATAACCTCTTAATGACAGAATCTCACGCATAACGGTACCCATTACCATGACTACTGGACTCTTGCATCATAAGACTATCTGTCTTTATGTGCTACCTTCCTCAGTCAATGAAGTTATTTTGGGCCTGCCTTGGTTAAGACTGCACCAACCTAGAATAGACTGGGAGACTTTACAACTAGCCAGCTAGAGTTCAGAATGTAATAAAAACGGTTTGGCTTCTATAAAATCCTCCTCCAGTAATCTCTTCTGTATGAAATCTACCTTATTCGGACTGCCTAGTCAATACACAGATTTTATGGATGTTTTTAGTAAATAGCAGTTCAAGAGGCTGCCCCCCCCCCCCCCCCCCCCCCATTGTGACTACGATTGTGCTATTGACCTCCTTCCGGGGAAAACTCCTCCCCATGGATGAGTTTACGTGCTTTCGGAACCCGAGACAGAGGCAATGAATCAATACATTCAAGAAAATCTAGCTCGGGGTTTTATTAGACCATCCTCATCTCTGCAGGGGCAGGATTCTTTTTTGTTAAAAAGAAAGATGGGTCTCTGCGAACATGTATTGATTATCGAGGACTTAATACCATCAGTCTTAAAAATCGATACCCAATTCCCCTCATCACGGAATTGTTCGATCAGCTTAAAGGTGCCAAAATTTTCACAAAATTAGATCTTCGAGGAGCTTACAATCTCGTACGAATTCGAGAGGGGGATGAATGGAAAACAGCTTTTAATACAAGTGATGGGCATTATGAATATTTGGTTATGCCCTTTGGACTATGTAATGCCCCAGCAGTTTTTCAGACCATGATCAATGATATTTTTCGAGACCTCCTTTACCCTCAGGTCCTGGTTTACTTAGATGACATTCTTATATTTCCAAATCCTTGGAACAACACATTGTCCATGTCCCACAGGTCCTCCGTCTACGAGAAAATAAGTTATTTGTAAATTAAAGAAATGTATGTTTCATAAGACTGAGCTCCCCTTCTTAGGCTATATCATTTCCCAGGATGGCCTACGAATGGATCCTGAGAAGCTTAAGGCAATCCTGGACTGGCCGCAACCTGTAGGATTGAAAGCCTTACAACGATTCATGGGGTTTTCAAACTATTACTGTCATTTTATTCCTGGTTACTCAACCTTAGTGGCACCTCTCACAGCCATAACTAGAAAAGGGGCAGACGTCCGTAACTGGAGTCTTGAGGCTGTTCAAGCCTTTCAACTGTTGAAAGAAAGATTCATAAAGGACCCATGTTTGCAACGTCCAGACCCTACAAAACCACACCCTAGGCGTCGGAGCTATCCTCTTATAGCAACTTCAGGACGAGGAGTTTTTCACCTGTGCTTACTTTTCAAATAAATTTTCCCCAACCGAGAAGAATTATGCCATTGGTGATAAGGAACTTCTAGCAATTAAGTTAGCACTAGAGGAATGGCGGCATCTATTGGAGGGTGCAAAACGCACCATTACCATCTACATAGATCATAAGAATTTGGCATATCTCATGCATGCACAACGACTGAATCCACGACAAGCCCGCTGGGCTCTATTCTTCAGTCGATTTAATTTTAAAATTCTGTTTCAACCAGCCAAGAAAAATTTGAGGGCAGATGCCAGAACCGCCTCAGTATATAACTAACCCTGCTCGAATTATGATCTCCACTACTTTTTCTATCCCTCCTGAAAAACCATGGTCCCCAAGCGTCTGAGAGAAAAGGTTTTATGCTGGGCCCATGAGTCTTGTCTGGCAGGCCATCCGGGGGTCCATCGCATCAAAGAACTCCTAGCCCACCATTATTGGTGGTCACATTGGGAACAAGATACCAAAAGATTTGTTGAGTTCTGCCCCATTTGTGCTGCTCACAAGACTCCCCGGATTAAACCTTGGGGCCTACTTCAACTCTCACCTATACCCGACAAACCTTGGACTCTGCTACTGATATTATCATGGATCTGCCTCTATCTAAAGGTAATAACACCATCTGGGTCGTGGTTGACAGGTTTTCTAAAATGGCACATTTTATCCCTCTTCCTGGTCTACCCTCGGCTTCAAAACTAGCCCAGCATTTTGTTCAACACATATTCTGAATTCATGGACTACCTTAACACATCCTCTTGGACAGAGGTGTACAATTCACAGCTCGATATTGGAAGAATCTATGCAAAAACTTTGGGATAAAACTCAACTTTTCCTCAGCCTACCATCCCCAGGCCAATGGTCTGGCAGAAAGGACTAATCATACCTTAAAACTTTTTTATGCTGTTATGTAAACCAACGACAGAATAACTGGTCCCCGCTGCTTCCCTGGGCAGAGATCTGCCATAATAATCATCATAGACAGGCCACTG
This sequence comes from Rhinatrema bivittatum, assembly GCF_901001135.1. Taxonomy (NCBI): domain Eukaryota; kingdom Metazoa; phylum Chordata; class Amphibia; order Gymnophiona; family Rhinatrematidae; genus Rhinatrema; species Rhinatrema bivittatum. The sequence continues at coordinate 257,522,438 of NC_042619.1, forward strand.
GGTCTTCTCCCTTCTATCTGGTCTTTGGGTGACACCCTCGGATACCGTTACCGATCAATACTTCCTCCATCTGTTGCTGTGGAGATGGCCATCCAAGACCTAAAAAAATGTGGAAAGAAACCCGTGACCTCTTACAGCAGGCAGCAATTAAAGCTAAGAAACAAGCGGATAAGAAACGAAGACCAGCTCCCCAACGCCATTCTGGAGATTTAGTTTGGTTAAGTACCCGGAACCTTCGATTACGCATGCCATCTCTGAAGTTCACTCCTTGTTTTGTGGGACCCTTTCCCATCGACAAGCAGATCAGGGAGGACACCTACAAATTACGTCTTCCTCCCACACTCCATATTCAAATGTCTTTCACATATCCCTCTTGAAACCGACAATTACATCCAGGCCATCCAGAAATCATAAGCAAGATTCATCCATCATAGTGGAAGAAGACACACAATATGAAGTTGAGGAGATTTTGGACGTCAGACGAAAGAGACGAACATTTCAATATTTAATTTCTTAGAAAAACTTTGATCCAGAGGAAAACATTGGGAACCACTTAAAAACATCTAAGCTCCACAATTAATTCATGACTTTCTTTTACACTTTCCTCAGAAGCCCAGGCCTCAGAATCTGGGGCGAGAGCCTTGCATAGGGGATCCTGTTAGTAAATGAACCTGTGCCCCCGCGCTGCTGCCAGCCATCCGCCGTGATCAGGGCTGTTCCTGGTACGGTCCTGTGCTGCAATGCAGTGTTCAAGCCGACGCAGCATTGCTCCTCCTTTTTATCACGTCCCTCCCAGCAGCCCCTGCGCCTAGCGCGGGAAAAGTACAGTATTTAATCTGACAGCCCAGCACAAGTCCCTTGCCTCAGCTACAGGCTCGCTTGTGCTGGTGCTGTCTTCGGAGCTCGTGTTTTGCTGCTGTTTGGGACTGTTTTTGGATTACCCTTGTCTGTCATCTGCCTTGTACCCAAACTGTATTTCGATTACCCTTGTCTGCTGCTTGCCTAGTACCCAGACTGTCTTTGGATTACCCTTGTCTGCCGCCTGCCTTGCACCTGGATTATCTCTGGATCACCCTCATCTGCTGCCTGCCTTCTGATGTGGACAGCCTTAGGGTTCCTGTTGCCTGTTTCTCCTCCTGTGGGGGCGCTGGACTGTCGTCGGGAACTCCAGGTCCAACTTCCTTCCCAAGCCGAGTCAGGTAAGACTGTTGACTACCATTGGGTCCACAAAACCTAACAAGACGGCTGAAAGGAGATATGATAGAGGTGTTTAAAATCATGAGAGGTCTAGAACGGGTAAATGTGAATTGGTTATTTACTCTTTCGGATAATAGAAGAACTAGGGGTCACTCCATGAGGTTAGCATGTAGCACATTTAAAACTAATCGGAGAAAATTCTTTTTCAATCAATGCACAATTAAACTCTGGAATTTGTTGCCAGGGGATGTGGTTAGTGCAGTTAATGTAGCTGGGTTTAAAAAAGGATTGGACAAGTTCTTGGAGGAGAAGTCCATTACCTGCTATTAATTAAGTTGACTTAATTGCACTGCCTCCATTGCATGCAAATTTATCTCATGCATATTCATTGCGGATATCCTGAAAATCAGACTGGTTGGGGGTCCCCTTGGACAGGTTTGGGAACCACTGTTCTAGGATACGTTCATCATCTGGTCTAGCATCAGTGCTGTTACGAATGCCTCATAACTATCTGGGAGACCACTGAGCAGCAGGGCTGCACCATGAAAGTCTTTAATTTCTTCTGTTATGCCGCACAATCTTTCCACCATTTCTAAGGCACATTTTATATAATCCTGCATGCACTGGCCTTTAAACAGTTTAGTTTGGTACAGCTTTCTAAGTAAATACAGCTTATTGCTTAAATTTGCTCTGTCATGCTTCGTCTTCAGTTCATTCAACATCTGTTTGGCTCTTACACATTTACATATCTGCACAATTCTCATCCCATTTCTTTGTGACTGGGGTAGGGTCAGATTCTCCTATACATTTCTATGTACCTTCTTGTACAAGCAGCATCTTTACCTTAAATTTCTGTGTCTGGTAGTTTTGGTTAGTGAGGAGAGCTGTAGCATGCAATTGGCCAACATAGCCTTGGCCATAGGCGCTACTATCCAAAGGACACCATAACGCTGCTGGTGCAGAAGGGAAGATGTTGCCTGCTGCAGCAGTCAAAAGCAGCATGGTCCCACCAGAATTGGAAGCATGGCCGGCAGAGCCTAGGAAGAAAAGTAAATGCGCACCAGTGGGGCCTTAGAAAAAGGAGTAGTGGTGGGGCTTAAGAAGAGGAGGAGCTGCACTGTGTTGGGGTGTCCTACCAGAAGTGACAGCATCACCGGCGGGATCTAAGAGGAACATAAGAAACCAGGCCACAAGAACCTGGCAATTACCCAAACACCAAGAAGATCCCATGCTACTGATGCAATTAATAGCAGTGGCTATTCCCTAAGTAAACTTGATTAATAGCAGTTAATCGACTTCTCCAAGAACTTATCCAAACCTTTTTTGAACCCAGCTACACTAACTGCACTAACCACATCCTCTGGCAACAAATTCCAGAGCTTAATTGTGCATTGAGTGAAAAAGAATGTTCTCCGATTAGTCTTAAATGTGCTATTTGCTAACTTCATGGAATGCTCCCTAATCCTTCTATTATCCGAAAGTGTAAATAATCGATTCACATCTACTCGTTCAAGACCTCTCATGATCTTAAAGACCTCTATCATATCCCCCCCCCCCCCCCTCAGCCATCTCTTCTCCAAGCTGAACAGTCCTAACCTCTTAAGGGACTTTCCTCATAAGGCTGTTCCATCCCCTTTCCTCATAAGCTGTTCCATCCCCTTTATCATTTTGGTCGCCCTTCTCTGTACCTTCACCATCGCAACTATATCTTTTTTGAGATGTGGCAACCAGAATTGTACACAGTACTCAAGGTGCGGTCTCATCATGGAGCGATACAGAGGCATTATGACTTTTTCCGTTTTATTAACCATTCCCTTCCTAATAATTCCTGCGGAATGCCCTGCAGGAAAGAACACATGGACACAGTGGGGTTGGTCCTCACGGCCCGAAGAAGTAGTCCTGACAGCCGCGGGGGTGTGTGTGTGTGCTGAAAGAGGAGAATATTGCTGTTCTTTTGAGTTAATGAAAGAAGGGGGGTGAACATGGGGTATGAGAGATAGCATCTGCATAAGTATGAGTGTGTGTGTGTAGGATTAATAGAGTGCCTGTGCGTCTGTGGGAGTGAGAGAGAGTGCATGCGTGTGTGAGAGTAACTGAGTGCACATATATGAGAACCTGTGTGTGTGGGTGAGAGTAAAAGAGCCTGCGTGGGTAACAGCATGCATGTTTTGTATATATGCGAGAATGAGAGAGCACACGTGATTGTGTGAGTGTTTGTGTCTGTGGGAATGAGAGAGAGCACATGCCTATGTGAGAGTAAAAGTGTGCACATGTATGCGAGCACATGTGTGTGTGGGCGAGAGTAAAAGAGCCTGTGTGTGTGTAATAGCATGAATATTTTGTATGTATGTGAGAATGAGAGAGCACACATATATGTGTGGGTGTTAAATGTGAGTGTGTAAGAGCGCGTGTGTATGCATGTGAGGGCATGCATGTATGTGTGAGAGTGTACGTGTGTGTGAGAGAGCACATGTGTATGTGTGAGAGAGAGAGTGTGTATGCGTGTGTGAGAAAGAGAAGAAAGTCTATGCAAAATGACCCCCCCCCCCCCTTCTCCTCTGCCTACTAATCCATGACATTCTCAGGGCATCAAGAAATTAAACATTTCCAAGTATGGAGAGTGGGATATTTTTTTTATATCCTCATTCATTTTATTTATTAGGTGTTATTTGATGTGTCTCTATTGAAATATTTTATTGGTGGATGGAAAATTTTTATATGAGTTTTTAATTTTTGGATATTATTCAGTGTCTTAGCTGTTTTTAATTATTCTTTTTAGTGGAATGGCTTTACTACTGTTGATGATATTTATACTTCTTGATTTTATTGTTTTATGAGGAATGGTGATATTTCTGTTTTTCCATTGTTGTATTGCGTACAGAATTTGGTTTGTTATGGTTTCCAGTTCAGTTTTTGTCTTCACATTTCTATTTATGTTTTATGGTCTCTTTATTCTGTATTTGAGAGTCTATCTGTGTGACTGAAGTGATGTATTCCAATAGTGTGTAGTTTCTATGAGGGATCTTTAGCAGCTTGGCTTGTTCTGCTTTCCTAGTAGGGGTGTATTGGTGTAATACTTGCAGTGTTTCCTTTTCATAGGTAGGGTTGTTGCTCTTTGAGTGCTGGCAGTTAGGGGTGTTTTGATATAGAAAGTTTATTTCTGTTCTGGTAACACTGCTTTTTAATATATTTGCAAATGACCTGGAAATGGGGACAACGAGTGAGGTGATCAAATTTGCCATTGACACCAAATTATTCAAAGTTGTTAAATCACAAGAGGATTGTGAAAAACTGAAAGTTGACCTTGCAAAATTGGGAGACTGGGCATGCAAATAGCAAATGCAATTTAATGTGGACAAGTGCAAAGGTGATGCACTTATCAGAAATTTTAAAAGGAACGCGTGTGTGTTTCCATAAATGCACATACTAGTGCGTGAGCAGAAATACGCTGGCTGCTATTTTATATCGTGTGCGTGAGTACGTGCGTAGCATTTAAAATCCCCCCTGCTACCTGTAAGCGTGCACGAAATGTTAAGAAGCGACTCAAGTAAATGTCCTGCACAAATTTCTGCTACGGCTTTAGCGACTTTTATGCTCATATGAAGGCAGATTTTAAAACATGCTCTCCTGGGGGAAGAAGCAGTTTTTCCAGTCTGTCCAGTTGATATTGAGGTCTTCAAGACCCTTCTGGTTTTTAATTCTGTAAAACCCTCACTTGACCTCAAACCATCACAACGTGCTGAAAGCCCTAAAACTCTAAATCTCTAGACTTGCTCCTGATCACGATCTGCAGTAAAGTTACGTGGATGACATGCGGACGTGTGCCATGGTCAGCTTTTTAAAATTTAGTTATCCGCGTAAGTCTTATCCCTGCCCATGCCTCACCCCTTTTTCACCCCCTTATACTTGACGCGTGCATGGGTATGAATGCGCGTACTTCGCAGCTTCTTAAAATTTGCATTGCTCGTGCACGGACCACATATGCGTGTATGTGGCTGTTTTTGCATGAACAATGCTTTTACAATCTACCTCTTAGGGAAGAGTAGCCCAAATTATAGCTACACAATGCAAGGTCCAAATTAGGAATCACCATTCAGAAAAAGGACCTAGGCATCATCATTGATAATACGTTGAAATCTTCTGCTCAGTGTGCAGCAGCAGCCAAGAAAGCAAATAGAATGCAAGAGATTATTAGGTAAGGAATGGAGAATAAAACAGAGAATATCATAATGCTTCTGTATCACTCCATGGTTGTTACGCTCTCCTTCTCCAAAGGGGAGGAGCTAGCAATCTGTTATGCTCACCTCCTCCAGAAGGGAGGAGTTAGCAATCTGCTGTCGCTCACTCCGCCAGGAGGGCGGAGTTGGCAAGCTGTTCTGCTGTGCTCCTGAAAGGGGAAGGAGTAGTGATATGACATGACCTGCAACTCCAGAGGGGAGGAGTTATCTAGCTGTAATTCTATTAGCGAACTGCTGTTAGATGCTCCTATAAGGAAAGGAAGTAGCAAGCTATATCAATCTCCTAAGGAGTAGCAATCTGTTATGGATCAACTCTCCAAGGAAGAGGAGTTGGCAATAGGTATATAGTACTTCGCTATTGAGATAGCAATCTATCATGCCCCCCGCTACGGAGTAGCAATCTGTATAAACATAGAAACATAGAAATGATGGCAGAAGAAAACCAAACGGTCCATCCAGTCTGCCCAGCAAGTTTTGCACTTTTTTTTTCCTCATACTTATGTTACTCTTGGCTCTTAGTAACCTTTTGGTTCTATTTCCCTTCCACCCCCAAAATTAATGAGAGAGCAGTGTTGGAACTGCATCTAAGTGAAATATCTAGCCCAATTAGTTAGGGGTAGCAACTGCTGCAATAAGCCAGCCACACCCATGCCCACCCAGTCTGCCCACCCAGACTAAATAATTCAGTCCTTGTTGGTTGTTGTCTGTATATAGATCCACCTTTCTTCATTCCCCCTGCTGTTGAAGCAGAGAGTTATGCTGGATATGCATTGAAAGTGAAGTATCAGACTTTCCCCCCTGCCGTTGAAGCAGAGAGCTATGCAGGATATGCATTGAAAGTGAAGTATCAGGCTTATTTGGTTTGGGGTTGTAGTTCATTTTAATTGATTATGTACATACTTGCTTTTATGTATGCATTACTGTAACCTACCCCAAACTTTGGAGGGCGCGGGCTAAAAATAAATTTAAATAAATAAATACATATAATCTGGTTGGTGCAGATTCAGGACTCTGGAGAGCTCCTGCTTTAGTCTGCAGTGATGGCTCTCTGCTTTCAGCACCCTGGGCAACTCTCAGACCTTACTCTGACGTTCTGTATACTGGATATGAACTTGATCTCTCCTTTCATTCCAAGGATAGCCCATGCCTTAATCGGGGGCTCTCTGTACAGAGTATGAATTTGGATTTTCCTCTCACCTCTACAGAACAGCACAGGCTTTAGTCTGGGGGTGCACTGTAAAATAGCTTATAGATGAGGCCCCCGTACTGTTACGCTTGAGCTATGGTCCGGTGTCGTGAACACCACCCAAAAGAGTGGCTCCAAGTGGAGAGAGACAGGGATGGCTGGAAGGTCTCTGATGATGGCTGTGAATATGTGGAGCAGGGTATTGGCTGGGACAAAGTCCAAGTCCAGGCTGGGTCTAGGCAGGCGGCAGGCAAACAGCGACAGGGTCCAGGCTGGGTCGGGGCTGGCAGCAGGCGAACAATGTCAAGTCCAGGCTGGGTCGGGGCTGGCAGCAGGCGAACAATGTCAAGTCCAGGCTGGGTCAGGGCAGGCGGCAGGCAAACAGTGTCAAGTCCAGGCTGGGTCAGGGCTGGCAGCAGGCAAACAGTGTCAAGTCCAGGCTGGGTCAGGGCAGGCGGCAGGCAAACAGTGTCAAGTCCAGGCTGGGTCAGGGCAGGCAGCAGGCAAACAGTGTCAAGTCCAGGCTGGGTCTAGGCAGGCAGCAGGCAAACAGCGACAGGGTCCAGGCTGGGTCAGGGCTGGCAGCAGGCGAACAATGTCAAGTCCAGGCTGGGTCAGGGCAGGCGGCAGGCAAACAGTGTCAAGTCCAGGCTGGGTCAGGGCAGGCAGCAGGCAAACAGTGTCAAGTCCAGGCTGGGTCAGGGCAGACAGCAGGCAAACAGTGTCAGGGTCCGGGCAGGGTCAAGGAACCTTATAGCAAGGTAGAAAGCCCGAAGGCCACACACACTGTTGAAGAACAGTCATCAGAGTACCATGCAGGCATCACACTGAGACAGGTGAACCATAAGAAATGCCATGCTGAATCAGACTAAGGTCCATTGAGTCCAACATCCTGTCTCTGAGAGTGGCCAGTCCAGATCACAAGAACCCAGCAGATCCCATAAAGTAGATCTAAATCCTGTTAATTGCTCCCAGGGATAGTAATGGCTTTCTTTAGTCTACCTGGCTAATAATGTGTTATGGACTTTTCCTCCAGGAACCCGCCCAAACCTCTTCCAAACCCTGCCACACCAGTCACCCCGATCACATCCTCTGGCAACGAATTCCAAAGTCCGACCATGCGTGGAGCGAAAAAGTACTTTCTGTTCTGAATCTGATGTTTATTAGTTTCCTGGCATGTCCCCTTGTTTTAGTATTATTTGAATACAGCACAGATGGCTGAAGAGTGGATCTTCATCACAGCCCCATGCAGGTTTCATACTGATACATGTAAAGCATGGATACAACATGGCTAATCAGGCTTCCTAGAAGACTGGGATAACCTGCATGGAGTGACCCTGGTTAAAACATCAGTGAACATGGGGAGCACACATGTTTATTGGACAATGGCCACCCTAATTTTGATGGCTATTTGGATTGTTACGAAACTTGTTGAGAAGACATGGAAGGCAGCCTGGGTGTTGGATTAAGTATGGGACTGTAAGAACCAAGGAGGAAAGCGACATGGCCTACCAGTGGAGGAAGCAGAGGCAGCACTGGTAAACATGATTAATATAGTTATAGAGAGCAGTTTCAAGAACAGGGATGAAAGGTGTAATAAAATGCATTGGGGGAGGGGGGGGGGCAGATGCTGATTTAAGTATGGGATATTACTGTATATGCTTATTTACCCAATATGGAAGAGAACCAGAGAGGAGGAATTTAGATGGGGCAGACTGGATGGGTCAATAGGTATTTATTCCACCAGGGTGATGCCAGCAGCTTGGTGATGGCTAGATGTTGTCCAGTAAGGAAATAAGAAAAATTACCTAGTGACACTAAGTATGACCTAGCAACATCATAGGCCATGGGGTAGCTGGGTTGGAACCAGCAGCTTACAGCTCTCCAAAAAACAACCAAGTTAAGGCCAGCAGGTTGGTGGTGGCCAGATACTATCCAGCAAGGCTCTGGGGACAGAGGCTGATGAATGTTGGATTAAATATGGGATCCTGTGTGCTCATCTACCCACTATGATAGATAAGCAATGAGGAAGACAAATAAAAGTGACTTGAATAAGGAGCAATATCCTATGAGCTTTTATGGCTGGCAGCCCTGGGAAATAACTGAGCAGACAGGATGGATAATTTTAATCTTTATCTGTGAAATTTACATCATTCCAGTTTTGCAGATTGTTGAAAGTATGTTAATTGTATAGCATGGCCCCCGAGTCTTCCTTCTGAGATAGCCTGTATATGCCAAAATGGCTAACGCTTAATTAAAAAAATAAATAAAAACTACATGTAACCCCTGGGCTAACGAAAGTCCCCATGGAGTCGCAGAGTCACCTTTTCTTGTGAGGCTTCCTCTACTGTGTCTAAGTCCCTCTGAGTCGTGGGGGCAGAGTGGGAGAATATCTTCAAGGTTCTGAGCATTCTCAATTCGTGGTTAAATCTTTTGTATACAGCATGAATATCATGCTGGAAGCTTAAAGCGGTTTCCAACTATACTTTACAGATAACTGAGTGAAAGTTGATAGTAGTGTTCACTTACAACTTGTAACTCAACACAGTCTGGTACACTGTTGGTCTTTTCAATAAATCTGTGACTTTACAGCTTTAAGTTTATTTGTTCTTGCATTATTGCTCCTTTCCAGTTTTAGAGGCAATTTTAGAATTCTCTCCCAAAATCTAGTGGACAGAATTATTCAATCCAATTTAGATGACATAAATGTAAATCCCATTTGTCATACCTTTGTCCTGATGTATTAGAATTACTTCTTATCCAGTCTCCTTATTGTCCTTATTGCTACCTGGATGGTACCGTCACAGATGATATCATAGTGGTAAATAGGTGCCACTGATCTGCTCCTCTTCCCAGGAATGAACGGGAAAATCATTCCCTGCAGGATCTCTCTCAGTGAGAGACTCCACCTCCTTACAGATGTTACTTCTCTGAGTTCCTGGCAAGTCTCAGAGAATGAGGAGTAGCTGTCTATATAATACTTCCGTAAGCGGAGTCAGTGGTCTGTAGTGGTTGGCTCCCACAAGGTGACAATAGTGAAAGGAATGACCACTTACAGGAAATGGTGAATCCCTGGGCCGATGGCAGATGACAGCGCCCTCAGGAGGAGATCCTGAGAGGAACCACCGGCTAGGCTAGAATATGAGATAAACACAATAGTTCTTTATTAGACTGGAAGCTGGACCACCAGAGGTGGCAGTAGTGAGTCGCTATGTCCGGCAAGGCTGAAGTCCTTCTGATACTGGAATAATAATCTCTGGGTCACTGAGCTGTAGAGAGAGACCGGAAGTAGTGAGCAGACAGGGTATACTGGATACAAGATGGTACACTCACAATAGTAGATGTCTGCAATGGTCTCTATGCCACAGAGTCTTCAGTACATTCAGGAACAGGAGCCGTAGGTGAGCACTGGTTCCCACAAACAGTCTGTAATAAGAACTCACAATTGCTGTATAAGAAATGGCTTCTAGAGTAGAAGAGAGTCTGTATAAGATTCTAGGAACATGGGCCCTCATGGAGTGAGTACCGGTTCCTATCTGTAATCTTGCCAATGTAACTCTTGATCTCTGTACCTGTGATGACGTCTTGGATGGAAGAGAGTCTTCAGAGCAATAGGAATGTAGGCCCTCGTGGAGCGAGTACTGATTCCTATGTAACAGAACTCACTGTGTTCACGTCCGCGATCGCTTCCAGGAAACGAGGAGTCTTCCGAGCGTTCTGGCAATCTGAAATCAAGAAGAGAGAGCGGAGCCCCCGTGGAGCGGATACTCCTGGTAAGTTTGAACAGGCCAAGCAGTGGGGACGGGTTCCCTGGCTGACTCGGATCGTTGGTGCAAGTATCGTGGACTGCCAAAGCAAGTCCTGTCGCAATGAAAACACCTCAGACGGTCTTCAGGGTGAAGCGTGCTCTCCCCGGCTTTTGGGAAGGCTGCTCTTTTATTGTAAATGATCTCATAGTATTTGATATGATACATACGTCACATATTTTCCTGCTACAATGTTTTCCACCACAAGTGTTTATGCTGACCTTTTACTACGTGGGTGCAAGTGGGCAGTAGGTGCAAGCGGTCAGTCTTCAGGCAGGGAGGGGGGAGGTCATTAGCTGGTCATTTGTTCTAAACTATCTAGGTGTGAAAGGCACATAAATGCAAGTAGGTCATGAGCTGCTGCAAGAGCTTTGCACTAAATATGTTTCCTGCTGACTTCCTGTTAGCTGGGGGCTGTTCATATGCTGCGGTCGGAGCAAACATTTTCTTTACGCTACGAGTAGGTTTTAGACATGGGACAGATGTTGACCTTCTGAGGTGGCGTGCCATCTGTCAGGGAAGCCAAACACCCAACCCCCACAAAGTCCCGTTGGAGTTCCTTGCTAACTCGTTAGAGGTTAGCAAACAAAGACCTTTTAAAGTGCAAATGGATGACATCACTACGGGGGGACGTCCCCGGGGTTCTCGCCCTTGCTGGTACAAAGTCTGGAGCGGGCGTGCATGCCCTTACGTCATCGGGAACATGGTGGATCCATAGCAACAGGCCAGCCCGGGGGAACCGGGACCAAGAGGCGGAGAGAAGCCGCGGCTGCACTGTCCGTCAGACCCGAAGGGAGTCACATCCCAGGTAGAGAGGGTGGAGCGAGGGGCGAGAGGAGGCACGAACGCAACAATGGTGCAACCTCATCTTGAGTATTGGGTGTAGTTCTGGTCACCATATCTCAAAAAAGATATAGCAGAATTAGAAAAGACACAGAGAAGAGCGACCAAAATGATAAAGGGGATGGAACAATTCCCCTATGAGGAAAGGCTAAAGAGGTTAGGACTCTTCAGCTTAGAGAAGAGACAGCTGAGGGGAGATATGATAGAGGACTATAAAATAATGAGTGGAGTGGAACAAGTAAACAATCAATTGCTTACTCTTTTGAAAAGTACAAAGACCAGGGGTCAAACAATGAAATTACTAGGTGATACATTTAAAACTAATAAGAGAGAAAATGTTTTTTTTTTTTGTTTGTTTTTTAAATTCTTTATCAGTTTTTTTTAACAAAACTATTACAAGAAAATTCTTGTTCAAAATAGAAAAAAGAATTTTACAAATCAAATATCCAATATTTGTTAATTTATATAAATACTCTTCTTTTTTCAAGTAGTCCACAATACTATGATAAATACTGATGTAAGATTAGAAATTAATAGTACAATCACAAACATCTTAATAATCAGTAATTGTTAAAGCAGTGATTACAGCGGTTTACTAATTATATCAGGGTTGCCTGAATCATATATTGGAGGAGATGGACTCCCAAAACATTTATACCAAAGGTGATTTATCACTTAAAAATAAAGATAACTGAGAGGGAGTAAAAAAAAACCATACGATTCGCCTTTATATTTTACGTGGCATTTACATGGATATCTTAATAAGAATATTCCCCCAATCTGGTTAACCTTTGATCTTAATAACAAAAATTGTCTCCTTTTTTGTGTCTGTTTGGAGGCGTCTGGGTACACCCTAACTTTTAGATTAAAGAATTCAGCAAGACGATGCTTAAAAAATAGCCTTAATACCCAGTCTCTGTCTGGTTCCAAAACAAATGATACAATTAAAGTTGTTGGTTGTACCAATTCAATGACAGATGTCTCTAACACTTGTGAAATATCCAAATTTGTAAGTATTCTATCCATAGATTGTTTACCCTCTTGACCTTGGTCAGGTCCTTCTTGTTTTTTATATGGTTTTAAATAATATATTTTTGCAATTGGAGGAACCATTTCCTTAGAGACTTTAAGTACCTCCACCAAATATTTCTTAAACATGTCTTTAGGAGTCATATATGGCAACATAGGAAAATTTATAAATCTTAAGTTATTTTTCCTATTAGCATTTTCCAAATTTTCTATTTTCATTTGTAAAACCTTATTTTCAGTTATCATCATATCTTGTACTGATTTCCATTTAACACTTTCTAATTTTACTTTCTCCATTTCAATTCTTGTTACTTTCCTAGAATTTTCTAAATCAATTACCCTCTCCTGTATTTTATTTATTTTATTAACAATTGGATTTATCTGTGTAGCCATGGAAATACTCAGTCTCGAAATAGCTTCCCAGATAGTGTCCAATGTAACAGTCTCAGGTTTCATCAGAACTGGGGGCTCATATTCTTTTAGAGGAAAATCTTCATCACTAATTGGTTGTTGCTGCAATGGTAGGCCATTCCCTCCTGTAGATAGGCTTGCTGGTCTCTCAATGGGACTTATCTGCTTCTCTCTTCCAGTTTCTCCGGGATTAACTGGACCTGCTCGTGGGCTCACTTCAGCGCCTTCCACTTGTGAACTCTCTGACAATCTACCCTGGACCTTGGAGGACGCTGGATTAGCTGGTGGTTCCCTGTAAATCGGGGATAGAGATGTCGAGAGCTCTGGCAAGGGGGATGACTGAAAACTCTCATCCTCCATGGCCAAATGCGACCCATCCAATCAGGGCAGGTGCATCCCATTAGGCGAACTAGGCAGTCGCCTAGGGTGCCAACCATTAGGGGGTGCCCAAGAGCAGCCATGTGGGGTCACGAGCGGAGCATATCCCACTTGTGGCAGAGCGGAGTAGACCCTCAATAGGCCGTGAGAACACCCTTCCTGCTCGTGGCCCAGAGAAGCACACACTCGGTGGGCCACGAGTGGCACCTCAGCAAATGAGGTCAAGGTTGGGGCCAGGACTGGGGGGGGGGGGGGCAAGTGCAAGGTAGAATGTTCGCCTAGGGCACCTAATACGCTTGCACCGGCCCTGCATCCAATTTATAACTCCGCTGCACATGTGCATCCATTGGCCCGCGAATTGAGACTTCTGGGAGATTAGCAGAGTCTATCCTCTCCTTTGCTCTTCTTTTGCGGGAGGTGTGTGGCATTTTATCACAGTTATAGTAATAACAGGAAATAATGGTGCTTACACTGCTTCACAATTATTTTTAGATCAGCAAAACGAGGTGGAGGATACTTGAGGATAAATTAGTAGCCAAAATAAACAGCCTATCTGAGAAGAAATCAGTCTAATTCATCCCAATTCTGAAAGAGTACGGCAAAAAGTTAGTCAAAGCTGCACGCCCCTTAGGCACGCACGGCTTGGGCTGCGCGCTGCAGGGGTGGCAACGTTTAAGATCTCCTGTTGGCCCCTCCCTATGACATCATCAGGGAGCATAGCAAAGTCCCGTCGGGGCCGGATGCAATATCTCACCCCTGATATTGCTCTGCTGCAGGCGGTAAGGCTCCTTCCTCTTTCTCCTTGGGGTAAACCAAACAGGGGGGGTGACTTTTAAGATCTCCTGTCAGCCCCTCCATATGACATCATCAGGGAGTGCAGCAAAGTCCCGTCGGGGCCGGATGCAATATCTCACCCTCGGTATTGCTCTGCTGCAGGCGGTAAGGCTCCTTCCTCTTTCTCCTTGGGGTAAACCAAACAGGGGGGGTGACTTTTAAGATCTCCTGTTGGCCCCTCCCTATGTCATCATCAGGGAGCGCAGCAAAGTCCCATTGGGGCCAGATGCAATATCTCACCTCTGGTAATGCTCTGCTGCAGGCGGTAAGGCTCCTTCCTCTTTCTCCTCCAAATGTTTTGGGTTTTTTTACTTAATGCATAATTAAGCTCTGGAATTAATTGTCAGAAGATATGGTGAAAGCTATTTTTTTTTTTTAATTTTATTTTTCAAATTTTCAAAATCACAGCAAGTTTTAAGCTTACTTACAGAAAAAGAAAATGCAATTAATCTAAGCATCAAACCAATTACTGCAAGAATACTTGATAACATCTCATCAATTAGATACATTATTGCATTTCATCGTATGAAATATATAGCTATGGGGACAGAATTTTAAGGAAGTTCAAAAAAAAATAATCTAACATGCATTAATGGCTTTACGTAGATAAAGGTACTAATTTTATCTTTGTTCCATATTAGGGCTTAACTATGGAGGGAGCTATTACCCTCCTAGCGTTCAGAAAGGATTTTAACTGTTCAGGGTATTGGAAAGCATATATATCTTTCCCAGATCTAATAATACATTTACATGGGTACTTCAATACATAGGAAAAACCCAAAGCTAAAACTTGAGGTCTCATTACTAGAAATTCACGTCTCCTAGTTTGGGTTATAGGTGCATAATCAGGAAACACAGGAATATTTACCCCCTGAAACTGGTTCTGAATATTCTTGAAGTACCTTTTCATTATATCATTTAAATCTTTTTCTACAATGAAAGATACCATTAAAGTAACTGTTTCATAATATTCCATTGTTGAATCCTCTAGGAATCTAGTTAGATTCCCTTCATTAGTTTGCAAAACGTTCCTATTTTTATTCGATGTTGGTATATAATATAATTTATTCACTTGGGGGATTTCTCCCTCAGGAAATTTCAAGTTTTCAACAAAGTATTTTTTTAACGTTATGTACGGAAGTTCGCCAACAATTTTTGGGAAGTTGAGAAATCTCAAGTTTAAATGTCTAGAGTAATTTTCCATGTATTCCAACCTTCTAGAAATCGTGGTAACATCTTTTATAATCTTTACATTGCAATCCTGATTTTTCTTTACTTCAACCTCCATCAGAGCCAGCTTAGGTTTAATTTCTTCTATCTGGGTTTCGCATGATGTTACTTTCTGCTCAACAGTTTCCAAATTGTCCTGAAAGTTTCCAATCACATTCACTAACGCCGCCATAATATCCCATATTGCTTCTAAGGTGATTTTCTCTGGCTTAGAAGGCATTTGAAAACGGGGTCTTGCTGCAAACTCACCCGTCCTCAATACTGGTGATATTCCGGCCAGGCTACTCTCCCTCTCCGATGCAGAAGCAACGCCTCTCGATGTTTCAGCGTCCTCACTCCGGATCGGGGTAGAAACGGGGGGCATATCCTCAGCCTCTGCCCCTGCAGTTCCGGGGACCTCTGGTTCTTGCTCCGGCGTTTCATCATCCGCCGCCCTCTGACCTCCCTGCGCCGAGCTCAACAGTAGCACGTCATGTGCCTGCGTCTCAGCGGCCTCCGGGCGTGGGGGGAGAAGCAATCTCGGGTTTACGAGGAACAGGGGGGCTGAGAGTCACTTCTCCAGGAGAGACCAGCGCTTCCTCGGTGGATCCCTCAACGGAGTTCGCTCCCCCAACTTCCAGGACCTTCACAGACGCGTAGGTTGTAATCAAATGCTGTGCTGCCATAAGCTCTGTGTCTGAGGGATAGGTACGGAGCTTACCCTTTCTTTTCGCGGGCATTTTTTGCAGGAAAAAAAATTTCGAAACAGCGGAGCTCAGCGTACTAGCGTCTGTCTACGCCGCCATCTTGCCCTGGTGAAAGCTATTAGTGTATCTGCGTTTAAAAAAAAGTTTGGACAAGTTTCCGTAGGAAAAGTCCATAAACTTATTAAGATGGACTTGGGGAAATCCACTGCTTATTCCTGGAATAAGCAGCTTGGACTCTATCTACCCCTTGGGATCCTGCCAGCTATTTGTGACCTGGATTGGCCACTATTGGAAAAAGTTATACTGGCCTTGATGGACCTTTGGTCTGACCCAGTATGACAAGTCTTTTGTTCTTATTGTAACTCTGTTTTCTTGTGGCTTTCTGAGGGCCAAGCCCATGCCCAAGGCGCATTAAATTTCCAAGTGTCATTTGCTTTTTTGCAGGGTTTCCTGGTTGGCACCACAGCAGTGCATATATATATTTGTATTATAAGTGATATTTTTACCTCAGAAGACTGTACTTTGAATGAATATCTTTTTTCATCTAAAATCTATTATAAATGCATAATTTATAATTGTCTGTGGGGAGAATATAAGGTGGTGGGGTGCAAGGCTGTAAGATTCTCCTAGGGTACCTAATACCCGTGCACTGGCCTTGGACATTACTTTACAAACATTTACTAGTATTTCACAACTCATGGTGTCATGTTGTGTGCAATGAGTGAGGGCACAGTTTTTCACTTGGCCATAGGCATCAAACTGCATGGCTACGGACGGCTTTGTTAGTCAGGGGAGCAACTGCAAACTTGCATGCAGTACTGCCAATGCCCTGCCCACCATTTCCTGCGACTGCCTCTTTTTTTTTTTTGTTTTATTTGCTCACTTAGGGGTAGATTTTCAAACCGCGCGATTTGGCGTACTTTTGCTGGCGCATCAGGCGCAAGCAAAAGTACGCGGGATTTGAGTAGATACGCGCGTAGCCGCTAAAATCCTGGATCGGCGCGCGCAAGGCTATCAATTCTGTATAGCCGGCGCGCGCCGAGCCGCGCAGCCTACCCCTGTTCCCTCCGAGGCCGCTCCGAAATTGGAGCGGCCTCGGAGGGAACTTTCTTTTGCCCTCCCCTCACCTTCCCCTCCCTTCCCCTACCTAACCCACCCGCCCGGCCCTGTCTAAACCCCCCCCTTACCTTTGTCGGGGGATTTACGCCTCCCGGAGGGAGACGTAAATCCCCGCGCGCCAGTGGGCCGCTAGCGCGCTGGGATGCAACCTGGGGGCGGGTCCGGAGGGCGCGGCCACGCCCCCGGACCGCCCCGGGCCATAGCCATGCCCCCGGGCCCGCCCCCGGAACGCTCCCGACACGCCCCGAAAACGCCGCGTGGTTCGGGCCCGCCCCAGACACGCCCCCCTCAGAAAACCCCGGGACTTACGCGAGTCCCGGGGCTCTGTGTGCGCCGGTAGGCCTATGTAAAATAGGCTCACCGGCGTGCAGGGCCCTGCTCGCCTAAATCCGCCCAGATTTGGGCGGATTTAGGCGAGCAGGGCTCTTAAAATCCGCCCCTTAGCCTCTGTCACATTCGGCACTCTTTTGACTGCAGTCCGCGTTGTTTGGTACGGTTCCGGGTCCATAACCTGATAGCAGAGAGTTAGCAGAAATGCAAGTGACAAGCAGAACCTGTAAAGCACATGGAACATCTTTAATAGTGTGCACCAAAAGATGGCGGCAGAGCAACGTCCTGCTTCTCGTGCAGAGGGTAAAGGAAGTAGCCCGCCTTTTCTTTTGAACTTTAAGCAGCATAACACTGGCAAACACGCAGTTTCAGTACAACACTAGCTGAGAAGAGCTGCTGTAATACAGACTAGATTAAAAATACATGTCTAACAAGAGGGATCAAGCTTGTCTTGTCTCAGTGTGAGGGTTGTCCTTATGGTGTCAACAGAGGTCCTTGAAGAACAAGGCACAGGCGTTCGATGTTAGTTTGATTGAGAGGTATGATTCTGTTAAGGCGGGGGGTTATAGCAGGTCATTTACTATTTCAAGCAGTCTTTTGGTTAGGTTTCAAGCTTGTTCAGTGCAGTGCGAGAAGTATCTTTTTTTTGGCCTTGAAGGCCTCGCAGCAGATTGTCATAAGCATAAGAACATTGAGTTCTGCCTTCCTCGTGGAATATTGGGTGCCATTTCCTCTCTAGTCTACGCCCTTGTCGTTTTAGAGCTTGAACTTCTTCGGAGTACCAGAGAAAGCATTTGTGAGGAGGGCACAGGACTGTTTTTGTGGAGCTATTTTCTACAGGGCTTTTGCTAAGTTTGCATTCCATACCTTTACCTTGTCTGTTATTGATGCAAGTTTTTTATCCATTGGAAGGAAATCCAGCTCAGTTAACAGGTTTTGTTTTTTGGTTTTTTTTTGGGGGGGAGGGTGTCTGGTATTTATTATTTTGAACCTTTTTCAAGGATCTTGTCTTATCCACCTGTTTACAATTACTGCATCATGAGAGAATATTAATGAGTGGTTGGTCCACGAGACTGATGTTATTTAAATACCATCCATGTAATGTTCTTTATTTTCCTCTCCAGTGAAAAAAAAAATAAGTTTCAGTATGTGTCCCTTCTCATGTGTACGAGTTTTAATAGCCTGAATGAGACCTAATGACATTAGAGTGGTGAGGAAATCAGTTGCGTGCTATAAAAGGTTTTCTATATTTAGGTTGTCACTCATAATCCCTAGGCTGGGGATCTTAGCTTAAGATCTGTGATTTGATCTAGTAGCTTTTGAATGGATGATGTGGCATTTCAAGGGGATTGGTAGGCCACCAGCAGCCTTGTTAGGGTTTCACCTCCTAACTGTGATGGATCGTTGTGAATTTCTTGTTGACTGACCTGACTTTTACTAGGCTATGGGTCCATATGCCAGGCGTGAGAGGTTCTCTTGTGTGTAACTGGGTGGAAGCCGTGACTGTGCGATGTGGATTGTTGGTGACTTTTGTTTTATTTTTATGTTTTAGTTGTTCCTTTGCGTTTTATGTATTATATTTTATTTTTTTATTTTAATTGTACATCTCTTTGAGAGTTTAAAACATTTTAAACCACAAAGTGATTTATAAATGTTCTTAAATAAATAGTGTTGCTATGTAGTTGATGTTCTTCTTTGTTCTTGGTTTTTGTTTTGCCTTTTCTGCGGTCCAGGGTGGCTATTGTTTCCTCTTCCCTAAATAACTGGATCCTGAAAGTGAATTGGTTATGTAACTCAAAACACATTTTGAGTTGGTGTTAGGTGTCGCAGTTAGAAGGCCTTACTGGTTGACTGAGGGCGAAATCAGAATAGATTGAGTGAGATTTATAACACAGTCTGTGCATCTAAGTGATTTTTCTGTACATGAGAATGGAAGCGTATTTGGAACATTTAAAGGGATTCTCTGAGGGTGAGGTGAGAGCAGAACAATCAGTAATGCAAATTCTTTTAACCCACTTGAAGCATTTTGAGGTGAGATGCAAGGGTGGTCCCACACGTTGTCCTTCCTATCAGTACAGAGTTGCCAACTTATGAAAATGCTTTTACTAGCAGTCTTTCTGATTTTCACTGACAACCTAGCCTTTTTTTTTTTTTTTTTTTTTACCAACAGACATTTTACCATTGCCATTTTGAGCACAGGTGGACTTATGCCAATATTCACCCCTTCCTGCACAGAGACATAGTTCTTGACTCCTGAGTCCTGCAGAACCTGAGTCTCTGGCACCGGAGACACATACCCATCATAATGCACCTTTAATAATGACATAAGATTATTTTTACAGACATACCATGTTTTTTGTTCTTTCTAAAAAAAGAAATTTGTCAGAAAAATTGACAGTTGGCAGCCCTGCATCAGTAACTCTTTACACAATCCACAAAGGTATAATTGGAGTTTTTTTTTCAGTCCTCTAAGTCGGAATTGATAATTTGATTTATTCAGTTACCTAGTGGTTCCAGAGATAGGGATTAAGAGGGGTGAAAGCAGAGAGAGGAGGGGCAGGGTAGAAGAAAATGAAAGCCAGCAATAATGAAAGCCCAGGAGAAGATGTGGTAAGCAAATCAGGGTTAGTGTGAGGACTTTCTTTGGGACATGAAAATTAATAAGAGCTGCTACACTGTCATCATTAGTCTTATGCTGTTTAGATAAGATAGGTCCCGTACCATTGGTGATTGTGGCAATAACTCTGTTACCTTACCCTACATAACACTGGTATCTATACCGCAGGTGATCATGGTGTTCCTGATGAGCGTTGGATCGGTTGTGATTTACTTTTTCATCTCCAGGTTGTAAGTAGCACTTGTCTTTACTAGACCTTGTGACTATCAATGTGTTTCCAGCACATTGTTTCCAATGAATTGTATGGGACCAAAGGATATACCAAACTATAATATTTCAATCATTTCTCATCCTCTGCTGAGCTTCGAGCTCCAGCTATTATCTAGTGAATCTGGATCTCCTACAGGCCTGGGCTAAGAGTGCTAGGCTAAGAGTGCAAGGAATGTTATGGAGGTAGCACTCACTGCTCCTGTGAGGGTTGGGTTAAGTTGGGTTGGGTTGGGTTGGGTTCCCCACCCCTCCCCTGGTTGGATCTATTCCTGGAGGTTTCATCACATGGCATGAGGTCTTTAAGGATTTGGCTATTAAAATGTGTCAGTTCAGCAGTTCGCTTCACTAGTAGAGAAGCACTAGTATGGATCAGGCTTTCTATGTGCACACAAAGTCCAAGCACACTACAGAAAGAAAATGATAGTGAAAAATCACTAGTAATACCAGACACTTTAGATTTACAGGGCTGCTGGGATTTATATCATATTTTAACACATTTTTAAGTGGTGTGCATTTGTTGCTTAGTCTATGTTTCATCCAGTTATTTAAAGAGAGCTAAAAGGAAATGGAATATCACAGAATGACCAAGTCAGCCACGATGTAGTCATTAAGCTGAAAAATAATTAAAGAACTTATTTTACAAAGACTGAGTCACTCCTGTAACTGAGGGTTAGTGCTCAACTTATGAATTCCTCCTTAACATTTGACACTGCAAACAACGGCTGGATTATAGCCTCTAGGAATATAATAAAGCAAGGAGATGCTTATTACAAAGATAAATCTCATTCCCATATTTTAGGAATTCCCTGTAAGTTTTCTTCAGGATGGCTTGCAGCATTGTCCTGGAATTAATGTTTAGTTCCTGGAGAATTCACGACGATCCTATTTGGTTGGCAAACCTAGCAGCTAGGGAGAGGGGCATTAATGTAGAGTAACTGGCACTAAGGAGGCACGCCTAGCTGTCACCTGCTGCCAGTTTAAGGATAGCACTGTAATGACACTCGGGAGCCACTGTTTATTTGCAGTACTAGGATACATAAGGAGAACCCCAAGCCATCCACTTACCATAACATGCGCTAACCGCAGATCTGCCACAACACAACCTAGCACAGCCACACATCATGGGTGCGTGCTTGGGAAATAAGTGACTTCCACATAATCTAGAGCTGACCGTATGTCCTAGTTTTACTGAGACTGTCACAATTTCTGCCTTTATGTAATCCTCTTTCCGTCGGGGGTCACCATCGGAGGCCGTGGGGATGGTGAATGAACCTTCTGCAGCCCTGGAAGAGGAAAAAAAATCACTTAAACAGAGTTTACCAATCGAGGACCAAAAAACTCTAGGAGGCCTGAGGGGAGACTTGCACAAAAACCAAGGTCCACCCCAAACAGTAGTTTCAAAGCAAACAAAATGTATTTTCGAGTCCAAATAATTCAAAAGTAAAAGAAAAAAAGAAAAAAAATCCACTGCTCTAAATTCAGCAATAGTCCAATCCCACAGGGATAAACAAAGGAAAAGTGGAAAGAATACAGTCACTTACAGTCTCTACTGAGTACAAGTTCCCAACGTAGAATTGACTTCAGATGCTGACTCTTAACCCAAGGTTGTCAGGCTAAAGCTCCCAGTTTCTGATCCCGGAGGGCTTCCCCAGCTGGCAGAGGCTCTCTCTCTCTCTCTCTCTTCTGAGGTCTAATCCCTCTGGTTGGCTCTTCCAGCAACTCCAAAACTTCTCAGCTTACAGCAGGGCTTCTCAAACCTTTAGCCAATGTGACCACATTTTAGAACTTGAAAATTCACAAGACCCCAGAGGAAGTCCAAAACACATTGGCAAGATGCAGTCCCCCTCCAACAATCACTACCCGCTCACCCTGCCTGCGTTGCAGCTGATCTCCTCTCTCACCCTCCAGAGGATTTCCTTTCTTAGCTTTCTCCTCTCCAGGAGACACCCCCCCTCTCTCAAACTCTTCCCCTCCAGCTGATCCCCTCTTACATCCCCCCCTGCTGCTCTCACCTCCCCAGCCCATCTCCCTCTCTTACCCCCCTTCAGCCTTTTTTGTATCCCTCTTGTTGGATCCTCTCATGCTCAACCCTTCTTATGACACCCAACTGATTCTGGCATCCCTTCCCTATCTCCCCATCCCCATTTCCTCTTCATGCTCATTCACCATCCCCCCTCTCGCCTTCCAGCTGCACCTCCTCCCCTTCACCCTCCCTGCTGATTCTTTTTTTTAACTTTTTATTTACAGAAACATTTGGCATGAACAAAGTTACATAAAATTGCATGTGTGAGCAAAGTGGGAGCAGGGTCAGAGTCTGTAAAATAAATGTACAATAATTCAAACCATTTTCCCCAAGACATAATTTTCAATGTAACTGCCCCACAGCCGATCGTATTTAAACCTTTCACCCTCCAACATATATTGAAGAAGTACAATATCTGCAATGTCTTTACCCCTCTGCTGATTCTGTCACCCTCCAATTCGTTTCTTACATCCTCCAGCCATTCTGTCAGTCTCCCTTTTCCACCCTCCACAAACAATCCCTCTCCAGCTGGTATAAACCTCAAACCCCCTCCTACACCTGATCCTTCCCTTCAGCCCTTCCTCCAAACATACCCCTGGCCAGGGTCAGCAGTTATCATTTTCCTTTGAGCCCCAGGCCAAACATAGATGGCAACTACTGGGAAGAGAGGGCTTACAGATGACAGGGCAATATATTTCTTTTGTGTAGGTGGGTGAGGAGAGAGAAGCAGTGGCAATCTCCATCGGCATGTGTACACTCAGTCCCTCCCTCCTCTCCTCCCATGGCTGGTCCCAAACCTGATGTTGACCTGCAAGTATCAGCAGGGTCACATTTACATTTATCTACCTGGCCATTATGTTTTCCCAGTGGCACAGGAGAGATAAAGAGACTCCATTTTAATAAATTGCTCTGTGCAAACTGTGCTATAGAGTCTCTGTTTTGGCTGCAGGGCATCTTTGCAGTCAGTTCCAGCTCCTGGCTGAGTCTGCATTGCCCCAGCTAGCCAGTGCTCCCCCTCACAAGTTATCCATTTCTACAGTAACTTTTGAGCTCCTGGGCGCAGAATCCTGCTTAATACAAGGGCTTGCGCCCCCCCCATGTGCGAGCCCGCCGCTAACGGTGGCGCCGCCGGGCATGGGGACTGCGCGCCCCGCTCCCCTAGCGCAGCGAGGAGGTTTCCGGGGGGTGCATCGGCTGGGGCCTCTCGCGAGAGCGCGGGACCCGCCCGACGCACGATCTGTGTGCGTCGCGGCCCCGATAAATGGATGGGGGGGGGGGCCGCTGCCATCGCTCTCTTCTGCAGCGGTGGGGGCGGCAAGCAAACCCGCCCACCTCCCCTCCCAATGGAACAGTTGAGATTTATCCGTAAAACAGCAAGAACAGCATTTAAGACTAGAACGTGGAGTTAATTAAGGGATTATAAGAATAAGGGACAGTAACCTTTTTATTAAGTGTGTTTCGTTATATGAATATTTTGTTCATTACGTAGTACCTTTGTTAATTATTGCATTATTCAACTGTTGATACACACGTCGCAGCTTTAGGTGGGTGCACGAGTCGGGGCTGGAGTTGGTAGGCCCGGATGGGGGTCCCCTTGCTAGGAGGAGCACGGCGGGGGCCTGAGGGAGGGACCACCTTGCTAGGAGACATGGCGGGTGGTACCCTGGACTGGCGATTACACGCAGATAAGAAGGGTGACTCGTGCATCTCAATGTTACTGTTAATTAAATAACAAAGCTGCGGCCTTTCCCACCACAAGAAGACTGAGCCTCATATGTTTTGTTTTATTATTTATGTATTAATTTATCAAAACTATTACAAAGTAATAATCAACTTTGCAAAATGAAATATTAAAGTTTTGAACATACATTCTAATCACACAGCTTATAAATAAGAAGTGAACATATTTGTTCCAAAACTAAACATCACAGAGGCAATTCCATGAGAACGGAGTCTCATACGTTTAAATAGCTCGTAAGCAAGATCCAGAATGTGTAGGAGAGCGGAGGTGTGAGTAGTGCATCTGCGGTCACGATGTTATAGGCCACCATCTGCCATGGCTGATCCTCACTGGGAGGGAAAACATCAGCAGGTAATTGTGTGGGACTGGAATGGACCCCCCCAGAAAAGAATGTAGGCAGACTGCGGAGGGAGGGGAGCTTCATGAGTGTCTCTTCCCTCTTATTTGCTCTCATGTGGAGCATTAGGGTGGAAGTCAACCATATGAAGTTAGAGGGTGCTGCGGACAGCTGTCACTGCTCCCTCAAGGTTGTGCAGGTGACAGAGACAATAGCATACAGCCTGAAAATCTGTTCCTACATCTGACACTACAATAACAGCATTTAAAAAGCTAACAGCCTGTGTCTCTTCCTTCTACAGTCCTCTGGAGTACTGTGAGCATTCCCACGAGGTTACTCTCATTGTGGACATGTCCTTCAATGTCTTCTTCCTCTTCTACTTTGGGTTACGGGTAAGGTTTTCAAGTTGCCCTCATGAGCCGTTATTTTCAAACTAAAGTCACTGTTTAAGCGTTTTCTTCCAGTGCTTTGTCATATTAAGTCCTTTGTCTAGGATCAGTGAAATTTGCAGAACGTGTTCTGGACAATTCATGATGAGTTGTTGCCCTAAACCCAAGGAATTGGGTCATTTAGGAAACTTTCCCTCACAGAGACCATACTGTCTCTTCATCGTTCTCTGCTTGGGCTTTACTGGATGAGATGTGCAAATTGAGCACACAAGAGCCATTACCTTGAGGAAGTCCTTTTATCTCCCTGTATCTCAGTTCTAATCCCCAGCTCTGTCACTGACTCTGTGCGATGCTAGGGCAAGAGCCTTTATCTCCCTATGCCTTATTTCTAATCCTTAGCTTTGCTGCCAACTCTCTGCATGACATTGGTCCAATCTCTTTGTCTTCCGATGCCTAGTAATAAAATTCTTTTCCCCTTGGAAAACTATTTTGGTGCTCTAAATCTTTGTAATCAGTTTCTAGTCACTGTTCCCCAGGCATGTGTGTTTCTGTGGCTGTTAAGACTCGATGAGACCCTATTTTGGTGACACGTGCACACGTGCGTATTTCTAGCATGAAGCATGTAGGAAATCATGCAAGTCACTCATGGAATCCATCCAGGTGAATTGTCTTGTGCTTGAATTCCAGACAGGAAGAGGGCCTGCTGCATGATCACACCCACATGTGCTGCTAACATGAAGCTACACCTTCTCCTTTGTGCAGTATTGTTGCCTCTTCCTTTACCCTTCCTCATTATTATACTCAGGACCCATTAGCTAGCTTTAAGATACTTTTTTTCTGTGTGCTTCTGTGTTCTTTATTCTGTTTCATTTTCTAGTTCATTGCTGCTGAGAACAAATTAAAATTCTGGATCGATCTTAATTCCATTGTGGATTTCTTCACCATCCCTCCCCTTTGCGTGTCGCTCTATTTAAAAAGAAAGTGGCTTGGTAAGTCTGCCTTGTTCGCCTCCCAGATTTTCTCATTCTGTTCTCAGGTCCTCCTTTCTGTGATCTTCATTTAGAGTCCATAAGATTGAGCAAAGAAGTCACATGGACTTGTGACCACATCTGAAGAAGGTACCTGTGTGTCATTTTGAAATCGCATCTGCAATATATTTAGACTGCTGTGGTGTCACCTTTCCGCCACTAGTTCTCACCATGTGATCTTCAACAGGTCACACATCCCCCTTATATGTAAACTCTTCTAGTGTTGCTGCCTGACCTAGATTAAAGTTAACAGGATGATCCAACTCTGGTATTCTTAAACTCCATCCCAGTGAACCATGAGACTTGCAGTCATGGGGTTAAGGGGTGTTAATAGGAAAAGGATAAGAATTAATAAGAAACAGGACTGAGTTATTGTATCAGAGTAGATTTAGGTCTGAACTCAACAGGAAACTATCAGGGACTGATCTTTAAGTGGGATTTATGTTGTCCTATTCTATGTAAATAAAAAAGTCTACATATAAATCTGTTCTCAAATGTTAATGAACCAGTGTGTATTGTGTAGCAGAAAACATTCATGACATAAGTCCTGTGATGAGTTTCAATGAATCAGGGCTCAGCCAAGGCACATAAGGAGAAATTACTACTTACTTGATAATTTCCTTTTCTCCTAAGACAAGCAGGATGGTAGTCCTCGCATGTGGGTGACATCATCCAATGCAGCCCGGCGTCCACGTGAGGTCCCACTTCAGTCTCTTCTTTTCCACAGTACAGTAGCCTCACAGTTATGGAGCTCCAACCTCCTTCGAAATCGTTCGAAAAATTTTCCTTGGTTCTCGAGTGTTTTTTCCTCCTTGGGTCCCCCTTTGCGGTCAGTATCCTTCTGTCATGGTAGGTACCCTTTCTTTCGACTATTTTTTCATACTTCACGGTCGATTCCCAACACTCTGCACCTTGGTGCCCGTTGGCCATCCACCGCACGCCAGCTCTTTTTCAATGGCGTTGACCAGTTTTTGATGGTGCCCCCAGTGCCTGCGGACCATGTCCATCACGGATCTGCACGAGGTCTGTATCCTCTGTCTGGAGGCCTCGCAAGATGTCCGTAGGTGCCGTTTGTGTGATCAAATGACACCCAAAGGGCATCGGGTGTGCCTAGATGAAATGGAGAAGCTCTTTGAGACCCCAAAGTCGTCCACTCCTGCTTCAGTGTCCTCGATGCCCAAGGATTGCAGGGAACCGTCTCCATCTCTTCCCCTCGCCATCCTACTATCCAGCACCCCCTAAGGATCAGGGAGAGGGAGACTGATCCTTGGTGGTCTCTCCCCTCCCCCAGACCTCGGGATTATTGACATCCTTGGTGCCAGGGAAAGACCAGGCTGAGCACCGGAAGTCTCGAAAGCACCGACACAGGTCACCATCTCAGCACGGTTCCAGAGCAGCATCGGTGGCTGCCGAGTCGTCATCAAAGCGGCACCAGTCACCGGAGGCCCCAACCTCCGGTGCCCCCGATAGCCTGAAGTGTTCCCCACCGACTCTGGTGCAGGATGCCGTGCCACCTTGTGGACCCAAGGGTGCGCCAGTGACGCCTCATCCCCCCTCCATCAGTTTTGACCACTCAGGACTTCCAGGAAGAGTTGGACCGCAGGGTGCAATCAGCAGTGCTCAAAGTGCTACAAAGCGTTGAGCTGCCAGCGCCACTGGCCCCCATACCGGTGCCCAAGCCTCCGCCAGTGATACTCGCATCTCTGCTGGAGCATCTAGACGTCCTTCTCAGCATCCTACCGATGCAGCCGATGCCTGAGAGGCCTTTGATGCCTCAGCTGCCACCGATGCCCTCCACTGGAGCGATCCCGATCATCAGGTCCTCTGAGGAGGATGAGGCCTCGGGGACCGGGCAACCTTGCCTGCGGTTCCCGAGCTGCCGCTGGTTCCACCCGGCTTGCTGCAGCTGATATCTCCTTCCTTGCCGGGGGTTCCATCGGTGCCGTCGATGCCTTCACGGGCCCGGGCCAAATGACCCTCATGGCCCTCGTCCTCGGCGCCTGGGCCCCAGTGAGGAAGAGGGTCCTTATGACCTGTGGGACGATGACTCTATGGATTCATCCTCTGAGTTCTCAGACGAGCCCCTCTTGGAGCCTTCCCCTCCGGAGAAGCGGCATCGTTCTCACCCGTAGACCTGTCAGTTGCGAGCTTTGTGAGGGCAATGGCTGAAGCCATCCCCTTCCAGCTCCTTTCTTCGGAGGATACCTGTCATAAGATGTGGAGGTTCTCCAGTTCATCAATGCTCCCAAAGAAATTGTGGAAGTTCCTATCCATGACATTTTTAAGGAGCTCCTCCTCCCTATGTGGGAACACCCAGTGTCTGTGTCCTCGGTTAACAGAAAGGCCGACGCACCTATTTGGTGCAGCAGGCCTTGGGCTTTGAAAGGCGGCACCTCCCCCACCAGTCAGCGGTCATGGAGTCTGCCCTGATAAAAGCCAGGCGTTCCCAGACACACACTTCCGCTCCTCCAGGCTCCATCGTCCACCAGGGCTACAGTCTGAATTTCAGCAGACTCCCAGGGACTGCTCTCCCGTGTCCGTCGTGGGGTTTGTCTGCCCATCAGGTCGTTCTTCAATCAGAACTCTCCGCCCTCCTCACAGCGGGTGCAGTAGAATCAGTTCCTCATGAACAGCGGGGCCACGGCTTCTACTCAAGGTACTTCCTCATTCCTCTTGCGTCCGTTGGTTGCAGACAGCTGCGCCCTCTCTGCCTTACCTCTTTTCTACCTCTCTCCCCTCCTCTGGGAAAGATGGCTGCCTCCACTACTGTTTGCCGACCTCTCCAGCATCCCCAGACCGGCATGGGTGATTGCGTGCTACCTGCTCCTTTGAATGAGTGATGGCGGGAACCTAGGGGCAGCCCCACCGCATGACGTCACTACCTCCGGGTACTTAGCTTCCGCTCACCAACAGTGCTGCGAGTTAGCAAGGATTACGGTCCAGCTAATTCTGACCGCTTCTAAGCCGCTTGCAACTCCTCCTTCTACCCTCCGGGGTAATTTGCTGATTCCTGGAAGTTCTGGGTACCCACTCCTTGGGGGCCCTTCTGCTTCTATCCACCCTCCGGGGTTTACCTTGCTCTAACCATGCAGGACACCCGCTTCTTGGGGGTCTTGTCTGTTCTTTATTCCAGGTGCCCAGACGGACGACCTTAGGTACTCGCTCCTCGAGAGCCTACTCTCTCTTGGGTATCCTGCACCACGGACTTCGGGTCCTTCACCTTGCTTGTCTTCTACAGAGGAAGTTACCACCTTGATTACAGCTACCAACCCTGTGAGTACCTCAGCTCTTCAGACTCTCTATCTGCTTCACCCTACCAGATTCTCGGCATACTCCGCTTGCGGACCACTACTGGATCTGTCTACATCAGCCATACTGTTGGGAACAGGTTCTCGGGTTACCCTGCTTTGTGGACCACTACCGGACCTACGTCTCTCAGCCAGGGTGAGAGCTGTTCAACACCTGAATATCCTGTATCAGGTCGGAATTCATTACAGAGGTACTCCAAGTCTCAAGCACTGTCCGCTCCTCGGACAGCACCATTGTTGTACAATAAAGCTTCTTCTGTGTCCGCTTACTTCTGAGTTCAGCCTATCATTGTGGTTCCCCATGGGGCCCCTCCCCGTGGGAGGAGTCATCGCCACAACAACCAAAGGTCCACAACTATGCCTCAAACACAACAATTCTGAAGCGGAATGGCAGCTTGCGCCCCATTCTCGACCTCAGGGTGCTAAACAAGTTTCTTGAAAGAGAAAAATTCAAAATGATTTCCTTGGGCACGTTGATCCAGCTCCTCTGAAGAAGAGAATGGCTTTGCTCCCTTGACCTAAAGGAGGCATACACACACATTGTGATTGTCCCCAACAACAGAAAGTACCTCCACTTTCTGGTGGTGATGGCACATTTTCAGTACAAAGTGCTACTCTTTGGGCTGGCATCAGCCTCACGCGTCCTCACCAAATGCTTGGCAGTGGTGGCTTCCTACCTCAGGTGCCGCTAGGTCTATGTCTTTCCATACCTGGACAACTGGCTAATCAGGAGCGACTCCCACTCCGGGACCTTGCAAGTGCTGGCCCTGACAGTTCAAACCCTGCAGACAGTAGGATTTGTCATCAACTTTCCCCAAGTTGCACCTCTGTCCGTCTCCGCAGCTAGACTTCATAGGCGCCAGGTTGGACACAGTGCAAGCAAAAGGTTTCCTGCCCAAGAACTGGGCAGTCGCCCTCGCCACGCTGGCCACCCTCGTTCGCAACAGCAAGAGGGTGCCAGCCCACCTCCTGCTTCGCCTGCTGGGCCACATGGCGGCCTCTGTCCATGTGACCTCCTTTGCCCGCCTCCACATGAGGCACCCTCAGTGGGCCTTATGGTCCTAATGGCAGCAAGCATCCCAAAATCTGGAGGCTCCGATTATGCTCACGGATCCCCTCTGACTCTCCCTGGCCTGGTGGGAAGCCCTCCCCAATTTGGAGAGCAGGCTCTCTTTTCAACCCGCGCAGCCCCAGGTGACCCTCACCACCGATGCCTCGTCTCAGGGGTGGGGGCCCACACGGACGGCCTACGTACTTAGGGCTTCTGGACTGCAGCCAAATCTTGCTGCCAAATAAACTTCCTGGAGCTTCAGGCAATTCGGTATACCCTGTGGGCCTTCCAAGACCAGTTGTCGTCCAAGGATATCCTGAACAGGACGGACAACCAGGTAGCGATGTGGTACATCAACAAGCAGGGCAGCACGGGCTCGTTCCTCCTCTGCCAGGAGGCAGTGCAAGTCTGGGATTGGGCCCTCTCCAGAGGGATGTCTCTATGGGCCACCTACTTGCCGAGTCTCCTGAACACACTGGCAGACCACCTCAGTCGGTCTTTCCAGCCACACAATTGGTCCCTGAACCCTGTGGTGGTGGCCAACTTATTCCACCGCTGGAGTGCGCCAGACATGGACTTATTCACTTCCCCCTTAAAACACAAGGTAAGCAGATTCTGCTCCCTGATACCGGGGAAGGGCCATCCGGCCTGCGATGCCTTCTCCCTTCACTGGGGGCGGAGTCTCCTGTATGCGTACCCCCATCCCACTCCTCTCAGAACTCTGCTGAAGCTCCAAGAGGACGGGGGGACCATGATCCTAGTGGCACCCTCCTGGCCAAGGCAGGTGTGGTTCTCTCTCCTCCAGGACCTGTCACTGTGTGCGCCTATTCCACTGGGGATGGCACCTGACCTAATATTGCAGAAGCAGGGCACCCTGCACCACCCAAATCTCTAGGCCTTGGCCCTCATGGCGTGGATGTTGAGCGAATGATCCTTCAGCCTTTGCAGCTCTCTGATGGTGTGTCCCGGGTTTTGATTGAGTCCTAGAAGCCTTCCACCAGGAAGTCTTACAACTCGAAGTGGACATGCGGTGGACATGGAATGGACCCTTTCTCCTGTCTGCTATCCCGTCTGCTGGATTACCTCTGGCATCTGTCTGAGTGTGGCCTCCAGACCAGCTCGGTCCGCGTGCACCTCAGCACACTCAGCGCCTACCACCAGAATGTCGCTGGTGCACCCATTTCGGTCCAACCTCTCGTTGGACACTTCATGTGGGGCCTCAACCAACTAAAGCCACCACTTCGATCTCCAGCTACCCTGTGGGATCTCAAAGTTATCCTGGCAAGGCTAATGTGGCCTCCGTTCGAGACCCTTAAGTCCTGTGACCTGAGGTTCCACACCTGGAAAATCATGTTCCTGGTGGTGATCACTTCCGTTCACAGGGTCAGTGAGATCCAGGCCCTAGTTACATATGCTCCCTACATGAAGTTCTTCCATGATCGTGTAGTGCTGCTTATGCATCCCAAATTTCTACCTAAGGTGGTGACTGCTTTCCACATCAATCAGTCCATCATTCTCCCCATCTTCTTTCCAAGGCATTCCCACCCAGGGGAACGTGTTCTCCACATCTTGACTGCAAGTGGGGCTTGCCTTCTATTTGGATCACACAGCGGCCCATAGACCTCCCAGCTCTTCGTGTCTTTCGACCCAGATAGACTGGCTTCAGTGGTGGGGAAGCAGACCCTATTGAACTGGCTGGCGGATTGTATCGCTTTCTGCTATGCTCAGGTGTGACCCAGCTAGCCGGCAGGGAGGAAGCTCACTCTGTGCGAGCCATGGCAGCGTCGGTGGCCCACCTGTTTGGGGTCCCTGTTGCAGAAATTTGTTGGGCTGCAACCTGGAGTTCTCTCCACACGTTCACAGCTCATTACTGCCTTGACAGGGATAGCCATCAGGACAGTGCCTTTGGTCAGTCCGTCCTGCGCAGCCTATTCCAGTCCTGAACCCAACTGTCCTCTCGTGCTCCTTGTGGGACCAGACCTCCCCCCTGCTGTCCCACAGCGCTGCAGTTGTGTTGTGCCCATTGGCACCTTGTTTGGCCTCTGTGGGTCCCCTTGGTTAAATGGGGCAGTCTGGAGCTTTGTAATCACCCACATGTGGGAACTACCATCCTGCTTGCCTAGGCGAAAGCGCAGTTGCTTACCTGTAATAGGTGTTCTCCTAGGACAGCAGGATGTTAGTCCTCAGTAATCCTGCCCGCCTCCCCATGATGTTGGGTTCACCTTTGGTTGGTTGCTTTATTTTTTGCTCGTATTTTCCTATGTTCCGAGACTGAAGGGGGATCACGCGTGGATGGGCGGATAGCGGCAGGCTGAGCATGCTCAGTCTGTCAGTCAAAGTTTCTAGATAGTTTGACAGACGTTTTCCGTGCCGGGCTCCATAGGATGATGTCACCCACATGTGAGGACTAACATCCTGCTGACCTAGGAGAACACCTGCTACAGTTAAGCAACTGCACTTTAATAAGGATACATGGATCCAGAACCAGTGGGTTATGCACCTCTACCAGCAGATGGATACAGAGCAAAGATGACATAACAGTATATATATGCCTGTAGTGACATCAGCCTGCCAGTATTCTCTGCAAAAGCCAACTGTGGACAAACTTACAAAACTTGATTATTAACAGATAACCATTCCAGTACTCAGCCAACAGGAAAAAAACATTGAGCTCAGACAAAGAGTGAAATAACAATAGTCTAGGGATGTTGCGGTCCCGGGCTGTGCCCCGGTCCCTCCACCTACCTCGGGGGCGGCCTGAGCCGTTTCGAGTCTTGTTTGCAGCAGGCCCCGGGCCTGCAGGCCTTCCAGCGCGTCTCTCCCTCCTCGGGAGAGACGCCGATGCTCCAACGTGGCTGGCCCCGCCCCCTGACGCACGCGCGCGGGGAGGAGCCCCATTTGAAGGGGCCAGCGCGGGAAATACCTCTGCTGAGCTGGGAATGACGTCAGACGCCCTCAGGGTACAAGTACCCTGCAACTAGCTCTCTTCTGTGCCTTGCAACAAGGTTCCTGGTCTTCGGCCTGCTGTAGCTGTGTTCCTGGTTCTTTCTCTTCGTCCCGCTTCTGCCTTGCCCTCCTTGCTGGATTGCTTCTTCTGGACTTGACCCCTGGATTGGCTTTGGACCGCTCGCTGGACTTTGACCCCTGGATTGGCTTTGGACCGCTCGCTGGACACCGACCCCTGGACTGGCAGCGGACCACTCTTTGGATACAGACTCCTGGACCGACTTCTGGATAACCTACGACCTGCTGGAGGCGCCAGCCGTCCGGAACCCACGACCTGCAGGAGGCGCCTGCATCCGGACCATCTTCCACCGTCGGGGAGTCGCCTAAGTCCCAGCGGCCGTGTCCCTACGGGCCCCTCCTGGGGGGACTTCGGCTTCCAGGGTGAATCTTCACAAGTCCCAGCGGCTGGACTCCTAAGGGCTCCTGCCAGGGGAGTACCGGTCTCCAGGGCGAAGAATCTTCGATTTCCGGGGTCCAACGTCTGCCATCCTTCCAGTGGGTACAGAGTTCTTGGTCGCATAGAACTCCTCCGTGGTCCAGTGTCTCAAAGCACTCCAGCCTTCCGAACCGCCTCCTGGTTGGGACACTTGCTGCAGACTACACAGCACACCATCTTCTGTCCCAACCGGCCCAAGGGTCCACGAGTACAACAAGGGACTGGAGTAACACTTACCAGTAACCCCCTAGGACACGTAGCCATGCAGGAGGACAATAGCACAACCATCTGGCTACCAAGGGTGGGAAAGTGAATCCATCTGTTCTTATTAAAGAAAAAGAAATTATCAGGTAAATAGTAATTTCATCTTTCTTAGCATATGGACAAGTGGATCCAGAACCAGTGGGATGTACCAAAACTACTCTCGAATAGGGTGGGAGGCTGCCCGCGGTCCGATCAACATCGCACGCACAAAGGTTGTATCCTCCTGGGCCTGCACATCTAGGTGCTGCGTCTGTCGGTCTCAGACGGTTCGACCTCTGTGCCTCACCTCTCTCCTCAAGCCTTGGGAAGATGGCTGCTGCCGCGTCTTCTTGTTGCTCACTCCGGCGACGGTGTTTGCCATGTTTCTCCTGAGGGCCTCCTAGGGTGCGCATGCGAACGCCACCCACGTCTTTATTCACGTCATGGCGGGAACCTCGGGGGCGTCCCCCTCGAGTGTCGTCACGCCATCCGGGTATTTAGCCTGCCCTTTGTTTGCTAACAAACTGAGTTAGCAAGGATTGGACTGCCTCTGGTCTAAGCTGCTCTCCCGCTGCCACTGGAAGCTCTCTCTGCCCTTCAGGGTTTTGCATCGCTAACCTGGGTACCCACTCCTCGGGGACCCTTATGCTTTCTTTCAGGTGCCTGTCTGAATATCAGGTACTCGCTCCTCGAGGGCCTGCATGTCCTGCCTTGATGCCTGCAATCCAACTACTTCTGCCTGCCAGGATTATCATCCATACAGCTATCTTCTTCAGTGTGTAACCTAACCTTGTCAGTCTGTCTCACCTTCAGCGCTGGGAGCCTGCATCCGGGACTTCTCCAACCTGCACTGTTGTTCATCTAGCCAAGTGAGGAACTGGTCCTCTGCTGAGGCCCCCTGGACTGTGCTACTGGGTCATCTCACTACTGCCACCTCCTGGGCAATAAATACCAATATTTGGTATCTGTGAGCATACGAGTCTAGCCTAGTACTGCGGTTCCTCACGGGGCTCCTCCTCATGGGTGTTTCCATCACCGCAGTGCCCATGAATCCACACCAACACCTCAAAACCATAACACTAGGCAGTAATGCCTGGAAAAGGTGTGTAAGGAGGACCATGTCGCAGCTCGGCAAATGTCGATGGGAGACAACAGTCTAACCTCTGCCTAACCTCAGTCTAACCACTGCCTGAGCCCTAGTGAAATGAGGCCTAATTTGACTAGGCAATTGCTGCTCAGCATCCACATGCACAGCTGTGACTACCTCCTTAATCCACTGGGCTGGATGTGACACTGGCTCGTCCTGTTTACTCCTCCTGTGGAGAACAAACAGGTGATCCATCTTTCTGAGAGGTTTAGAAACCTCCAAATACCTCAAGATATGTCTCTTGACATCCAAGGGCCGTAACAGGCAATATTCCTCCGCATCTCTTTTCCTGTCCAATGATGATGGCATGGACATTGACTGATTCAAGTGAAAATCCAAGACCACATTTGGCAAAAACGAAGGAACAATATGCAGCTGTATCGTCCCCGGAGTCACCCGTAGAAAGGGCTCCCGACAAGACAAGGCCTGCAGTTTGGAAATCCTACGCGCTGAACAAATTGCCACAAGAAACACCATTTTCAAGGTCAGTAACCTCAAGGAAAGGCTACGCATCGGTCAAAAAGTGGGGCCTGCCAAAAAATCCAAAACTAGATTAAGATTCCACAAAGGCACCGGCATCTGCAAGGGAGGACGAAGATGCTTCAATCTTTTTAAGCAACAGGCCACATCTGGATGAGTCAACAAGGGTCCACCATTCACCTGACCCTGAAAATAGGACAGAGCCTTTTCTCAATCCATCCTTTTCTCAATCCATCCTGCAAAAATTCCAAAATGAGCAGGAGCTTAACCGAATGAAGAGGAATCCCTCAATTTTCACACCAAGCCTCAAACATTCAACAGACCTGCACATAGGCTAAGGAAGTGGAGAACTTTCTTGCTTACAGCAAGGTGGCAATCACAGCAGCAAAATATCCATGTTTCAGCAATCGAGCCCTCTCAAGGGCCATACCGTAAGACAAAATCAAGTTGAATCTTTGTGAAGAACAAACAGGCTTGTGCCGAAGCACATTCCAGTGAGCTGGAAATCGTAGAAGAGAGTCCACCAGGAGCCTTCGCAAATCTGCATACCACGATCTTCTGGGCCAATCTGGTGCCACCTGAAGCACCATCCCCATGTGACTCTCTATCCTCCAAATGATTCTGCCCAATATGGGCCACAGTGGAAAGGCAAACAGTAGTTTGCCCTCCGGCCACTGCTGCACAAGGGCATCCATGCCCAAGTACTTTTGATTTCTCCTGCGAATGAAAAAGTGAGGAACTTTTGTATTGTGAAAAATTTCCAGCAGGTCCAGAAACAGGAGGACCCCGGCAATCCACTATGTACTGGAACGCCTCGTTTGACAATTCCCATTCTCCTGGATCCAGACTCTATTTGCTGAGAAAGTCGGCTCTTACATTGTCTTTTCCCGCAGTGTGTAAGGCTGAGATTTCTTGAAGATTCCATAAGTTGGGCTATTTCCCGCAACATTTGCTGGCTCTTGGGTCCTCCGTGGTGATTGATGTAAGCCACCTTTGTTGTATTGTCCGACATTATCGGGACCGCTTGACCCTACAATCGGCTGCTGAATCGCAACCATACCAACCGGACAGCATGGGCTTCCAGTCGATTGATGCTCCAGAGAGACTCTACTTTACTCTAGCGCCCTTGCTCTGTCAGTTTCTGACAATGAGCTCCCCAAACCTGGAGGCTTGCATCTGTCATGAGTACTAGCCAGTCTGGTGACCTTAGGGAAATCCCCTTTCTTAGATGATCCGCTTGCAACGACCACTGCAAGTGTATGCAGATCTCCATTGGTAGGTGGGCCAAATCGAACAGTCTTGAGACTGTGGGCTCTAACAAGACAACAGAGTGCGCTGAAGAGGATACATATGCGCCCTCACCCATGGCACCACTTCTAGGGTCGCCGCCATCAATTCGAGTACCTATAGATAAGACCACACTGACGGATGTATCGTGTTCATCAGTAGACACACCTGCACCATCAACTTCTGAATACAGCCCTCCAGCAGGAACACCCTGTCCTGCTTCATGTTGAACTCCAAGATTCTTCAGTGACTGTGATGGCTGAAAATTGCTCTTGGCCAGGTTCACCACCCAACCTAACTCCTGCAACATGGAGA
Source organism: Rhinatrema bivittatum (assembly GCF_901001135.1). Taxonomy (NCBI): domain Eukaryota; kingdom Metazoa; phylum Chordata; class Amphibia; order Gymnophiona; family Rhinatrematidae; genus Rhinatrema; species Rhinatrema bivittatum. The sequence goes on from NC_042619.1 coordinate 257,559,403, forward strand.
TCATCTTGCGCTAGACCTGAAGGCTCTCTTCCAGACTCTTGGCCCAAATCAGCCAGTCATCCTTTCTCAGCTCTTTCACCACCATCCCCATAACCTTGGAAAAAGTTCTAGATGGTCACCAAACCAAAAGGTAGCACTCAAAACTGATAATGATGCCCCAAAACCATGAAATGCAGAAAATGTTAGTGCTCTAGCTGGATAGGAATATGAAGGTATACCTCGGACAAGTCCAGAGACGTCAGAAATTCCCCCAACTGTACTGCCATTTTCACTGAGCACAAGTTTTCCATGCGAAAAGAGTCAACCTGCAAATGACTGTTGACCCTCTTGAGATTCAGGATGGGGCAAAAAGATCCCTCCTTCTTGGGCACAATGAAATACATGAATATGAGCCAGTATTTTCTTGAGACATGGGCACTGGAACCACAGCCCACAGGCTGAGGAGTCTTGACAATGTACACTCCACTGCCTGTCTCCTCTGCAGAGAGTTGCAGGGAAACACCATGAAAATGTCCCAAGGAACACTGTGAAACTCCAGTACATAGCCATCTCTTGTCACCTCCAGAACCTAGTGGTCTGACGTGATCTCAACCCACCACAAATAAAAAAGAGAGAGATGATCCCCTATCTCCTGATTCAAAGGGTTAGTCGGCACACCTTCACTGGGAGGCTCGGGGCTACCTGAGATGAAAGGACTGAGACCTACCCAAAGGTCGAGCCTTCTGAAAGGCCGCTCCTCTGTAATGTTGAAAATGTCTGAACCCCCTAGTAAGAACTCTCATGCTGGAGGAGTGTGGCGTCTGTTTCTTATCCTCTGATAACTGAGAAACCTGGGAATCACCTCACTTATTGGCCATTTTCTCCAGCTTGCTCCTAAACAAGAGCAAGCCTTTAAAGGGCAACTTTGTAAGGTTAGACTTTGAGGTTCTATCAGCTGACCAGTTTCTCAGCCATAACTGATGCCTGGCCACTATTACCGAAGCCATCTCTCTGACCGAAGTGCGGAACAAATCGCAGCCCGCATCTGCCAAAAAGGCAGCTGCTGGTTCCATCACTGCCCTAGAATTCACACCAGATTCATTGACCTCCTGAGAGAGACGTAAACAAGAGCACGCCACCAGGGAACAACAAGAAGCTATCTACAAAGTCATTGCCATTGCTTCAAAAGCTTGCTTAAGGATAGCCTCAATTTTCCTATCCTGAGCATCCTTCAAGGCCGCTCCCCCTTCTACGGGGATACTCGTCCATTTGGTAATGGCATGCACAAGTGCATCCACCTTTGGAAAATGCAATTACTCTCTTGCAGCTGAATCCAGGGGATAAAGTCCCCCTTTAAAATTAGCTTCCAGGGCGCCCCATTCAAATAATTAATTCTTGAATGACTTCCATAATAGGGAAGAAATATGAAGCTTTACACAAAGAAATCCAGACATGGATTCAGCCCCCTGGTACTCCCAGCATCTTCAATGTCTGGGAAATCAGAACCGGTAACTCGTCTCTATGAAAGAAAAGCAATATAGTTCTATACGGCTCCAATCCCAGAGGAATTTCCCCATCCTCCAGGGAGTAAGGATTGGCTTCATCATCCATTCCATCTGGGTCCCTACTGGGGACACCCGCAGCAGATTTCAGTGTACGCCGACACCCACAGCACGAGACGTGCAGGAATCCACAGCCTGCAATCCTGACCTGTTAAGATTGGCTGTGGCCGAGGATTGCGCCCGAAGAAAAGACTGCAGTCTTTGAAAAAATTCTACCCAAGAAAAGGCAGAGGGATCCATGCCAAAACCAGGGGGCATCGGACCTGCACCCACTGAACTACCTTCCTCTGCTGAGGAACCAGTTAGGGGAGCCCCAAAATCAGGCGACACCCCTGGCAGCTCTTTTTCCATTCTTGAACCAGGCTGGGAAAAAAACGGGCTTAATAAAATCAGATGGAGGTAATTCTCTCTGAGTCTCTAGACAGCTCTGACACAAATTAGAGGGAACACCAGGTTGGGATGCCCGAATATGACAAGCAACACAAAGGGCATCGCAATTAGGCTTCTTTGCTATGGGCGCCATCAGAATGCCAATATGCCCCAACAGGTGTCTGACCCAGCCGGGTTCGCGCTGCAAAAAATAGGTGCTCAAAATTTAAGTGTTCAAAAATTAGGCACTCAACACTGTGCCTTGATAAGCGCACAAACTGAGATCCCACCAGGATGTTTCAGATAGTGCACGCATATAAGTGCGTGCGTGTGCAAGCACAGAACTGAATGCCTTGGTAGGCGCTCCTATGCGCCTAACTAGTCACCCAAACTGACGCACAAGCACGAACTAATGCAACTGAAGAGAGCATTCTTTTGCGCAGGAAAATGCGCAAAAACGCCACCATGGCCTACCATGCAGTGAACACGACAAGCCTAAGAGCGGGGCCTAGCTAAAAGGCTGCTCAAACTGCCACGTTCCCTAAGATCCCTCGGAGGTGGGAACGAACAACGGATCAGCGCACCGAACTGGGGGGAAAGAGGAATCCCTACTTAACTCTCCTTTTCTCTCTCTTTTTTCTTTTTTAATTACCCTTTATGTGAGCTCAGCCTATCCTGGCTGAGCACAAGGTCGGTCTCCAGCTGCGGGTGGGGGAGAGAGCAAGGACTTTCACCACCATGCTTGACTTCTTGCACCCACTTGCCTTTCAGCTATTTTTTTATTTTTTTACAGCTAAATCTACACTGGATGAAAAACCAGCTACGGGACCAAGGCCCTCATCTGAGGAAGGGATCCAAAGATATCACCTCAGGAATTCTCAACTGAGGGAGGGACCATAAGGCATCACCACAGGAGAGCAGGGAGAATAAATCTCCTTCTCTTTGAAACTTTTTTTTTAAGCAATCCCCAGTAGGGTGATGAATGTCCACCATCTGCTGGAGACGGAGAATTCCTTCAGGCTGATGTCACTGTAGGGGTATATATATATACCCATGATGTCAGCTTTGCTCCATCTCCATCTGCTGGTACAGGTGCATAATTCACTGGTTCTGGATCCACCTGTCCTCATGCTAAGAAATTGATAACTTTATCCTGCTACTCATTTATACATATGTTGCCAGACATCCAAATCATTTGTTTCCTAAGTCCTCCTCTATTTCTCTTCTCTCCAACTTTACCCTGGACCTGAGGTCTGCACGCCAGAGCTGGTCTGAGAGCCTGTTTCACTGCCATCTTGTCCTATAGCATCTCTGACGGGGATGAATTTACCAGTACATGATGTCCACACTGCTTACTCCCCAACCCCTCAGTCATTAATGTGAGCTTCATACCTACTTTTTTGGAGCGGGGATCTTTATTAAGGAGGTCTTTTTTCTCTCTCTCTATAGGCCTGCGCTTCCTGCGAGCTCTCAGTCTACTGGAACTTCCAAATATTTTACAGTTCTTAAAAGTTACCAGAAGCTAGTAAGTGCATTTTGTGGTTCTGTTTATTGACTGCATATTGTTCATAGGTCTAGGACACTGGGAAAAAAAACTGAAAGATAAGTGAGGGTGGCATTACATGTAGTGAGAGGGTCCTCGAAAGAGCTAGTGCATTGTTTCCCAACCAGTGTGCTGTGGTTCACTGGTGTGCCTTCAGAGCTGATCAAGTGTGCCACAGAAAAGTCACCACTGCCTGATGCTCAGATCCAGGCCAGCACCTGGACTCTGCTCTTACCACCTTGCAGCAACCAGAGACACTGGTGGTGGCATTTAAAATTATAGGAGCTCCTTTCTGAGAACGTGTGTTATGCACGCCTCTTCTAGCTACAACATGAGCCTGGAGTGTGGTAATTAATGGGCTGCATCAGGGCATGGATAGCTGGGACGGGCTTTGTGCGGTACACATCGTCCACAGCACCTCCTCATCTTACCCTTCCTGAGCCTCCTCCTTTGAGTCCTTCCAGAATCTGTCCTATCCTCAGGCCGAGTGTGATGGGGAAAGCGTGCACTGAGCACTGGAAGTGTGCTTGCGATACACTTGCGTTATGGGGAAAATATTTTTAATGCAGCGCAACTGGGGAGGAGAGAGGGGGTGGGGTTTGGGGGGGTGTTGGAACAAACATTCTGAGGTATTCATAGTAATAGACATCACTAAACATTTGTAGTCGTTATAATGGATGAAAAGTATAACAAGAGGAGTTGTTTTGTACAATGCTACTAGCATTGTACGTCCCCCCAAACCCCATCCCACTTTTTGAAATCCACCCCGATTGAAAGTGCCCCTTTTACAGTGGTACATATATAGAGTGTCATATTGCTCCTATACAGTCTCTCTCTCTCTCTCTCTCTCCATGCAATGTATTAATCAGCATATGAAGTGAAAAATGGCACAAGTTGTGGGAATTTATCACGTGGTGTGGAAATTGCCAAAGCAGGAGCAGGGAAATTAGCCTAATCACGGGCACTATTTCCTCTATATTTATAGCATTCTGAGAAATCTAGGGGTTAGTTCCTGATTCACTAAGGGTTTTTCTCATAGACACAGAATGGGTGAAAAGTCTTAATGAATTTGGCCCTTAGCTAGCTGCCTGCCCAATACTGACTTCTCCTTATCCTGCACTTGTATATAGAGGGAACTGATCCACTGTAAGAGGTTCAGGTGTCTTTGCCCACTCTCTCTGTTTTAAAATTTGGAAGAGAGAGTGGTGGGGCTTTTTGTGCTTTCTTAGGTCTTCTTTTAGCCGCATGAGTCCTCTTCATGTCCTCACTGCCTACTCCATGGAGACTGGTGTGCCACACAATATTTTTGTTATTATAGATATGCCTTGTGCTTGAAACGATTGGGAAATGCTGAGCTAGTGGGGCATTCTGCCCAGGCCCTTTGTTTTCCAATGGGCCCAAAGGCATTTGATGACATTTATAGTAAGGGATTCAGTCTCACTCCCTCAGCTCCCTCTCCACTTCCATCTTCTTCCCCACCCCTGAGTCATCAGCAGTCTCACTCCCTCCACCCTCTCTCTCTTCCCACATCCTGCTCATCTTCAGCAGTCTTATTCCCTCTGTCCCCTGTCCCTAAAATACAAGACAGTTGGAACCCATATGGTATTAGGCATTTTGTAACATGCATTGGGTATGGGCTTGGCCCTCAGAAAGCCATAAATAAATGTGCTGTTCTCAGCTCTTGAGAGCCTAAACAGTCACTTAAAACGTATTCCCAGCTTCAAATACCAGTCTTGAGTACCAAACGACATTTATTTGAAGGATGAAAGTTCAAACACTCACAGAATGAAGAAGCAGCAAGCATAGCCGCACAGAAAGGAAAGTCTGTCACAGCTGTAATAAGTTCTGTCTGGAAGCTTGGTACTCCAATGGAGTCAACTGTGGCTGAGAGAGAAACTGTAGAATATGAAGGGTGAAAAGCAATACGTCTGTATAGCTTGAAACAGGAGAAGGAGATGATGCTAGCTTGCAGAGAGCCCAGTTCCAGCTGAAAGAAGACATGGGAAATGAACTGTCCCAAGTATTTCTAGCGGCAAGGGATCAACATAAACCGGAGTGAAGGCAGCTAGCTAAACTTTGGTATAGAAAAGCATTTAATTAAATAAATAAACAAATATGAACAGGCAAAAGAAAGCAGATAGAGAAACGAAGCATAACAGGAAACATCCAACAAGGAGCGTAGAATCATTTGAAAGACAATCAATCATGAGAGATAATTCTACAAATAGAGAACTCAAGCTGAGCAATATCAATAAAATGACATTGACTAACAGCGTAACAGGGAAAAGTATATACCTATTTTTTAAGTATACTGAAAAAGCAGAACACTCCTTGCTTATTTATTTATTTTTAATTTTAATATACCGATGTTCCTGTATAGAATACATATCGCACCGGTTTACAGAGAACTGAACTGTCGCCTTAGGGGCGGATACATTGGAACAAGGTTGAAGTGAACTTACAGTGAACAAGTGGAAATGCAATTAAAAACATGATTAGCTAACATAATTACTACAGTTCGTATATCACTATTTTAAACATTAAGCAGTTAAAGAACTGTCAAAAAAACCTGTAACAATCTATAATGTTCAAGTATCTTCATGAGATGTAAAGGCATTGCCTCAATGACTGGTCTGATGAATGTCTCAACCATTTTCATCAGTGAAAGGATTCGGTTTCCACAGAAGACTGTATTTGGGAATGTTGTCTTTCTGGATGATGCACTTGATTTCTTTGGCATGAACTTCTTGCTGTATACAAGACAGAATGGCATTCTCTGAATATGATAATTCATTAAACATGTAAAGTCTTGTACAGAAATGCCAGCGGTGACATGAATCTGCTGTACTGTCCTGGATCTAATGAAAGGAGAGCACAACATGGATGAGGTGTGCTATAGCTCGTCTCAGCATCACCCACTTTAAAAAACATTAGAATTGGTGTGCCCCCAACCTTCCTTCAAGGATGATGCTAGCTGCAAGTATGGTTATCTGTGGATGGATTTCGGTGTCCGATTCAGGGCTTGCAAGCTCAAAAGTGTGACTTCCAGTTGGGAATCCACGGTTCTGCTGAGATGGATCTTGTGGCGTGGTTTGCCGGGTTCTGATCTGTGGGCACATAATGCCACTGCTCTGATTCTGTTGATTTCCTGACGTGCTCAACCCTGTTGCTTATATATATATATGTAAAACCTTCTGGTTTGGTTGTATACAGTATGTAGCCCAGCACTACCTTGCTGTCAGTATATGTGATGTTGTAGCTATGGACACTGCATCTTGGCCGGTAGGTGGCGATGTTTCTGCCTGTGTCTAAAACACAGGGGCTGTAGTTAAACTTTACTAGGGCGGGGACTACCAGGAATGTTGTAGAGTGGGGACCTGACCTATTTCCTCATCTGTAGCTTCACCATAGTACTTACAACTAGGGATGTGAATCGTTTTTTGACGATTTAAAATATCGTCCGATATATTTTAAATCATCAAAAATCGTTAGAGCCGCGATACAATAACAATTCCCCCGATTTATCGTCAAAAAATCGTAAATCGGGGAAGGGGGAGGGGAAGGGGGAGGGCGGGAAAACCGGCACACTAAAACAACCCTAAAACCCACCCCGACCCTTTAAAATAAATCCCCCACCCTCCCGAACCCCCCCAAAATGCCTTAAATTACCTGGGGTCCAGAGGAAGGGTCCCGGTGTGATCTTTTACTCTCGGACCTCCTGTGCGTTGTAGAAATGGCGCCGGCGCTACCTTTGCCCTGTCATATGACAGGGCAAAGGTAGCGCCGGTGCCATTTTGTTTTTTTTGTCCCCCGATGGCAGGAGCGTAGGAGATCGCTCCCGGACCCCTCCTGGACCCCCAGGGACTTTTGGCCAGCTTGGGGGGGCCTCCTGACCCCCACAACACTTGCCAAAAGTCCAGCGGGGGTCCGGGAACGACTTCCTGCACGCAAATCGTTTTTCCGTACGGAAAATGGCGCCGGCCATTCAAAATGGCGATGGTCGCCCGAATGACATAGTGAGGGCAAAGGTAGCGCCAGCGCCATTTTGAATATTGGCAATACGGCCCGCGTGCAGGAGGTCGCTCCTGGACCCCCGCTGGACTTTTGGCAAGTCTTGTGGGGGGTCAGGAGGCCCCCCCAAGCTGGCCAAAAGTCTCTGGGGGTCCAGTGGGGGTTCGGGAGCGATCTCCTGCATGCGTGACGTCGGGAGCCAGGAACCAAAATGGCGCCGGCGCTACCTTTGCCCTGTCACATGATAAGGGCAAAGGGCAACCGGCGCCATTTCTCTTAATGCAGCCGTGGCCAGAGAGCTGGAGATTGCGTCGGGACCCCCCCCCCCCCCACTGGACCCCAGGTAATTTAAAACATTTTGGGGGGGTTTGGGAGGGTGGGGGATTTGTTTTAAAGGTTTGGGGTGGGTTTTAGGGTTGTTTTGGTGTGCTGGTTTTCCCGCCCTCCCCCGATTTACGATTTTTAACGATTAAAAAAAAACAAAACCAAAACACGACGATCAGATTTCCCTCCCCCCCAGCCAAAATCGATCGTTAAGACAATCGATCACACGATTCACACCCCTACTGGAAATAGTCTCTCAGGGCTATCAATTAAATTTCCTTTCCAAACCCGCCTTTCCTCGTTTAACTACCAACATGGGCAATTGCTTCAATCACCTTCACTTGGCAGAAGAAATATCAGCTCTAAAAAATCAGCGAGCAATACCGATCTTGCCATCATACCTCTGCAATATGGGATTTTATTCCCGTTATTTCTTGATTCCCAAGAAATCAGGGGGTCTCAGACCAATTTTGAACTTATGCAACCTCAACAAATATCTAGTCAAGGAAAAGTTCAAAATGGTCTCCCCAAAATCCATTTTTCCACTCCTTCAACCCAATGATTGGATGTGCTCACTGGACCTAAAAGATGCCTACACACATATTCCAATGCACCCCTCTTCATGGAAATACCTCTATTTCCATTACAAGAGACAACATTACCAATACAAAGTTCTTCCTCTCAGCTGCCCCGCGAGTATTCACTAAATGCATGGCAGTGGTGGTGGCCCACCTTCGTCAACTGGGAATTCAAGTTTTTCCCTATCTGGACGATTGGCTTCTAGTAGCATCAGACCAAAGGACCCTACTAGATCACTTACAACAAACAATCTCCTGTCTTCAGAACCTAGGTCTGATTCTAAACTACAAGATGTCCAACCTAAAACCCTCTTGAACGCTACAGTTCATAGGAGCATTATTGGACACAACAAAAAACAGAGCTTTTCTCCCAAAAGACAGAGAATTATTGCTTCAGACACTGGCCAAACACCTATGTTATATGACCAGACCAACAGCCTGACAAATTCTCAGTATTGAGTCATATGACTGAAGCCATTCATATGGGTCCCAAACACACGTCTTCATATTCTTCGACTCCAATGGGGGCTGAAACGCAACACTCACAACCTATTTCTCGAAGAATCAACTTGACTTCAGTGATGAGCAAGGAATTAGATTGATGGTTACGGCCACAGATACTTCAAAGTGGTGCACTGTTTACAACACCACCTCACAACATAGTGGGGCGGATTTTCAGACTCCGCGAATAGGCCTACTTTTGTTTGCGCTCCAGGCACAAACAAAAGTACGCTGGATTTTAGTAGATACGCGCGGAGCCGCGCATATCTGCTAAAAACCTGGATCGGCGCACGCAAGGCTATCGATTTTGTATAGCTGGCGCGCGCCGAGCCGCGCAGCCTACCCCCGTTCCCTCCAAGGCCGCTCCGAAATCGGAGCGGCCTTGGAGGGAATCCTCTAACGCCCTCCCCTCACCTTCCCCTCCCTTCCTCTACCTAACCCACCCACCCGGCCCTGTCTACACCCCCCCCCCTTACCTTTCTCCGGGGATTTACGCCTCCCGGAGGGAGAAGTAAATCCCCGCGCGCGAGCGGGCCTCCTGTGCGCCGGGCCGCGACCTGGGGGCGGGTACAGAGGGCGCGGCCACGCCCCCGGACCGCCCCGGGCCGTAGCCACGCCCCCGTACCCGCCCCCAAAACGCTGCCGACACGCCCCCGAAACGCCGCGACGACCGTGCCCGCCCCCGACACGCCCCCGACACGCCCCCCTCGGAGAACCCCGGGACTTACGCGAGTCCCGGGGCTCTGCGCGCGCCGGTAGGCCTATGTAAAATAGGCTCACCGGCGCGCAGGGCCCTGCTTGCCTAAATCCGCCCGGTTTTGGGCGGATTTAGGCGAGCAGGGCTCTGAAAATCCGCCCCAGTGCTAACAATGGATGCTTCCCACAAAGGATGGGGAACACACCTCAATCAGCTAGAAACGCAGGGGCTATGGACGCCTCACGAGAAACCTTATCAGATTAACGTCCTCGAGCTCAGAGCAATCCACTATAACATCAGAACCTTTCGCATACAACTGCAAGGGAAAAGAGTAATGATCTACACGGACAATCAAGTGGCCATGTTCTACATAAACAAACAAGGATGGTCCGGTTCATGGATACTCTGCAGAGAAGCCCTTCTCATATGGCATTGGGCGTCTTGTCACTCAATCCACTTGCAAGCAACCTATCTTCCCGGCATAGCTAACACACAGGCTATGCAACCTCCAATGAGGGCTGAATTTTTCACCCTCACAAATGGTCTCTGAACCAACAGGTAGCCGACCACATTTTCAAGCAATGGGGAACACCATCCATGGACCTCTTTGCCACAGAACAAAACAGGAAAGTACCTCAATTTTGCTCCCTGTTTCCCAGTCATCGCAGAACAGCTCAAGATGCCTTCTTACTCCTGTGGTCAGGAAATCTAATGTATGCATGCCCTCCAATTCCACTAATAACTCGCACACTGCAGAAATGCATAGCCGAGGCGGTGGACCTCATCCTCATCACCCCGGCGTGGCCGAGACAACCATGGTTTTCTTACCTTCTTTGACTCTTGATCGACACCTCCATTCCCTTGGGTCACAAGGAAGGACTACTGTCCCTGGACCAGGGAGCTCTCCTCCACCCAATGCAGGACTCACTACACTTGACAGCGTGGAGATTGAACAGTCGATATTCAGGGAGTAGGGGATATCGGAGAATTGCCAAAACATTCTCTTAGTCACCAGAAAGCCTTCTACCAGGAAAGCATACCAATATAAATGGAAATGTTACAAGTCCTGGTGCTCCAAGAATCACCATGATCCTTTTCATTGTGCTCCTACATCTCTACTAGATTACCTGTTTTCTTTAAATTAATCAGGATTAGCGACTGCCTCAGTCAGGGTACATCTAAGTGCCATTGCAGTCTATCACAGGCCACTCCAAGGCCACCCAATTTTGCAACACTCAATAGTTTCTAGATTCATCAGGGGCCTTTACCACCTCTGACCCCCAATATCTAAGCTGCCAGTGGCCTGGAACCTTAACCTAGTTCTTGAACAATTAATGCGCCCTCCATTTGAGCTATTAGACTCAGCAAACATAAAATACCTTAATGAAAAGTAGTATTCCTGGTTGCAGTGACTTCAGCACGCTGAGTATTTATTTATTTTATTTATTTATTTATTTAATTAATTTTATATACCGGCAACCGTTTGCACATCGTGCCGGTTTACAAGTAACTTACAACAGAAGATATATAGGCATAGCCTTTACAGAGAACGGTATATAACGTAAAACGCAGTAACAGAACAATTAACTAAGTAGCTGGGGAGGGATGGGGGGGGGGGGGGGGTCGATACAAAGGGGGGGCAGGGGGAGGGTGCAAACAGATACAAGGGGATAAAATGTGAATAAGTAAGTGACCTGCAGGCACTGGTTCACTACAAACCTCATCTTCAGTTCTTCCACCACAAGGCAGTTCTACGGACTCACCCTTCCTTCCTCCCGAAAGTAGTTTCAGCCTTTCACATCAACCAGTCTATAGAACTCCCGACCTTCTTTCCAAAACCACATCATAATGCCCGGGAGAAATTACTTCACACCTTAGATTGCCAAAGGGTGCTAGCCTACTATAAGACAAAAACACAGTTGAATTCCAGACCATCTCAACTATTCCTCTCCTTTAACCCAAACGCACCTGGTCTACCAGTTGCAAAACGGACAATTTCTAGCTGGATAGCTCAATGCATTCAGTTTTGTTACAATAAGAGGCACAGGACATTACCTGGAAAGCCGAATACTCATCAACTTCGAGCACTCTCCACCTCCTTAGCCTACTTAAGTCAAGTTTCACCTATTGACATTTATAAGGCAGCAAGCTGGTCACCTCTACATACTTTTACATCTCATTACTCTTAGACCAGCAGATGTCTCAGTTTGCTAAACTGGGACGAGCGGTCTTGAATAATTTAAGAACTCTATAACAGCTGTCCACTCCAGACAGGTTACACAAAGAAAAAAAAAAAAAGAGGACATTAATTATATTAGCGTGACAAGGGAGCTAGGGACTCCCATGACAGCATGGCTAATTCAGCCCTGCTATCGACAGGAAAAAGCAAGTTTGCTTACTGTAAATGGTGTTTCCGTAGATAGCAGGATGAATTAGCCATGCTGACCCACCCACCTCCCTGGACAACCTTATATTTAACTACTGCTACAATACAGACTGAGGAGAAGCTGTCTTTCTGCGCAGGAACACACGCGCAGCCGCACAGAGCAAAGCTCTGTATTAGCTTTGTGAATATCTGCTTCTGACGCAAGACTGACAGTCCCCATGACAGAATGGCTAATTCATCCTGCTATCTACGGAAACACCGTTTTCGGTAAGCAAATTTGCTTTTATTTCCTTCAAACCCTGGGTTGCATACCATCTAGTCCACGTGATTTGCTCCTACTACATCGTCCAGGTTCACAGTGATTTGGTTCAGTTCATCTGACTCCTCACCCTTGAAATCCACTTCGAACTGGCATCTCCCAAACATCCTCATTAGTAAACACAGAAGCAAAGAATACATTGAGTCTTTCTGTAATGGCCTTATCTTCCCTAAGAGCCCTTCAGTCATCTAACAGCCCACCCGAGTCCCTCACAAGTTTCTTGCTTCGGATATATTTTAAAATTTTTTATTATGAGTTTTTGTTTCTATGGCCAATTTCATTTTGAATTCTCTTAGCCTACCTTATCGATGTTTTATGTTTTACACTGAACTTGACAATGCTTAAGCTTTTTTCTATTTTCTTCAGATGGATCCTTCCAATCTTTGAAGGATTTTTTTTTTTTTGCTAAAATAGCCTTTCACCTCACCTTTTAACCATACCTGTAATTGTTTTGCCTTCCTTCCACCTTTCTTAATGTGTGGAATACATCTCGACTGCGCTTCTATGATTGTATTTTTAAATAGTGTCCATGCCTGTTGAACACTTTTAACCTTTGCAGCTGCACCTTTCAGTTTTTTTCTAACTATTTTCCTCATTTTATCAAAGTTTCCCTTTTGAAAATTTAGTGTTAGAGCTGTAGATTTACTTATTGTCCCCCTTCCAGTTATTAGTTTAAATCTGATCATGGTATGATCACTATTGCCAAGTGGCCCCACCACCGTTACCACTCTCATCAAATCCTGCATTCCACTAAGAATTAAATCTAAAATAGCTCCCTCTCTCGTTGGTTCTTGAACCAATTGCTCTATGAAGCAGTTGTTTATTCCATCTAGGAACTTTATGTCTCTAGCATGTCCTGATGTTATATTTACCCAGTCAATATTGGGGTAATTGAAATCTCCCATAATTAATGCACTGCTAAATTGGTTAGCTTCCCTGATTTCTCTTAGCATTTCATCATCTGTCTGACCATTTTGTCCAGGTGGCCGGTAGTATACTCCTATCACTATACTCTTACCCAACACACATGGGATTTCTACCCATGATTCTTCTGAACATTTAGTCTCTTGTATGATTTTTATCCGGTTGGACTCTATACCTTCCCGGACATAAAGTAACACACCCCCATCAAGTTGATCCTCCCTATCATTGCAATATAATTTAATTTGTACCCTGATATAGCACTATACCATTGGTTATCCTCCTTCTAACAAGTTGCTGAGATGCCAATTATGTCAATCTTATCATTTGCTGCTATGCCCTCTCACATCTTACTTCTTAGACCTCTGGCATTGTCATATAGACATTTCAAACTGCATTTTTTGTTTGTATTAACATCCTGCTTTGATAGAGATAATTTGGAATTCTTTAGCTCAGGTGATTCTTTACTTATAGGCAGATGGACTACTTTTACTTTTAATGGAACCTCTCTGTTGGGATGCCCTAACTCTCCTGTTTCATTAGTATCCCTCAAAAATACGTTCCTCTGAACCATGCACTGCTGAGCGACTGTCAGCTTTCCCCCTTGTTCTAGTTTAAAAGCTGCTCTATCTCCTTTTCCAGGATGTCCTTCCCATTTTCCATTTCTCCCCTCTCCTTTTTTCTTCCTTTCCTTTCTTACATCTGTTTCTGACATTGATCTTTCCCTTACATCTTTATTCTTGATTTGTCTTCCCTGTCCTCTAATCTCAGACATAACTTTCAACTCTCCTCTTCCCCCTCTAATCTTCCAGTTCTCAGTCTCCCTCTTTTTACCTCTCACCTATCTACCAGCTTTCTATTTCTCACCCCTTCCCATTCCATCCATTTTTCATGCTTCCGCAACCTTTTATTCCTTTTCTGTTTTTCACCTATTCCTTAGTTCCCCATTTCCACCTTCACACCCAACCCTTATCTACCCTTTCTCTGGTTCTCTCAGCTCCAGCTCCCTTCCTTGTCACACATTTCCTCCCTGGCCCCTTTATTCTGTCTCTTGCCACCTACTAAGCTGTCTATTGCTTCTTTTTCACTGCCTTCTTAGCCCCTTTCCCACCCTCTCACACTTTCACAACACCCAACTACTTTTCCACTATCTCTCATACACTGTCCAGTACTCCAGGTCATTCACACCCTCACTCATACCTTCCCTAGCTCATCTAATACACCCTCACTCATACTCACCCAATTGCCAAGTTCCTATTGGCTGCCCAAATGACTGCTCAATCTTTGTCCCTGCATCTCCAAGTCCTTGTTCTGCTATCCTTCCCCCTCCACTTTATCTCAGATTCCCTACCCTTCCAAGTCCCTACATCCCCAGTCACGGAGTTCCTGCTCTTATTCCTGGTCACTGAGTCCCCATTCTTCCCCTGCTCTTCCTCACTTTCTCACCACCCAGTATCTGAGTCATGTTCTTCACCTGCTCTCTCTGCCTAGTCCCTAAGTGACAGCCCTGTTCTCCCTTGCTTTCCCATCCCCAGTCCATTTCTCCACTGCTCTCCTACCCTCCCAGTCAATTCTTCCCCTGATTTCTCCCACATTTTAGTGCCCCAGTCTCTACCTGAACTCTCCCATAGTCCTCATTCCTATCTTGCTTTCCCACACCCAAGTTCCCTAGTCCCAACCTGATCTGTCCCCAGACCTATTTTTTCCCTTCTCTCTCACTTCCCAGGTCCCCAGTCCCAATTCTTCCCTTGTCCTCCTACCCACCAATGCCCCAGTCCCCACCTGATTGCTCCACCAGATCCTATTCTTTCCTGCTCTCTCCCCAGTTCCCCAGTCCCACTCCCTATTGTTTTCCTGCTCTTCCACTCCCAGTGCCCATATGACAGTGTTCAGTCTTCTGCTCTCCTGATCTCCCTTCTACATCTTATCTTCTCACAAATCCAAACATCCTTAGTTTGGCAGGCTCCTTCTACTACACATAACACATCTATTTCTTCTTCTGGCCTGCAGTTGAAATCTAAACTCCATTATTCGAATTACAGGCTCTGTCTCCACAGAGCCCCATGTGGCTCAAAGAACAGCAGTTTGAACTGCAGGGGTATAATGGGGTTTTGCCTTATTTGCCTTGCAATCTGTGTTCTACAAACAAACTAGGAAAATAATAACACTATGTCTTTTGTGAAATAATTAAAAGCTATATTTTCCTGTATATTATATATGTATACAACAAATGCTTATGAGAACACCTGAGAACACAATATATCAGCACATTAAGCAAAAGTAATTTCCCCAACTAATAGGGTATGATTATATAAAAAGCCTAGTGAAAGCTGTCACCTTTCCTGAAAAGGGTGTGTCCTTGCCCCCAGATGGGTGAATCACCCAAGCAAGTTCTCGTTTGGAGACAGATCAGCACTGGAGATCCATATAATCAGTTCTTTCCAGGGAATCGGGCTAGAGTTTGAGGTGATGGGGGTTTTATGCCCCTTGGGATAGGACATGTGCTGTCTGGACTTCTTTGTATAGCCTTTCTTGATATACTGCCAAACTACTAAGAAAAACTTTCTGCATATGTACTCTAAAATGGTGGACTTTTGTCCTTTTGTTCACTGTTTAATCACAATACTGGTTTTAACTTTTATGCATTCTGCCCTGAACAGTTGTCAGTCTGCATATGTACTCTAAAATGGTGGACTTCTTGTCCTTTTGTCCACTGTTTAATCACCATATTTTCTTTAAATCTAATACATTCTGCCCTGAACAGATGCCAGATGTTTCAGCGCACTGCACTAGTTTTTGACGTTGAATCTAGCAGGCTAGAGAAAGGAAGGGCCACTGGAGGAATCTGTGGCGAAAGAAGGGGGGGGGGGAATGTGTGAAGGTGTGCCACGGGGGAATCTTTGAAGGGGGAGAAGGCCAGGAAATGATGTGAAGGGGGCCATGGGCCGCTTCTAGCAGAAGCAGGGTGAGAAGGGAGGGTGACTACTTGTGTGCATGCGGATCTTGTAAGCATGAAGAAAAACTGTTTCTTAGTGAAACAAAACTATAAATAAATAGCTGCGATGGAGATGGTACAGAGAAGGATGATCAAAATGATAAAGCGGATGGATAAAGCGGATGGAACTAAAGAGCTGAGGACTGTTCAGCCTGGAGAAGAGATGGCTGAGGGGGGATATGATAGAGGTGTTTAAAATCATGAGAAGTCTAGAACGGATAAATGTGAATCAGTTATTTACTCCTGCGCATAATAGAAGGACTAGGCGGCACTCCATGAAATTAGCATGTATATTTAAAACTAATCGGAGAAAGTTCTTTTTCACTCAACGCACAATTAAACTCTGGAATTTGTTGCCAGGGGATGTGGTTAGCGCAATTAGTGTAGCTGGGTTTAAGAAAGGTTTGGATACATTCTTGGAGGAGAAGTCCATTATCTAATTTTAATCAAGTTGGCTTAGAAAATAGCCACTGCTATTACTAGCATCAATAGCATGGGGTAGACTTAGTTTTTGGTACTTGCCAGGTACTTATAGTCTGGATCAGCCACTGTTGGAAACAGGATTTATTTTTATTTATTTATTTATTTATTTATTTGTGTTTTTCTATACCGGCATTCACGGAAGTTCGTATCATGTCGGTTTACATAAAACAAGGGGTGAGCAATACATTATAACGTACATAACTAAAACAAAAGAGTATACATTACACATTATAACAAGTTACAATAAAACAGGGGTTATTCTAACTGGGAGTGGAGTAAGAGGAAAGATAAAAGTTTAACAAGAAGTAAAACGTAGTATTGAAAGGTTGGTAGTGTCTGGTTCAGTTTAATAAAAGCTGCTCAGTCTAGTTGCATTTGATGGAAGAGAATTCTTAATGCTGGGCTTCATGGACCCTTGGTCTGACCCAGTATGGTATATTCTTATGACCATATTTTTCTCTCATAAAAAACATAATTATATTCACTAATGCATTCAGTCCCACAAAATGTGAGAGAAAAATACCAAAAATAAAAATTAAAAGTTTCTCACCACAAGTCCATACTTGTAACACTATCAGTTTCTTTGTAATCTCTCTTATTATTCCCTTTCTCTCTGTGGCTGTTTCCAGCCATCTCCCAAGCAGTCCTCTATCCCTTAACTCAGTCTGCAACTTACAAAATACCTTCACTAAAGAAGGAAAGTTACTGTTCTCTCTGTGTATTTGGTCAGATGATGCTTATCAAGAACACCTAAACCCCATCTAACCTCAAGTGCCCCTGGAGCTTTCTTAACCCAGAAGCTTTCCAATTTAAAATAGAAAGGCATATCTTTGTGCTGCTGGAGCATCCATGCTGATTCTGCATCTTCTGCCATCTGTTGCCATCTCCATTCAGGTAGTTGTATGTGGTTAGCCTTTTCTGACTTGCAATGGACATCTTTGATAGAGAAATTGCCATGCTGCGTCAGACCAAGGGTCCATCAAGCCCAGCATCCTGTTTCCAACAGAGGCCAAAACCAGGCCACAAGAACCTGGCAATTACCCAAACACTAAGAAGATCCTATACTACTGATACAATCAATAGCAGTGGAAAATACTGGAAAATTGGGCATCCAAATGGCAGATGAAATTTAATGTGGATAAGTGCAAGGTGATGCATATAGGGAAAAATAACCCATGCTATAATTACACAATGTTGGGTTCCATATTAGGTGCTACAACCCAAGAAAGAGATCTAGGTGTCATAGTGGATAACACATTGAAATCGTCAGTACAGTGTGCTGCGGCAGTCAAAAAAGCAAACAGAATGTTGGGAATTATTAGAAAGGGAATGGTGAATAAAACGGAAAATGTCATAATGCCTCTGTATCGCTCCATGGTGAGACCGCACCTTGAATACTGTGTACAATTCTGGTCGCCGCATCTCAAAAAAGATATAATTGCGATGGAGAAGGTACAGAGAAGGGCTACCAAAATGATAAGGGGAATGGAACAACTCCCCTATGAGGAAAGACTAAAGAGGTTAGGACTTTTCAGCTTGGAGAAGAGACAACTGAGGGGGGATATGATAGAGGTGTTTAAAATCATGAGAGGTCTAGAACGGGTAGATGTGAATCGGTTATTTACTCTTTCGGATAGTAGAAAGACTAGGGGGCACTCCATGAAGTTAGCATAGGGCACATTTAAAACTAATCGGAGAAAGTTCTTTTTTACTCAACGCACAATTAAACTCTGGAATTTGTTGCCAGAGAATGTGGTTCGTGCAGTTAGTATAGATGTGTTTAAAAAAGGATTGGATAAGTTCTTGGAGGAGAAGTCCATTACCTGCTATTAAGTTCACTTAGAGAATAGCCACTGCCATTAGCAATGGTTACATGGAATAGACTTAGTTTTTGGGTACTTGCCAGGTTCTTATGGCCTGGATTGGCCACTGTTGGAAACAGGATGCTGGGCTTGATGGACCCTTGGTCTGACCCAGTATGGCATTTTCTTATGTTCTTATGTTCTATTCCCTAACGGGCGGATTTTAAAAGCCCTGCTCGCGTAAATCCGCCCGGATTTACATGAGCAGGGCCTTGCGCGCCGGTGCGCCTATTTTCCATAGGCCGCCGGCGCGCGCAGAACCCCGGGACTTGCGTAAGTCCCGGGGTTTCTGAAAAGGGGCGTGTCGGGGGCGTGTCGGGGGCGTTGCCGAGTGATGCCGCGTTTGGGGGCGTGGCACGGCGTTTGGGGGGCGGGCCCGGGGCGTGGCGCCGGCCCGGGGGTGTTCCGGGGGCGTAGCCGTGCCCTCCGGAACCGCCCCCGGGTCGGGTCTTGGCGCGCCAGCAGCCCGCTGGCGCGCGTGGATTTACATCTCCCTCCGGGAGGTGTAAATCCATGGATAAAGGTAGGGGGGGGGGGTTAGGCAGAGGAAGGGAGGGGAAGGTGAGGGGAGGGCGAAAGAGAGTTCCCTCCGAGGCCCCTCCGATTTCGGAGCGGCCTCGAAGGGAACGGAGGCACGCTGCGCGCCTTGGCGCGCGCCGGCTGCCCAAAATCGGCAGCCTTGCGCGCGCCGATCCAGGATTTTAGAAGATACGCACGGCTACGCGTGTATCTTATAAAATCCAGCGCCTGCTGCGCAAACAAAAGTACGCGATCGCGCTGTTTTTAAAAATCTACCCCTAAGTAAAATGGATTAATAGCCATTAATGGACTTCTCCTCCAAGAACTTATCCAAACCTTTTTTGAACCCAGCTACACTAACTGCACTAATCACATCCTCTGGCAACAAATTCCAGAGCTTTATTGTGCGTTGAGTGAAAAAGAATTTTCTCCGATTAGTCTTAAATGTGCTACTTGCTAACTTCATGGAATGTCCCCTAGTCCTTCTATTATTCAAAAGTGAAAATAACTGAGTCACATCTACTCGTTCATGACCTCTCATGACTTAAAGACCTCTATCATATCCCCCCTCAGCCGTCTCTTCACCAAACTGAACAGCCCTAATCTCTTCAGCCTTTCCTCATAGGGAAGCTGTTCCATCCCCTTTATCATTTTGGTTGCCCTTCTCTGTACTTTCTCCATCGCAACTATATCTTTTTTGAGATGCGGCGACCAGAATTGTACACAGTATTCAAGGTGTGGTCTCACCATGGAGCGATATAGAGGCATTATGACATTTTCCGTTCTATTAACCATTCCCTTCCTAATAATTCCTAACATTCTATTTGCTTTTTTTGATTGCTGCAGCACACCGAGCCGATGATTTTAAAGTATTATCCACTATGATGCCTAGATCTTTTTCCTGGGTGGTAGCTCCTAATATGGAACCCAACATCGTGTAACTACAGCAATGGTTATTTTTCCCTATATGCAACACCTTGCACGTTTCCACATTAAATTTCATCTGCCATTTGGATGCCCAATCTTCAAGTCTTGCAAGGTCCTCCTGTAATGTATCACAGTCTGCTTGTGATTTAACTACTCTGAATAATTTTGTATCATCCGCAAATTTGATAACCTCACTCGTCGTATTCCTTTCCAGATCATTTATATATATATTGAAAAGCACCTGTCCAAGTACAGATCCCTGAGGCACTCCACTGTTTTACCCTTTTCCACTGAGAAAATTGACCATTTAATCCTACTCTCTGTTTCCTGTCTTTTAACCAGCTTGTAATCCACGAAAGGACATCGCCTCCTATCCCATGACTTTTTAGTTTTCGTAGAAGCCTTTCATGAGGGACTTTGTCAAACGCCTTCTGAAAATCCAAATACACTACTACTGGTTCACCTTTATCTACATGTTTATTAACCCCTTCAAAAAAATGAAGCAGATTTGTTAGGCAAGACTTCCCTTGGGTAAATCCATGTTGACTATGTTCCATTAAATCATGTTTTTCTATATGCTCTACGATTTTGAGCTTGAGAATAGTTTCCACTATTTTTCCCGGCACTGAAGTCAGGCTCACTTGTCTATAGTTACCCGGATCGCCCCTGGAGCCTTTTTTAAATATTGGAGTTACATTGGCCATCCTCCAGTCTTCAGGTACAATGGATGATTTTAATGATAGGTTACAAATTTTAACTAATAGATCAGAAATTTAATTTTTGAGTTTCTTCAGTACCCTAGGATGCATACCATCGGGTCTAGGTGATTTGCTACTCTTTAGTTTGTCAATCTGGCCTATTACATCTTCCAGGTTCACAGTGATTTCGTTCAGTTCGTCTGACTCATCACCCCTGAAAATCATCTCCGGAGCTGGTATTTCCCCAACATCCTTATTAGTAAACACTAGAGATGTGAATCATGTGATCGATCGTCTTAACGATCGATTTCGGCTGGGGGGGAGGGAATGTTATTGTCGCGGTTTTGTTTTTTAAAATATCGTGTAAATCGTAAATCGGGGGAGGGCGGGAAAACCGGCACACTAAAACATCCCTAAAACCCACCCCGACCCTTTAAAATAAATCCCCCACCCTCCCGAACCCCCCCAAAATGCCTTAAATTACCTGGGGTCCAGAGGGAGGGTCCCGGTGTGATATTTTACTCTCGGACCTCTGGTGCGTTGTAGAAATGGCGCCGGCGCCATTTTGTTTTTTTGTCCCCCAACGTCAGGAGCGTAGGAGATCGCTCCCGGACCCCCGCTGGACCCCCAGGGACTTTTGGCCAGCTTGTTGGGGCCTCCTGACCCCCACAAGACTTGCCAAAAGTCCAGCGGGGGTACGGGAACAACCTCCTAAACTTGAATCGTTTTGCCGTACAGCAAAATGGCGCCGAGCATGCCGTACGGTCGGCGCCATTTTGCTGTACGGCAAAACGATTCGAGTTTAGGAGGTCGTTCCCGGACCCCCGCTGGACTTTTGGCAAGTCTTGTGGGGGTCAGGAGGCCCCCCCCCAGCTGGCCAAAAGTCCCTGGGGGTCCAGCGGGGGTCCGGGAGCGATCTCCTGGACGTGTGACGTCGGGAGCTAGGAATCAAAATGGCGCCAGCGCTACCTTTGCCCTGTCACATGATAAGGGCAAAGGGCCACCGGCGCCATTTCTCTTCACAGCAGCCGTGGGCAGAGAGCGGGACATCGCGCCGGGATCATCGCGCCGGGACCCCAGGTCATTTAAAACATTTTGGGGGGGTTCGGGAGGGTGGGGGTTTGTTTTAAAGGTTTGGGGTGGGTGTTAGGGTTTTTTTGGTGTACCGGTTTTCCCACCCCCTATTTAACGATACAATACAAATGCCCTGATGATAAATCATGGGCATTTGTATTGTATCGTGCACTCTAACGATTTTGGACGATTTTTAAATTATCTGACGATAATTTAATCGTTCAAAAACGATTCACATCCCTAGTAAACACGGAGGCAAATAATTCATTTAGTCTTTCTGCAATGACCTTATCTTCCCTAAGAGCCCCTTTAACCCCTCTGTCATCTAATGGTCCAACCGACTCCCTCACAGGTTTCTTGCTTTGGATATATTTTAAAAAGTTTTTATTATGAGTTTTTGCTTCTGTGGCCAATTTCATTTCAAATTCTCTCTTTGCCTGTCTTATCAATGTTTTACACTTAGCTTGACAATGCTTATGTTTTATCTTATTTTCTTCAGATGGATCCTTCTTCCAATTTTTGAAGGGTGTTTTTTTGGCTAAAATAGCCTCTTTCACCTCACCTTTTAACCATGACGGCAATCGTTTTGCCTTCCTTCCACCTTTCTTAATGCGTGGAATACATATGGACTGCGCCTCTAGGATTGTATTTTTAAACAATGTCCATGCCGGTTGAACACTTAACCTTTGCAGCTGCACCTTTCAGTTTTTTCTAACTATTTTCCTCATTTTATCAAAGTTTCCCTTTTTAAAATTTAGTGTTAGAGCTGCAGATTTATTTATTGTCACCCTTCCAGTTATTAGTTTAAATTTGATCATGTTATGATCACTGTTGCCAAGTGGCCCCACCACCGTTACTTCTCTCACCAAATCTTGCGTTCCACTAAGAATTAAATCTAAAATAGCTCCCTCTCTTGTTGGTTCCTGAACCAATTGCTCCATGAAGCAATCATTTATTACATCCAGGAACTTTATGTCTCTAGCAAGTCCTGATGTTACATTTACCCAGTCAATATTGGGGTAATTGAAATTTCCCATTATTATTGCACTGCCAAATTGGTTTGCTTCCCTGATTTCTCTTAGCATTTCATCATCTGTCTGACCATTTTGTCCAGGTGGGTGGTAGTATACTCCTATCACTATACTCTTACCCAACGCACATGGGATTTCTACCCATATAGATTCTACTGAGCATTTAGTCTAGTGTATGATCTTTATCCTGTTGGACTCTATACCCTCCCGGACATAAAGTGCCACACCCCCACCAAGTTGATCCTCCCTATCATTGCGATATAATTTGTACCCTGATATAGCACTGTCCCATTGGTTATCCTCCTTCCACCAAGTCTCTGTGATGCCAATTATGTCAATCTCATCATTTGCTGCTATATACTCTAACTCTCCCATCTTACTTCTTAGACTTCTGGCATTGGCATACAGACATTTCAAAGTGTGGTTTTTGCTTGTTTAACAACCTGCTTTTCAGTTGTTTGGGATAATTCGGAACTCATTAGCTTTGGTGATTTTTTACATATAGGCATATGAACTATGTTTGCATTTAATGGAACCTCTCTATTGGGGATGCCCTAACTCTCCTGTTTCATTAGTATCCTTCAAGGATACATTTCTCCGAACCATGCACTGCTGAGTGACTGTTGGCTTTCCCCCTTGTTCTAGTTTAAAAGCTGCTCTATCACCTTTTTGAAAGTTAGTGCCAGCAGCTTGGTTCCACTCTAGTTAAGGTGGAGCCCATCTTCACTCTTCCATCTGCCTGATGGCCTGGATGTTGAACATGGAGATCTTACAAGGCTTAACTCTTACATCTGATATACAACAAATTATAATAGCAGCGAGAAAGCCATCAACAAGAAGAAACTATTCCTTCAAATGGAAGAGATATGCCAAATGGTGTCAAACTCAAAATGTTTCTCCATTTTCCTCGACACCTACAGAAATCCTCACTTATTTGTTTCACCTCTCCAAAGCAGGCTTACCTACTTCATCGATAAGAGTACACCTCAGCACTATAACGGCGTATCATGAGAGACATAATGACTCCTCGATAGTCTCACACCCTCTAATATCTCGTTTCATAAAAGGACTATTTAATCTTCATCCTCCAATCCGGAAACCCCCAGTTCCCTGGGATCTGAACGTAATCCTTTTTGAACCACTGCAGGAAAGTAGTTTTCCTATTAGGAATAACTTCAGCCTGAAGAGAAAGTGACTACAGGCCTTAGTTCATTTCTCACCTTACTAGAATGTTACCATGACGAGTAGTTCTCTGGACTCATCCTAAGTTCCTTCCCAAGGTGGTGTCAGCTTTTCATTTAATCAGGACATTACACTTCCAATATTCTTTTGCAGGCCTCATGCCAACAGGAGAGAATCTGTGCTCCATACGTTAGACTGCAAAAGAGCATTTTCCTACTATAAACAAAGAACTCAGCCTCACCGCAAATCTTCTCAATTGTTTGTATCATTTAACCCAAACTCATTAGGGATGGCAGTTTTCAAAATTCTGTCATACTTCAACACGGATTCCCTTATCAGATTGTCAAGCAGAAGGGGGCTAAGAAACTTTATCCTCTCTCTTTCACACACACACACACACACACACTTAAACACTTCCTTTGTCATACACACACCAATGTTCTCATACGCTCCCTCTCATATACCCAGGCTCTCTTTCCCTCACTCCCTCATGCACACTGGCTCTCATGCATGCTCTCACTCACACTCATACATGCAAACAGGCTCTCACATGCAGTCACACATGCATATAGCTCTCACACATACCCATTCTTTCTCACACGCACTCACATATGCATACAGGCTCTCATATACTTTCTCTCTCACATGAATTCACAAATGCATACTGTTGCGGAATTGGACCCTTAAGCTGTGGTGGAGTTGGCACAACATGCAGGGAAGAGCCTTGCACGTCCTCACCATCAGCAGGCAGAGCTAGCTGGAGCAGAAGCCCAACTAGAGCTTCACCAATACCATTCCATGTTCCCCTTAGGTTGAGCCCATGGGTGCCAGGGCTGGCTGGACTTAGGCGAGGCCTCTGTGGAGGTGAAGATTCGTTGCATAAGAGATGTTGCAGGCCAGCATGGAGAAGAAGCGGAAGAGAAATGAAGGGAGGACTCACCATGAACTCAGAAGATAAATCAAACTGCCAAGGAACTGGGAACAGGACACACAGCGGAAGCAGGAACCAGGAAGCAAGGATCGGGAACCAGGAATCAGGAATGCAGAGGCAAAGTACTACTTCAACAGAGTTGACCTATTGGTGAGGCACTGGAGGTGTGCCTGGAGGAGAAGTGATGTCTCTGGAAGTGTCCTCAGGCTGTTCCCTCCCCTAGCCCGTTAAGTGAGAGGAAATCGGGGGTGGGCAAGTTCCTTAGGAGCAACTCAGGAGGGTAGCAATATGCCAAGAAAGTTGGGCCCGGCATCTGGCCATGTTGGGTTGCAGCAGCACAGTGAACGGCCATATCAAGGAAAAAGGGGCCAGGCCTGGCACTGGGAGTGTAGGTGAGTGCAGCAGTCAGCAGTTTTGCCGTGCGGGCCGCCATGTGTAACATATACAGACTCCCATACGCACTCACTCATGCTTACATGCTCTCACACACACTTACACATGCAATCAGGCTGTTAAGCACATCTTTTCTCTCACACGCATTCACATGTGCAAACAGACCCTCACATGCACTCCTCCTCTCTCACACATACATACACATGCTCTCTCAAACATCAACTTTACAGACCCCTGCACTCAGGCTCCTGCTTACTTTTATTCACATACACAAGCTATCACTTACTCTCACAAACACTCAGGACTCCCTGGGTCTATTCTTCTAGCCATGGCCATGACCCTCTTTAAGCATTGGTGGGCCTAGTATTCCAAACATGGGGGGATGGGCTCTGATGTGGACAACGCCCCTAATGAGACCCTACCATACCTCACAATCCGCTATAGGCACTTAGGCAAAGTGAGGCAGCCACCGTAGGAGAACTTTTGGAGGACACTTTTTGCTGCTCCCCAGATTTTGCTGCCTGAGGTGGCTGATTCAACTTGCCTCATTTTAGAACCGCCCCTGTATATGTTAGAAAAGTATACAAAAGTAAGAGAAAAAAGAAAATGAGATGGTTCTCAAAGGAAGTGGCTGAAAAAATAAAAGGCAAAAAGAAAGCATTCAAGAAGTATAACAGGATCCCAAAAGAGAAACTAGGCAAGAATAGCTTGTGAAGCTGAGAGAGATGAGAAATCAGGAAAGCAAAAGGTCAAGAAGAAGAAAGGATTGCCAAAGAGGTAAAGTGAGGTGTCAAAACATTTTTCAGATATATCAGAGAAAGAAGGGAGGCCCAAGTGGTATAGTGAAAGTGAAAGATGACAAAAAGGAATGTGTGGAGAGAGATGAAGAAAAGGTAGAAATATAAAAAAAAAAAAAAAAAATTCTGTTTGGTATTCACTAAAGAATATCCTGGAGAAGGACCGTTGGTTGAGAAGACCATAGATGGGGGCGGGGTAGACAAAACTCAGTTTACAGAAGAGAATATATAGGAAGAGCTAGGAAAGCTGAAAGTGGAGAAGGCCATGGGGGCCTGATGAGATATATCCCAAGGAGCTCAGAGATGTGCTGCTCGATCCGCTGAAAGACCTGTTCAATAAATCTCTGGAAATGGGAGTGGTGCTGCAGGACTGTAGAAGAGTGGAGGTGGTCCCGCTGCACAAGACTGGTAGCAGAGAGGAGGCTGGAAACAATAGGCCAGTTAACCTCACCTCGGTGGTTTGAAAATAAAATGAGACTCTGCTGAAGAACATAAGAACATAAGAAAATGCCATACTTGGGGTCAAGACCAAGGGTCCATCAAGCCAGCATCCTGTTTCCAACAGTGGCCAATCCAGGCCATAAGAACCTGGCAAGTACCCCAAAAACTAAGTCTATTCCATGTAACCATTGCTAATGGCAGTGGCTATTCTCTAAGTGAACTTAATAGCAGGTAATGGACTTCTCCTCCAAGAACTTATCCAATCCTTTTTTAAACACAGCTATATTAACTGCACTAACCACATCCTCCGGCAACAAATTCCAGAGTCTAATTGTACGTTGAGTAAAAAAAGAACTTTCTCTGATTAGTTTTAAATAAATGTGCCCCATGCTAACTTCATGGAGTGCCCCCTAGTCTTTCTACTATCCGAAAGAGTAAATAACCGATTCACATCTACCCGTTCTAGACCTCTCAAGATTTTAAACACCTCTATCATATCCCCCCTCAGTCGTCTCTTCTCCAAGCTGAAAAAGTCCTAACCTCTTTAGTCTTTCCTCATAGGAGAGGTTGTTCCATTCCCCTTTATCATTTTGGTAGCCCTTCTCTGTACCTTCTCCATCGCAATTATATCTTTTTGAGATGCGGCGACCAGAATTGTAACACAGTATTCAAGGTGGCGGTCTCACCACCATGGAGCGATACAGAGGCATTATGACATTTTCCGTTTTATTCACCATTCCTTTCTAATAATTCCCCACATTCTGTTTGCTTTTTGACTGCCGCAGCACACACTGAACCGACAATTTCAATGTGTTATCCACTATGCGCCTAGATCTCTTTCTTGGGTTGTAGCACCTAATATGGAACCCAACATTGTGTAATTATAGCATGGGCTATTTTTCCCTATATCATTATAGTGACCTATGTACAAACTGGAGGGATTGCTGGACCTGAGGCAGCATGATTCACCAGGGGAAGGTCCTGTTAGACAAATCTAATTGACTCTTTGAATAACTAGAGGTTGTATCAAGGAACAGTACTCGATGTACTTGGATTTTAGCACAGCTTTGATACAGTCCTGCACAGGAAGCTTGTGAATAAAATGAGAAACTTGGAAGTGGGGCACAAAGGTGGTAGAGTGTATTACAAACTGGTTGGCTGACAGGAGACAGCATGTAATAGTAACGGAACCTACACTGACGATAGAACAGTGTTAAATGGAGTGTCACAGGGTTCTGATTTGGGTCTAGTTTTGTTTAATATCCTTGTGAGTGACATTGCAGAAGACATAGAAGGTAAAGTTTGCCTATTTGCAGATGATACTAAGATCTACAACAGAGTGGACACACCTGAAGGAGCAGAGAGAAGAGAAGTGAAGAGAGAAAGAAAAGTGATTTAGGAAAGCTTGAAGAGTGGTCAAAGACTTGGCAACTGGGATTCAATGCCAAAAAATGCAGTGTCATACATTTGGAGGTGCAGTAATCCAAAAGAAACTGTATGAGAAGGGTGAAGAAAGACTAATTTGCATGGACTAAGAGAGGAACCTTGGGATGATAGTACTGACTGGTGATTTGAATGTGGTGAAGCAGTGGGACATAAGAACATGCCATACTGGGTCCAGAACAAGGGTCCATCAAGCCCAGCATCCTGTTTCCAACAGTGGCCAATCCAGGCCATAAGAACCTGGCAAGTACCCAAAACCTAAGTCTATCCATGTTACCGTTGCTAATAATAGCAGTGGCTATTTTCTAAGTCAACTTAATTAATAGCAGGTAATGGACTTCTCCTCCAAGAACTTATCCAATCCTTTTTTAAACACAGCTATACTAACCTGCACTAACCACATCCTCTGGCAACAAATTCTAGAGTTTAATTGTGCATTGAGTGAATGTGCCACAAACGCTAACTTCATATGGAGTGCCCCCTAGTCTTGCTATTATCAGAAAGAGTAAATAACCAATTCACATCTACCTGTTCTAGACCTCTCATGATTTTAAACACCTCTATCATATCCCCTCCCCCGCAACCATCTCTTCTCCAAGCTGAAAATTCCTAACCTCTTTAGTCTTTCCTCATAGGGGAGCTGTTCCATCCCCTTATCATTTTGGTAAGCCCTTCTCTATACCTTCTCCATCGCATTATATCTTTTTTTGAGATGTGGCAACCAGAATTGTACACAGTATTCAAGGTGCGGTCTCAACAAGGTGAGAGGTAAAGCCAGAAGAATGCTGGGCTGCATAGAGAGAGGAATAACCAATAAGAAAAAGGAGATGATAATGCTCTAGTACAGGTCCTTGTGAGGTCTCACTTGGAGTACTGTGTTCAGATTCTGGAGACTGTATCCCAAAAAGGATAGACAGGTCAGAGAAGGGTGACCAAAATTTTATGGCTCTGTAATCGGAAGACTTATGAGAGAGGCTGGGGATCTGAATATGTTATGTTCTGGAAGAGAGGAGGTGCAGGGGAGACATGATACAGACCTTCAGATACCTGAAAGGTTTTAGTGATGCATGATCCTCAAACCTATTCCATTGGAAAACAAACCAGCGGACACAATATGAAATTCTAGGGGAGATGACTCAGAACCTACATCAGGAAATATTTCTTCACGGAGAAGATGGTGGATACCTGGAATTCCCTGCCAGAAGAAGTGGTGACGATGAAAACAGTAGACTGATTCAAAAAGGCATGGGATAAACACTGTGGATTCCTAAAGCCTGGAGGTGGAATGAAGGAAAGGGGGCATGGAGGTAACTTGCAAGGAGCGGCAACTACTACCCCTAACAGAAGGCATGAGGATTACTACCAATTAGCTTATGTGATTTTGAAGCAACTGAAACATCACTCTCCATGCTCAGGGAGTGGGGTGGGGAGGGAAAATTGAATTCATATGACAGCCACTGCTGAGCCCTTACTTTTACAGTCTGGGGTACTGATACACAGACAATAGGGAAAAGCACAAGACTGCTTCTATGGCCAAGTCCAAAAGGAAAGCATGTTCAAACAGCAATGACTGAATTATCAAGACGTCTGCTTACCCTGTAAAAATGTTGCTAGCAGTAATTTTATTATGAGTTTTGACAGTTGCCTGGTTTTGATTATTAATATTACTACCATTAACATAAGACTTGGGGGTAACCTGCACAGAGCAGCAGTAGTTATTCACCTTAACATAAGGCTTGGGTAACAACATGGAGTGGGAGTTACTACCATAAGAAACTTGCTGGGCAGACCAGATGGTCTTTTTATGCTGTCATTACTATGTTACTATGGCTCACTCACTTTCACACATACTCTCTTACTCACACAGGCTCAGGGCTTCCCCCTCTCTTCTATGCCTCTTCGTCAAGCTGGCAGGTCATGGTTCTCTCTTCTTTGGCCACTGCAGCAGCCTGCTGGGACTCGTCTTCAGCTGCCAACAGGATGGGCTCCATTGACGGCCGCTGGGTCATGGGGGTCTCTCTTCTTCAGCCGCCACAGGATGGGCTTTGTAGCTGCCTGCCAGATCACACGTCGTCTTCATGGCATGGGCTGATGAAACGTCATCTCCTTCTGCCGCAGGGTCGATCTCACACTCATGGCTGTGAGATTGGCCCTGTGAAAGTAGGAGAAGACTTCACTTAAATGCAACTCCTGCTGCTGGCTGTAGGGGCAAAGAACTGGATTGTGTGGTTGAGTGTTACATCGACTCAGGCAGGGGTTTGTTTTATCCCTGCCTGACTTGTTAAAAAAAAACCAAAATGGGAAAATAAATAAATAAAAGGAAATTGATTAGGGCTGGGAATCCACTGAATCCCTTGAAAGCCCTGACTGTATGCCACTGAATGGGCCCAAACTATATAGGAGAAAAGTGAAGAACTTATCCTGAGAGAAGTCCGTTTTGATTTTTGATAGGCCCAGAATGGGAGCCCTGTGCTATATATGGTTTATTCTTCTACATTCAGAAGATCCAAGCACAGGTCCAGGATGACCCTAGTCCAAGGTAAGGGCAGTAGGCTCCCTTTTCCCTCTTCCCACATCAGACTTCTCTCGACATCACATCCATTTAATGACTATACCCTGCCCCACCCCTTTTTGATGCCCTGAAGAGCTGAACACAGCTATTTCCCTGGTAACCATATGCTGTTATTCTCTTTCCTTACAGCAATTCCATTAAGTTGACAAGCATGGTGGCCGTCTTCCTCAGCGTGTGGTTAACAGCTGCAGGGTTCATCCACCTGGTATGTGATGTTTCACCACAGCCTCTTGTTTGTAAGTAATAAGTTAGTGGTCATATTTTGCTTCTGTCTTTCTGTAGTTCATTCTTTGACCCCGAGAATGTCACATCTGTGGGATAAAAGGAGAAAGCCTGCTGGTGGAGACATTCTTGGTTACCATTTCAAAGTGTCCCAGGTCACACACTCATGAATTGTTTGGGTCTCATCTGCTCTGCTTACTAGTTAAATTACCTCTTATTTAGACAAGGGGCCATAGAAAATGAGTCATTTAATTGGCTATGAGGGTTTGCTTTTCTCTTTTGAGGAAAGGCTAAACAGGGTAGGGCTCTTCAGTCCAGGGACAAGACAGCAGACAGGAGATAGGATAGAGGTCTTATTTATTTAGATTTTTATATTCTGCTTTTCAGCACTTCAAAGTGGATTACATTTAGGTACACTAGGTATTTCCCTATCCCCAGAGGGCTTTCAATCTTAAGGGCCTCATTTACTAAGCATTTTTTTTCCCATAGACACAGAATGAGAGAAAAACCTTAGTAAATCAGGCCCTATGTTTGTACCTGAGGCAACAGAGGGTAAAGTGACTTAAAATTATGAATGAGGCAGATAAACAGGGAATGGCTATTTACAATTTTCTACAGGACTAGGATTAGAGGGCACTCCATGAATCTAATAGGTAGTACATTTAAAACAAATCAGATAAAGTCTTTTTTCATGCAGCACACAAACTGTGGAATTTGTTGCCAGAGATGTGGTGAAAGCAGTTAGCATGGCTGGGTTTAAAGAGTTTACCATTACCTGAAGAAAAGTCCATAAAGCAATATTATCAATATAAATGTGAGAAAAACCAATGCTTACACCTGGTTATAGGTAAGAAGGATTGGACTTATGTCCAGCAGAAAGCCTGTGAGGGAGTCAGTTGGACCATTAGATGATCAAGGGGTTAAAGGGGCACTTAGAGAAGATAAGGCCATCGCGGAAAGATTAAATGATTTCTTTTCTTCGGTGTTTACTGAAGAGGATGTTGGGGAGGTACCCGTACTGGAGTAGGTTTTCATGGGTAATGATTCAGATGGACTGAACCAAATCACGGTGAACCTAGAAGATGTGGTAGACCTGATTGACAAACTTAAGAGTAGTAAATCACCTGGACCAGATGGTATACATCCCAGAGTTCTGCAGGAACTAAAAAATGAAATGTCAGACCTATTAGTAAAAATGTGTAACTTATCATTAAAATCATCCATTGTACCTGAAGACTGGAGGATAGCTAATGTAACCCCCATATTTAAAAAGGGCTCCAGGGGTGATCCGGGAAACTACAAACCGGTTAGCCTGACTTCAGTGCCAGGAAAAATAGTGGAAATTGTTCTAAACATCAAAATCACAGAACATATAGAAAGACATGGTTTAATGGAACAAAGTCAGCATGGCTTTTCCCAAGGCAAGTCTTGCCTCACAAATCTGCTTCACTTTTTTTGAAGGAGTTAATAAACATGTGGATAAAGGTGAACCGGTAGATGTAGTATACTTGGATTTTCAGAAGGCGTTTGACAAAGTTCCTCATGAGAGGCTTCTAGGAAAAGTAAAAAGTCATGGGATAGGTGGCGATGTCCTTTCGTGGATTGCAAATTGGCTAAAAGACAGGAAACAGAGTAGGATTAAATGGACAATTTTCTCAGTGGAAGGGAGTGGGCAGTGCAGTGCCTCAGGGATCTGTATTGGGACCCTTACTTTTCAATATATTTATAAATGAGCTGGAAAGAAATACGACGAGTGAGATAATCAAATTTGCAGATGATACAAAATTGTTCAGAGTAGTTAAATCACAAGCAGATTGTGATAAATTGCAGGAAGACCTTGTGAGACTGGAAAATTGGGCATCCAAATGGCAGATGAAATTTAATGTGGACAAGTGCAAGGTGTTGCATATAGGGAAAAATAACCCATGCTATAGTTACACAATGTTAAGTTCCATATTAGGTACTACTAACCAAGAAAGAGATCTAGACGTCATAGTGGATAACACATTGAAATCGTCAGTTCAGTGTGCTGCGGCAGTCAAAAAAGCAAACAGAATGTTGGGAATTATTAGAAAGGGAATGGTGAATAAAACGGAAAATGTCATAATGCCTCTGTATCGCTCCATGGTGAGACCGCACCTTGAATACTGTATACAATCCTGGTCGCCGCATCTCAAAAAAGATATAATTGCAATGGAGAAGGTACAGAGAAGGGCTACCAAAATGATAAGGGGAATGGAATAGCTCCCCTATGAGGAAAGACTAAAGAGGTTAGGACATTTCAGCTTAGAGAAGAGATGGCTGAGGGGGGATATGATAGAGGTGTTTAAAATCATGAGAGGTCTAGAATGGGTAGATGTGAATCGGTTATTTACTCTTTTCAGATAATTGAAAGACTAGGGGGCACTCCATGAAGTTAGCATGTGGCACATTTAAAACTAATCGGAGAAAGTTCTTTTTTACTCAACGCACAATTAAACTCTGGAATTTGTTGCCAGAGGATGTGGTTAGTGCAGTTAGTATAGCTGTGTTTAAAAAAGGATTGGATAAGTTCTTGGAGGAGAAGTCCATTACCTGCTATTATTTAAGTTGACTTAGAAAATAGCCACTGCTATTACTAGCAATGGTAACATGGAATAGACTTAGTTTTTGGGTACTTGCCAGGTTCTTATGGCCTGGATTGGTCACTGTCGGAGACAGGATTCTAGGCTCGATGAACCTTTTTGACCCAGTATGGCATTTCTTATGATCTTATACTGGACATGGATTTGTTCAGAATGTGGTATTACAAATATTGTGAAGTTCATATTCAGCCGCTATCTGGCTGAGCTAGTTAGCTGGATAAATATTTCCGGCTAATTTAGCTGGGATATTTAGGGCGCAGCTGCACTGCTGACTATACCCAGAGGCCCATATTCAATGCCGCTTAGCCAGATATGTATTGACTTATCTGGCTAAGTGGCAGCAGCTGAACATTTACCAGGGATCAGCGTCTGACAGTTATCTGGCTAACTTTTAGATAGCCGGGTACATTCAGCAGCATGGTCATACTGCTAAATATCCCAACTTAAGGCTCGATTGTAAAAGGACTGTACGCGTAAATTTTGGGGGTTACACGCATTGCTGGGCCTTGCGCATGCCAAGCGCATTTTACAAAGGGTCCAGCCACGAGTGCCAGGCCTGCTGAAAGGAGCAGCCCGGGGGCGTAGTCTGGGCGGGGGCAGACCGGGACAGCGCCATTATCCACTGATCGCACATACTTTATAAAATCCACCCCCCCACGCGCGAGAGTTGCGGTCCACCTGCACATGTGCGTCGATGTTAAAATCCGGTGCGCGTGTGCATGCAAATATCGTATTTTATAACATGCACGCAGTGACACGCGCATGTTATAAAATTAGCGCATCCAAATGTGCGCGCCAGAAATCGCGCACACATGAACGCACGCCCGCTGCTTTGAAAACTCAAAACGTATCTGGCTAAGAGGCTCTGAATATGGATCTTTTTGATTATCTTTTTAGTTTGGAAAGGAGGAGGTTTCAGACTATGGCCAGCAATATGGAGTGTACTATGATAGTTAGTTGTCCTTCAAATAAAAGAAAAACAAGAATACATACCGGTACTAGATAAGAGCTTTGTTTGCATACCATACCAATTTAGTTAAAGGCACTTAGCCCCCAGTCTCATACTACACAAACCACCTAAAACAAATAGTAATAGCAATAGCAATAGTCCTGCCCCCTCATGCTATATTGCTTATCTATATATATAAAAGGCTTGTGTTGCTCAGTAAATTTTTAACATTGTTGTTTCTGTCTATGACCACTTGTACACTGTGCAAAGACAATATTTGTCTGCAAAGCCCTGTCTCTCAGACTCACACACACACAAGCTCCCACACAGGCATGCAAAGAGATGTCATTCTCCCAGACCTACACACACACACACACACTCAGGGTTACACACACACACAGAATCACATATACACAGACTTTCACTCTCTCAGGCTCACCCATATACATCATATACACACATACAGGCTCTTACTCTTTCAGGCTCTCACACACATGCATACTCTCACTCTCTCAGGCTCACTTACAGGCTCCCACACTCACAGAAGCTCTCGCGCTCTCAGGATCCCACCCACACAAATTCTCACTCTTTCAGACTCGCACACACACACAGGCTCTCACTTTCTCAGGCTCCCATACTTACAGGCTCTCACTCTCTCAGGCTCACACACATACACACACAGACAGATATAGACATACACACAAGCTCAGATTAACACACACAAACTTTTACTCACACATATACACACATAGGGCCTCTTCTTTGTCCATCATCAGACCCCTTTTTCAGCTGCCACAGGATGCGGTCCGCAGCAGTCCCCTCATTGGGGCTGATGCAGAAAGGTGTGGGAAACAGCTGCCAGATAGCTGGACACATCTGTACTTATCTGACAATCTGGCGTGGTCATTGCATCCCATTGCCATATAACCGGATAAGTTGGTATTTATCCGACTATGTGGGCAGTGGCAGGTCTGCCACTTGTAGAGTCAGCTCCCTCCACCCTGCATTAAAATATGTGTTCGATGAGAGAGAGAGAGAGACACACACACACCCGTTACAATGATCTCTGCCTAGGGTGCTTCAGACACTTGTTCTGGCCCTGCTGAAGTGTACTTTATGCCACGGTTTAACACTGTGTAAGCTTATGCACTACTTTCAGCTGAGTAACAAGTTGATTATAAAAAACAATGCCCCCAGGTACCTTGTCTTGAAAAATCCACCTGGAATTGTATAGGCTGAAAAGTACATATGTATATGTCAGGGCGTCCTATTAAAACTTACCCCTTAATCTCACCTTTAGGCATACCTGCTATATCCAATGTACTCTAGTTTCAGTGAATACATGTTGCTGTTGCTGTGTGTATTAACAATACCTTACCATATACAAGTAGCACAATTTTCATCTTTTTATGGTTTTTGCTAGGTAGAGAACTCTGGAGATCCATGGGCCGTTACACCTAATTCCCAGAATGTCTCGTACTTTGACTGCGTTTATCTAATGATGGTGACCATGTCAACTGTTGGCTATGGAGACATTTCATCTAAAACTGTCATCGGTCGTGTGTTCATGGTTTTCTACATCTTCGGTGGCTTTGTATTGACTTTTTTGTACTTTTAAACCGAAACTTTTTCTGAAATGTGAAACTTGATGTAAACTTAATCCTCATCCAGCTGTGAAAGTGAGAAAGCCCATGCTTAGAAAGTTAATCTTTTGTTAACAGAAATCCCACAAGACAGCGGTAATAATAGGAATGCCAAAGTGGGAAATTATGCTGATTGACTGAGAACTTCTAATCGATCCTTTCATCAGAGCTTCCATGTTGAAACTTTAAAACTGAAAATTTCTGCCACTGAGTGTCAAGTAACCTACTTCTAACCCTCTTTCTCTCCCATGACTACCCATGTATGTTATAGTAGATTACACCTTACAGAAAGATGGAAAATGCTTAAATTGCTTGCTAGCATTAATTGCTTAGATTACAATCATATGTCCTTTCCAGGCTCTATTTGCCAACTACGTTCCAGAAATTGTTAAAATGGCTGGAAGACACAACAAATATGATGGGTCCTATATGAGAACTCAAGGACGAAAGTAAGTTATCCTTCTCTACCTCAAATGAGTACTTAATTACTGAAGGCTTAGACAGGGATGTTTGCCAAGGCAACTTTGTTCCAGGGATTCATCATCTCAAATGAGTTACTGACCAATTCTGAAGTTTTCGTGCCCATTCAAGATTTGTAAGTCAAATTCCATTGACAAAACTCAAGCATGACCCTAGTAACTCTTTATAAATATTATATAACATGTTAAAATAGTAGATGATAGCAAACAAAAAAGACCAATTGGTCTATCCAGTCTGCCTGGTATTTCTGTGTGGGAAGCACCTTTCTGGCTTCACATGTCACTAGGACCCGATGACTACTAACACCATATGGGGTCTTATTTGTAACATGATTATTTTGCACCGACTATAGTGAAGCATGAAGAATTTCTAGAGTTTGCCACAGGACAATTGTATCTAATCAACTTAAAATAAAACTCAAAACATTACCTTTAACTTTCTAATTTCTGTTTATAGACATATAATTGTTTGTGGCCATTTAACTCTGGAGAGCGTGTCTGCCTTTCTGAATGATTTCTTTCACAAGAACCAGGGAAAATGTGAAACTGAAGTCTTGTTTATGGAAGAGTGAGTACTATATAGTATACATGCAAATAAATGATTGATATAGTGATAAAAATTGTTCAGTCACTGTTCCCTTAAAAAAGGAAAGTCCCTAATGTACATTATTATAAGTTGGCTCCTTGATATAATATCTGAATGGTTTCTCATTAAGTTCTTGGGGACTTTTGTTAGAATTTCACAACCTTTTACATTGGAAAAAGTAGAATCTGTTCTGGATAATATCGATTCTTGATGCCCAGACAAAATGTATTCCATGCATTAGAAAAGGTTAAAGGAAAACAAAATGACTGCTGTGGTAGTTTAATAGTGAGGTGAAAGAGGCAATGGTTAACTTGCTTTACAAGTGGTAAATTCCAGTTTAAATAAATAAATAAAGTCAAAAGGGCATCATTTAAAAATATACTTATTTATTTATATAATTTGTGTTTTACCTATTACCAGAGGCCTATTCTAGGTGGATTCCAGCAGTATAAAATATAATCATGAATGGAGAAGTCCATTACCTGCTATTAAGAAGTCCATTACCTGCTATTAAGTTCGCTTAGAGAATAGCCACTGCCATTAAGCAATGGTAACATGGAATAGACTTAGTTTTTATGTACTTGCCAGGTTCTTATGGCCTGGATTGGCCACTGTTGGAAACAGGATGCTGGATTTGATGGACCTTGGTCTGACCCAGCATTGCATTTCTTATGTTCTTATGTTCTTACAAGATAGATTTCATATAAAATATACAATCACATAAAAATAAAACAGTTAAAAAAAAACAACAATATAGCATCACTTAGACATTATTACTGGTACATAATGACAAAATCAACAAATCATTATAGTCTAATTTGCAATTTGCAATGCCTCTTGAAATAGATGAATTTTTAAAAAGCTTCTTAAAACCCTTATAATCACCCACCCTTACGGATGAACAATAAAACCCTGTTCCATAAAGTAGGAGCAGCAAAAAAAAAGGTGCACTTACACATCTCCTTCAATCGCACATTCTTCATGCCGGGTTCAACAAGTAAGAATAGGTTCTCAGAGCGTAATGCTCTGGACATAGAATACCATTTCAACAACTCACTTAGATACATTGGCTAGCCATAGTAGAGAATTCCAGAAGTTAGGGGATTTTGGTTCATCCCTACCTGGACAATTGGCTGATCCGGGCGAAGTCGGAGGAGTTGTCAAAGTGGCTCTCTCAGGTGGATTGCCAATTACGCCAAGAGTCAGTTGATTCCGTCCCAGGTTCTGAACTTCCTAGGTGCTCGGTTCGATACGGCAATAGGCAAGGTCTTCCTCACGGAGGAGCGGGCCACCAAGCTGGTGGCGCAGGTTCGCCGGCTGTTGCCCCTACCATTGCCCCGAGTGTGGGATTACTTGCAGGTGCTTGGTTCTATGGTGTCTACTCTGGAATTAGTCCCTTGGGCCTTTGTCCATATGAGGCCTTTGAAAAGGGCATTACTTTCTTGTTGGGACCTGATCTGATTGCCGCTCCTGGAGCCTGTCCGGTCCAGTCTCCAGTGGTGGTTGATTCCGGCCCACCTGCAGCGCGGTATGGACCTGGAGGAGACCTCAATGGGTGATAGTGATGACAGATGCCAGCCTCTCCGGTTGGGGCGCTGTTTGTCAATCCCAAGGCGGCACAGGGCAATTGGGATGGGGCGACAGACAAAATGGCCCATCAATCGCTTGGAAACCAGGGCGGTACATCTGGCAATTGCGCCATTTTCTTCCTTTGGTTCGCCGTCGGTTCGGTGGCGAGTGTTGTCCGACAATGCTACAGCAGTGGCTTACATCAATCGTCAGGGAGGGACCAAGAGTCATCCCGTGGCTACAGAGGCCGACTGTCTGATGGTTTGGGCAGAGCACCATCTAGTCTGTCCGGTGGCTTCTCACATAGCCGGAGTCAACAGTGTTTCAGAGGCGGATTTTCTCAGTCATCAGTGCTAGATCCTGGAAAGTGGGAGTTGTCTGAGGAAGCCATGTGCCTCCTGGCTCGTCGGTGGGGCATGCCTCGCCTGGACTTGATGGCGACTCAGAGAAATGCAAAGGCCGGCTCAGTTTTTTCAGTCGCCAAAGGGAGCCCGGGTCGGAAGGGGTAGATTCCCTGGGTCCTCCCCTGGCCCCGTGACAATCCTGCTTTACGTGTTTCCTCCCTGGCCTTTGGTGGGCAAGATCCTACGGGGCATAGAGATGCACACGGGACTCGTTATCCTCGTGGCGCCAGAGTGGCCACGACGGCCATGGGTTTGCGATCTGATCATTCTGGCGGTCGACGGTCCATTTTGACTCCATCATCTACCAAATCTTCAGCAAGCTCCAGTATTTTCGATCGAGTGGATCGCTTTTGTCTAGCGGCCTGGCTTATGAGAGGCGGTAGTTGAGGAAGAGAAGCTACCCTGATATGGTTATTTCAACTCTCCTGCATGCACACAAGAAATCCACTTCTCTTGCTTATGTTCGGGTCTAGAAGGTTTTTGACACCTGGTGTAGCGGGTTGGATGTGTCCCCGCGGCGCGCTTCCATTATACATATTCTAGCGTTCTTGCAGGAGGGACTGAAAAAAGGGTTGGTGTGCAGTTCTTTTTGGGTGCAGGTGGCGGCCCTTGGATGTTTGCGGGGAAAGATTGATAGCATCTCCCTCGCAACTCATCCAGATGTGTCACGGTTTTTGAAGGGCGCGAAGCATCTGAATCCCCCGGTTAGACAGGTCTGTCCTTCGTGGAGTTTGAACCTAGTTCTCCATGGCTTGGGTGGGTCTTCCCTTCGAGCCTCTCAAACGGGCTACCTTGAAAGACCTGACTCTCATGACGATTTTCTTGGTGGCTATCACGTCGGCAAGACGCATATCGGAGCTTCAAGCATTGTCCTGTTCGGAGCTTTTTCTCCGGATTTCAGAGTCGGGAGTTTCCCTTCGAACGGTGTCATCTTTTCTGCCGAAGGTGGTCTCGGGGTTTCATTTGAATCAGACAGTGGAGTTGCCTGCATTTATGCATTTAGATCGGGATTCTCCTCAGGCTCGTGAGTTGCATAGGTTGGATGTGAACATAAGAACATAAGAACATAAGAAAATGCCATACTGGGTCAGACCAAGGGTCCATCAAGCCCAGCATCCTGTTTCCCACAGTGGCCAATTCAGGCCATAAGAACCTGGCAAGTACCCCAAAACTAAGTCTATTCCATGTTACCATTGCTAATGGCAGTGGCTATTCTCTAAGTGAACTTAATAGCAGGTAATGGACTTCTCCTCCAAGAACTTATCCAATCCTTTTTAAACACAGCTATACTAACTGCACTAACCACATCCTCTGGCAACAAATTCCAGAGTTTAATTGTGCGTTGAGTAAAAAGAACTTTCTCCGATTAGTTTTAAATGTGCCCCATGCTAACTTCATGGAGTGCCCCCTAGTCTTTCTACTATCCGAAAGAGTAAATAACCGATTCACATCTACCCATTCTAGACCTCTCATGATTTTAAACACCTCTATCATATCCCCCCTCAGTCGTCTCTTCTCCAAGTTGAAATGTCCTAACCTCTTCAGTCTTTCCTCATAGGGGAGTTGTTCCACTCCCCTTATCATTTTGGTAGCCCTTCTCTGTACCTTTTCCATCGCAAGAAGCAGGTTCTACTTCATTATCTGGA
This sequence comes from Rhinatrema bivittatum, assembly GCF_901001135.1. Taxonomy (NCBI): domain Eukaryota; kingdom Metazoa; phylum Chordata; class Amphibia; order Gymnophiona; family Rhinatrematidae; genus Rhinatrema; species Rhinatrema bivittatum. The sequence goes on from NC_042619.1 coordinate 257,600,063, forward strand.
GGTTACCAATACCTTGCAATTGTCTGATCACCTATTTGTCTTATGGTGTGGTCCCAAGAAAGGGCAAAAGGCATCTAAGGCCACCATTGCTAGGTGGTTGAAGGATGCCATATCCTCGACTTACATCGGTCTTGGGCGTTCGTACCAGATGGTCTGAGGGCACATTCAATCAGGTTTCAGGCGGCGTCTTGGGCAGAGAGTCAGTTTGTCTCGCTGCAGGAAATTTGCAGGGCAGCTAAATGGAAATCATTGCATACCTTCGCAAAGCATTACCGTTCGGAAGTCTGGGACCCGGATGTCGACTGCTTCGGCAGCAGTGTTCTTTGAGCGGGACTCTCTAGGTCCCACCCCATTTAGGGCAGCTTGGGTACATCCCAGCGGTGTGGACTGGTCCTGGTACGTACAGGGAAAGGAAAATTGGTTCTTACCTGCTAATTTTCATTCCTGTAGTACCAAGGATCAGTCCAGACGCCCACCCCATTGAATCTGGAGAGTCCTTTTGGTATCGTTTTCATTCTGCAGAATATTCTCAAGTGGGTAGCATTTATGTTGCATATGGAAATGCTCCCTCCATGTACATAAGTTCCAGAAATTATGCAGTTTTTTCCTTAAGTGGTTTGATATAGCCATTGGTTCTTATGTTAAAGCTTATGATATTTTTCATTCTGCTATGGTATGGATTATATTGAAGGATCGCAGGTGGCACACCAGTGTAAGAGGGGGTGCCTTTCAGTTTTTTTCTCTGACTTCATCTGCTGGAAGGGAGACACAACCCAGCGGTCTGGACTGATCCTTGATACTACAGGAACGAAAATTAGCAGGTAAGAACCAATTTTCCTTTAAGCAGGCTAAGAAAGAATGTGAATAGAAGCTTGTCATAGAGGTAAAAACAAGTCATAAAAACTTTTTCAAGTACCTTTGAAGCAAAAAGCCTGCAAGTGTATCAGCTGGCCCACTAGATGACTGAAGGGTAAAAGAGTGCTCAGGGAGGACAAGTAAATAGCTGAAAAACTAATTGAATTCTTTGCCTCTGTCTTCACTGAAGAGGATGGCAAAGTCATACCCACACCAGAAACATTTTTTGATGGTGATGACTCTCAGCAACTAAACAAAATCACTGTGAAACTGGAGGATGAAATAAATCAGATTAACAGACTAAAGAATAACAAATCACCGGGACTAGATAGTAGTCAACCCAGAGTTCTGAAAGAACTCAGACATGAAATTGCAGACCTATTTTTGGTAATTTATAACCTAACATTTAAAACAGCCACAGTACCAGAAAACTGGAAGGTGGCCAATGTGATGTCAATTTTTAAAAAGGTCTGTAGGAGTGATCCAGAAAACTGTATACCGGCGAGCTTGACGTTAATGCCAGGTAAAATGGTAGAAGCTATTCTTAAAAATAAAAGTACTGACAACTAGGAACGTGCCTTCATTTGAAATAAATGGGTAAAATGCCCATATTTGTTTTTTCGTGGACCCCTGGAATGAATGGAGGGTCCCACAAATGAAACAAAAATGTTTGTCTCATTTGTTTGTTACCTTTTCAAGTCTATGGCTGTGCTATGAGCAGTGAGCACTGAAAAAACAGTTGAGGGTAATTTAGTAACCAGCTCTTGCCTAAAAGACATCACAATCTACTGGGAGCTGAGATGAGACAAGTTGGCATGGGTGTGTGAAAATCTACTTCTGTATTTTATAACCTGCAAGTATATGATAGTTGCAGGTTAGAAAATGTGCACAAATGTACCCTGCAACATAGACATAGAAACATAGAATATGACGGCAAAAAAGGACCAAACGGTCCATCTAGTCTGCCCCGTAAGCCCATGGCAGCATCTGCCGCACCATACAGGTCAACCCCATACTTAGTTTCCCAAATTGTCAAAGTCATGGCCCTTGTAAGTTGCTTTCTGAGTCCAATTCCCCATTCCTGTTCATACCCAGATCAGTCCAGACTCCTGGGATTATGCCTCCCTCCAGCAGATGGAGACCGAGAAAGTTTCACTGGCACTGGCATATAACCCAGAGTGCTACCTGCAGTTGCTCAATATTTCTTTGTCTCCAGCAGATGGTAGAGGTGCAATCCCTGCAGTCTGAAAAAAAAAAAAAGAGAGAGAGAGAACGAGGATATTTGTTAGCATCCCTCCTGGGACGTTGATAGGCCCTGGTGGAGCAAGCCATTCTGGTGTTGATGGGAACGAGCAGGGGGTCAGGGACCCTTGTCTGGCTTAGTTTTCGCCGCCGGGGGGTGAATAGCTGGTGGGACCAGTTCCGCCCCCCCCCAGAAGGTGGAATCTGGCAGCAATTCGATCAGTGAAGTACCCTTTGCTTTCCTTTTTTTTTCCTCTGTCTCATTAAAGTTTAAACAAAAAAGTAAAAAAAAACAACAGAAGCTTAATTGAAAGGAGGGAAAGAGGTGACAAAGAGACAAGGGTACTAATGGCCGGGAAGGCTGCGTTTGAACTTGTACGGCTGCTAAAGGTGAGTTTTCAGGTGGCAGGCAATGCTGCAGTTCACCACGCGGCACGGCAGGACTGCTTCTAACACGTGGCCAGCCTAGTTGCAAGCGGTGTGGTGTTCATTTCTGTGATGGCGTGCGGCAGTGCATGCTGCTCTTGCGGCGATGCTCGCGTGCGGTTGTCCTGCGCTGGACTATATCCCTGCTCCCTCTCTGGAGGAAAAGGTGGGTCGGAGATGGCAGGTGCCGCGTCAGAGAGGCAGCCGAAGCAGTGTTCGTGTGCGGAACACCTTTGAAGTCGGCCACCCCTCCTCCACTGGGTGCGGGAAAGGCGGCCATATTGTCGGGTGCTGATGACTTGCCTGGACTGTTTCAGGGGGGTGAAGACCTTCCCCCTGCATTGTCTCTGGTGGAACAGGACTCTGTTCACCGGAGAGAGGCCAATTCTGACAGCAAGGGGGTCTTTCCTGGTCAGGGAGTAGAGGCTCCCGCGCCATTTTCATCAGAGTTCATTCTGCTTATGCACGAGGCATATTTGGTGCACCAGGCGGCTGGCAGGTTCTCAGCGAGACCTGGTGGCCTGCGACCGGGAAAGTGTCCTGGGGACTCCGTTGATCCAGTGCTGCGAAAGGCACCTCAAAATGAGGATACTTCCGGGTGATTCGGATATCATTTCCGATGATTCAGAGGGTGGAGCTCTGCAGGGGCCTGCTTTTCCAGACCCAGCTGTGCCTGACAACGATCCGGTGGCACCTTTTAAGAGCCTGGATGGTCATGATCCTAATGGAAGTTTAGACCATGTGCCGGTGGTGGAAGGGGACGACTCAAACGTAGCACATCTTTTCCAGAAGGAAGAGTTGTGGCTCTTGTTCTTTCATGTTCTTGATGAACTGGGGATTAAGGTTCCTCATGAGGGAGTGGACCCGGTCATGGTTGGCCTGAGGGGTCCAGTGTTGGCCTTCCCTTTAAACAAATCTGTTAAAAAGCTTGTGGTCAGGGAGTGGGACACTCTGGAGCTGGGACTAAAGGTAGGCCGGGCGATGGCTAAGTTTTACCCATTGCCTGAGGACTCGCTCGAGTTGTTGGCACTTCCTAAGGTGGCTGCATCACTGTCTGTGGTCAGTAAGAAGACCACCATTCTGGTGGCTGGTTCAGCGACACTAAAAGATATATGTAGGACAGGAAGTTGACGTTTCACCTCAAGAAAATATTCAAGGTGTCTGCCTTTGGCATTTGTGTGTGGTGTGCAGTAGTGTCATGAAAAGGCCAGTTTACGCTGGGTGCAGCAGTTAAGAACATAAGAACATAAGAAATTGCCATGTTGGGTCAGACCAAGGGTCCATCATGCCCAGCATCATGTTTCCAACAGAGGCCAAACCAGGCCACAAGAACCTGGCAATTACCCAAACACTAAGAAGATCCCATGCTACTGATGCAATTAATAGCAGTGGCTATTCCCTAAGTTACAGGCTACTAGGACGCTATCTCCATCCGAGGCTAAGCAGCAGCCTATGTTGTGGGCGCCTTATATGACCTTACCAGAACTTCTTCCAGGATTATGATGTCTGCGGTGTTGGCCAGAAGGCTCCTCTGGTTGAGGAGCTGGCTGGCGGATGTTTGGTCTAAGTCTCGGTTGGGATCCTTTCCATTCAAGGGAAAACTTCTGCTTAGAGAAGATTTAGAAGAGCTCATGAAGAGGCTCAGAGAGTCCAAGGGGCATAGGCTGCCAGAAGATAAGCCAAAAGAGAACAGGGGTTCCTTTGGACGCTCCCAATTTCGGTCGAACAAGCGGTTTCATACAAGTAGGCCCTCTGCAGGAGCTCAAAGGCAAGGCGCCGGAAGGCAGCAATCCTGGAATCAATCCTTTCGAGGGGGTAGAAAATCAGGCAGAGAAAATCTCGGCCAGGGTTCTGGCGGAGCAAAGTCCTCACAATGAAGCGATGCTGGTCCACTCCTCTCTCCCTCGTGTGGGAGAACTTCTGACTCTGTGTTACAATGAGTGGACCAAAATCACAACAGACCAGTGGTTTCTCAGTGTGATAAGAGATGGCTACTCATTAGAATTTTGTCGCCTGCTCTGGGACTTATTTATGGCTTTCCCCTGCACCCCTGGCTGCAAGAGAAAGATGGTTCAAGGAACCATGGTTTGGCTACAACTGGGAGCCGTAGTTCCTGTTCCTATGTGAGAACAAAGGACGGGAAGGTATTTCATTTATTTCATGTCCTGAAAAGGAAGGGTCCTTCCGTCTAATTTTAGATTTGAAGAAGGTGAATGTGGCTCTCAGGGTTCCTTGCTTCCGAATGGAGACTCTATGTTCAGTGATTGCAGCAGTACACAAAAGAGATTCCTGGCTTCTCTAGATTTGTCCGAAGTGTATCTGCACATTCCAATCTGCCCAGATCATCAGCGGTTTCTGCACTTCATGGTCCTCAGGAAACATTTTTAGTTTTGTGCCCTTCCATTCGGTCTGGCCACAGCACCAAGAACATTTACCAAGGTGAGGCTGTTTGTGGCAGCAAAGCTATTGCGTCCGTTGGTCTTCGACGGCTTCGCCCCATTTGCCTCACCCTGTTCTCGGCTCCTCCCGCTTACCTAGGCAAGATGGCTACCGCAGCGTTGACAAGCCGACCACTCTGGCGTCCCCAGAACGGCTATGGTGCAGCCTTCCGCCATTGCTCCTCCCATGTACCTACTAGGGTGCGTGCATGTGCATGCGCAACCCACGTCTTTGAACCACACTTGGCATGAACCTTGAGGGCGTTCCCTCATCCTGATGTCACGCCATCTGGGTATATCATCTCCTCAGATTTGCTAGCTCATCGAGTTGGCAAGGACTGGGACGCTCTTTCCTCTCAGAGGATATACCTGAAGAGCCGCAACACATCATTGACCCAGAGAAGGTCATATTGGCAGCTACCTACTCGGTACCTGCAAGAAAGACTATCGTACCCAAGAACCTCAGAAAAAAGTTATTGGCTTGGGCTCACGACTCCAAACTCTCAGGACATCCTGGACAACGTAGGACTCTGTCTAAACTACATACCTTTTATTGGTGTTCCACCATGAAAGAGGACACATTCACCTATGTCGTTTCCTGCACAAACTGCGCTAAACAGAAGACTCCACCGGGTTGTCAATGGGGTCTACTCCAACCCTTACCAGTGCCTGAAGAACCTTGGACACATATTGCCACAGACTTTGTGGTAGATTTGCCACCTTCAGGAGGGAACAACACCATTTGGGTAACCGTTGAAAGGTTCTCGAAGATGACGCATTTTGTGGCTCTCCCAGGCTTACCCACCGCCATAGAACTTGCCAAATTGTTCATTACGCACATCTTTCGCCTGCATGGCTTGCCTAAGCAAATAGTCTCTGATCGTGGAGCCCAGTTCACAGCTAACTTCTGGAAGGCATTATGTAAGACGTTCGATTATAGCCCTCGACTTCACATCAGCATATCATCCTCAATCCAACGAGCAAACAGAAAGGATGAACAGGACACTAAAGCAGTTCATTTATGCCTACATGAACACCCGCCAGAATGATTGGAGCGAACTGTTGCCATGGGCAGAATTTGCCATAAACTCTCATCCAGCAACTTCCACTGGATCAACACCATTTGAAGTGGTCTATGGACGACTACCACTGCCACCACTGCCACTTCTGTTATCAGTGTCGTCTCCGGCAGCTCAATCTAATGCCAAAGATATCCAACAACTCTGGACTTGGACAAAAGAGATGCTTATTAAAGCAGGACTACGGGCAAAGAAAGGATACGATGCTCATCACTGCAAGGCTACAGACTTCAAGCCTGGTGATAAAGTCTGGCTATCCACTAAGCACTTAAGACTTAAACTTCCTTCAGCTCGATTCACTCCTCGCTTCGTTGGACCATTTCCCATTCTCCGACGACTGGACAACCTACAGTCTGAAGCTACCATCTAATTTAAAGATCCACAATGTATTTCACGTCTCACTATTGAAGCCAGTGATACTTAGTGAGTTTTCCAACAAGATACCTGACACTACACCTGTAGATGCAGAGGAAGACATCAAATACAAAGTTGACGCAGTTCTCGATGTAAGAAGATGAGGCAGAGTATGGGAATACCTTCTGTCTTGGGATGGGTATGGCCCAGAAGAAAACTCTTGGACACCAATGTCCAATATCCTGGATAAAGAGATGGTACGGGACTTTCATCACCTGTATCCTCAGAAACCAAGACCTGGTAGGAATCAGCGTGGACACACTTTGAAGGGGGGTACTGTTGGTCCGTCAGTCTTCGACGGCTTCATCCCATTTGCCTCACCCTGTTCTCGGCTCCTCCTGCTTACCTGGGCAAGATGGCTACCACAGCGTTGACAAGCTGACCACTCTGGCGTCCCCAGAACGGCTATGGTGCAGCCTTCCGCCATTGCTCCTCCCAGGTACTTACTAGGGTGCATGCAACCCACGTCTTTGAACCACCCTTGGCGCGAACCTCGAGGGCGTTCCCTCATCCTGACATCATGCCATCCGGGTATATCATCTCCTCAGATTTGCTAGCTCATCAAGTTGGCAAGGACTGGGACTAAGGACTTCTCCATTCCTGTCTGCGCTGTGCTGCCGCTGGAAGCTCTCCCTCTGCCCTTCAGGGATCTAATGGCTTGGGTACCCGCTCCACGGGGGTCCTCTGCTTTATTTCAGGTGCCTTCAAGGAACAGGTACTCGCTCCTCGAGGGCCTGCTCTCCCTGCCTCGGTGCATGTACCTTCTACAACTTATCTCCTGGTATCGCATCACTACAGCTAACACCGAGTGAGTAACTTTAATCTCTCAGTCTATCTCTTCCACAGTAACTCCTCGCTGGACTACCTGCTGCGGAACCTCCTGATGTCATCCAGGGGAGAAGGGCTCCGTCTGCTGAGGTCCCTGAGACTGCAACTCACTACTGCCACCCTGTGGCCACCTAAAAAGCTGTATAATAAAAGAGTTCAATTTCAGTGTTTTGTGTCTCGAATCTAGCCCAGTGCTGTGGCTCCTCATGGGGCTCGTCCCCATGGGCGTGGTCACCTCCATAGCACCCAAGGATCCACTAAAACACACAAAATAACAACAAACGCTCAGGAAGAAGAGCATTTTGGTTCATCCATATCTGGATGACTTGCTCATTCGAGTGAAATCGGAAGCCCTTGGCACTTAAGCAATGTCTCGGGTCTTGTAGCTGTTGCAGTCTCTGGGCTGGGTAGTGAATTTGACAAAGAGTCATCTCACCTCATCTCAAGTTCTGGATTTCTTAGGAGCATATTTCAATATCAGAATAGGGAAAGTGTTCCTTACAGATGCTTGTATTCTCAAGCTGCAGAAGCAGGTGCGCAGGTTGTTGGATGCAGTGCTTCCCAGAGTTTGGGATTACCTTCAGGTGTTGGGCTGTATGGCTCGACATTGGAACTGGTCCCTTTGCGCATATGAGGCCTCTGTAGGGGGTGCCTCCTTTCACTTTGGGATCTGTTGTCTGAGCAGTTTCATCTTCCTTTGTTGTTCGAGGAGTCTGCCAGGTCCAGTCTTTTATGGTGGCTTGGTCAGGAATATCTCAGGCACGGAGTGGACTTGGAGGTTCTAGACTGGGTAGTAGTTACCACCGACGTCAGTCTCTACGGCTGGGGGATAGTGTGCCAGAATCAGTCGGCCCAGGGGTAGTGGTCCATGGAAGAAAAATCGTGGTCTATCAATTGCTGGAAACAAGGGCAGTGCAGTTTGTGTTACTTGCTTTTCTGCCTCTCTTGAGCAGCTGTTCAGTGCGCATATTGTCAGACAACCTAACCACGGTGACATATTTTCACCAACAAGGGGGAAACAGGAGTCGGGTGGTAGCCCAGGAAGTTCAGGACTTGTTTCTATGAGCGGAGCGGCATCTGGTGATGCTTGCAGTGTCTCACATTACCGGAGTGGACAATGTACAGGTGGATTTTCTCAGACAGCAGAAGATGGATCATGGGGAGTGGGAGCTGTCGGAAGAGGCAATGGCTCTAATTTGTCAACGGTGGGGTACTCCCAGCCTGGACCTGATGGCATCCCAGACGAACGCCAAGGACCTCGGTTTTTCAGTCACAGAAGAGAGCATAAAGCAGAGGGCATAGATGCTCTGGTTCTACCTTGCCCTCGGGGAATTCTTCTGTAATATGTTCCCTCCCTGGCCCCTTGTTCCCTCCCTGGCCCCTTGTGGAAAGCTGATAAGGCGAATAGAAAATTACCCCGGAGAAGTGATTCCTGTAACGCCAGAATGGCCAAGGCACCCTTGGTTCACGGATCTGGTCAACCTGGTGGTCGACAGCTCATTATGGCTCCATCATTTGCCAAACCTTCTGCTGCAAGGTCCAATATTTTTGGATCAGGAAGATCACTTTTGTCTTGTGGCTTGGCTTTTGAGAGGTGACTTTTGAGTGAAAAAGAATTTCCGGAGGATGTCATTACCAGTTTTAAGCAGGCTAGGAAGACTTCCACTTCTTTATCATATGTCAGAGTCTGTAAAGTGAGTCCTGGTGCACCAGCCAAGGAGTAATCTCAACTCAGACCTTGATAACTCACATCTTGGCCTTCTTGCGGAAGAGTTTGGAGAAAACTCTGGCCTTCAGCTCTCTTAAGGAGCAGGTTGAGGCCTTGGACTGTCTTCGAGGTGAGGTGCACTCAGATATGGCTTGCTTCCTTCATGGGGCAAAGCATCTGCATCCCCCATTGCAGAGAATATGTCCCTCATGAAACCTAAATCTAGTCCTCAGAGGGATGTGTGGGGCTCCTTTTGAACCTTTAAGAAAGGCAACGGTAAAGGATCTCATGTTGAAGGTGATGTTTTTAGTGGCCATATGTTCTGCCCGCAGGATTTCGGAACTGCAAGCACTGTCATGTAGAGAGCCTTTCCTGAAGATCTCAGGTACCGGAATTTCTTTGAGGTGGTTCCCCCTTTTGCTCCAGAAGGTTGTCAGCATTTCATTTGAATCAGACCGTGGAACTTTCAGCCTTCCCAGATGTGGACACATTGGCTCCGTATGCTAAAGAACTACGATGCTTGGATGTGAAGCGGGCTTTGTTGCATTACCTCAAAGTTACTAATAACTTCAGGGTGTCTGACCATCTTTTTGTGCTGTGGAGTGGTCCTAAGAAGGGACAGAAAACTTCAATCTACGATAGCAAGATGGTTGAAGGAATCAATTTGCTCAGCTTACATTTGTAAAGGGTGTCCTGTCCTGGTGGGATTGAGGGCTCATTCAGTTCGGTCGCAGGCAACATTTTGGGCCTAATGCTACCTGGTGTCACTGCAGGAAATTTGTCAGGCAGCAACTTGGAAGTCGTTGCACACTTTCGCCAGACATTATAATTTGTATCCAGGCTCCAGAGGCCATGGGCTTTGGTGAGAGTGTTCTTCTAGTGGGACTCTTGCAGTCCCACCCTAATTAGGAAAGCTTGAGTACATCCCAGGAGTCTGGACTGATCTGGGTATGAAAAGGCAAGGAAAATTGGTTCTTACTTGCTAATTTTCATTCCTAGAATACCATGGTCCCGCCCTGTGTGGGGGAAAGTCCGCTCATTCTGCTAACATGGTTCTATTGCACATAGACTGCAGAGCTACTTCAGATTTCAAGTTTGTTCTCCTGGTTGAGAATTATAAAGTGAAGAGTTTTCTTTCAAGGTGGGGTTTTATCCTCTTTCCCCTTGCTCATTTGTGGGAAGTTGTTTGGCATGTTTATTAGGATTGTTGTAGGAATAATCTTGGCTTGGGTATAGGTCATACTGAGTGACTGCAGGTGGCACTCCGGGTTATATGCCAGTGCCAGTGAAACTTTCTCTGTCTCCATCTGCTGGAGGGGGGGCATAATCCCAGGAGTCTGCACTGATCCATGGTATTCCAGGAATGAAAATTAGCAGGTAAGAACCAATTTTCTTTACCTTTTACCTTTGAAGCAGAGAACAATGTTGGAGTTGCATCAGAAAATTTCAGGCTTATTGATCAAGAGGGTAGCAACAGCTGCATCAGCAAGTTGCTTCTTTTCCCAAACTGTAAAATTCAATGTCCTTGTTGATTGCTGTCTGAATCTAATTTCCCTTTTCCTCTTTTTCCCCTGCTGTTAAAGCAGAGAGCAATAATGCAGTTGCATCAACAGTATGAAGGCTTATTGGTTAAGGGCAGTAACCGCCACACCGGCAAGTTCCCCCCATCCATTCTTTTCTTTATTTTCATCCTCTAGCCTTTAAGTATCCACAGTGTTTATCCCATGCCCCTTTGAAATCTTTCACTGTTTTTGTCTTCACCGCCTCCTCCGGAAGGGCATTCCAAGCATATCTGTGAAGAAATCTTCAAGACGCTGGTTCTGAGTCATCCTCCTGGAGTTTCATTACGTGACCCCTAGTTCTGTTGATTTCTTTCCATCATAAAAGGTTTGTTGATTGTGCATCATTGAAACCTTTCAGGTATCTAAAGGTCTGTATCATATTTCCCCTGCACCTCCTATCCTCCAGGGCAGTGCTTCTCAACCTTTTTTCAGCCGGGACACACCTGACAGATGGTTCTCACATGCGTGACGCACTGAACAGGTGACCATCATGGGGCTATATGTAAACATGCACTCTGCATCCACAGGAATCCCCTCGACCCCCAACAATGGGTCAGAACAGAACTAGGTCATTACCCATAAAACTCACCATACAAAAAAGGATATTCTGGTTCTGATGACATCTCAGTAAAAGCAAAACAAACTCCCTTTACTACTAAGTACAATAGCCTTCCTTATGAAAAGACAATAATTTACCACTAATGCATGTCTTGTTGAGAAAACATAACAAATAGATTGATACAAATGCCTACATGCTAGTAAAATGCCTCACCTCGGTCACACAGAAAGCTGACCTTCACCAAGGACAGAATGACCACAAATTATAAATATGGAGGCAGAAACTGGAATGGAAAACCAAAAAAGCCACTCTGCATGCAGTGTGAACCTGGAGAAACGGAAAGAGAAATATAGCACCTAACACAGTCCCAGGATCTGCAATAATGCACACAAACTAACCTGCACAAAGTTACACCTCATTATGGCATGCACTCTAACAGTAACAACCTTATCAATGAAAAGCTATCACTACAAATATTAAACCAGGCCCTAAACACCAATATACTTCCTATTAGGAAAACAGAACAAGCCAAGCTGCAATAGAACCCCACGCATAAATAATTGTAAAACTATACTAATAAATGTTTCAAAACAGCTGATGAACAGAATAACATCCAACAATTAAAAACTCAGAAAAATTATTTTAAAATTGTCCAGATACCAATTAAATATTTCAAAACAGATAGATTACATATTACCCAATAATTAAAATGGCAGTCAATCAAGAAAAATAAACTGAAAAAGACACCTTTACTTACCCTCTCCAGTAACTCTCCTACTCCTTTCTCTTGCAGGACAAAAGCACACACCAGAAGCAGCAGAGGCTGCTGAAGCTCTGTCCTCATGATCTTCTTCTTAGCGCCCACAACCAGTCACTCACTCACACACATTCCCCAAATTAGACTCCATGACCAGTCTTGGTCTCTCAAGCACACACCAGTCATCTTCCTGACCAGTCTTTCTCTCAATCACACACATGTTCTCTCTTATATACAAGCTCAAAATCACACACACCAGCACTCACCCACTCACACCAGCCCTCACCCAGGCATCCATTCACACCCACACACACACCAGCCCTCACCCAGGCACCCATTCACACCCACACACACCAGCACTCACCCAGGCTCCCATTCACACCCACATCCAGGCTCCCATTCTCACATGCATGCACCGGGCCTCACTGCCAAACCTCTTCGTCCTTCGCTGCAGGGATGGGCTCCAGTTCTGCTGCTTCCTTACTCCATCAGGACTTCTTTTTCACCGCCACGGGGATAGGCTCCCATGGCAGCCTTGCTTGGCCAGGGTCAGGCTTCCTCTTCACCACCACGGGGATGGGATCCCATGGCGGCCTTGCTTCATCGGGGTCGGTTTCCTCTTCACCACTATGGGGATGAGCTCCCGTGGCGGCCTCACTTTGACACTACCGCCCCTCCCAACCCCCCACCCCCGGCATATGCTATCTCCCTTCTTCCTGCCTCACCAGCCAATCAGAAGCTTCCTCCCTTCTTCCTGTTCCCCCTGGCAGGTAGAAGAGTGGAGGTTTCTGATTGGCCTGCGCGGGGGCAAGAAGAATGGAGGAGGCTTGCCATTGGCCCGCGGGATCAGGGAACGGGGAAGTACAACCGGGGCAGTGGGACACCGGAGCCACGACACACCTGCCAGGTCCTTCAACCTCTCCTCATAAGTCATTTGATGGAGGCTCCGCACCATTTTGGTTGCTCTTCTCTGGACCGCCTCCATCCTGTCTCTGTCTTTTTTGAGATATGGTCTCCAGAACTGAACAAGTTACTCCAGTTGAGGCCTCACTGGGGACCTGTACAAGAGGATTATCATGTCCTTTTTCTTACTGGTTATTCCTCTCTCTATGCATCCCAGCATTCTTCTGGCTTTAGCTATTGCCTTGTCATATTGCTTTGCCATCTTCAGATCTCTAGACACTATCACCCAAGGTCCCTTTCTTGCTCTGTGCACAACAGCCTTCACCCCCCCCCCCCCCCAATCACATACAGCTCTTTTCAATTATCACACCCAGATGCATGACTCTGCACTTCTTGGCATTGAATCCCAGCTGTCATATTCCAATTTCCTTAAATCACGTCTCATTCTCTCTACTCCTTCCGGCATGTCCACTCTGTTGCAGATCTTAGTATCATCCGTAAACAGACAAATTTTACGTTCTATCCCTTTAGCAATGTCGTTCACAAAAGATATTGAACAGGGCCGATCCCAACACCGATCCTTGTGGCATTCTACTTAACACCGTTCTCTCTTCAGAATAGGCTCTGTTTACCATTACATGCTGGCTTCTATCCGTCAACCAGTTTGTAATCCATGCCACCACCTTGGCGCTCGCTCCCAAGCTTCTCATTTTATTCGCAAGCCTCCTATGCAGGACTGTATCAAAAGCTTTGCTGAAATCCAAGTAGATCACATTGAGCGTTCTTCCTCGATCCAATTCTTAGTCACCCAATCATAAAAATGAATCAGATTTGTCTGACAGGACCTTCCCCTGGTGAATCCATGCTGCCTCGGGTCCAGCAATCCTCCTGACTGTAGATATTCGCTATCCTTTCCTTTAGCAGAATCTCTATTAATTTTCCCACCACCGAGGTGAGGCTAATCGGCCTGTAGTTTTCAGCCTTCTCTCTGCTCCCACTCTTATGAAGCAGAACTACCACCGCTCATCTCCAGTCACTCGGTGCCACTCCTGTTTTTAGGGATCTATTGAACAGGTCATGCAGTGGATCCGCCAGCAGATTTCTGAGCTTCCTCAGTATCCCGGGATGTACCTCATTTGGCCCCATGGCCTTGTTCACTTTCAGTTTTCCTAGCTCTTCCCAGACATTTTCTTCTGTAAATGGAGTTTCGTCTACTCCTCTCCCATCCACATTCTTGTCAACTAGTGACAGTCTTTCTCCAGGGTCTTCTTTAGTGAACACCAAACTGAAGTATTTGTTTAATATTTCAGCTATTTCTTCATCTGTCTCCTCACATTGATCATTGTCACCTTTCAATTTCATTATACCACTTCGGACATTTCTCCTTTCTTTGATGTATCTGAAAAATGTATTTATTTATTTATTTAAATTATTTCTATACCGTTTTAGCAATTGCATAATTGATCAAAGTGGTTTACATAGTCAAATAAAATAAAAGATAAGACAAAATAAATAAAAATAAAATAATTACACATAAAAATGTGATAATTACTTTCCATCTTTGGGTGTTTTTTTGTTTGTTTGTTTTTTTTTTAATTTTTCTATACCGAAATTCTTGCATTAGATACAAATCATTCCGATTTACAGAGAAAAGGAACTCGGCCGGGGCTTTTTACATTATAACATTTGAACCGTTAAACATGGCTTATTTACAGTGAACAGGTAAACATATAAATAGTTAAACAGTTAACATGTAATAATTCAATAATAATTTTAAATAAACAGTTAGATAAATAAACAGATAAAAGAACTGGTTCTGATCACAGTGTGCAGGAAACAGAACGGCCATGAGCCCCCAACTGTACAGATGATATTTACAGTGGAGAGACTTGAAGAGGATATGATGGTGATTGCCTTAACAGAATTGATATTATGGCTGGATATTGTCTTGAGCTGAATAGTTCATCAGCGGAATGATTTGGGGCAATGAGCAATGGGTAGGGTGGGAGCGGAGGGTAAAGGAAGGAGGTTGGGAAGTCTGTTTACATTATGAGTCAGGGAACGCCTGTCTAAATAACCAAGTTTTTAGTTGTTTTTTAAACTCTGGAAGACTGGGTTCAAGGCGTAAGTCTGGTGGAAGGGAGTTCCATAGGTGCGGTCCTGCTATTGATAGTGCTCTCTTTCTTAATAGTGATTTTGCTGGAAGCGCATACAGATTTATGTTTAAACATAAGTTAAATAATAAAAATAAAAATCAAGTAATTAAGAAAAATAAAAAGATAAAATAAAAAATAGTAAATGTTAAGAGATAAATACAATTCATTTCAAATCCCTATGCAAAATTTTTATGTACTTTCTTAATAAACTAAAAACTAATATTCTATAGTTAACTCAAGTAAAAGAGGGGAAAAAAATAAAATAAGGAGTACAAGAAACATAGAAACATAGAAATGACGGCAGAAGAAGACCAAACGGCCCATCCAGTCTGCCCAGCAAGCTTCACACATTTTTTTCTCATACTTATCTGTTTCTCTTAGCTCTTTGGTTCTATTTCCCTTCCACCCCCACCATTAATGTAGAGAGCAGTGATGGAGCTACATCCAAGTGAAATATCAAGCTTGATTAGTTAGGGGTAGTAGGGGAAGTAACCGCCGCAATAAGCAAGCTACACCCATGCTTATTTGTTTTACCCAGACTATGTTATTCAGCCCTTATTGGTTGTTGTTCTTCTCCCCTGCCGTTGAAGCAAGGAGCTATGCTGGATATGCGTGTAGTATCAGTTTTTCTTCTCCCCTGCCGTTGAAGCAGAGAGCTATGCTGGATATGCATGAAGTATCAGTTTTTCTTCTCCCCTGCCGTTGAAGCAGAGAGCTATGCTGGATATGCATGAAGTATCAGTTTTTCTTCTCCCCTGCTGTTGAAGCAGAGAGCTATGCTGGAAATGCATTGAAAGTGAAGTATCAGGCTTATTGGTTTGGGGTAGTAACCGCCGTAACAAGCCAGCTACTCCCCGCTTTGTGAGTGCGAATCCTTTTTTCTTCTCCCCTGCCGTTGAAGCAGAGAGCTATGCTGGATATGCGTGAAGTATCAGTTTTTCTTCTCCCCTGCCGTTGAAGCAGGGAGCTATGCTGGATATGCGTGAAGTATCAGTTTTTCTTCTCCCCTGCCGTTGAAGCAGGGAGCTATGCTGGATATGCGTGAAGTATCAGTTTTTCTTCTCCCCTGCCGTTGAAGCAGAGAGCTATGCTGGATATGCATTGAAAGTGAAGTATCAGGCTTATTTGGTTTGGGGTAGTAACTGCCGTAACAAGCCAGCTACTCCCCGCTTTGTGAGTGCGAATCCTTTTTTCCACATTTCCTCTTGCTATTGTAGCTTAGAGCGATGTTGGAGTCACAGTAACCATGTGTATGTTTATTGAATAAGGGTATTATCTCCAGGCAGTAGCCGTCATTCTGGCAAGCCACCCACTCTTTATTGACGGCCTCTTGATTTTATGGATCCACAGTGTTTATCCCACGCCCCTTTGAAGTCCTTTACAGTTCTGGTCTTCACCACTTCCTTCGGAAGGGCATTCCAGGCATCCACCACCCTCTCTGTGAAGAAATACTTCCTGACATTGGTTCTGAATCTTCCTCCCTGGAGCTTCAAATCGTGACCCCTGGTTCTGCTGATTTTTTTCCGACGGAAAAGGTTTGTCGTTGTCTTTGGATCATTAAAACCTTTCAAGTATCTGAAAGTCTGTATCATATCACCTCTGTTCCTCCTTTCCTCCAGGGTGTACATATTTAGATTCTTCAATCTCTCCTCATAAGTCATTTGATGAAGACCTTCCACCTTTTTGGTCGCCCTTCTCTGGACCGCCTCCATCTTGTCTCTGTCTCTTCGGAGATACGGTCTCCAGAACTGAACACAATACTCCAGGTGAGGTCTCACCAAGGACCTGTACAAGGGGATAATCACTTCCCTTTTCTTACTCGATATTCCTCTCTCTATGCAGCCCAGCATTCTTCTGGCTTAGCTATCGCCTTGTCACATTGTTTCAGATCATTAGACACCATCACCCCGAGGTCTCTCTCCTGTTCCGTGCACATCAGCCTTTCTCCCCCCCATCGAATACAGTTCATTTGGATTTCCACTCCCCATATGCATGACTCTGCACTTCTTGGCATTGAATGTCAGCTGCCATATCTTCGACCACGCTTCCATCTTTCTTAAATCCCGTCTCATTCTCTCCACTCCTTCCGGCGTGTCCACTCTGTTGCAGATCTTAGTGTCATCCGCAAAAAGACATACCTTACCTTCTATACCTTCCGCAATGTCGCTCACAAAGATATTGAAAAGGACCGGTCCCAACACCGATCCCTGCGGTACACCGCTTATAACCGCTCTCTCTTCAGAGAGAGTTCCATTTACCATCACACATTGTCTTCTGTCCGTCAACCAGTTTGCAATCCAGGCCACCACCTCGGCACTCACTCCTAAGCTTCTCATTTTATTCACCAGTCTCCTGTGCGGGACAGTGTCAAAAGCTTTGCTGAAATCCAAGTAGATGACATCAAGTGCTCTTCCTTGATCCAATTCCTTGGTTACCCAGTCAAAAAAGTCAATCAGATTTGTCTGACAGGATCTTCCAATGGTGAATCCATGCTGCCTCTGGTCCAGCAATTCTCCCGACTGTAGATAGTTCACTATTCTCTCTTTCAACAGTGACTCCATTACTTTCCCCACCACCGAAGTGAGGCTAACCGGTCTGTAGTTACCAGCCTCTTCTCTGTTCCCACTCTTGTGAAGCGGGACCACTACCGCTCTCCTCCAATCATTCGGCACCACTCCCGTTTCCAGGGATCTATTGAACAGGTCACACAGTGGACCTGCCAGCACATCTCTGAGCTCCCTCAGTATTCTGGGATGAACTTCATCAGGCCCCATGGCTTTGTCCACTTTCAGTTTCACCAGCTCTTCCCATACATTTTCTACTGTAAATGAAGTTACATCTACTCCATTCCCCTCCAGTTTCTTGTTAACTAGTGACGGTCCTTCTCCAGGGTCCTCTTTAGTGAACACAGAACTGAAGTATTCATTTAATATTTCTGCCATTTCTTCGTCTCTCTCCACACATTGATCCTTTCCACCTTTCAATTTCACTATACCACTTTGAACTTTTCTCTTTTCACTGATGTATCTGAAAAATGTTTTGTTACCACTCTTTACCTCTTTGGCAATCCTCTCTTCCGCTTGACTTTTTGCCATCTTGATTAATTTCTTCGTCTCCCTCAGTTCTACCAGATATTCTTCTTTGTGCTCCTCCTTTTGGGATCTTTTATATTTCTTGAACGCTGTTCTTTTAGCCTTTATTTTGTCAGCCACCTCCTTTGAGAACCAGATAGGTTTCATTTTTCTTTTGCTTTTCTTTACTTTTCTAACATATAGATTAGTTGCCTTGGTAATTGCTCCTTTTAGATTGGTCCACTGTTGATCCACATCTCTCTCGTTTTCCCAGCCTTTTAGTTCTTCCTCCAGGTACTTCCCCATTTCATCAAAGTCTGTGTTTTTGAACATCAAAACTTGGGTTTTTGTGCTTCTTTTCCGTGTCCTTTTTGTGATATTAAACCATACCGTTTGATGATCACTGGTGCTGAGGTGGGCACCCACCTGGTCGTCTGAGACATTATCTCCATTAGTGAGCACTAAGTCGAGTATAGCTCCTTCTCTCGTGGGTTCCAAGAAGGACTAAGGAAATTCTAAAAAGGCAGCAAAGCAAAATGCCTATTCCAGTCTGGTTTCCAAATACCTATTGGCCTATCGATCCGAATGCCTCTATAAAGAGGTATGTTTTTAAAGCTTTTTTAAATTCTTTATGATTTGATATTAATCTTAAGGCATTTGGAAGTGCATTCCACATGATAGGACCTGCTACTGAAAAAGTCCTCTGTCTTGTAGTATGTAGTCTGGCTAACCGAACTGAAGGGATTTCTAAAAGATTCATATTAGTGGATTTTAAGTGTCTTGTAGATTTATAAAGCCATAAAGACTTGCACAGCCAGATATTATCCTATTATTTAACAAGTTATATATCAATGATAGTATTTTGAATTTGATCATAAACTTAATCAGTAACCAATGTAATTTACATAAAATTGGAGAAATATGTTCTTTCATTGGGGTTCCTGTAAGCATACGGGGCACTGTATTTTGAATCAATTGTAATGATTTAATTGTAGCTTCAGGTAATCCTAAATAGAGACCGTTACAATAATCTAGACCAGAAAAGATTAGAGACTGAAGTACCGTTTGAAAATCTTTGAAAAATAATAAAGGTCATAGTCGCTTAAGCAGATGTAATTTGAAAAAAGAGTTTTTAACAATTTTGGCTATGTGTTGAACAAGGGATAGATTAGTGTCCATAATACTCCAAAGTTCCGAGCTACTTTGTTTATTTTTATACTAGCCGTTAAGCCCGTAATAACGGGCTACATTAACATTTTTTTTGGTTCATTTCCTTCCCCCTCATTCTCCCTCCCACCTCCCCCCACTCTCTCCTCCCCACTCTCCCCTCCCCCCACTCTCTCCTCCTCCCTCCACTCTCTTTCTCCCCCACTCTCTCCTCCCTCCCCCCACTCTCTCCTCCCTGCCCCTCAGTCACTCCTCTCTCCCCCTCCCTCCTCCCCTAAGTTACTCCTCTCTCCCCCCTCCCTCCTCCCCCCTCCCCTCAATCACTCTTCTCTCCCCCCCTCGGAAGATATCCGGGGGGGTCCTTCCGTCCGTCTATCCGTCCCTCCCTCCCTCGCGCGCCGCCGCTGCTCCTGCTCTTCGCAGTGCCGCTGCTGCCGCTCCTGCTCTTTGCGGCGCCGCCGCCACTCCTGCTCTTCGGGGCGCCGCTGCTGCACCTGCTCTTCGCGGCGGCGCCGCCGCTCCTGCTCTTCGCGGCGCCACCGCCGCTCCTGCTCTTCGGGGCACCACCGCCGCTCCTGTTCTTCGCGGCACCGCCGCCACCGCTGCTCCTGCTCTTCGCCCCGCCGCCACCGCTATTGCTCCTCCAGCGCCATTTTTAACAGGCACGCTCTGCCCGATGTGCTTGCATGCGCGGTAGAGCTGCTCTCTACTGCACATTTGTGGCACGTCGGTCAAGCTTCATTTATCTAGTTAATTCTCATTACCTATAGTAATGTAGGATGGTGGAGCATTACTGGGGTCTTCAATTATGCTTAGAAACAGTAATTCAGTTTTTTTGTATTTAATTTTAATCAACTGTGGGCAAGCCATCGTTCAATTCTTGTGATATAAATCTTGATTAAGGCAAGTGTTTCAGTCCAGGTGGATTTATATGGAACAAATAACTGTATGTCGTCCGCATAGATTTTAAATTGGACGCTTACTGCTGAAAGAATTTGGCAAAGTGGAAATAGGTATATATTAAACAGAATTGGTGACAAGGACGATCCTTGTGGAACACCTGTGGTTTGGATATATGATTGAGAAGAATGCGAACCAATGTTAATTTGACAAGGTTGATCTGAAAGATAGCTACTAAACCAGTTTAGTACTTTGTTTTGTGGACCAATAGATTGTAACCTAAACATTTTATGATCTAGCTTATCAAACGCTGCGGAGATATCTAGTAGCACTAAAATGAAATCTGTATTGGAGTCAAAGCCTCTGAAATAAGAGTCGAATGAAGAGAGGAGGAGAGTCTCAGTAGAGTGTCCCTTCCTAAATCCATGTTGGTTTGGATGTAATATTTCATAATCTGTTAGATATTCGTTTAATTGATGTAGGACTACAGATTCTAATGTTTTAGAAAGTGAGGTCAATGTTGCAATGGGTCTAAGATTGGCAACATCTGTAAATGATTATGATTTATTTTTAGGTATTGGTAAAATTGAAGTATGTTTCGAATATTCAGGAAATTTACTTAACTCTAAAGATTGGTTGATTAATGCACATATATGGTCCGAGCAAGTTTCTCTAAGCAACCTGAACACACATCTATATCCACCCCTCATAACTCTGCCTCAGCCCTTACCCCACTATAGGGATGTGAATCGTTTTAGGACGATTAAAATTATCGTCCGATAATTTTAATATCGTCTTAAACCGTTATGGAACACAATACAATACAGATTCTAACGATTTATCGTTATAAATCGTTAGAATCGTGAGCCGGCACACTAAAACCCCCTAAAACCCACCCCCGACCCTTTAAATTAAATCCCCCACCCTCCCGAACCCCCCCCCAATAACTTAAATAACCTGCGGGTCCAGCGGCGGTCCGGAACGGCAGCGGTCCGGAACGGGCTCCTGCTCCTCAATCTTGTCGTCTTCAGCCGGCGCCATTTTCCAAAATGGCGCCGAAAAATGGCGGCGGCCATAGACGAAAAAGATTGGACGGCAGGAGGTCCTTCCGGACCCCCGCTGGACTTTTGGCAAGTCTCGTGGGGGTCAGGAGGCCCCCCACAAGCTGGCCAAAAGTTCCTGGAGGTCCAGCGGGGGTCAGGGAGCGATTTCCCGCCGCAAATCGTTTTCGTACGGAAAATGGCGCCGGCAGGAGATCGACTGCAGGAGGTCGTTCAGCGAGGGTTCCGGCGCCTCGCTGAACGACCTCCTGCAGTCGATCTCCTGCCGGCGCCATTTTCCGTACGAAAACGATTCGCGGCGGGAAATCGCTCCCTGACCCCCGCTGGACCTCCAGGAACTTTTGGCCAGCTTGTGGGGGGCCTCCTGACCCCCACGAGACTTGCCAAAAGTCCAGCGGGGGTCCGGAAGGACCTCCTGCCGTCCAATCTTTTTCGTCTATGGCCGCCGCCATTTTTCGGCGCCATTTTGGAAAATGGCGCCGGCTGAAGACAACAAGATTGAGGAGCAGGAGCCCGTTCCGGACCGCTGCCGTTCCGGACCGCCGCTGGACCCGCAGGTTATTTAAGTTATTTGGGTGGGGGATTTAATTTAAAGGGTCGGGGGTGGGTTTTAGGGGGTTTTAATGTGCCGGTTTTTCGATTTTTCGATTTTTCGATTTTTAACGATTTTTCACGATATTTTACCCCCCCAAACGGCAACAATACGATTCCCTCCCCCTCCCAGCCGAAATCGATCGTTAAGACGATCGAGGACACGATTCACATCCCTACCCCACTACACTTCCTAAGAGACCTAGGCGTCTCACTAGATCAATGCCTAAACTTCAAACCCCACATTAAGTCTCTAATAAAGGGGGGCTTCTACAAACTCCATGTCCTTAAAAAACTTAAGCCCCTCCTCCACACCCAGGACTTCTGCCTAGTTCTGCAAATGACCATTCTATCTAAACTGGACTACTGCAATTCCCTTCTTTTAGGCCTCCCGTCATCAACCTTTAAACCCTTGCAAATACTGCAGAACTCAATGGTGAGAACCATAACCAACACCCGCAAAAGGGACCACATCACCCCCATTCTAAAGGATCTGCACTGGCTTCCCATCCCTTTCCGCATTCAATACAAAACTCTCACCATTGATATCAAATATTTATTACTTCTCCAGCTTTAAGAAGGATGGGAAGGTAACTGAGGGTGGGATGGAGGAAATAATTGATAAAAGTCCCAATTTGACATCTTTTTTAGAAGCTTCTGGGGATGATATAACAACAAGAGCAACATTAATAGTGGTTTTTGGATTAGGAATTGAAATGAATCTTGTTCTACAGAAATATTTCAGGAATAAAAATTTCTTATTCTGTGGTAAAACTGTCCAAGTTTTCCCCGATGTCTCAAGATCAACCCAGGTGAGGAGGAAGCAGTTTCTGGCAATGCGAGGAAGAGTTTTAGCCATTGGGGCTACATTCTTCCTCAAATTCCCATGTAAATGTATTGTTACTTATCAAAAAAACAAATTTGTTTTTCTTCAACCTGAGCACCTGGAAGTATTTCTTATAAAGAGGGATCTGGGGTTCATGAGCAGCCTACATGATGGATAATTTAATTGGTCAAAATAAGGATCCACCTATAGTTCTATAATTAGACATATTACCTTTTATATATTCTTTTGAGTAGCTTCCCAGATAAAGTGGACTAATTAGTTGGGATAACATGTAAATTTTATTTTCCTGTATTGTTTTTCCTTTCTTGTATATGGATATGTATCCCAAGATTTCCTGATTTCTTTCATTGTAAATGTTATAGAAATTTAATAAACTATAAATTAAAAAAAAAAAAAACAACTCTCACCATCCTACACAACACACTTTACAAAGACAACACTCCCTGGCTCGAAGAACTGACACGTTTCCGATCCTCTAACCACCACACCAGAACCTCCCTTGCAGGCAACCTTCACACCCCATCCCTCAAAACTGCACACCTTACCCTCACTAGAGAAAGAGCCTTCTCCATTGCTGGTCCCTCCCTCTGGAACTCCCTTCCCACTGATCTCAGTCTAGAACCATCCTTACGCAATTTTAAAAAAGGCATCAAGACATGGCTTTTCAAACAGGCCTACCCCGATACTAACCAAATCTAGACAAGGCCCACCCTGCCTCGCAGAACTCGCCTTACAATATATTTATGTGAATAGCTAGCCCAGTTACTTTATGTACTCTCCCAATGATGTAAATATTAGGGATGTGAATCGTGTGATCGATCGTCTTAACGATCGATTTTGGATGAGGGGGGGGGGGAATCTGATCGTCTTAGTTTTTTAGGTTAAAAAATCGTTTTATCGGGGGAGGGGGGAGGGCGGGAAAACCGGCACACCAAAACAACCCTAAAACCCACCCCCGACCCTTTAAAATAAATCCTCCACCCTCCCGAACCCCCCCAAAATGTTTTAAATTACCTGGGGTCCAGTGGGGGGGGGGGGGTCCCGGCGCGATCTCCCGCTCTCTGGCCACGGCTGCATTAAGAGAAATGGCGCCGGTGGCCCTTTGCCCTTATCATATGACAGGGCAAAGGTAGCACCGGCGCCATTTTGGTTCCTGTGACCCGACGTCACGAGTGCAGGAGATCGCTCCCAGACCCCCGCTGGACTTTTGACAAGTCTTGTGGGGGTCAGGAGGCCCCCCCAAGCTGGACAAAAGTCCCTGGGGGTCCAGCGGGGGTCCAGGAGCGATCTCCTGCACTCGTGACGTCGGGTCACAGGAACCAAAATGGCGCCGGCGCTACCTTTGCCCTGTCATATGGTAAGGGCAAAGGGCCACTGGCGCCATTTCTCTTAACGCAGCCGTGGCCCGAGAGTGGGAGATCGCGCCGGGGCCCCCCACTGGACCCCAGGTAATTTAAAACATTTTGGGGGGGTTCGGGAGGGTGGGGGATTTCTTTTAAAGGGTCAGGGTGGGTTTTAGGGTTGTTTTGGTGTGCCGGTTTTCCCCCCCTCCCCTCCTCCCCCGATTTACGATTTTTGATGATAAATCGGGGGAATTGTTATTGTATCGCGGCTCTAACAATTTTTGACGATTTAACTATATCTGACGATTGTTTTAAATCGTCAAAAAACGATTCACATCCCTAGTAAATATAGTAAGTTTCTATAGCTATTTTGATTCCTCTCTACTCTCTCCTCTTTACTTCGTTTCAGTTCTCTACTCTTAGTCCCTCTCCTTCCCAAGCCCTTATTTTTCTCCCCTTTTCTTGCCTGCTCCCCTCGCCTCACCCCCCGTTAAATGTAATTTTCCTTTCTTTGAGTTAATTGTAAACCGGCGTGATGTGTTCTATGAATGTCGGTATATTAAAAGTACCTGAACATGGATTTAATGGGGAATTCGATATCTTTTGTTTTTTAATAATTTTTTGAACTGTTATTTTATTAAAGGATGACCATTCAGTTACCGATTGTTATGAATCCTGCTTCCCGCGGGTCTTCCCGCGAGCAGGCTCACTCACAATGCTGCTTTTCTTCACCTGACGCAGCAGGAAGCTGCCGTCGGGCCTCCCAAGTGGCCGGAGCCGCGGACTCTGTTACTATCTGCGGCCCGGAGGCCGCCCATCGAGCCACCCTTTGCCGTGGCTGGAGCCGCGGACTTCCTGCCATCCCGGCACGGCCGGGACCGCCGCCAACGTCAGCTGATCTTTGCGGCATGGAGGCCGCAAGCCCCGGGCTCGAGTAGCGGCTGGAGCCGCCCCCGGGGCCTCGTGCAGCAGCTAGAGCCACTGCCGTCATCGGGCCTGCGTCTCAGGCCAGCCCTGCTGATTCTAACGCTGTGCGTCAGGGAAGGCCGCTGTCCGCGGTCCTGTACACCTTCCTGCTTCTTCCTTAGGCACTGGCGCGCGCCTCTCTGCTAAATTTAAAGGGCCAGGCACAGGAAGTGTGCTGGCCCCACCTAGGGTGTGGACTTCCTGTACCAGCCCTATAAAAGGGCTGCTCTGTCAGTCAGTCTTGGCCTTGCATTGGTGTTGCTTCACTCTGGAGGCTCCTGCCTGCCAGAGCTCCGTCAGGTCTTCCTTGTCTTCTCCATGGAGTTCTTGTTGTTTCGTCTCGTCATGCCAAGTCATGTTCGTGCCTGAGGTCCCTGTCCAGGTGTCCTGGTTTCTCATCTTGGTCTTCTGTTTCCTGATGTTCCAGGTCCATTGATGTTCTGCTCCTGTGTCTTTGTCTTCAGCGCTCTTGAGCCTTCTGGTCCTGTAGGCCTGGAGTCCCTCGGATGATGTTGTGCCCGAGCATAGACTAGCCTACAGGTGGACTGGTGTCCTGTGCTCCTGAGCCGTCGTGTCCTGCCAGCCGTTGGTGGAGCTTCGGGCGACATCGTCTCCGTCGTTGGAGTTCTGCTTGGACTGGATCCTTCCCTGCGCTTGTCCCGCTCCCAGCGTGGTCTGTGACCAGCCTCCTCGGGCTGTGTAGGGTGCACAGTGGGACAGGGTGGTCCGCGACTCAATCCCACGGGTGGGCTGAGTAGGGCGTCCTGAGAGACAGTGCCAATATCCTTCCGCCCAGCTTCTCGTCTCGTCTGGACTTCATCAGTTCCTTGTCTCGTCCTGGATGCCATTGCATTACTCTTGGTATCGTGTCTTGTTCCTGATGTCGTCGCATCGACCCTGGTCCGGGATGCCGTCGCATCGACCACTGGTCGATGCGACGGCATCAGCGTTGGTGTCAAGTCTTCGTCCGCGATGCTATTGCATCGATTCTGCTGTTATGTCTTCGTGTCAAGGTCCGTCTGCCCTCGACCTCAGGCCAGGCCTGCTGCTCCATGCTGTTCCATGCAGCAGGTCCGAAAGGGCTCGGAATGGTCGGTGGCCCATTCACATTCCAACATCATCTGTTGTTGGCCATGGGAGCTTGCCGGCCATGGGAGCTTGCCGGCCTGGCAGAGGGTAAGACCGTCAGCCATGGTGGAACATGCCGTCAACCCTCGGTTCGGTCCTGGATCCATCTGGGGTCGGGCTGAGGTCCAAGAGCACACTAAAAACACCCGAGTGTAACACCGATTCCAGGTTTTTATAGTTGGGATATGGTAAATCTTTAAACTCTAATGTTATATTTTTTACTTTTGTTGAAAATGCAATGCTATCTGTTTACATATGTGGTCATCAACGTCTTGACATATTATCAGAGGAAGTTGTCAACAATTTGACTATATTGAACAAGGTAGCTGGATTATTATTTGTAAGGCTAATTTTATTGTCATAAAACCTTGTTTTCTCCAAATTTACTGCACACCTATATGATCTTAGTATGCAGTAATAATTATTCTTTGTACTATCACTTCTTTTTTTTTGCCATGTGCGTTCTTGTTTCCTAAGAGTTTTTTTTAATTGACGTAGATTATCATTATACCAAGGAAGGTTTGGTTGTATTTATTTTGAATTACAGTTTTAATTGGAGCTACTAAATCTAATTGTTACATAGAGTTAGGTTCCATTCTTCTATTGATTTATTGATATCATCAGATAGAGCCAGTGGTAAATTGGGCATGAAGGCATTAATAAAATCATCCGATGAATTGAATTTCCTCTTTTTTACAATCTTATTTAGCTTATTTGATTTTGCTTTCTCTCTTAGTTTTATAGAAAAGGATATCAGATGATGATCTGACCATGGGACTTTTATGTTACTGAGGTCTTTAATGGGTAAAGTGATATACGATGAATTATAAAAAAACAGATCAAGAGTATTACCTTTGGAATGTGTGGGTTCAGTAATAAGTTGAAGCCATCCTAGCCCTGACATTGCTTCTAAAAATGCTGTAGTGCTAACCGATGGGGTTTTTGAGTTGACATGTAAATTAAAATTGCCTATTAATAATGTCTTACTTAAATTTAAAGCTAGTGTAGCAAGAATTTCTAGAAAGTTGGATAAATACAGATCCAAGGTTCTAGGAGTGCAATACACTACTATTAAATTTAGAGATGGAGTGGTTATCACTAGTATTTCAAATTGTTCAATATTAACAATTTGTTTTTTAATAGGACCAAGAGATGATTTTATCAAAGCTAATATTCCACCTTCTTTTCTGTTATTTCTGGAAACGGAGAAAGCGTTATAATCTTTAGGTCACAAATTATTTATAATTACCGTATCTGTTTCTGATAGCCACAACTCTGTAACTAATAAAAAGTCCAGTTTTTTATCATTTAGAATATCTTCAAACACAGGGGTTTTTTGCCTAAGAGACTGGGCATTACAGTATATGATAGTTAAAGATGAAAACAGTAATAACTTTCAAGAAGTGTCGATTTATATTTTTCGAATCATAACACCTACTATTTAATTTTGGAAAATTTCTATAGAGTCCATTACCAGTCACTGTTTTGTCACCTCCTTTTACCTTTTTGGTGATCCTTTATTCCGCCTGACTTTTTGCTTTCTTGATTTCTTTCTTCGTCTCCCTCAGTTTCACCATACATTCTTCCCTGTGTTCTTCTTTTTCTGATCCTTTATATTTCTTGAATGCTGTTCTTTTTGCTTTTATTTTATCAGCGACCTCCTTTGAGAACCAGATTGGTTTCTTATTTCTCTTCCTTTTGTTTACTTTTCTAACATATAGATTTGTTTCCTTTGAAATTGCTCGTTTTTGGTGTGGCCCAT
Source organism: Rhinatrema bivittatum (assembly GCF_901001135.1). Classification (NCBI taxonomy): domain Eukaryota; kingdom Metazoa; phylum Chordata; class Amphibia; order Gymnophiona; family Rhinatrematidae; genus Rhinatrema; species Rhinatrema bivittatum. The sequence continues at coordinate 257,627,826 of NC_042619.1, forward strand.
TGTTCCACCTCTCTCATTTTCTCCCAGTCTACTAGTTCTACCTCCAGGTACATCCCCATTTCAACAAAGTCCGTATTTTTTAAATTCTAATCCCAGATCTTCATTTGACTTCTCTGAATTCTATTTGCGATATCAAACCATACCGTTTGATGACCACTGGTGCTGAGGTGGGCACCCACTCAGACATTAGAGACATTATTCCCATTAGTGAGCATTAGGTTGAGTATGACTCCCTCCCTCGTGGGTTCGTTCCATTACCATTTGTTTGATTAGAGCTTCTTGCAGCACATCCACTATCTCTCTACGTCTGGTAGTTTCTGCAGAAGGAATTCTCCAGTCCACATCCGGCAAATTAACATCCCCAACAATCAATACTTCTCCTTTCTTTCCACCTCCAAAAGTATTGATTGTTGAGGATTTTACACGCGCACATGTAAAAAAAAAAAACCCTCACAAATACATATTGCACTTATCCAGAGAAGTTCCAATTTATCCAACTATGTAGTAACACTCAGCCGGATAAGTCTAAAAAGCACTACTTGTCCGGCTATCTGACTTAGGCCTAGATTTATCAAAATGCGGTAAGTACCGCATGCAATAGCAAAAGGGGTGTGGTTTATGCTAATGTAGTATTTATCGCATTTTGCGATAATTACCTATGCGAAGAGAGCCTGGCCATAATAGCATGTCCCATGCATAGGTATTTGTATCCCTGGGATAGGCCCACCTAGTAACTCGAGGTGGGGATTAGGTAAGAGTGTAGGGGGTTAGGGGCCGCTTTCACATTGTACATGAGACGTACGAACAGAACAGTGGTCTCTTGTGAGGATTGGCTGGCCTTCGGAGTGAGGAAACTCACTTCAAGATGAGATTTGGGCAAGGATGGACTCTCTACCTGGGTAACATCAAGCAGAAGGTCTAAGGCACAGCTTTCTTTGCTCTGCTCTATCTGCTCCAGACTCGCCTCCATTTCTCATTTACCTGAATGACAAGAGAGGGGCCGAATTAGGGAGCTGAGTGGTTTTTCTTTGCCCTCTGCTGTGTGCTTTAGCCTCACCACTTTCTTCCTGTTTCCTGCACAGAACAGGAGGAGAGAGGCTGGAATAGAGAGTAGAGCAGTTTTCTTTTTGCTCTGTTCCTTCCAGCCTCAATCCTCTTCTCCTGGTCTCTGCTGTGCTCTGAGAGGGACAGGAAGCAGAAAGCTATTCTCTGTTGAATGAGATTCAGCACGGCTATTAGGCAACAAATCTTCATCTGACATACTGCCCTCCAGATTATTGTCACCCTAGGCCTAGGTCCAGTGTGCTTAGTGGTATATCTAGGCCTGCCCCCAAGGATGTAGAGAAGAGATCGCGAAAGACATCCCTGATCTGGAGGTACTTTACAGTGAGGGAAGACCAACATTTTGCTCAGTGTATTCACTGAAGTAAGGATATCAGCTGAAGGAGGCAAATGGGGCATCTGACAAACGCTAATATGTAGCACCACATGTAGTAGCAGCACCACCAGCACTGTCATCAGAGGAGGATGACCCCCTTCTGCCACTCAAAATAAAAGCCAGAAGAAAGAGGTTGCAAAAGGCAGACTTTTCCCTCAAGCTGTACAGAGGGGCTGTGCTGCATACCCAGGTGATGGATAGCATACATACCTCATACAATATTCTATTAGCCATAAGAAAGGTGTTGGAGGGTTGGCAGCTAGACTGGAGATGCAAAAGTCTTCAAGGCATGTTTTCTTTGTGACCAGAGAGTGGGAAAAATAGATAAAGGCATAGATGACAGGGCTTTCAAGGGTATTCGTTGCTTTGCATGGTTAATGCACCTGGCAGTGAGGGATGCCCTGGGGCTGGGGCAACAAGGAGGAACCATGGGAATCTATTCTTGAAGGATCTGATAGAGAGGTGCAGGAAACAAGTGGGACATTTTCATAGAAGCATGAAGGCTGGCAGCTTCTCAGTGAGGAGAAGAAGAAAGAAACTCAGGATGCCTCATAAATGTCTGATTCAGAATGTGACAGAGGTTAATGGAGCAGCAGACACCCTTCATGATATATCTCTTGAAACAGAGAAAAGTGTGGGATTCCCCTTAGGCATCATGATTGGGTAGTGATGAGCAACTCATAAAAAAATCCTAAGCCCTTCAAGGAAGATATGAGTTCCTGAAGTGCCACCCTGGGTAAGGGTCATCCTATAGTAAATATTCTGGAGGAAAGGTTAGAGGGTTTCCATGAGCAAGAGATGTTCCAGTTTGTGGACTTATTGCAACAGCAGGTGCAAGTGAGACTGAAACGTCTGACAAGAAAACAATACATACGTGCATCCCACACTTTATGATTCATGTACGAAAGGGAGTCTCACTCTCCAGTTCCACCAGCATCTCACATACATGAAGGAGGATACTAATAGCTAGCGTATGTAAAGAGGAGCACCAGAAACAGAGGCATAGTGGGGATGTAGCACAGGAAAGAGTGGCTACTCCAAAGAGTAATGCAAGCATGAGCAGCAGCCTGTCAGCTACCACTCTCCTCCCCCACCTCAATATGCCAAAACCACATTGCCCGCAAAGGACCATCTCTCCTGACAAACAGGTCAAACCTAAGGCAGCTGGCAAGAGAGACCCTTAGCTCAACACCAGTAAAAGAGACTCACAGCAGAATTTCTGTGATATGCTATCTCGCAGAGCCCATCAAAGACATGAAACACAGATGCGCTGTGGCTATTGGGCACACAAGTCAGTAATCGGCCAGACCTAATTAAGATGACTCAGCACTATCTTTTTGCCTGCCCAACTCACCAGTGTGTCCAGTGAACATGTCTTCTGAATGGCAGTGGACATTGTGAGCTCATCATCGTTCAGTGCCAGACTTGATGGAAAAGTTATGTTTTAAAAAAAATCAATCTGCCTCTGTTGGGCTTTCCAAGTATTTCTATACCAGTGGCAAAATGACTGAAAGTACCATTGAGGTCTTGCTGCCATTCTGTCTTCCTGTCATGTACCAGATATACCATCTTTGGGGGTCTCATTGCCACATGCTTATGTGCCATGCCTCATATATTCCACCCTGGGGGTCATGATGCCACTCTGCCTACCTGCCATGCCGCTGATATACCACCTTGGGTGTTTTGATGCCTTCTTGTTGTTTGCTGCTTGGTTCCCAGCCTAGTTCTTTCACCCTACCTCTTTCTTGGTTATACTAGGGTATTCTGTCCCCAAAATAAAATGTAAAAAAAAGAAAAAATATAAGTTTCTCCTCCCACCCCGTCTCTTTTCTGGTTCATTACCTTACTGTGTGTTGTACATCTCTAGGATCCTGGTATAGTTCTCCCACTCTTCTTTTTTCTTGGTTATACTGAAGTGTTTGGTTTACATAAGCCCTCAATCAGAAAGGAAAACATGCATAGGAGAGACCTTTTATATATTCTGAATGTGGGAAAATTTTCAGTAGGAAGAGGGAACTAATATATCACCAGAAAAGCAATAAAGGGGAGAGACTGTGTTCAGCTAAAGAATATGGGAAAGGTTTTCTTAATAAAGCAAACCTCAAAATGACCAGGAAAGCCACGCTGATGTGAGACCATTATCATATTCTGTTTGTGACAAAAGTTTCAAATGAAAAGAAAATTTCACAAGAAACCCAATGTTGTGACCATCGCTGCCCGACGTCTCCACTCCGCCCTTCTTATCTCTTTGGCGACTCCTCCTGCGGTTGACGGACATTTGGGTGCCGAGGCATCTGCCTGCCGTCCTCTCCGGCGTCCCCGGACCGGCTTGAGCGCTGCTGCCCGCCATGCTGTCCAGCTGCCTTAGGGCGCGCGCGCGCCGTGCGGCCATGCTTCAAATACCTTCAGTGGCGTGAACCTCAGGGGCGTCCCCCTATGATGACGTCATGCATCCAGGATACAAATAGCCTATGCGATTGCTAGCCTAGTTAGCAAGGTAAAGGTTTACCAACGGATGGGATTCGCTCTCCGTACCTAGCTACTCTGCCTCCACTCGGACTACTCTATTTGGGGTACCCGCTCCTCGGGGGCCTCTCTCTCTTTTCTCTTTCAGGTCGCTGTCTGGAACCGGTACTCGCTCCTCGAGGGCCCATGTTCCTGGACTCACTACCTGGACTTCACTTCTGCCTGGAAGACACCGCTGCCTATACCATCTGTGAGTTACCATCTACATCTCTCAGAGCTGTTCCCTGGAACCAGGTACTCACTCCATACTGAGAGACCACTGCCACAGCCATTGTGGGAATGCTGTTCCAGAGCCCGAGGGACTACAAGCCCAGCTGGGCTACATTCCAGCTCACTACCGCCACCTCTGGTGGCTCACCAATACTGTCTAATAAAAGATCTAACTGTGTGTGTGTCCTAGCTGAGCCTGACCTGTGGCCCCTCACGTACCTTCCCCCGTGGGCGTGGTCATCTGCCACAGAGTCCAGGGGTCCACCCAAAATCCTTATAAACAATAACAGATTGCTAACTCCATGGATCCGGGACAGCTCAATGCTCTGCAGGCTATACCGGGCCTGGCCCTGCGCATTTCTCAACAGCAAGAAGCACTGGAGAAACTCACTTCAGCGTTTCACCAGCTGCACACACAGAAGACCCAAGGCGCTACTTCCAGGAATGAAGGTCAGTTACAGAAAGTAACTTTAAAGACTGCTGTACTGCTGGCGGCTTCAGTTCGTTTCTTGGGAGAGATTTGGAAGACCAGGGGCTTTTTAAACCAGTGCTGCATGCATTTTGCTCTACAGCCTTCTCAGTTCCCTACAGCTTTTTCCAAGACTACTTACATCCTTTCCTAGCTGGATGGAAAGGCCCTGTCTTGGGCGTCTACACTTTGGGAACGCAAGGATCCTATTTTGCAGGACATAGATGGATTTCTGGACTTATTTAAATCCGTTTTCGATGATCCTGCTCGAGGCACCATTGCTGGTTCTGCTTTGGTGGACCTGAAGCAAGGCAACCAATCACTGGCTGATTTTGCGATAGAGTTTAAGACTCTTGCTACAGAACTCTGCTTGGACCCCAAATGCCTGAAGACCCTCTTCAGAGACCTGGATACTCGTTTAAAAGACGAGCTGGCCGCTCACGAAACACCTGACTCGCTGGATGAACTTGTGGCTTTGGCCACTCGGATCGATCACCGGCTAAGTGATAAGGTGAAAGAGCTCCGGTCTATTAGAAAACCTGGTCTGAAAGAGGCGAGTGCTAAATCTGCACCTTGGATGGTTCCAGTAATTCCTGCTGCGAGTGAAGATGAACCGATGCAACTTGGTCGCGGACATTTGACTTCCAAAGAGAGAAGACTTCGGAAGAAGCATGGGGGTATGCATGTACTGTGGTTAGTCGGGCCACGATGTCCCTACATTCCCAATTCGTCTGGGAAACGGATGGGCCTAAGTCCTGCAGGAGGACTGTTCTTAGGCCTCACTACACCCTCTCCTCCGCTCTCTCTCCCAGTCTCCTTGATCTGCGGACCCTCTAAGGTTCAAACTCTTGGCCTGGTGGATTCAGGGGCAGGAGGCAACTTTATTCTCCGAAGTTTAGTGGAGCATCTGAGGATTCCCCTCATCAACTTGAAGGTTCCGCTACTCTTATCCTCCATCCATGCAGAGTCCTTACCGGGCGACGTGAATTGTCAAACTATACCAGTGTCTCTCTGCACCGGAGCTCTCCATATGGAGTTAATTTCCTTCTTTGTGTTAGAGAAGGCCATGCACCCTATCGTCCTGGGGTTACCCTGGCTGCAATTGCACCAACCCCAATTTGACTGGGCATCCTTGGAACTCTCCCGTTGGGGCCCAGAGTGTCATGGGAAGTGCCTCAAGGAGATTACTCCTGTCATCTGCATGCCTACGACTCCAGCGATGCTGGGACTGCTGCCCCAATACGCATCCTTTAATGATGAGTTCTCCAAAGAAGCTGCTGACCAGTGTTGCCAACCTCGCTTATTTACCGCGAGATTGGGCTTCTTTTTGTAGTCATTCGCGTTTTTTTTTTCCGATTCGCGGGTTGCTTTTAATTTTTCTTCCAGTCGCGTTTTTTGGGCTTGTTGGGCGGGACTTGGCCTCTGAATCATGTGACAGTGATTGGCTGCTGCTGCGATGAAGCCTGTCCATAGCAGGCGCACCCTATCCCTATATTGCAGCAGTAAGCCAATCAGAGCAGAGCTGCAGTGAAAACTTTGACTCACACACACGAGCACATTTTGTGGGCAGGCCCAGCACCCTCCGTCCAGCATGGCATGCACAGCATCGCATGTGGGCAGACCTGGAGCCAGAAGGCCAGCAGCACAGCAGCAAAGGAATCTTCAGACTCTGCAGCTACAGTCAGGTATCAGGAGGGGAGGAATTAGTATGTTGGGAGGGGGGAATGAGAATGTGGGGGCCAGAGATGTACTCGGAGGGGTAGGGAGGGGGGAAAGAAAGAGTGGAGGCCAGAGATGTGCTCAGAAGGGGTAGGGAGGGGGGGAATCAGTGTGTAGGGGCCAGGGATGTGCTCGGAGGGGGGAATCAGTGTGTAGGGGCCAGGGATGTGAGGGTTAGGGAGGGGAGAATCAGTGTGTAGGGGCCAGGGATGTGCTCGGAGGGGGGAATCAGTGTGTAGGGGCCAGGGATGTGCTCGGAGGGGGGAATCAGTGTGTGGGGGCCAGGGATGTGCTCGGAGGGGGGAATCAGTGTGGGGGGGGCAGAGATGTGCTCGGAGGGGGTAGGGAGGGGGGAATCAGTGTGTAGGGGCCAGGGATGTGAGGGTTAGAGAGGGGGGAGTCAATGTGTGGGGGGCCAGGGATGTGCTTGGAGGGGGGAATGTGCATGAGGGAATTGAAGACGTGTTTGAAGGGGGTGGGAGAGGGGAATGAGTATGTGCCAGGGATGTGCTTGGAGGAGGATGGGGAGAAGGGAATGAGCATGAGGGAATTTGCTATACTAGCTTCTTACCAGGTAGAAATATGCTGAAGCAATTTAATGAAAATATGAATCGTGACAATGCTGACAATATAGAGAACGAAGAACTGGCTGTTATCACTAATTGTCAGACCTTGTTTTAGTTAACTGTTACAGGCTGATACAGTAAAAGTCGCGGGAGGGCAGGCGAGTGCCCAGGCCACTCTCCTGGGTGCGCGATTCAGGAGGTATGCAAATTAGGGCCCGTGGAAAAAAGAGGCGCTAGGGACACTAGTGTGTCCCTAGCGCCTCTTTTTTGACAGGAGCGGCAGCTGTCAGCGATTTTGACAGCCGACGCTCAATTGTGCTGGTATCGGTTCTCAAACCTGCTGACAGCCACGGGTTTGGAAACCGGCCGCCGGCAAAATTGAGTGTCCGGTTTTCGAGCTGCAGGTCGATTTAAAATTTTTTTTTATTTTTAACTTTTTTAAACTTTTGGGACCTCCGACTTGATATCGCCATGATATCAAGTCGGAGGGTGTACTCTGTGCACTTTCCCGGTGCTGGCAGAAATTAATGCCTACCTTTAGGTAGGCGCTAATTTTCAAAAGTAAGATGTGTGGCTTGGCTGCACATTTTCCTTACTGAATCGCACGGGAATAACTAATAGGGCCATCAACATGCATTTGCATGTTGTGGGCGCTATTGGTTTTGGGGGGGGGGGGGGAGGTTGGACGTGTGTTTTTGATGCGCTATTACCCCATACCGAATAAGGGATAAAGCTTGCGCGTCCAAAACGCGCGTCCAAATATACTGTATCGGCCTGTGTGAGAGCTACAACAATTTATTACAATAAAGTCAGCTGTTTTATGTGCATTACAAAAGTATTTCAAGCGTTAAATGCTATAAAAAATAAAAAATAAAAAAAGTTTCAATTTCTTGTGTTTTGGGCTTTTTTTGGGCTTGGTTTTTGGAAAAAAGTGCTTGTTCTTTCATGAAAACCTGGCAACCCTGCTGCTGACATCCTTCCTCCGCATAGGTCCTATGACTGTGCCATAAGACTGAAACCCAATACTGAACCTCCTAAAGGACGTGTCTATCCTCTCTCAGCAATTGAGAACAAGGCGATGTCCGAATATATTGAGGAGAACTTACAGATGGGGTTTATCAGACCGTCGAAGTCTCCAGCCGGCGCAGGCTTTTTCTTTGTGGGGAAGAAGGTTGGTACCGTACATCCTTGTATCGATTACCGAGGTCTGAACGAGATCATGATTAAAGACTGCTACCCCCTGCCTTTAATCTCGGAGCTGTTTGACCGGCTGCAAGGGGCCAAAATATTTCCAAAGCTCAATCTGAAGGGGGTCTACAACTTAATTCGCATTCGAGGTGGTGACGAATGGAAAACAGCCTTCAACACTCAAGACAGCCACTTTGAGTACTTAGTGATGCCTTTCGGCCTGTGCAATGCGCCCGCTGTATTTCAGAACATGATGAACGACATCTTGTGGGACCTGCTGTACAAAAGTGTCGTGGTATACCTGGATGATATCCTAATCTTTTCCCAAGATCTGCCCACTCATATTGAAGTTGTCAAACAAGTACTCCGCTGACTCCGTGAACACTGGCTCTACGCCAAACTCTCTAAGTGCGAATTTCACAAAGGCTCAGTGCCTTTCCTTGGCTATATTGTGTCTAAAGATGGCTTCCAGATGGATCCTCACAAACTTGAGAGTATCAAAAATTGGTCCCAACCTACCAGCCTGAAGGCTCTGAGATGATTCCTGGGGTTCACCAACTATTATAGAAGCTTCATAAAGAACTACTCTTGGGGGAGGAGTCAAGATGGCGCCGTGAAAGGGTGCACGCTCCTACCTGTGCCGGCGTTTTCACATGTAAAGTTTTCTTTTTTTTCCATAATGCCTCCAAAGAGAAAGGGGAGACCCCGGAATTACCCCTCAGTGTCCGTGGTCACCTCCGGACAGCGAACGATCGAGCAGTGCACTCCAAGACCAGTGAATGTGGAGCTATGAGGTCCGGCTGTCGGGTCACAGGAAGGAGACTGTGACCCAACCTCGGAAGAGGTTACCCTAAACCCCTTAGATGAACATCTTCCACCGGCTGTGAGAGGGACCTCAACGCCGCGGTTAGAAGGGACGACCGAAGGGGTCGGATTTCTTCAACCTGAGGGGACGACAGAGAGGGGAACCCTCCCACCAAATACCCTAGACAACGGAGAGACTGGCAAAGGAGAATTAGATCAAGAAGGAGGAGGTGACCAGAGGAGTGGAGGTGAGAGGATCACACAATGCCCTCTTTTATTACCCGACGCCATTCTTAATATCTCTAAGCCGGAGGTTGTAACGCTAGATTCAATCTGGCAATTAACATCTGCTCTAGCAAAGGCTTTAGTTGACTGTTCTGGTAAAATAACATCAATGTCTCAACAAGTAGATAAATTAAGTAGTTGCTTTTCAGAACATAAACAAGAAACAATGGTGATAGTACAAAATCTGGATATGGAAATTAAACAGGTTAAACAAGTGCAAGCAACATTAATCCAAGATAATATCAACAGAAGACTTGAAAATGTTGAGAACTATATGAGGCATTTAAACTTGCGGATCTTAAATTTCCCCAGGATGATGGGAGAATTACCAAGAATGACTCTTAAACGCTACTTTTTAGAAGCATTAGAAATTTCCACTGATCAGATCCCACCTCTGGATAAAGTATATTTCCTTCCAGTTCGTACTACTCAGCAAGTGCAAGTGGCCTCAAATGTTCTAGAGAATCTGACAACATTCTTGGAAACTTCTACATTCGAGATAGTCGAAAGAACAACTTTATTAATATCTTTTTTCAACAAGTTGGATATGGGGAAGATAATGCGTGCTTATTTTTAAAAAATGCAAGTTACTTTTATGGGAGGAAACGTAAGGATCTATCCCGATTTGACTAAAGTGACTCAGATTAAGAGGAAGAATTTCCTGGCATTTAAATCCGAAGCGCTAGCAGTGGGGGCATCCTTTTTTTTGCGATTCCCCTGCAAGTGCGTGATTAAGTAACAACTTAAGTAAACAACTTAAGTAAACAACTTAAGTAACAACTTAAGTAAACAACTGTATCTTCTATCAACCCGAACAGCTAAAGAATTTTATAGATGCAAAGAAAATACCATTTGCAATAGGCAATGTATAGTCTATATAATATGTGATCTGGTTTAACACGATGCCTTTTCTTTATGGGAAATTTATTCCCTTTTCTTTTTCCATTTGTCTCCTTTAATTTGCAGTTACTCCTCCCCCCAGAGTATAGGGGGTCTAAAGGGTTTGAAATAATTGATATTATTTGATTGTAATTATGGAAGATTGCCTTTCTTTTCCTGTTCTTTTTCAATTGTTAAAACCATATTACTTAGTCAAAGTGGATGCTTTGTAAGGTTGTTAAAAATTCAATAAAGAAATAATGAAAAAAAAAAAAAGAACTACTCTTCTTTAACAGTACCCTTGACCGCAATGACCCACAAGGGTGACAACCCTTCCAAATGTCCCGCGGAGGCCATTTCCGCGTTTGAGAATCTGAAAACTGCCTTTCCCATGGAACCATGCTTGCGGCATCCTGACCCAAACAAGCCCTTTATTGTTGAAGTTGATGCTTCAGATGTCGGCGTGGGGGCCGTATTGAGTCAGACAGGAGACTCTAAAGTCTTACGACCCTGTTCCTTCTTCTCATGACGATTCTCCCTGGCCGAGAAGAACTATGGGATCGGCGATAAAGAGCTCTTGGCAATAAAGCTTGCATTCGAGGAATGGTGGCCTTGGCTCGAAGGCGCTCAACATCAAATAACCGTATTCACGGACCACAAAAATCTAGAGTATCTCCGCAATGCGCAACGTGTTAACCACAGTCAAGCCAGATGGTCCTTATTTTTTAATCGTTTCGACTTTGTGCTCAAGTATCGACCCGGAGACAGAAATACCAGAGCCGACGCTTTGTCGCGCTCCTTTTTCTCTGAGGATGTGCCTGAAGAACCTCAGCACATAATTGACCCAAAGAAAGTTATCTTGGCGACTACCCATTCTGTGCCCGCTGGTAAGACCATCATACCAAAACACCTCAGGTAGAAGGTGCTCTTTTGGGTGCATGATTCCAAGGTGGCTGGCCATCCTGGTCAATGCCGTACCCTGCTCAAAATCCAGAAGTTATATTGGTGGCCTACGATCAAGAAGGATACCTATTCCTATGTGGCATCCTGTACCAACTGTGCCAAGAACAAACCTGCTTCTGGCCAACCGTGGGGTTTGCTGCAACCTCTGCCAGTTCCGGAACAGCCCTGGTCACATATCACTATTGATTTTGTAGTCGATTTACCCGCTTCCGGAGGAATGAATACCATCTGGGTAACAGTTGATCGCTTCAGCAAGATGGCACACTTTGTGGCATTTCCTGGCTTATCCTCAGCCTTGGAGCTTGTGAAGCTCTTCATACTGTCATATTTCGCCTTCACGGCCTACCTAGTCACATTGTCTCTGACCGAGGATCTCAATTCACGGCAAGATTCTGGAGGGCCTTGTGCAAGTTATTTGACATCTCTCTAGACCAGAGCTTTCCAAACTTTTCATGTTGGTGACACACTTTTTAGACAAACATAATTTCACGACACGGTAATTCAGTCTACTAGTAAACCAGAGGTTAAAGGTTAAACGAACGAAACATATTTCGACAATTTATGTATGTTTCCTTAAATATATACATAAATAAAATGTTTCACGACACAACCTATCTCATGAAAACCTTAAATTTATATTAAAAATATATATTCCAAGATTCATGTTATTGTTATAATTTATGAGAAACAATAATAAAACAAATTGTCTGTCCCCCACACACTCATCTCTCTCCTCCCCCCAGCACATGTCTGGCCCCCACACACTCATATCTCTCCCCCTCAAGCACATGTCTGTCCCCCCAGCATGTTTGCCCCTCACTCACTCATCTCTCTCCCCCCCAGCACATGTCTGGCCCCCACACTCATGTACCTCGTCTTTTTGATTGTTGCCAGTTAAGTGCTTCACTCCCTTCCATGATCACCAGACACTGCTGCTTGCAGTCAGTACTCCTCATGGCCAGGCCTCATCGGCAGCAGCAGCCAATGCAAGGATGGCTGGGCTTGTTCCACCCACCAAGCCCCCCAAAAAAACGCGATTGACAGCAAAAAATCACCCAATAATAAGCAACCCATAAACTGAAAAAAAAAAGTGAATCTCTAGGAAAAAAAAGCCCAAACTCGCATCAGAGTTGACCGGGCTTGCGCGACACACCTGCACACTGCAGGCGACACACTAACGTGTCCCGACACACAGTTTGGAAAGCTCTGCTCTAGACTATACTTCAGCCTATCATCTGCAATCAAATGGCCAAACAGAACAGATGAATAGAACTTTGAAGCAGTTCATTCGTGCCTACGTCAGTTCCCATCAGAATAACTGGGCCGAACTGTTACCATGGGCTGAATTCGCCATGAACTCTCATCCAGCAACATCAACTGGATCAACACCTTTTGAAGTGGTATATGGACGCTATCCAACACTGCCACTTCCACTGAAGCTCTCAGTGATGTCCCCAGCAGCTCAAGCTACTGCTGATGAAATCCATAACCTGTGGATTCAGACAAAGAACATGCTGAATAAAGCGAGTGATCGCACTAAGAAGTACTAGGACGCTCACCATTCTCAATCGCCAGTCTTCAAACCTGGAGATAAAGTCTGGTTATCTACCAAACACCTCAGACTAAAGCTACCCTCCACTCAGTTCGCTCCTCACTATGTTGGACCATTTCCAATCCTCCGATGTCTTGGCAACATCATCTATAGTCTGAAGCTACCACCTGGACTCAACATCCATAACGCTTTTCACGTTTCACTCTTAAAACCGCTCATTCTCAGCGAATTCTCTTCCAAGACTCAGGAACCACCTGTTATCAATGCAGAAGATGACCTTGAATTGAAGGTTGAAGAGATTCTTGATGTCCGAAGACGAGACAAAACACTTGAATACCTTCTTTCATGGGAAGGTTTTGGCCCCGAAGAAAACTCTTGTAAGCCTCAGGCTAACATCCTTGATAAAGAGATGCTCTGTCAATTTCATCTTGCTCATCCTTCTAAACCGAAGATTGGTACCCGAAGAGGAGACCGACCTTTGAAGGGGGGTACTGTTGGACCATCGCTGCCCAACATCTCCACTCCGCCCTCCTTACCTCTTTGGCAAATCCTCCTGCGGTTGACAGACGTTTGGCTTCCGCGGCGTCTGCCTGCCATCCTCTCCGGCGTCCCTGGACCAGCTTGGGCGCTGCCTCCCACCATGCTGTCCAGCTGCCTTAGGGTGCGCGCGCTGCATGGCCCTGCTTCAAGTACCTTCAGTGGCGCGAACCTCAGGGGCATCCCCCTTTGATGACGTCATGCATCCAGGATACAAATAGCCTACGCAATTGCTAGCCTAGCTAGCAAGGTAATGGTTTATTAACGGATGGGATTCGCTCTCCGTACCTAGCTACTCTGCCTCCACTCGGACTACTCTATTTGGGATACCCACTCCTCGGGGGCCTCTCTTTTCTCTTTCAGGTCACTGTCTGGAACCAATACTCGCTCCTAAAGGGCCCATGTTCCTGGACGCGCTACCTGGACTTCACTTCTGCCTGGAAGACACCGCTGCCTATACCATCTGTCAGTTATCATCTACATCTCTCTGAGCTGTTCCCTGGAACCAGGTACTCGCTCCTCGAGGGCCTGCCTTTCCTTCAGCTCCTGTGCTCCATACTGAGAGACCACTGCCACAGCCATTGTGGGAATGCTGTTCCAGAGCCTGAGGGACTACAAGCCCAGCCGGGCTACATTCCAGCTCACTACCGCCACTTCTGGTGGCTCACCAATACTGTCTAATAAAAGATCTAACTGTGTGTGTGTCCTAGCTGAGCCTGACCTGTGGCCCCTCACGGGACCTTCCCCCATGGGCATGGTCATCTGCCACAGTCCAGGGGTCCACCCAAAATCCTTACAAACAATAACACCCAAAATTCTACCCAGCAGTAAGATCAAGTTGAAATAGGGAACTTAATAAAGATTTTCTTACAAAAGTGATATTAATGACAGATCATTCTCTTGTACTATATCTGACAAGTGGCAAGTGCTTCAACAGGAAGACAGACATCTCTCATGCCTTGCTGCTATACCCCTTATCCTATACCTTAAGTCTTTATTTCACACAGACTTGCTGCCATACACAGACTTTGTACCTTGAGGGTCTTACTGTCACTGTGCCCTGTTATCATACCTCAGACACTACACCTTGGGATGTTCTTGCGTTGGGGGGGGGGGGGAGAGGATGTGTTACACCTCTCATGCGGGCCGATTCAGTAAAGTCCGCGGGAGAGCGGACGAACGCCCGCTTTCCCGGCGCGCGCACAGGCCACTCGCCTGTGCGCGCGATTCTGTATTTAAATTAGGTGGTGCAGTAGAAATGGGCAAAAGGAGGTGCTAGGGACACTAGCGCGTCCCTAGCGCCTCCTTTTCACCCGGAGCGGCGGTTGTCAGCGGGTTTGACAGCCGACGCTAAATTTTGCCGGCATTGGTTCTCGAGCCCGCTGACAGCCACGGGCTTGGAAACCGGACGCCGGCAAAATTGAGAGTCCGGTTTTCGGCCCGACAGCAGCCGGCCCATTAAAATTTTTTTTTTACTTTTTTTACTCTTCGGGACCTCCGACTTAATATCGCCATGATATTAAGTCAGAGGGTGCACAGACAAGCAGTTTTTACGGCTTTTTTGTGCACTTTCCCGGTGCCGGCAGAAACTAGTGCCTACCTTTGGGTAGGCGCTAATTTCTTAAAGTAAAATGTGCAGCAGGGAAACGCCTCCGCTCCTGCTCTTCGGAGCGCACTGGCCTGATGGTGACTTGGTGTGTTCATGCCACTTCTTGTTCTGCTTTGCCCCTTTTTGTGTACCTTAGAGTTTTTCCTGCCACCTTTTTTGCTTTGCTCCCATGTCATATTAAGGATGTTGATGCCAAGCTTGGTGCTACTTTGTCTCTCTTTTTGATTTTGAGAGTTCACGTCACTTTTGGTACCCTCTTTTGAAGCCTTGGGTATTATTTATTATTTTATTTTTTATTAAGTTTAATATACCTCTTGTAAAATAAATGTATCCAGACAGTTGACAATAAAACCAAACACAATCAAATAATATTCAAAGAGAAATACACTCCATAGAAATATAAAATAGAACCGTGAAAAACTGGGCTGATAAAGGATGGCACATCAAGCCTTAGGCAATCAAACCTGCTTTGTACAACATAACTCAATTCAGCAGTAAAAGCTTGATTGAAAAGCCAAGATTTTACAGCCTTCCCAAATCTCTGATAATGTGATGTTTGGAGACAGGGTATTCCATAGAATCGGTGTCTGGTAACTGAAGGCAGATTTGTGAGTGACCTCAAGCTTAATCAGCAAAGGTGAGGAGATTTGCAAAAATCCTTTTTGGGATGAGCACAATGTTTTTGAAGGAAGGTAAGCAATCAATAATTTAGACACATACACAGGCACACCAGTTTGGACAGCACGGAAGGTCAAGCATAAGATGTTATCACTTATATGACAAATCACTTGCAGCTAATGTAATTTCTTTATTTTTTGGGGGGGGGGGGGTGCGCACATGATCCAATTTACTTACATAGTTACTTTTCCTGCAGTGTTTTGTAATAGTTGTAAGTATTTGATTTGGGAAACCTACAGGCCATTCTTGCTGCTTCTTTTCTTCTTTTCTTCTCTCACTGTGCTTTGGAGAACTTCACCACTACTGGTAATCCTTTGCCCCTTTACGGTACCTTAGAGTATTTGTGCTATTTTTGGTGCCACTGTTACATTTACCACTTGTGGGACAACCCTGTGAGTGGCTTCACTCACTTAGATGCCACCAGCTGAAGACTGATGCTCCATGCAGCAGGAAAACGCCTCCGCTCCTGCTCTTCTCCTAGGTGCGCATGAGCAGTGAACACTGAGTTAAAGAGGTCCAACAGTGGGAACCCATGCTCTTGGTGCCCTCCGATGATGTCACACAACTGGGTATTTAAACCCCAGCCATGCAACACAGGATTGCCGCTGCAAGGGTCGCCTGTCAATCTTTAGCCTTGCTCTAGCCTTCAGTCTTCAGCCTTGCTCCAGTCTTCAGCTTTGCTCCAGCCTCCAGTTTTCAGCCTTGCTCCGGTTTTCAGCTTGCTCCAGCCTCCAATCCTCAGCCTTGCTCCGGTCTTCCGCCTTGATCCAGCTTCAGCCTCAGCCTTGTCTGGTCTCTAATGTCCGGCTCTTTGGTTCTGACCATAGTCACAGCCTTTTGGACTTATCGTAGTCTGTCTCATGCAAAGACTCATTCACCCACTGTTAGTGCAGACCTTAGGGCTCTGCCCATAAGGTTGCATCAACTGTGCCATGGCAAGAGGGGCTCACGCTAATGTTGCTCACAACTGGTTGCTGAGACCATGAGCTTGTTGAATGCATCCTTGTGATGGGCCATCACTGCATTAGCCACCCAGATGCAGGAACAAAAGACTGAATTGAATGGTCTCCTGAACAGGTTCATGCAACAGGCCAGCAGCAACTTGATCAAGTAAATGGGTTAGTACAGACTTTGTCTCAGCAATTAGATGTGATACAAGCTCTACGTCTGGCTTCAGTCCCAATAAAAGCTCTGGAGAACCATGCACCAGCACTCATCCGGACCGTGGAAACCATAATACAGCTTCCAGTAACTGTGAGATATAGTGGGGACCCCAAGGGATGTAGAGGGTTCCTTAATGTCTGCAAGATGCATTTTGAATTACAGCTGGCACATTTTTTTTTCTGCTCGGTCAAGATTATGTATATCCTTTCCCTATTGGATGGGCCTGGTCTCACCTGGGTTTCTCCCTTATGGGAACAAGATGACTTACTCTTCAGGAACTTGGATAACTTCACATAACAATTTTGTCTGATCTTTGACCAACCCAGGCGTGTCTCGTCTGCTGCCACAGAACGTCTTCGTATTCATCAAGGCATTCGCTCAGTCGGCGGAGTATGCAGTAGATTTCATACCCTAGCTTCTGAACACCATTGGGACAAAGATAGCCAAACCACTATTTTTTGGCAAGGTTATCTGGGAGAATAAAGGAGAAACTGGTGGCTCAAGACCTTCCCGTGACCCTAGATGCATTTATTGCCTTGGCTATTCAAATAAATCTGAGATTTCAGGAACAAATTCAAAAGAGGAAGAGCTCCTATCAGGCTACTGCCGTACCTCCCAAGCCCTTGCTCGGAGTCCACCCCATAACCGCAGAAGGTTGCCTTCAAGAAGCCCATGCAATTGGGTAACACCCGACTCAAAGAAAAACAAAGGCGAAGATGGCATAAACTCTGCCTCTACTGCACAGCCCAGGGATATTTTGTCATTCGGTGCACTGAAAGACTGGGAAACTCTGAAGAAACAAGTCTAGTTGGGACGACAGTTCTTCACCATCCTGCTTTTCCTCCACAATTGATGGTACTAGTGTTCCTCACCATTGGGAAATACTCAGTTCAAACTAAAGCTTTAATAAATATCAGAGCCAGGGGCAACTTTATTCAAGATTCACTGTTATGCCAATGTGGCTGTCCTACTACCATTTTGTCTACTCCTCATATTATTTCTTCCATTTTCAGAGAACCCTTACCCAGCCACATGACCGCAGCCATCTTTCCCATCACTATGGACATAGAGTCTCACCAAAAAGATGTTCAGTTCTATGTGTTACCTAAGGCATCCAGTTCTCTTGTACTTGGACTACCCTGGCTTAGACTCGGTCAAATGTCCATCGACTGGAGCACCTGCAGATCAACCACTGGGGCCCATCCTGCCGGGAACATTGTGCTGCTCCATTTCCGGGTGCTCCGCTCCAGACTACCTTGCCTGGAGTACTGGATCTACTGCTCCTGTTTACATGCTGTTCCTGCTTATGTTATGAGACATGAGCAGGAGCCCTAGAGCATGCAATTCTGCTGACTACCCCAAATCTCCAAAGTCTGTCATCGTGGAGGTAGAAACCACTGCCAAGTCAGCAAGGGCCGTCCTCATTCAACATGATAATCTCAGAACATATAACTCATGTCTTTCCTCCTTTGAAGGATCCTTGTTTGTGGAACAGGACCATCTGTGAATACTTCTTCAGTTCAACTTCAAAAGAATCCCTGGACATCATGTCAAGACCCCCAAGTAGAGATGTACCTTCAATGTTTTCCCAGACGCTGAAGAAAAAGAGGCTTGGGGAGGGGGCTCTGTTATGTTTACCACTCGCAGGACAACCCTGTGAGTGGCGTCAGTCACCCTGACGCCCCAGATGAAAACTGCTGCTTCACATAGCAGGGAAATGCTGCTGCTCCTGCTCCCCTCCTTGGTACACCCACACACAGCACGCACCAAGTTATAGAGGTCTTGTGGTGGGAACCCATGCTTTCGGTGCCCTCCGATGACATCACACAGGCAGGTATTTAAACCCCATCTGTGCAACACTGGATTGTCTCAGCAAAGGTCGCTTTCAAGGCTTCAGTCTTACTCCGGTCTTCAGCCTTGTTTTCAGCCTTGCTCCAGTCTTCAGCCTTACTTTGATCTTCAACCTTGCTCCAGCCTTCAGTCTTCAACCTTGCTCCAGCCTCAGCCTTGTCTGGTCTGGTCTCTGGCCTTGTCTGGCTCTTTGGTTTTGACCATAGTTACAGCCTTCTGGACTTATCATAGCCTGCCTCATGCAAATACTTATTTGCTTGCTGTCGGTGCAGACCTTAGGGCTCTGTCCACGAGGTTGCATCAAGTGTGCCACGGCAAGAGATGCTCATGTTCACATCACTCGTAACAGCCATTTTGCCACATTTTGGTGCCTTGGAGTTATTTCTCCTTCTGATGATGTCTTTCCACATATTTTATTAGAATTGATGAGAAAACCCGAATCTTGGAACCCAAATAGGCTGCAGCGCTTCCTCCATTGAATTTAATGGTAAACAAATGAACAAATAAACACATTTTTTTTGTTTTAAACAAACCAAACAAATGGAGTTGACCTATGAAACAAATTAATGACCTGAAACAAAAATGTTGCCTCTGCCCATACATACTGACTACATAGATAGACATGGTTAATGGGGGAGAGTCAACATGGATTTTACAAAGTCTTGCCTTGCCTTACCAATTTACTTGATTTTTTTGAAGGTATAAATATTAACATGTGGATAAAGGTGAGCCAATTGATATTTAAAAAGTTATTAATGGAGTGCCCCAGGGGTCTGTAATGGAGCCTGTGCTATATAACATATTCATAAATGATCTGGAGAAAGGAATAATGAGAGATTTAACCAAATTTGCAGATAACAAAATTAGAACATAAGAATATATAGAATGTAAGATTGCATACTGGACGAGACCAAAGGTCTATGAAGCCCAGAACCCTGTTTCCAACAGTGGCCAATCCAGGTCACAAGTACTTGGTAGCATCCCAAAAGGTAGATAGATTCCATGCTGCTTATCCCAGGGATAAGCAGTGGATTTCTGCAACTCACCCTTAATAATAGTTTATGGGACATTTCCTCCCAGAACTTGTCCAAAACTTTTTAAAATGCAGCTACACTAATAGTTTTTACCACATCCTCTGTCAATGAATTCCAGAGCTTAATTATGCAATGAGTGAAAAAATATTTTTTATTAGTTTTAAATGAACAATTTAGTAACTTAAATGTGTGTTCTTTTTGAAAGAGTAAATAACCAATTCATGTTGTCTTGTTTTACTCCATTCATTATTTATAGACTTCTATCTTATCTCCCCTTAGCTGTCTCTTCTCCAATCATTCCATCGCCTTTATCATTTTGGTCGCCTTTCTCTGCACCTTTTCTAATTCTTCTATATCTTTTTGAAGATGTGGTGACAGAACTGCACACAGTACTCAAGATGAGGTCACACCATGGAGCGATGCAGAGGTATTGCCTGTGAAGGGTTAATGGGTTCATAAGCCATCAGGTCAGGCAGACTGGATAGACTGTGTATGGTCTTTTTCTGCCATCATGTTTCTCCACCATCTTGTTTCTGCGAAGCTAGGAATATGTAAAAGCCTAAGAATGGTTCTTGATTCTGGCCTATCAATAAAGATACACATTTCTGCAATGGTTAAAAGTAATTTTTGTTATATGCAGATTATTAGGTCCCTATGTCAGGTTTTAGATTTGGTAGTTTTGGTACAGGCGTCTATTTATTTAGAATCTTTTATATTCAGCGTGATGCATTCAGTATGGATAACAAAATTGTATTACTGTGACATTTTGTATTTAGGGTTGCCTTAAAAGTCTATCTCCAAATTTCAACTCTTACAGAATGTGATTGTCTGCTTTCTTTCTTGCTTGAAATATTGAAAGAATATTATACCAGTTCTTGATCAATTGCATAGATTCCCAGTTCACTACAGAGTGATTTTTAAGGTAATGATTTTAACATCCAAATCACTTTCAAACTAGACACCATTGTATTTTTTTTTGCAATATGTTTATTAAGTGAAAAACATGGAATAGAAGAAATAGAACATTAGAAATATCATAATTCCAAGAACATAGCAAAAAGCCAGATATACATATAATAATAATTCCATGAGACTCACAGTTAGTTACCTTGAAAAGCTCCCCAAGCACACCACATACATACCATCCACACCACCATACCCACAATTGTGGATGCCCCTAAGAACAAGTAACAATTAAAGAATAAATTCAAGACAAAACAACACCCTCTGGTAATAGGCAAGCTAACAATTTCTGTGTAAAATGTCCCAATAATGAAAATCACCACATTGCATCAGGAGGTTCTTAGAAGTGCAAGATTCTTTTTGTCTCAACAAGTCCAAAGATACATAACATATCAGTAAACAGTAAACCCTTCCAAAGACGAAAAGTAGTCAGTTTGTCACTATTCCAAAACATCGAAACAATTTGCCAGTGTTAGAGAGACACATACAATTTTTACCACCTCTTGGTAAAATCAGATTTCTGTCAACTAATTTCCTAGACTAGTTAATAGAACATCCCATCAAACCATCCAACTAAGCAAAAATTTAAATCCAGAAAGATTGAAGCTTGTGACAACCCACAAACCTGTGATATAAGGTACCAATTTGACAATTACACTTAGGACATAAATCTTAATGCCCAGTGAATTAGTAATATAAATATGGTGAATTATTTTAAACTGAATCTCTCTCAAATTATATAAATATGGTGAATTATTTTGAACTGAATTTTGAATTTTGAACTGAATCTCTCTCAAATTATATAGGAGAAAAAACTTGAAGTATATCAGCCTCACCCGGTACAAAATCTAAATCCCCACTCCATAAAAAAGCCAATTTAGATATATGCACCAATGTGAAAGTTTCTTAAGCAACGCATACCAAATTCCTATTTTATTAAATTTAGGAATGTCTCCAAAAATGTTTCTTCATCATCTGAAGAAGTAATATGACCAAATTATCCTTAGCCACTCTTAAAGAATAATGATGTGCTTGAAGAAAGGCGAAAAAAATGATTGGCTGTGATGGAATAATGATTCCTCACCTGTTGAAAGGAGTATAAATATCCCAAATCGGGGTATATTAGATGACCCACCCAGTATAATCCTTTATTTTTCCAGAGTTGAAACACAGAGCTGACAAATCCTGAAGGTAAATGGATATTACCACCAAAAGCAAGAAAAGGAGATATGGTAAAGTTGTGTTGATATGCTCTCTCCACCATTTCTAGGCCCTCCTTAAAGCAGTTAGCCAGGAATAACAGAATCTCAAGGAAGCCAAAGCAGATGGAGCAAATTAAGGGGCTGATAAGGGTGAGTCCAGTAATTCCCCAGTATCAGATTTGTTATTGAGGGAAACCCAATCCTAAATATATCGTAAAAGATGAGATACGTTATAGAGGACATATCAGGAAGAACCAATCCTCCCATTTTTAATCATATTTCAGAATCTCAATATTTAATCTTGCTCTTCTAGTGCACCATATAAAACTAGAGATTAGGGAATGAAAAGCTTGTACATCAGAGCTTTTTATCCACATGGGTATCATCTGCAAGCAATAAAGTAATTTTGGAAGTACCACTGATTAATAACCACACTTCTATCCATCACTGACAATGGGAGAGACATCCAACTACTCAACATTGTTTTTATCTTTTCCAGAATAACCACAAAGTTAAGAGAGTGTATTTCCTGCACAGTTCATATCAATTAAATACTGAGATAACACATTTTATTTAATGCTCACAGCAAAAGAAATGAGCCCTCCCACTTAACTTTCAAAAAGGAATCCAAAGGACATATCTCAGATTTCTTGTAGTTGATCTTTAATCCAGAAAAGGATCCAAATTGTTCAATAATACTGATTATTCCCATAAGACTATCTTGGAATTGCCAAGAAAAAGTAGTATTTCATTAGCAAATAAACTCAATTTAATTATGTTCTTCACAATTGTGATTCTCTGAAAAACATTCAAACTACACAGCTTAATGGCCAGTTGTTCTAAAGATAAAACATCAGTGACGGGGATAGGGGACAACCCTGGCAGGTGCCTTGTACCTAAGGAAAACCTATCAGATAAAGAACCGTTGACCAAAATTTGGAACATAATAGATGTACCCAACACAGGAATTGATCCCCAGTGTTGTAATTTTGTAAAGGCCACCAATACAGCTATTCTACCCAATCAAAGCCTTGTCAGAGTCCAAGCTAACCAATAGGCCTTCAGTGCTACCTTTCTTTCAACTATGAATAGCCATTAATGCCTTTAACAAATTAGAAGAGGGGTATCAACCGTTAATAAAGCCTGTCTGATCTGGAGAAATTAAAGACTTAATTATCTTGTTCAACCTGCAAGCCAAAATGGACGCCAATATTTTTATATCTTGGTTATGAAGTGAAATGGGTCTATAACATTCAGTGAAAAGTGTGTCTTTGCCAGGTTTTGATATCAAAACAGCCTTGATTAAATTATGCCCCTGTTCAAACATATCAGATAGCTGTGCAGCATGAAACATATCCTTCAAGGGAATCAAAACAGAGTCCCCAAGAATTTAGTAAATTCAACTCCAAACCAATCAGGTCTGGGGGCCTTAGCCAAGTTGAGCTGGGCGATGGCCCTTCCTATCTCAGCCTCCTGAACTGGCACATCAAGGCCCAATTTATGTTCTTCAGATAAATGAGGGAAATGGATTAGCTTAAAAAAATTTCCTGGACTTGCAGAGAGCAGGAGTCAGCATTATAGAGATTTTTGAAAAAAAGATTCAAAGTCCTGTGAAATAGAAGTAGTTACACAAGTTACATCTCTGTATCTCAACCTGGTTATAAATGTTTTGAACTTAGAATTTAATAAGGTGGTCAATAACTTACCAAATTTGTAACCCCATTGAAACAGCTTATACTGAAAATATAAGATATTACAGTGAGCTTTAAACTCCAGTAGTGTGTCCAATTTTATTTATTTAAAAAAAATGATTTCCTAATTGCAGTAATTTGATGTTTTATGTCAGCAGTAAGATTTTTCACATGAAGTCTCCATAAAGAGGATAAGTTTTGTGTCTAATTCAAAATTTTTCGAGCATATTTACTACATGTGTGTGCCTGAAAATATATAATCTGACCTCTCAATATTTAGCTACATTCCAAAACATCATGGGTCCAATATCAAGCGAAGAATTTAATCACCTGTACTCCTCCCATTGACCTCATAAACATTTTTTCAAATTCTCCATCAAAAAAGAGGAGGGGGAACATTTTCCACCCAGAAGACCGAACACCGATATTATCTTCAATTGTGAAATAATAGCACCTTGCCCTCCCTTCCCCTCCCTTCCCCTTTCTAACCCACCCCCAGCCCTACCTAAATCCCCCTCCACCTTATTTCAATTATTTATGCCTGCCGGCCAGCTGCTGGCGTGCCATCCCATGGCACAGCCACTGTGCCGGAGGCCTCTGTCCCGCCCCCGGACCGGCCCCACGACCCCGCCCCTTCCCGCCCATTTTTCAAAGCCCCGGGGCATACGTGCGTCCCGGGGCTTCTGCGCGCCGCAAACTAGGCTCAGCGCGCGCAGAAGCAGGTTTTCGGGGTTACGCGGGTAACCCTTTGAAAATCTGCCCCATTATGTCATGGAACACATAACATAATCTAGTAAAAAAAAAAAAGCTTAGTTTACTAAATATGGTAAAATATGGTATAAATCAGCAAAGATAAACAATATCACAGTGAATATCAATAGAAGCAAACAGCATATCAGTAAGCATTGCAGAGATTAATGAAAGGAAATAGCATTACAATAACAAAAATTAAATAAGGAAAGGTTTCCTTTCTATGAGACACTGTATCTTAGGAAACAAAAGACAATTACAGGCCCAAGGACCCCACACAATAACCATCCAGTTTTGTCCGTGGATCATCCAAAGATCACTGTCAACTGCAGCTTCTTATATTCTCATTTTCTGGCTCTAATCCAGAGTCTGCCAGTTTTAGGTGTTCTGACTTGCACTCACAACTGACCAGATTTATGGACAGCTGTAGCTCATTAGGCTATGGCTTATTAGAGATCCTGGTACTGTCTGACTAAGCACTGGCAATATCTGACAGAGAACAAATGTGTTCCTTGCTCTTAACTCAGCTCGTTAGTACCATACAAACTAGAGGGAAAGAAAAACAAAGACAATATATTACATTTTCATGCCTAATGATTCTTATGCTTAAACTATGTGCAATATATATATATATATATTGATCAACATTTTGATGATTGCCTTGATCCATTATTAACCTCACCTTTACATACAATGCTCTTCTGGGAAACTAAAATAATTCCCTAAAATATTTTTCCACATTCCACCCACCAAGTCTTGGAACAAGGCAAGCACCCAAAAATTATCTAGAAAAATGTGGATTAAGTGATGCCTTAAATTACATTAGCAAGCCAATTTAAATGAGTTTTTCTTACTGCTTTCATAAAAAATTATATCATGTGATTGTTGAGCAGGACAGCCTCTAAAGGCATTGCATTCTGTTACACTAGGGTGTTTTAGTGTGCCCATGGGCCTCGGCCCAACCCCAGACGGATCCAGGACCGAACCGAGGGTTGACGGCGTGTTCCACCATGGCTGACGGTCTTACCCTCTGCCAGGCCAGCAAGCTCCCAAGGCCAACAACAGGATGATGTTGGAATGTGAATGGTCCTCTGATCATTCCGAGCTCTTTCAGACCTGCTGCATGAAACAGCATGGAGCAGCAGGCCTGGCCTTAGGTCGAGGGCAGACGGGCCTTAACGCGAAGACATGACAGCAGGATCGATGCAATGGCATCGCGGATGAAGACTTGACACCAGGATCGATGCAACGGCATCGCAGACGAAGACTTGACACCAAGGCTGATGCAGACGGCATCACGGAAGAAGACATGACACCAAAGCTGATGCGAAGACATCACGGACCAGTGGTCGATGCGACGGCATCCTGGACCAGGGTCGATGCGACAACATCAGGAACAAGACATGATACCAAGAGTGATGCAACGGCATCCAGGACGAGACTAGGAACTGAAGAAGTCCAGACAAGATGAGAAGCTGGGCGGAATGACATTGGCAATGTCTCTCAAGGTGCCCTACTCAGCCCACCTGCGGGACTGAGTCGCAGACCACCCTGTCCCACTGCGCGCCCTACACAGCCCGAGGAGGCTGGTCATGGACCACGCTGGGAGCGGGACAAGCACAGGGAAGGATCCAGTCGAAGCTGAACTCCAACGACGGAGCCGATGTCTTCCGAAGCTCCACCAATGGCTGGCAGGACATGACGGCTCAGGAGCACAGCACACCAGTCCACCTGTAGACTAGTCCACGCTCGGGCAAGACATCATCCGAGGGACCCCCGGCCTAACAGGTACCAGAAGGCTCAAGAGCACTGAAGATGAAGACACAGGAGCAGGACATTAAGGAACCTGGAACATCAGGAAACGGAGGATCAAAGTGAGACACCAGGACACCTGGACAGGGACCTCAGGCAACGAAGACATAACTTGACATAGCGTGACAACAAGAACTCCATGGAGAAGAAGAAGAAGACCTGACAGAGCTCTGGCAGGCAGGAGCCTCCAGAGTGAAGCAACTCCGAATCAAGGCAAAGACCGAATGACGGAGCAGAGCTTTTATAGGGCTGAGCAGGAAGTCCACTCCCTAGGTGGGGGTCAGCCACACTTCCTGTGGCTGGCCCTTTAAATCTTGAAGAGAGGCGCATGCCGGCACCTAAGGGAAGCAGGAAGAGCTGTGCATGACCGTGGACAGCGGCCTGCACCGACGACCCCACACGCAGACGCAGGGCTGGGCCTGGGCGCAGGCCCCAAAGACGGCAGCGGCTCCAGCCGCTGCAGACAGCCTCGAGGGCAGCTCCAGCCTCCAGGAAAGAATGAGGCTTTTGCGGCCTCCAGTTGCGAAGATCAGGTGACGTCGGTGGCGGTCCCGGCCGTGCAGGGAACGGCAGGAAGTCCACAGCTCCAGCCGCGGCGAAGAACATAAGAACATAAGAAATTGCCATGCTGGGTCAGACCAAGGGTCCATCAAGCCCAGCATCCTGTTTCCAACAGAGGCCAAACCACGCCACAAGAACCTGGCAAGTACCCAAACACTAAGAAGATCCCATGCTACTGATGCAATTAATAGCAGTGGCTATTCCCTAAGTAAACTTGATTAATAAAACATTTGCTACATGAATTTCGGTATATAAAAATGTTAAATAAATAAATAAATAATAGCAGTTAATGGACTTCTCTTCCAAGAACTTATCCAAACCTTTTTTGAACCCAGCTACACTAACTGCACTAACCACATCCTCTGGCAACAAATTCCAGAGCTTTATTGTGCGTTGAGTGAAAAAGAATTTTCTCCGATTAGTCTTAAATGTGCTACTTGCTAACTTCATGGAGTGCTCCCTAGTCTTTCTATTATTTGAAAGTGTAAATAACCGAGTCACATCTACTCGTTCAAGACCTCTCATGATCTTAAAGACCTCTATTATATCCCCCCTCAGCAGTCTCTTCTCCAAGCTGAAAAGCCCTAACCTCTTCAGCCTTTCCTCATAGGGGAGCTGTTCCATCCCCTTTATCATTTTGGTTGCCCTTCTCTGTACCTTCTCCATTGCAACTATATCTTTTTTGAGATAAGGCGACCAGAATTGTACACAGTATTCAAGGTGTGGTCTCACCATGGAGCGATATAGAGGCATTATGACATTTTCAGTTTTATTAACCATTCCCTTCCTAATAATTCCTAACATTCTATTTGCTTTTTTGACTGCTGCAGCACACTGAGCCGACGATTTCAATGTATTATCTACTATGACGCCTAGATCTCTTTCTTGGGTGGTAGCTCCTAATATGGAACCTAACATCGTGTAACTACAGCAAGGGTTATTTTTCCCTATATGCAACACCTTGCACTTGTCCACATTAAATTTCATCTGCCATTTGGATGCCCAATCTTCCAGTCTTGCAAGGTCCTCCTGTAATGTATCACAGTCTGCTTGTGATTTAACTACTCTGAATAATTTTGTATCATCCGCAAATTTGATAACGTCTCTCGTCGTATTCCTTTCCAGATCATTTATATATATATTGAAAAGCACCGGTCCAAGTACAGATCCCTGAGGCACTCCACTGTTTACCCTTTTCCACTGGGAAAATTGACCATTTAGTCCTACTCTCTGTTTCCTGTCTTTTAACCAGTTTGTAATCCACGAAAGGACATCGCCTCCTATCCCATGACTTTTTAGTTTTCGTAGAAGCCTCTCATGAGGGACTTTGTCAAACGCCTTCTGAAAATCCAAATACACTACATCTACCGGTTCACCTTTATCCACATGTTTATTAACCCCTTCAAAAAAATGAAGCAGGTTTGTAAGGCAAGACTTCCCTTGGGTAAATCCGTGTTGACTGTGTTCCATTAAATCATGTCTTTCTATATGCTCTCCAATTTTGATCTTGAGGACAGTTTCCACTATTTTTCCCGGCACTGAAGTTAGGCTCACTGGTCTATAGTTACCCGGATTGCCCCTCGAGCCTTTTTTAAATATTGGGGTTACATTGGAGCAGCACAGGCGGCCTCCGGGCCACAGGGAAAGACACAGTCCGCGGCTCCGGCTGCATGGGGAGGCCCGACGGCGGTGTCCGGCCACGTCGGGTGAAGAAGCAGCATGGGGTGAGTGCCTGCTCGCAGGGAGACCCGCGGGAAGAGGGATTCATAAGAGTGATACACTGTAGCATATATATCTCTCCTTTATATGAGTTCTCAGCTCTTGATTTGTGGCACTCCATATATATTAATGGGTATAGACAAACCATAATCC
The DNA here is from genome assembly GCF_901001135.1 of Rhinatrema bivittatum. Lineage (NCBI taxonomy): Eukaryota > Metazoa > Chordata > Amphibia > Gymnophiona > Rhinatrematidae > Rhinatrema > Rhinatrema bivittatum. Next base: position 257,656,149 of record NC_042619.1, read on the forward strand.
TTTATAATAAAAGACACTGCAAATCAACATGCAGATCTTATGAGGAAATAGATTAATACTTTTATTCCCCATAAAGAAAAAAATGTTTGCCACCCTGGTTCAGCTAACTAATCAGGGGGCAGTTTGAAATTGTCTTCTAAATGCTTGAGTAAATTAAGAATAATAGGGGTATGGTCAGTAACCTCTACACGGCACTGACAAGATGGAGTGTATGACATAGGGCTCCTTGTGTTATTAACAGCAAATCCACAGCCAGTCCATGATCCTGTAAAATACCTATTATTTCTCTTAGTTGAATAGCATAAAGCTACATGCTAATAACTGTAAATGAGCATTAGGATAATCAGCGGCATAGGATGACTGCTGAAGTTGGTGAAGCACCATACATTTTGCTGCTGTCAGGTGCCCTAGAACACAGTCCACCGTCCCACATTACCTTATGAACAGTACTTTCTTTGATGCAAAAAGCCTATCAATTTTATACTCAGAGCAACCCAATCCTTAGAAGGAAAATTAACTAAAGCCATCCCTTAAAATAATTACCTAACCTAACATCAATTAGAATAAAATAAGTGAATGAAAAAAATATTTTCTGCAAGAACATTCAAAACCATTTTTCTGCATGCAAATGAAATTAATAAAAAGTAAACTTCTGTTTAAAATAGAAATGAGAAAGAGAGGACCATAATGCCATAAAAGCCAGCGATGATAAGTACCATAATTTTCACAGCAAAAATTCAAGTTACACAAGAACTGAACCTTTAAAATACAGACAAACCCTTACCAAATACAAAATTGAAATGTGCCATCAGAACCCAGGGCTGGTGCTAGCTTTTATGCTGCCCTGTGCGATAATTCATTCTCTGACCTGAGACCACCAAAAAACGCCCAGCTCCCTTCAGTGATACAAACTTTAAAAACTGACACCGCCCCCCCCCCCCCCCCCTCAAAACTCATGGCTGGTGCAAGGGTATTAGGTGCCCCAGGCAAACCTTACAACCTTGCACAACGCCCCCTGCCCCATTCTATACACACAGTTAAGAGTTATGCATTTATATTTTACATGAAAAATATCAAAGTACCGTATTCTGCAGTAAAAACATCACTTACATTATATTTACATGCACTGCTGTGATGCCAACCAGAAATTCCTGCAAAACACTTGGAACCCAAATTGCCTATTGTAATGTGTGTTGGGTGTGGGCTTCACCCTCTGAAAGCCAAATACACTAATACAATTCCTATTAGGAGAATGCCTCACCTTAGTCACACATGTAAAACATAAACAGAATAGAACAACCATAAAGTAGAAATACAAACGGGCAGACAAAAACTGAACTGGAAACCGCAAGAAGCCAAACTCTCTATGCAGTGCAACAATGAAAAAACAGAACCATCACCATTCCTCAAACATCAAACAATAAAATCAAGAAATAAAATAAATACATAATCATAATACTAACAACATACTAGTAATATTTCAAATAAAGCTGATGAATAAAAGATCAAATAATTAAAAACTCATATACAAATTTTTTTAAATGTCACAAACACCAATAAAATATTTCAAAATAGCAGACACAGCAAAATATACCTGAAAAATAAAACTGAAAAGGATTTTAAAAATTCACACTCTCCATACCTGGGAACTTTGATTTCCAGTCACCCTGGGATTGCCATGGAGTAGTGGGAGGGGATGCACAAACTTTACATAAGAACATAAGAAATTGCCATGCTGGGTCAGACCAGGGGTCCATCAAGCCCAGCATCCTGTTTCCAACAGAGGCCAAACCAGGCCACAAGAACCTGGAAATTACCCAAACACCAAGAAGATCCCATGCTACTGATATAATTAATAGCAGTGTCTATTCCCTAAGTAATCTTGATTAATAGCCATTAACTGGCTTCTCTTCCAAGAACTTATCCAAACCTTTTTTGAACCCAGCTACACTAACTGCACTAACCACATCCTCTGGCAACAAATTCCAGAGCTTTATTGTGCGTTGAGTAAAAAAGAATTTTCTCCGATTAATCTTAAATGTGCTACTTGCTAACTTCATGGAATGCCCCCTAGTCCTTCTATTATTCAAAAGTGTAAATAACCGATTCACATCTACCCGTTCAAGACCTCTCATGATCTTAAAGACCTCTATCATATCCCCCCTCAGCCATCTCTTCTCCAAGCTGAACAGCCCTAACCCCTTCAGCCTTTCGTTATAGGGGAGATGTTCCATCCCCTTTATCATTTTAGTTGCCCTTCTCTGTACCTTCTCCATCGCAACTATATCTTTTTTGAGATGCGGCGACCTTTTGAGTTGCGGCAACCTTTTTTATATACAACAAATATACAAGCTCATATACACATACGCTGCTCTCAGATAAACCCACAAGCATCTCCAGCTTTTCTTTGGTTGGGATCTACCAGCAGCATCAGGCCCTCATCTTCATTTCAGCTTCTGGCAGGTTGGAATCCACCTGTAGCACACATTCATACACACACACACACACACACACACACACAAACATGCACACAGGGCCGGTGCAAGGGGATTTGGCGCCCTAGGAGAGCCTTCTCCCTTGCGCTCCCCCGTTGCGCCGCCACCCCCCGGTCTCGGCCCCAATTCCTACCTCATTCTCGATCACGCCCGCTGACTGTGTGGTTTTCCGGTCACAAGCAGGTTAGGCACTGCTCACGGCCTGCCAAATCTCCACTCCTCTTTGCCACCGCTTGCAGTCCCATATGACTCGCACCCAGTGGAGCACCAAGGGTCTCCGGCACCCAGGGGCCAATGCATTTGTGTACCTCTCCAGCATCGCCCCTTAATCCTTCTTGTACTAATGCTTAAGGTCAAATAAAATCAGTGGTGTCGCTAGACAGAAGAATTGGGGGAGGGGAAGCCAAAATGACATTTCTTAATCACACCCACCTCCATAGCATGGATCCTGCTTTCAAATTGGTTATAAAAAATAGTGTTAATAAAAAAGTCCAAAGGCTCTTCTGGGTAATTTTAAAAAGCTGGCCAGTTTCACACTATATAATTATTTGATAGCCTCATTCAACTAATTCTATAGGGCTATGAGAGTGAAGTCAGGAATATATAGGAAGGGACAGAATGTCAATATAAATCCTGCACCTCCAGTTCTGTAACTCTGTGCATCCACTGAAATTCCCCCAAACAATGGAGCTTGGATGTTTCCCTTACAGCTCATCATACTAAAAGATATTTTCAAATTCTGGTGTCACCTCACAGTAACAGCAGCACAAACGCTTCCACTGCCAGGCACATTGTGAACTAACACAAAACCCCGCAAAAAAGACATTCAAAATCTATACTGCAATCCCATTGAACACAACAGTAATAACACCAAGGACTCAAACAACAATAACCCTACCTGTGAAAAAGCAAGGGTAAATATTACACTGGGTCCTAGAATACCAATACACCACCTACTGAGGAAACAAAACAAACCCGATTGCTAATGATCCCTATACAGACACTATATGCAAGCAGAATCTCTCATCATGGTCACACATACAGAGCAGAGACAGACCTCTCATCAAATACAGAATAAAGCCACATAAAGTATAAACAGAAATGTGCAGACAAAAACTGAACTGTAAAACGCATCACGTCAGACTCTATGCAGTGTAACAATGGAAAAACAAAAATTTCACCATTCCTTGTGAAACAAATCAATAATATAAAAATATATAAATCATTAATCATAATTATAAAACCATACAAATAAGATAATTTCAAACAGCTGATGAATAGAATATCCAATAATTAAAGATTAATGCAAATTTTGAAAGCTTTACCAAACATCAATAAAATATTTCAAACAGCAGACACATCACATACTACCCAATAATTAAAATGATAGTCAATCAAGAAAAATGAAATTAAACAGCTACCTTTACTTACCCTCTCCAGCAGTTCTCCTACTCCTTTCCCTTGCAGGCCATACCAGAAGCAGCAGTAGCTGCTGAAGCTGTCCTCACAGTCCTCTTCCTTAGGGACCACAACCAGTCTCTTCTCTCTCTCTCTCTCTCACACACACACACACAAATCACACCCTCAGCACCAGTTTCTGTCTCTCACACATCACTCATCTCCCCAACCAGTTTCTCTCTCTCACACACACACATACCAGTCACCTCTCTGGCCAGTCTCTCTCAATCACACAATGCTCTCGCTCTCTCTTACTAACACTACAGGCTTTCAATCACACACATGCTCTCTCTATTTCACTTACAAACAAGCTCAATCACACACATGTCCTCTCTCACAGCCACAAGCCAGCCAAAAACATGCTCCATCTCTCTCGCACACACACACACTGACAGACACAAGCACCCTCCCTGACTCACATATACACCACACACATACAGAAGCACTCTCCCTGTCTCACATACACATTACACTCACAGAAGCACCTTGCTTTCAGACTTGCAGCATTTTTCACTTTTACTAAAAGTGAAAGTGATGCTCCCAACCATTAAATAAGAAAACCACATTCCTATCAGAAGGCGAAATGACACCCTTCCTTCAGGTTCTGTCCTCCCAAGGGACAGCCACCTACACCTTCTCTTGTTTTATGCTTTCAGGCAATAAAGCAAGTGTGTTTCTTCAAACTATCAGTCGTATGATTATTCATGTGGGAGATATGGAACAGAAAGACATCCTTAGTCAGCTTCCCTTTTAAATGGAAGACCCCAGTCTTAGTCATTTAAAAATATACATTTTCTAAAGGCTTAAAAAAAAAAAGCAAAACTGTTTCAGATTGGAACTATTCTAGTCTTCATGCTTAAAAAAAAACCCCACCTGGCATCAGTATCTTAAATTTGTGATTTTGCTGAGATGAACATTTTAAATACTTTAATTTTTTTTTTACTTTAGTATTTGTCTCTACTCACTTTGTTAAATTTTATTTTCCAGCAGAGGGATTCTTAAAATTTAGTAATTTTATCTTTCATCCAACTTTTCAACAAAATCAGCTGAAAAGTTGAGGTATATGTATTATCACATTTCATTTTTTTAAACTGGCAGATTCCTTTCTCACATACACATCACATACACACACACACAGAAGCTCCATTCCTTTCTTACATATACATCACATCACATCACATACACACACACAGAGAAAGAAGATCGGCGCAGCCGGTCTAGCTGATCACGTGGCCGAAGAAAGGAAGATCGATGCAGCCGGAGACCAGCCGCCGAGACTTAAGGGGCGCCGCGGCAAGCAGCCAGCCCCCGACTCTCCCTGCCTCCCCCCCAGTGCCACCCTCCCGACGCCCCCCCTGGTGGTCCAGCAGAGGGCCCGGGAGCAATCTGCTGCTCCCGGGGCCTCGGCTGCCACTAAGCAAAATGGCGCCGGTAGCCTTCAGCCCCTGTCACATGGTAGGGGCTAAAGGTCACCGGCGCCATTTTGCTTAGTGGGAGCGGAGGCCCCGGGAGCGGCAGATCGCTCCCGGGACCTCCGCTGGACCACTAGCGGGGTGTCGGGAGGGTGACACTGGCGGGGCGGCAGGGCGAGTCGGGAGCTGGCTGCCTGCTGCAGCGCCCCCTAAATCTCAACGCTTGGTCTCCATCTAGACGAGTCGAAGGCTGGCAGAATTTTGAAAGGGCACTTTTTGCCCTTTCAAAATTGTGCTGCCTGCCGTGGCGCCCCCTAAGTCTCGGCACCCTAGGCACAGGCCTAGCTCACCTAGTGGTTCCGCCGGCCCTGCATGCACACACTGAAGGCAGGCCCCCCCCTCCCATTTCTTTTGCCAGCAACCTTGGAGCCCCTCTCATTCATCTACTGCCACTGTCACTGCTGCCTTGTGGCTATTGGGGAGGCACCAATTGCTGCTACTGGCACTGATGCTTGTTCTGCTGCCTTCTCTGTGCAGGCCCCATGGTTTTAAAAATTGAAGGGCTTCCAGTTCCTCCATACTGATCTTGTACATTGTGAGATCGGCATAGAGAAAATGCGCCAATCACTAAGAATTGCTGTCTGATCATAGATTCCTAATTGGTTGGTCACAGGCTTTTTTTTTTCTATCTTCCCTTTATTGGTCTTTTGCCAATTCCTTTCACAAGGTCTCTCTTTTTCTACTTCTTCTCTATCCACCTAGCTTCTTCTTTTCTTCCCTCAAACAAACACTCAGGCTCTCATTCTCACTTGCTGTCTCTCTATCACACAAACACTCAGGCTTTCATTCTCAAAAGCTATCTCTCACATAGGCTTATACTCTCACACTCATATGCTCTCATACATAAATACACACTGTCTCTCACACACACAGGCTCTCTCACTCTCACATGTTGTCTCACACAAACACACAGGCTCTGACTCTCACATGCTGTCTCACACAAACACACAGGGTCTCTCTCTCGCATGTTGTCTCACACAAACATAGAGCCTCATATGCTTTCTCTCTGATCATACGGCTCTCACTCCCACACAGTCTCTCAATTCACTCTCACACACAATCTCTCAACTCACTCTCATACCCACACACACTCTACAGGGCCTCACCTCTTGGCCTCCTCTTCATTGCAGGCTGGGCTCCACGGTGGCCCTGATCTTCTCGGACCGCAGCGAGGTGGGTTCCACAGCAGCCCTACTACAATCGCTACTGCTCCTCTGCACGCAGCCGATGCTTCTCCTCCTTCCTGCCTATGTGGCTCTCGCAGTGTTTTTCTTCTGGGGCTGTGTAGGCAGGAAAAAGAAGGGGCATCTGGACTGATGGAATACACCCCAGAGTTCTGAAGGAACTAAAAAATGAAATTTCATACCTATTATTAAAAATGTGTAACCTATCATTAAAATCATCCATTGTACCTGAAGACTGGAAGATAGCAAATGTAACCCCAATATTTAAAAAGGGCTCCAGGGGCAATCTGGGAAACTACAGACCGGTTAGCCTGACATCAGTGCCAGGAAAAATAGTGGAAAGTGTTCCAAACATCAAAATAACAGAACATATAGAAAGACATGGTTTAATGGAATAAAGTCAGCATAGCTTTACCCAAGGCAAATCTTGCCTCACAAACCTGCTTCACTTTTTTGAAGGAGTTAATAAACATGTGGATAAAGGTGAACCGGTAGATGTAGTATACTTGGATTTTCAGAAGGCGTTTGACAAAGTTCCTCATGAGAGGCTTCTAGGAAAAGTAAAAAGTCATGGGATAGGTGGCGATGTCCTTTCGTGGATTGCAAACTGGCTAAAAGACAGGAAACAGAGAGTAGGATTAAATGGACAATTTTCTCAGTGGAAAGGAGTGGGCAGTGGAGTGCCTCAGGGATCTGTATTGGGACCCTTACTTTTCAATCAATACCTATAAACGAAGCTTGACCGACGTGCCGCAAATGCGCAGTAGAGACCAGCTCTACCGCGCATGTGCGGGCGAGCACGTCGGTCTGACGCTAAGAAAAAAAATGGCGGCATCCAGTGGCAGCAGCGGGCGGCGGCGGCGGTACCGGCAGCGGGCGGCGACGGCGGTAGCGAGCGGCGGCGGCGGCGGTAGCGAGCGGTGGCGGTAGCGGACGGCGGTAGCGATGGCGGTGGCGGTAGCGGGCGGCGGTAGCGGCCAGTAGCGAGGGAGGGAGAAGAGAGAGAGAGGGAGGGACGGACTGAGTGGGAGGGAGGGATGGAGAGAGAGAGTGAGAGGGAGGGACTGAGTGGGAGGGAGGGATTGAGTGAGGGGGAGGGACTGGGGGGGGAGGGAGTGGGACTGGGAGAGAGAGGGAGGGAGTGGGACTGAGGGAGAGTGAGTGGGACTGAGTGAGTGAGAGGGAGAGAGGGGGGAGGGAGTGACTGAGTGAGAGGGAGGGACTGAGTGGGAGGGAGGGATTGAGTGAGGGGGAGGGGACTGGGAGGAGGGATGAGTGAGAGGGAGGGACTGAGTGGGAGGGAGGGATTGAGTGAGGGGGAGGGACTGGGGGAGGGACTGAGTGAGAGGGAGGGGGGACTGAGTGAGATGGAGTGAGTGGGACTGAGGGAGGGAGTGGGACTGAGGGAGAGAGAGGAGGGGGAGAGAGAGGGAGGAGTGGGGACAGTGAGTGAGAGGAAGGGAGAGAGGGGGGAGAGGGAGTTGAGTGAGGACTGAGTGGGAGGGGAGGGACTGAGTGAGAGGAGAGGGAGGGTGGGGAGGATGTGGGTGGGTGAGGGAGGGAGTGGTGATGAAGAGTGAGGGGAGAGAGAGAATGAGGGGGAGGTGAGAGACAGGAGGGATGTAGCCCGTTTTAACGGGCTTAACGGCTTGTATATTTATAAATGATCTGGAAAGAAGTACGACGAGTGAGATAATCAAATTTGCAGATGATACAAAATTGTTCAGAGTAGTTAAATCACAAGCAGATTGTGAAAAATTGCAGGAAGACCTTGTGAGACTGGAAAATTGGGCATCGAAATGGCAGATGAAATTTAATGTGGATAAGTGCAAGGTGATGCATATAGGGAAAAATAACCCATGCTATAATTGCACAATGTTAGGTTCCATATTAGGTGCTACAACCCAAGAAAGAGATTTAGGCGTCATAGTGGATAACACATTGAAATCTTCGGTTCAGTGTGCTGTGGCAGTCAAAAAAGCAAACAGAATGTTGGGAATTATTAGAAAGGGAATGGTGAATAAAACGGAAAATGTCATAATGACTTTGTATCGCTCCATGGTGAGACCGTACCTTGAATACTGTGTACAATTTTGGTCGCCGCATCTCAAAAAAAATATAATTGCGATGGAGAAGGTACAGAGAAGGGCTACCAAAATGATAAGGGGAATGCAACAGCTCCCCTATGAGGAAAGACTAAAGAGGTTAGGACTTTTCAGCTTGGAGAAGAGACGGTTGAGGGGGAATGTGATAGAGGTGTTTAAAATCATGAGAGGTCTAGAACGAGTAGATGCGAATTGGTTTTACTCTTTCGGATAATAGAAAGACTAGGGGGCACTCCATGAAGTTAGCATGTGGCACATTTAAAACTAATCGGAGAAAGTTCTTTTTTACTCAACGCACAATTAAACTCTGGAATTTGTTGCCAGTGGATGTGGTTAGTGCGGTTGGTACAGCTGTGTTTAAAAAAGGATTGGATAAGTTCTTGGAGGAGAAGTCCATTACCTGCTATTAATTAAGTTGACTTAGGGGCAGATTTTTAAAAAATACGCGAGCGCATACTTTTGTTCGCACACCAGGCGCGAACAAAAGTACGCTGTATTTTATAAGATATGCGCGTATCTTATAAAATCTGGAGTCGGCGCGTGCAAGGGGGTGCACATTTGTGCAACCTGCGCGCGCCGAGCCCAGCGCGAGCTGCATGTTCCCTCCGAGGCCGCTCCGATTTTGGAACGGCCTCGGAGGGAACTTTTCTTCGCCCTCCCCCCACCTTCCCTGCCCTTCCCCTACCTAACCCAACCCTCCGGCCCTATCTAAACCCCCCCTTACCTTTGTGAGCAAAGTTATGCCTGCTGAAAGCAGGCGTAAATTTGCACGCGTCGCCGGCAGCCCCGATCCGTCCTCCGGTCCCGGGGGCTGGTCCAGAGGCCTCGACCACGCTCCTGGGCCGGCGCCACGCCCCCGGGCCCGCCCCCGAAACGCCAGGGCCCGCCCCCGAAACGCCACGTCGTTTCAGGAACGCCCCCAGACACGCCCCCTCCCTCCCCTTTTTGAAAGCCCCGGGACTTACGCGCGTCCCGGGGCTTTACGCGCTGGCGGCCTATGCAAAATAGGCGCGCCGGCGCGCGTGGGCCTTTTAAAATCCTCCCCTTAGAAAATAGCCACTGCTATTACTAGCAATGGTAACATGGAATAGACTTAGTTTTTGGGTACTTGCCAGGTTCTTATGGCCTGGATTGGCCACTGTTGGAAACAGGATGCTGGGCTTGATATACCCTTGGTCTGACCCAGTATGGCATGTTCTTATGTTCTTATGAATTTTTCATCGGGCTGTGGTGGGTCGAGCTGCACCACGGCCCCACCGATCAGCGTGACATGCCCTCCTGCCCCCCCCCCCCCCCCCCCCGGGTAGAAAACTGCTTCCTAATTTTTCCGCCGCTGGTGGGATCGGGTCCACCGGTGGCAACATGGGCCTCTCTCTGCTACCAACATCACCCCACCAAGTGTGCCGCCCCATGCAATTTCACGGTTTGCACACTCGGTGGCATCAGGCGTGTTGGAAACCAGAAGCCCGACTGTATTATTATTCCTCACAAAACATCAAGCAATTAAATCAATAGATATAAAACATCATTCATAATATTAAAATCATGATAATAAAAAGAATAAATGTCAACATAGCCAAAGAACATCCAATAATTTTTAAAAACTTGCATACATTTGTTCTAATATTTTTAAAACATCAATAAAATATTTTAAAAATCTGGTGAATAAAACATACAATAATAAAAAAAATGTTCTAATATTTCCCCCCAAAAAAACAATAAAATGTTTCAAAACAACAGAAACATCAAATTATACCCAGTAATTAAAAATAACAAGGATTAAAAAATGTCCTGCTCTTTACACCCTGGGACCTTTGATTTCCAGTCTCTGAGATTTTCATAGATTGGGGAGGTAGGGCCACACAACCTATCTCTTCTCTCTCTCATTCACACACACACACATACTAACACATTTATTCTTTCACACATTCTCTCTCTCATATACATGCCAATGCTCTCACACACACTCCCACTCTCACACACTCAGGTTCTCTCTCCCATGCGCCTGCCCGTGAGAGCTTGTGTGTAACACACCAGGTCCTAGAACACTAATGCACCACTTACTGGGCAAATAGAATAAGCCAGACTGCTAGAAATTCCTACTGAGAAACTATATGCTAGTCAAAATATTGCACCTCTCTCACACATGCACATCACAGACAGACCTTTACCTTTATTTTGTTGTTAAAATAAAATAAAATAGGATAATTTCATTTTATGTATTGTATTTATTTGTTTTTATTATTAGAATTTTAATTTAATGTCATTTTATTTATAAATGATTAATGGCATGTTTTTTTTCATCATGTTTTTCTGTAAACCGACAATGAAGTTAATGCAAATGTTCGGTATATAAAACAGATTAAATAAATAAATAATACAGAATAAAAGACAACAAATTAGAGAAATATGCAGGTAAAACCAGACTGTGAACTCTGAAATAGTGAAGAAAAAGAAAAGTACAAATATAGAAGAAATGCACAGTCACAAAGATGGCATATTCCAGTTGCTGAGAGGCAAAATAATTTGTTTAACTTTGTTGTCTGATCTTATTTTTCTCATCAATTGGTTCCAGTCTTTTGTTTTCCCTTGTCTGTCTTTTTCTTATTCCTTTTTCAGGGTCTCTATTATTCTTTCTGTTTCTTTTCTCCTCCTGTCTCCTTTCCTTCCCCCATACACACATAAACAGGCTCTCTCTCACATGCGTGCTCTCACACACAAGCTTTTTCTCACACAAGATCCCACTCTTGCGTGCTATCTCTCACATACACACAAGTTCCTGCTCTCATATGCTCTCTCTCACATGAAAGCTCTCGCTCTCACATGCTCTTTCTAACATGCAATCTCTCATTCACACACACACACACATGCAAGCTCTCACTCTTACATGCTGTCATTCACACATAGGCTCACACACACACACACACACACACACACACACAGGCTTTCACACTCATATGCTCTTATATGCATTTCCCTATTCTTAACACAGGCTCTCACTCTCACATGCTTTCTCACACACAGGCTCCCATTTCCCCTCAGACACACACTATGGATGCTATGCCCATGAAAATAATGCATCTGTCACTATGGTGATAACTTTTAAACCCATGTGTGGGTGTCCGTATGCATGTGGTTCTCAGCGTGTGAACATGGTCACACCAATTTTATAATGCTCGTGCTTCAATGTGCGCATGTTACAAAATCCACTACCTGTGCGCACATGTACGCATGATTTTATATCGGCACGCATGTGTAAGTGGGGGGGGAATTTAGTAGATGTGCACGGTGATGGATTAGGCCTTTTCCCTAGTTCCCTCCCAGTCTGCTCCATGCCCCACCCACATCCCACCCAGACTCTGCCTCCAGCCTGCCCCTTTTTGACAAACACTTTCTTCTGTGCACACGGGCAGATATGTGAGTGGCTGTATTTAAAAATCTCCGCTGCACGTGTGCATCCCATCCATATACGTATCTGCCCGTTTTGACGTGCATCGGCCTTTTAATATTCACCCATAAAAGTCTGGAGATAGGCATAAAGAAAGGAAGATGTGCAGATAAGCATAAATAAAGGTACATTTTTCAGTTCAGTCAATAGGGAGAGTAGCTTAAATTTATATCCCTTTGATAAGAAAAATACACAAGAGCTGAAACATGGTTGGGATGGGAAATAGTTTATGAAGATTAAATATTCAGAATAATCATAATTCGCTGATACTAAATTTACCTCAATGACTACCTGGTTCCACTGGAAGACCTGGCTATGATATTGCATGGCACTAACAAAAAAAATATTAGCAGTTGCAACTTATAGGTCTAACCTGTGGATACAGAACAAAGAAGCTAGGGTTAGCATTACTATGTGTACAGTTAGCTATTATGGCTAATGGTATTGGGGCATTCTATGAGACAATATAACTAGAAATATTAAGAAAAGCCAATAATATCTCAAGGGCTAAATTCTGAGGGATTATTATTATTTCACGCTCACTACGTATATGTAGGTTACAATTATTATCATATCAGGTGATATTTGTGAATGATTCTAATACTAAACATGTAAAATACAATAATAAAAAAATTAAATCAAACGAACTAAACAGTCTTTTGTATAGAATGTTCATAATTATAGTCCCAAGAAAGTAGAGGCGAACAAAAAATGTACAGCATAGATAGTCTTTTGTATCTCTGTGCTTGTATCAGGGTGTGAGGTAATGCCCCTGGTTTTCCCCTGTTTACCTGTGCAGGACCAGGCTAGATGCCTGGTCTACCTTAAATCCACTAAGGAGAGTATGCTCTGTAGGCGGGATCCTGCAGGACAAGTGGAGCTCAGAGGATGTAACCAGAGACTGGGGAATAAGAGCTGGGATCCAGGTGGGGATAAGCAAACCAGACCCAGGTCTCCAGGAGGAAGGCAGCTCCTGTAACATAATACTGTCCAAACACAGAGCTGAGATGAATCTAAACTGTAAGTATGAGAGAAGCAGTACTGAACTGTATGTAAAGACAGTACACTGTTCTGAATGGAAGACAGTCTACTGTTGTGCATGTGTGAAGCTGTAATAAAATTATACTGTTTTAAGCATGGCTGGAATCACCGCTAGTTCCCACACAGGGCTTGTGGATTCATTCTGATGCAAGTAAATTCCACAATGTCCCAGTGTCTTTCAGCAGTGACTCCTGCCTAATGTAATGAGGGATAAAACACATGGTAGGAAATCCAAACTTTAATACTATCAGTTTCTTTGTACTATTCCTCATTATTTCATATTCTAAACAGCATACTTTAAACGTTTTCAACATAACTAATAGATTAATTTACATTCCTCCACCACCCATCCAAATGACTAAGGCAGCTCCCTAAAATCTCTCTCTCTCTCTGTGGCTTTCTATGCAGATATTCAGCATCTCATAAATCTCTCCACATAAACAGTTCAACTCATTCTGCAATTCATGCTATAACATACAGGTTCCTTCCCTAAATAAAAAAGTATCAATAATATTTCATTGCATATAAAAAGAAACTTATGAACACAATTGATCATGCGTGATGGGCTTTCTGATCTGATGAAATAAGTTTTCAGTAGCTGATTCAGGACCAGAAGAACCCAGGTTAAGCATAAGGCACAAACAGCAATAAAATGCTATTCTTTGACTTCTAGATACAAAGACAAAGAGAGGGAAGGGTAAGCAAAAAGGGTTAACAAAATATATTATGAGGTAGATTTTAATAAAGTATGCTGGATTTTAATAGATACGCGCGTAGCTGCGAGCATCCTTTAAAATCCGGGGTCGGTGTGTGCGCACCAAGCCATGCAGCCTGCCTCCGTTCCCTCCGAGGCCACGCCGAAATTGGAGCGACCTCTGAGGGAACTTTCCTTCCACCCCCCGCACCTTCCCCTACCTAACCCACCCCCCCCCCCAGCCCTATCTAAATCCCCCCTACCTTTGTTAGAAAAGTTACGCGATTCCCCAGCCTAGGAGCGGTTTTGGAGGCTTCGGCCACGCCCCCGAAATGTCCCCAGGCCGGAACCATGCCCGCGGCCCACCCTCGAATGACGTGCCGCTGCGACACGCCCCCCTCTGACATGCCCCCCCCCCCCAGGAAAGCCCTGGGACTTACACGCATTCCAGGGCTTGTGCACGCCGCCGAGCCTATTCAACATAGGTGCAGGAGGAACTTGGGGCAGGTTTTTTGGGGATACACTCATATCTTACGAGCGTACCCCTTTGAAAATCTGCCCCTATATGTATAACTAATTAAAATAAAAAATGCAGGCTATTCTCTCCTTCTGGTCAAAATGCTTTAACTTGCTGGGAGCCAGATTTCATCTCTGGTCTCTACAACATTTCATTACCCAGTGTTTAAAGAAACCAAATGTCATATCTACCGAGCAGTGTTCAATAAGGGCTAACACAGTTGCATAACTATAATACTACCAAATACAGAATTTCTTAACAGCTTCTTTGAATGAAGAAAGAAGTCCTGATCATGGTACAGCTTCTACACAAATTCAGTGATAGCCATTAGGAGGGGCAACTATCTCCCTATAACTTTGATGAGTTACATATCTCACTTCGGTCCAAACAGAGCTAAATGTACTTAAGAAATTTACTAAATTCAGTTAATTTGCTGTAAAAATCAACTCATTTAACTCTCTATCAGTCTGTTTATAATATTTAAACAGTAAAACCAATTTATTAGCACTCTAAAAACAATTTTTCTCACCCCCTTTCTCTCTGCTTCTTCCTTATCAACAAATTCTGTTAATTCCTCAACTCCCTGTGTCCTTTCAGGTTGAAAAATCTCAGTACTAGTAAATGCTTCTGCAGTAATAGAATTGTTAATATCCTCACTAGAGGGATTTTCCTGTCCCACTGTGACCAGACTGAATTTCTGCATAAGTGTGTGTTTATACTGCAAGTGCAGACGGAAACTGAGCTTTGATTCCAGGATTCATAGCCAATTCCTGCTCCGAGATTTGGGCTGACTAAAGTTCCTCAACTTGATGCAATAAAGCAGATGCACCCTTCTGAAGTCTATACTGATAAACCGTTGTGGCAGACAGACAAAAGCATAAGACATGTCCGCAAACAATTCCTGACAGTTTCCAATTTCCACTGGAAGAGGCAGGTAACTATAATCAGTGGTCAAATCAGAGCTTTGTCCCAGTATTATAAGTTCCTTCAAGTCAGCTATTTCTGTTTGACTCAGTAACTCTGCTAGAGCATTAAATTTGTCATGATTGGTACAGCCTGACATAGAAACCTGGTCAGTTGGAGCAGTGCTAAACTGACATGATGGAAAGTATTGTTTCTGCCACTTTCTAGCACTTACTATAGAAGACAAACAACCACTAATCCCATCCTCAATGAACATTACTATCATGTAATATGTAATATTCTGTTCATGATGTCAAATGTAAGTGGTGGCTGAATGGGGGTTATATTACTTCATAGAACACACAAAATAATGTAATAAAAGCAAACTTAGGCCTGGGTTCTCTAAGGTCGCAGACCTTAGAGAATCGGGCGGTAACTCGGGGCGGGTGGGGGCGAAGCTGGGGGGGTTGTCCTGCGATAGCCGGCAGCGAAACTGGCAGCAATAAGGAATATTACCTTTCACCACCAGCGATGGGTCTGTGGCATCGGCCCCAGTGCCGCCCCGACTCCTTCTCTTCCGGGGCCGACTCTGCCCCGAGCTAGCTATCGCACGCGAAAAGGGACTTTTCACGTGCGATAGTGTTAGAGAATGACTACCTTAGTTTATTAAATATGGTAAAATAAAGTATAAATCAGCAATGATAAACAATATTACAGCGAATATCAATAAAAGCAAACAGCTTCACAGTAAGCATTACAGAAATGAATGAAAGTAAATAGTATCAAAATAACAAAAAATAGAAATAAGGAAAGCTTTTATACAGAGATACTTCCCTCTTAGGTGTTCTTTTCTATGAAACACTGGAACTTGTGAAACAAAAACAATCATGGGCCTGGGAACCCCATGCAATAACTATCCAGTTTTGTCCTTGGATCATCCAAAGATCACTGCCAATAGTAGCTTCATTTCTGGCTCTAAACCAGAGTCTGCTAGTTTTAGTTGTTCTGACTTGCACTCACAAATGACCAGATTTATGGCCAACCGTAGCTCATTAGGCTATGGCTTATTAGAGATCATAGTACTCTCTGACTAAGCACTGGCATTATCTGACAGAGAACAGATGTGTTCATTGCTCTTATCTCAGCTCATTAGTACGATACAGACTAGAAAAAAAGAAAAACAAAGACAATATACTACATTTTCATGCCTTAATGATCTTTATCCTTAAGCTATGTGCAATATATATACATTGATCCACATTTATCGATTTATTGATGATTGCCTTGATCCGCTATTAACCCCACCTCATATAATGCTCTTTCGGGTAACTAAAATAACTCCCTAAAATAATTTTCTTCCCCTCTCCATCGCATTCACACACCATTGTATCTTAAAGAATCCTTAATTAAATATGTTCCAAGTGAACCTTAAGGTTTGTAGATAATGCACTGTTGATGGTACTGATGGTAAAGCAAGCTAGACTGTCAAAAACCCAACAAAGGACTTTCTCATGTGTGGTAGGAACTAGAGATGTGAATCGTGTCCTCGATCGTCTTAACGATTGATTTTGGCTGGGAGGGGGAGGGAATCGTATTGTTGCCGTTTGGGTGTTTAAAGTATCGTGAAAATCGTGAAAATCATGAGCCGGCACACTAAAACCCACCCCCGACCCTTTAAATTAAATCCCCCACCCTCCCGAACCCCCCCCCCCCCATGCCTTAAATTACCTGGGGGTCCAGCGGCGGTCAGGAACGGCAGCGGTCCGGAACGGCCTCCTGCAATTGAATCGTGTTGTCTTCAGCCGGCGCCATTTTTCAAAATGGCAGCGCAAAATGGCGGCGGCCATAGACCAACACGATTCGACTGCAGGAGGTCGTTCCGGACCCCCGCTGGACTTTTGGCAAGTCTTGTGGTGGTCAGGAGGCCCCCCAAGCTGGCCAAAAGTCCCTGGGGGTCCAGCGGGGGTCCGGAAAACGATCTCCTGCCGCGAATCGTTTTCCGTACGGAAAATGGCACTGGCAGGAGATCGACTGCAGGAGGTCGTTCAGCGGGCGTTCTGGACCCCCGCTGAACGACCTCCTGCAGTCGATCTCCTGCCGGCGCCATTTTCCATACGGAAAACGATTCGCGGCAGGAGATCATTTTCCGGACCCCCGCTGGACCCCCAGGGACTTTTGGCCAGCTTGGGGGGGCCTCCTGACCACCACAAGACTTGCCAAAAGTCCAGCGGGGGTCCGGAATGACCTCCTGCAGTCGAATCGTGTTGGTCTATGGCCGCCGCCATTTTGAAAAATGGCGCCGGCTGAAGACAACACGATTCAATTGCAGGAGGCCGTTCCAGACCGCTGCCGTTCTGGACCGCTGCTGGACCCCCAGGTAATTTAAGGCATTTTGGGGGGGTTCAGGAGGGTGGGGGATTTAATTTAAAGGGTCGGGGGTGGGTTTTAGGGGATTTTAGTGTGCCGGTTTTCCTGCCCTCCCCCTTCCCCCAATTTACGATTTTTTGACGATAAATCGGGGGAATTGGTATTGTATCGTGGCCCTAACGATTTTTGACGATTTAAAATATATCGGACGATATTTTAAATCGTCAAAAAACGATTCACATCCCTAGTAGGAACCATTTGGAACACTATAAGGTTAATTTTAAGATGCGCGCAGGTGTCTGCATACGGTTCCCGGCGTGTGCACATGGACATGCCGATTTTATAGCATGTAAATTTTAGATTCAGCATGCCAAGGCACGCATGCTACACATCCACATATGCACACTCAATTTTATGTTGGTGCACGCATGTGTGTGTGAGTGGTGACTCGCCTGTGTAAGGGAGCAAATTTTTATAATAACCACAAGGTGCCACGATCAGGCCCTCCCCCAGTTCTCTCCCAGCCCACTCCAATAAAGGAGTGGATTGGGAGGGAACTTCCTAAAACCCCACATATCCTGCTACCTTTTCCACTATCCTCCCCAAAAACCCCTCTAGCTACCTTTTTATCATTTTGTTTTTATACTTTCCTTATCGGAGCACTAGTAATTTGCAAGGGCTGGCCGGTTGCTGGCCCACACTTCACTGGGACAGTGCCTAATGGCTCTGTCCTGGTCGGCCCACATTCTGTCCTGGCCCACCCCTTTATGAGCTATACACGTGGCTAGAACTGTTTAAAAATCTCCACAGCATGCTCACAGCCTGGCCTCGCATGTATCTCCCGGTTTTTACACGTGCTGGCTTTTGAAAATTTACTTATTACTGCTCCTCTAAAGTAGAAGTGATCTGTGCATGACAGCTGGCTGCTGGCGCGTGCTACCCCAGGACAGCGGCTAATGGCACTGTCCCAACAGGCCCCCCTGACCCACCCCTGTTTCAAGGCCAGGCACTTCTGCACTTGGCTGGGCCTGTTCTAAAATGCGCACGGCACACGCAAGGCCCAGCCATGCACATAACCCCTGCTTTTTATGCATGTGGCTCTTTGAAAATTGACCCGTTTGTTGATAAGATGTTAGAACGCTATGATATTTTAAAGTACTAGTACACTATGAATTTGATTGTATTTTTTTTCTGTTTATCAATTTTTACAATAATTAAACAAAGAACACACATGATTGAGATAGTGACAAGAAACATTTTTTTTAAAGAAAACTTTCAAAAGAATAATAAAGGAAGGAGTACATTATGGACATGCCCCCATACCCTCATCACATTCTCAAACCCACAAGGAAATATAGGAGAGTACTTTCTAATATTATAAGGAGTGAACAAAAAATTTATCATACAAAGATAACAGATAGACGATTATAGCAAGCACAGCTTAATAATTTTGTATCCTAGATATTAATCTATAGCAGTGTTCTGCCTTCTACTATCTAAGAACTCCTTCAGGTGGTCAGGATTAAAGAAAATAAAGGTGTTATTTGATATTTTTACAATACAACGACATGGGTACCGAATTTGAAAATTTGCCCCAATTGCATTTACTTCAGATCTCATAGATAAAAACACTTTTCGTCTAAGCTGTGTTGGTCTTGCTAGATCAGGAAACAAATGAACAGGCTGCCCATGAAACAAAACATTAAAATTTTTAAAGTAAGCCTTCATTATTTATTGTATTTATTTATTTTATTTTAGATTCTTTTTTATACCGAAGTATAGCAGGCAGCCTTCACTCCGGGTTACAGTTTAAACAACTTAATACATAAAACATATTCGAGTAACACATATTAAAAACAGTTAACAGATAAGTTACATTTTGGCATATAGCAAATCCAGTCAACACATCGGCCTATATGATGAGAGAGCAAGTAGAGTTAGGCATGAAAGGACGTAACTTAAATGAAAAAAAAAAAAACTGCACCAGAGATGTGTTAATGAGATTATTCATAGGAGAGATGGAGTAGAGAAGGAAAGGATTCAAGGGAAATAGGGGAGGAAAAGGTTTTAGAGAGGGTAGGAGAGGAAGGACAGGGGGGGAGGAAGGGAGTTAAATTAAGAAAGGTTTGTAGTGGTACTGAGACAGAGCAAGACAGAGCAAAAGATAAGATTAGCCAACTCTGTCTGTGAGAGTTTGTCTAAATAGCCATGTTTTAAGTTCTTTTTTGAAAGATTTGGTGTCCCTGATTGTGCTTAGATAATCTGGTAAAGAGTTCCATGCTTTCGGTCCAGCAATAGAGAAGGCTCTATTCCTGGTGTTTGATAGTTCAGCAGAGGAAAGGGAGGGTATGACAAGTTGCAATTTACTATATAATTTTTTAATTTATTATAAGACTAAAGTCCTGTTCAGAAAAGCAGGAAACAAATAAGACGGCTCTACAACTTCTAATTCTGAATTTTCCAAATATTGGGTCAAATTCAGGAAATCAGGTTCCTGAACCAGGAAGCTGATTTTCTTTATAGGGGTGTTTTCTTTTCTGGGATCTTTAAAACCTCTGAGAAATATATTTTTAAAGTTATTAATGGTAACTCGCCCATAATCTTTGGGAAATTCAACATTCTTATATTTAAGTGTCTCAAAAAGTTCTCAACCGCCTCCAATCTTCTTGAAGAAATAGAATTTTCATGAGCAATACCCACAGTGGTCTCTTGTAGCTTTTTAACGTCAGTTTTTATATTCTCTGTAACTTGTGTCTGCTGTTGCAGAGCTGAATAAGTTTCTTGAACTGCAGAGTCCATTTTCTTCTCAAGCTCCCCACACGAGAGTAGTCTCGACATACCTGCCATTAATTCCCATAGGGAATCCAATGTGACAACCTCCGGTTTGGGTAAATCCTCTAAACACAGGCTGGATAATTCAGGTCCTCTCACCAGGGCTCTTTCTTCTCCCACCGAGGGACCAACATCAACAACTGCACCTTCCTCTGTAGGATCCTGGAACCCTGTGGGACCTGAAGTGGTTTGTACATCCGGGTTAGCTCCAGTGTTCCCAGCCAGCTTCAGCTGTCTGATGGCTGTATCGTCATCTTTCGCCTGTGCAATGACGGAGGTACTCGGGGAGGAAGCTATTGGAGGTTGTCTAGGATCCGGCGGGGACAGTGTAATTTCCCCGGGCGATAGCGGGTCTCCTCCTCTCGCACTGCCAATGGGGCTAAACCCCCGCAATTCCTGTGTTGGAATGGCATATTCAGATATCAATCTTTGCTCCGGGATAAAAGCGGGCTCAGCTGGGTAAACCCTAACTTTCCCTTTACATTTGTGTGGCATTATTATTGAAGAGTATTACAACCCTCACGGTCTGAGTTGAATTTAAGGAAATCTTTACAGGAGCAGCGTTGAGGCTGACCGTTCAGATCGCCATCTTGAAGCTCTCTTGATTGTATTTTATCCGATCATCCCATTTTATATTTGTTACTTCCTCTTTTTATTTACATGCTTTCAGTCTTAATTGTATTGATATTTATTATTTGATTACTAATTGTAGGTTTGCCTTTGTTCTATGTGGTAATGTAGGATTAAATTGTTATATGCATTATAGAGGTGTGCATTCATTTGCAACGTATTGGCAATCCGTAACGTATAGGGCCATATTCGTATTCGTGGGGAAGCGAAACGAATCGCGATTCCCACAAATACAACGAATCTTCACCGAATTATTTGGCCGTCTAAAGGAGCTAATTTAAACAAAGCCCCCACCCTCCTGACCCCCCAAGACTTACCAAAACTCCCTGTTGGTCCAGCGGGGGTCCGGGAGCCATCTACTGCACTCACGCCGTCGGCTGCCAGTAATCAAAATGGAGCCAACAGCCTTTGCCCTTACTATGTCACAGGGGCTATGCGGACGTATGTGGTCCCTCTGCACATCCCTAATGCATTATGATTTACTTAGAATTGAAAGTTTTATCTGTATTTTATAGTGTTGTGCCATGCTTTGAGCATTTTTACAGTATGATTTGTAACAAAAATAAAGATTATTATTATGAGCTGAAGATAAATGAAGAGGCCCCAAGGACCAATGTGATTAGTAGATGCATAGAAACATAAAATATGATGGCAGATGAAGACTACAAAGTTCATTTATGGTGCTCATTTTCTCTTTTTGTTGCAATACCACAAACTCTGTTTGATCTCTAGAGATGTGCTATCCTTTGGAAACAACTGGGAAATCAACAGACATTTGTTGTTTCATTCTGTGTAATTTTCTATCTGAAATGATACAACAAATAAGGTGATTTAGGCCTGGATTTTCTATTCCCGCAAGGAATAGTGAATCCCGCAGTAACAGGGGGTGGGGTGGCGAAGCAGGGGGCAGTCCTGCGAAAGCCGGCAGCGATCCCACCACCGCGGTTTTATCGCTGCCGGCTTTCGCACCCAATAGCACCACCGTGAAAGGTGGTGCTATCGGGTGCGCTACTGGCAGCGATAACGTGGCTTACCTTATCGCCGCCAGTGAAGACACAGCGGAGTCTGCCCTGATGCCGCCCCAACTCTTCCCCTTCCAGCACCGACTCCGCCCAGTCACCAACCCCGGCAAGCTATCGCACGCAAAAAGGGACTTTTCACGTGCGATAGGCTTAGAAAATGACCCTTCTTAGCTTGCGTTAAAATGTAGAAACAAAATTTTAAAAAATATAAAAAATTGTAAATGAAATGAAAAACCAAATGTAGTGAAAATGTTTTGCATGCACACTTCTGTTCATCTTTGGCTTTAGTTTCATTTCCTCTCAACCAAAGATCCTACCTTGCTCCAGGCTTTCTTGAATTCTGTTACTGGAAGGCTGTTCTATGCATCCACTGCCCTTTTTGTGAAAAAAATATTTCCTTATATTACTGCCGAGTCTGCCTTTTTTGCAGCCTCCTGCCATGACCCCTACTTCTTTTCACTGAAAAAATGCTATATTTAATCAGAATTCAGAACATAGTAAACTTCTTTAGGTCCAGACTGATAAGGGTGACTTTGCTTCACTTTTAAATCATTCTAGGATTGATCCATCTCTGGAGTTAGAAGCGATATTCAAAATCAACTTTATGAAAACGGTATTCTTCTATGGATCGGTGCTCAACAGCCAAGATCTACTCAGGGTAAAGGTGAGACCTGCACTTTACTGTCTACAGAAACAGAGCACCAGGGGTCATGAATATACTAAACTTGTAATGACCTTTAACCTTTGCAGTGGGTTAGACAGAACATTTGATTAACTGGAACCCATGGACTTTAAGAATCTTTCAGCCGCACTGCTTTACAGGTGTTTGCACTTTGAATGTATTGTTGATGCCTCCTACTTCTTTTTTTAAAATTAAAATTAATTTAAAAAAAACATTAACTTATAACAACTGTATTACCCTCTGAGTGTCTAGGAGGTCAATATTGAAAGGTTTTGTCCGGGTAACTTTTGGAGTTACCCGAATAAAACTCGAGATTTTAATATTTTCCCCCTCTTCCTGGCTAAATTTTGTCTGGGCAATTCATTGTATCCAACAAGGCAGAGAACAATAAAATCTTTATACTTATTTTTTTTTTACCTTATTACATATTTTTTCTTATTTTTCTTTTCTTTTTTTTTTTAACATGTCTTTATATTTTATAACATCTCTTCATAATGTCTTCATAAGGACAATATTACAAAATACATTGTTCTAATTTCATCATCGTCTGATATGTTATCCTAAACCTTATAAAAGCCCCAAATGTCCATGGGTTGAAAGAACCTTGCAGAGCATGTCCAAAGTCTCAACAAGTATGAAAAAAAGACACTCAGGTCTTAGGTTTTAGCAAAACTTGTGTTAGAAAACACCAAACACTTCAATGAAAATGGACACCATAACATGCTGCTGCATCATCCTTGATGAAAAGCATCATAAATCTGCCATTTAATAAAGATCCGTTGTGATATATCACAAACTCCCTTTTCATCAGGTGTCTGTAAAGATGTCAGAACATGGCCTGGAATCTGTACCAGCGGGCTCAAACTCACCCAAAGGCTGTTGTACTATTCCATAATCATCCCCCGTGTTATGGGAGAGTGTTGCAGCATCAAAGATGCCTGTGCCAGGGGTAAACATACATTAGACACTGTAAAAAAAAAAAAGGCACAAATTCATTTTTCTCCAGACTTATATATGTAACCCCATCCCAGACAGCATAATGCATTCCGATGGGGTCATAATGATTTACTAGTCTCTTCGTAGCTGGAACAACTCTTGGCTAGCTCTAACATTTTACTCTTTCCCTCACGGTGGGGATCTTTTGTTTCTGGGGGTATAGATTTACTTTCAAGGCCCACAGTGCTAGGGGCGACCCTTTGTCCCTTAATTATTGTCCCTGGGAGAGAGGCACCTTTCCTTCACTGTGGGTGCTGTCAGGGCCAGCATGCTGGAGCAAGGGTCTATAATGCCCTAGCCCACCATGGGGAACCACAGCAATAGGCTAGGCTCTCTAGTAAGCAACACAAGGAAGAAGGAATCTTTATTGTACAGCAATAGAGCGATCCCCGAGGAGCGAGCAGCTCTCCTCAGCCACAGATAAGTCTCCGATGGTAATGCTCAGTCCAGGCACTGGTGACACAAGTGCAGAGTAGATCTCACCTGATGCTGGGAAGTGAAGGATCTGGTAGTGGTCCTCAGAGCGGGGTAGGCCATGAACCCAGTCCCAGAGACTGTAGACAGTGAAGACAGATCTGGTAGTGGTGTGCAGAACGGAGTACGCCGAGAATCTGGTCAATAGTGAGACACGGTAGAGAGACTGATGAATGAGGTATTCACAAGGCTGGTAAAGGCTGCCGAGGATATAGCTTCTGCAGTAGTACAGGTAGTGAGGCAGGCCGAATGCTGGTGCCATGGTCCTTGAAGAGCAGATAACCCAGGAGCTGTCAGGAGTGGGCAAGGCCCTCGAGGAATGAGTACCTAGGCGTCCTTCTAAGCAGAGTACCTGGAGAGAAGTAGAAGAAAGCAAGACCCCCAAGGAGCGGGTGTCTTGAGAGTCTTTTGCTGAGCGAGAAACCCTGGAGGGCGGCCTCAGAGGGAACTTTCTTTCGCCCTCCCCTCACCTTCCCCTCCCTTCCCCTACCTAACCCACACCCCCGGCCCTATCTAAACCCCCCCCCCCCCTTACCTTTGTCCCTCGATTTACGCCTGCTAGAAGCAGACGTAAATCTACGCGCGCCAGCGGACTGCTGGCGAGCCGTCATCTGACCTGGGGGCTGGTCCGGAGGCCTCGACCACGCCCCCGGGCCGGCGCCACGCCCCCGGAACGCAGTGTCATTCGGCCCCGCCCCGACACGCCCCCTTAAAAACCCCCGGGACTTACGCGCGTCCTGGGGCTCTGCGCGCGCCGGCGGCCTATGCAAAATAGGCGCGCCGGCGCACGAAGGCCCTGCTCGCGTAAATCCGGGCGAATTTACGCGAGCAGGGCATTTAAAATCCGCCCGCTAGCACTTATAAGTTCCGATTTATCCTGCTAAGTAGCGGCAAAATCCCCACTTAGCCAGATAAATTGGATTTTACCCGGATAAGAAGCACACAACTACTATTCATGTGGAGACTTTACCTGCATAGTTTACATGCATTTACCGTCAGTAAGTCGGGTTTCAAGTAGGAAAGTTGGGAGATTTTCTAACACGTGTGTAGCAATGAAATTACCAGGGTTACCAATTAGTCTCCCAGTTCGCCCAGTCTATCCACAAGACATTGAGACCCACCTGGCTCTTCAGCCTGAAGTCCTCCATTTCACCCAGATCCTCCACCCGGTTCAGTTTTTCACTGTTACGTTTACTTTCACTCCAAATATAGAGCAGGTGTAGAGATCTGTGAACAAGCTGCCAGATCTGTATGGGTAACTTGCTTATAAAATAGCAACTTATCAGGTAGATCTTAAAAAAGTACGCGCAACCGGCACAAACAAAAGTACGCCGTATTTTATAAGATACGCGTGTAGCCGCGCGTATCTTATAAAATCTGGGGTCGGCGCGCGCAAGGCTGCGCAAAATCGGCAGCCTGCGCACGCCGAGCAGTGCAGCCTGCCTCTGTTACCTCCGAGGCCGCTTCGAAATCGGAGCGGCCTTGGAGGGAACTTTCCTTCCGCGTCCCCCCACCTTCCCCTCCCTTCCCCTATCTAACCCACCCCCCCAGCCCTACCTAAATCCCCCCCCTACGCTGCCTCGGCATCCCCCGGCACAGGCCGCAGTGCCGGGGGACTCAGGACCACCCTCCCGACCCGCCCCCGAACCGTCGCCACGCCCCTGGACCCGCCCCAGACCGCCCCCTGACCCCAGACACACCCCCGGACACCCCCCGACCTGCTGACACGCCCCTGGACACGCCCCCTCCCGCCCCTGGACACGCCCCCTCCCGCCCCTTTTACGAAGCCCTGGGACTTACGTGTGTCCCGGGGCTTTGCGCGTGCCGGCGGCCTATGCAAAATAGGCGCGCCAATGCGCGCAGGGCTTTTAAAATCTACCCCTATGTGCGTAAATGTTGGCCCCGCCCTGGAATGCACCAGGTCTGCCCCTTTTTTAATACTTTTACTCACGCACCTTTACTTACGCATGAATTTAGAATTCACGTTAAAATGTATAATATGGTGTGCTCATGGTGCTCCCAGAAAATTTCCCCCTTTGTGAAGGCTGAAGTTTTTCCATCTGGTACTAAATAAATGCAACCTTTTCTTTGGTTTGGTGAGTCTGATGTTTTAGTTCCAGACTTGGGAGGGGGCCTGCTCTCACTCCCTGCTGGCGCGGTCAGGTGGGTTGGTTTGGTGACTCCAAGCTTTCTGCACCTCCCAGCCCCCTCCCTGGGTCTTAGTAGAAATGTTACTGTGAACCGTGCATGGACTTGAGGCTTTCCTCACCCAGGCCTCTCTTTTTCTGCCTTGGCAATAGGTGGCTACGGCGGAAGCCTGCCTGATTCTGACAAACAAATATTGCTCTAACCCTGATGCGGAAGATGCTTCAAATATAATGAGGTAAATAGCAGGTGCTGATGCGATGTCCTCAGTGTGCCATGAATCAGATGTATGTGAAATGAGCTGCAGAACATTTTGCATTCCATCTGAAGGCTCATGGAAGGCACTCCAAAGGGTTAAAGTGAGCGATGAACATATGTAGTGTTGGAAAGTAAGAGCACGGTGGTATTTAATTCCCAGAAGAGGGAGTTTGCTACTCAACCTGATCAAAAATGTTACAGCTGGATTTTTTTTTTTTTGGGTGTTTTTGGGGGGGGGCTTTATTTAGGGTGATATCCATCAAAACATTCTACCCGGCAGCACGAGTTATCATCCAGGTCCTGCAATCTCGTAACAAGGTAAGACAGACTGACAACAGTTATGTGTGCAATGAAGTTTTTGTGAGAACATAAATTACAAATCTGAAGTCCCTTCGATACCAGGTCAGAATTGCAATCAGTGAGAGAGAGGGCGAGAGAGAGAGGAAAAGCAAGGAAGAGGGAGGAAGAGATGGAAGGAGCCAGAGGATGAGACAAAGGAAGATGGGAGAGAACTAGAGAGAGAGAGGAGGGGGAATTGCAGATCATGCAGACTCTGCTGTATTCATTCCATAGGGTTTTGAGGTTCTCATCAAGGGATGCCCTAGTCCTTGAGCTGTATAGCTATAGAGTGTGACACATGAAAGATTTATTGGTCCTGATGGTTGTAGCTGCATTAGAATAGCTACACAAATGAGGCCGACCAAAATAAGTGGCAAGTCGCATCACTAGTCCTAAATGTAATTCATCCACTCAAAACTGCAATAGTTCCCATACCACACTCTGGGCTACCATTTCCATTCTGGCTGCCGCCAAGGATGACTGAAACTTCAGCCTTTGCAAATCTGTTAGAAATTATAACTTAAGTCTGCATTCAGATCCTCTGTTTTGCAACACAGCAATAAAAAATGGGGTGTGTATGAAAAAACTGAAATCATGGCAGGTTGTGATAGCCTTTTTATTCACTGGCCAAAGAGAGGATGCCACACGTAAGCTGTCTGCCCTGGGAACACCTCCCATCAGAAGATGAGACCTGTGTAGTCTCCAACGGTCAGGTGCTCCCACATCTTTTGTAGTTGGTTCAAGGAAAGGTACACTGTGGCGAGTTTTTAGTATAACTAAGTGGTGTCCTCTTTTCTATCATGGTCCAGAACTACCTGCAGAATATCCCCAGCTGGGATTGGACCACAGGAGACAGCATCATCTGCTTGGCTGAGCTGAAACTGGGGTTTATGGCCCAGAGCTGCGTTGTGCCTGGCTTATCCACGCTTTTGACCAGCTTGTTCATGATAAAGGAAGGTGTGAAGGTAAAATCTGCAGCTTTTTTTCTTTTTGCTGAGTAAAATGGTATGTCCAGTGTTTGGCCGAATGCTTTTAAGAACCCTAGCCGGTGTTCTCGTCCCCCGAAGTTATCATTTTGCCTTTGGCTGTTTCTAAGGACACTCAGCTAGAGATAATCCTCTTTCCCCATACGTACCAGGATCAGTCCAGACCGCTCGGTTGTGTCTCCCTTCCAGCAGATGGAGTCAGAGAAAAAAGCTGAAAGGCACCCCCTATTACACTGGTGTGTGCCACCTGCGATCCTTCAATATTTCTCTGACTCCAGAAGAGGGTGACAGAACCGGCGGTCCTGATCCTTTAAAAGAAAACAAAGCAAACTAGAAATTATAAGACCTAAGGGTGTTTGTTTCTACCAGTGGCTAAATCAAGCTGTTTAAAAAAAAAAAAGTAGTTAGTTTTCTTTCTGGAGGTGAGCAGACTCAGTCCTCCCGAGGCTGCGGCCTTCGTTGAGGTATGGCTGGGGTTAGATACCCCGTTAGCCATTTTCCCCGAGCCGCTTCTTCTGCCGGTGAGTAGGAGGATTTACTGGTGGGCAGGTCCCTCCCCCTTGTACCCTGAGATGGCATAATTCCTCGGGGGGGGGGGGGGGGGCTGCCTGTGCCGCGATTGAGGTCCCAGGGGCGTTTTTACCCTGGGTGGCTGCGTGTCAGCGTTTAAAAAAAAAAAAAAGTGTTATTTTTCTACCATGAGCACAGGTTCCCCAGGGTTCTGGAGGGGCGATTTTCGCCAATTTTTTTCGGCCTCGTGCTCGCTCCCTCTCCACTGGTATGCTGCGGGGTTTGGCGTCTTCAGCATGTGGGGAGCCAGTGGCACAGCTCTCCCGCAATGGCCTTTGTACACGGTGCCTCCCGGGAGGGGAAGGACTATTGGGGAGCAGCAGCGGGTCGTTTTCAGCATGCTCCCATGGCACAGGGAGGAATTCGGAGGAAGAAAGGTTACACGGATTCGGTTATTTCCACCCTTCTGCAGGCACAAAAAACATCTACTTCACTCACCTATGTTCAAGTCTGGAAGGTTTTCGATTCCTGGCGTCGTGGGTTGAATGCAATCCCGTGACGCTCATCAATTGTCCATATTCTGGTGTTCTTACAGTAGGGTCTGAAGAAAGGCTTGGCGGGCAGTTCTCTCAGGGTTCAAGTAGCGGCACTGGGATGTTTGCGGGGAAAGATTGACGGGACATCCTTGGCGGCTCATCCGGATGTAACACGTTTCCTGAGAGGTGCTAAACATTTGAACCTTCCGGCTTGTCCAGTGTGTCCTTCTTGGAGTTTGAATCTGGTTCTCCATAGCTTGTGCGGTCTTCTGTTTGAGCCTTTGAAACAGGCCACCTTGAAAGACTTGACACTTAAGGCGATTTTCCTGGTGGCTATCAATTAGGCACGGCGCATCTCTGAGCTTCAAGCGTTGTCCTGTAGGGAGCCTTTTCTCAGGATTTCGGATTCAGGGGTGTCCCTTAGGACGGTGCCCTCCTTTCTATCGATGATCATGTCGAAGTTTCATTTGCCTGCCTTCACGGATTTGGATCGGAATTCGCCTCAGGCTCGCAACTTGCATATATTAGATGTGCAGATTCTGCTTCGCTTTCAGGAGGTCACTAATGCTTTTCGTTTGTCTGATCTGTTTGTCTTATGGAGTGGTCCTAAGAAAGGACATAAGACAACTAAAGCCTGATGGTTGAAGGAAGCCATAATTTCGACATATATATGTCTTTGTCACGCAGTACCGGATGGTTTGAAAGCGTATTCAATCCGTTCTCAGACGGCGACTTGGGCGGAGAGTCAGTTTGTTTCGCCGCAGGAAATTTGCAGAGTGGCTACTTGGAAATCTTTACACACTTTTGCTAAGCATTACCGTTTGGACGTCCGTGCTCCGGATGGTGACTGTTTTGGCAGCAGTGTTCTTCTAGCGGGACTCTCCAGGTCCCACCCCATTTAGGGCAGCTTGGGTACATCCCAGCGGTCTGGACTGATCCTGGTACGTACAGGGAAAGGAAAATTGGTTCTTACCTGCAAATCTTCATTCCTGTAGTACCAAGGATCAGTCCAGATGCCCGCCCATGGTATCTGGAGAGTCCATTCGGTATTGTTTTCATTCTACAGAATATTCTCAAGTGGACAGCATTCACTTTGCATATGGAAGTACTCCCTCCATGTACATAAGTTCAAGAAGTTATGCAGTTTTTTCATTAGGTGGTTTGATATAGCCATTGGTTCTTATGTTGAGGTTATGATATGTTTCATTCTGCTATGGTATGGATTATACTGAAGGATCGCAGGTGGCATACCAGTGTAAGAGGGAGTGCCTTTCAGCTTTTATCTCTGACTCCATCTGCTGGAAGGGAGACACAACCCAGCGGTCTGGACTGATCCTTGGTACTACAGGAACGAAAATTAGCAGGTAAGAACCAATTTTCCTTTCCCGCTTCCCCCTTCCTCAGAATCACAAGATTGAGTAATACCCAGGAGACTACAGTTATAACAGTTGCTCTGTCCTCTGCTTGGCCTGTTTTATAGCATGTGCTGTATTTCAGGCCATCAAATACAAGTGGCAGAGGCAGTTCTTGGAAGGTGTTAACCACACGATAGTGACTCAGTACCTGTCCGATGATTTTATAGGAATGTCGTATCCAGAGATTTGTCAGTAAGTAATGCCTACTTACATACCTTTAATTTCTCTGTTGGAAAATGCCTGGCCGCTAATCTACCTTCCTCTTCCCTAGGATCTGCTTTAGAAAACTGAACCTTATTTTAATTGCGGTTGAATTTAGATCAGACAATGAGGAAAACAGGTAATCATTTATTAAATTAGTTACTGCCATTTTTGAGTTTTACGCAGTGTTGTATGCAGTAGTAATGTACATTCATTTTAAATGAATGGCACATCTGAACTGAAAATGGCCTTACACGAAAACCCCCCCAAATGTTTGTTTCATTAATAAAAAAAAACAAAAAAAAACCCAGGGCCTTCTCCAAGCCCTTCAAATGCCTTCTTTCCAAGACAGCTATGGGGTGTGATCCTACCGGGCTAAGCCGAGACGAACCCAGCTGGGGCCTCCTCGGGTCCCTCTAACCCCTTCTTGCCCCTCAAAGAAAACTGCAAGGCTCAGACTTATCCAGTGGACTGAGCCGGGCCCAACCAAGCTGTCCTCAGGCCCCTCCCGCCTCCCTTAGAAATGTTTTCCAGAACAGGAGACCTGGGCCCCCACATTCTTCTTCCGTGGGGGTTGCTGATGAAGAAAATGGCCGGAGCGATGCCCATTCATGCCTGAGCCTAACTGAGTCCTTGAAAAATGGTGCCGCCAGTGTACAGCTATTGAACATCATGGCACTGGCTGGCCCTGAGAGCAATAGCAAAGTGTCATCACTTTGGCACAGTTCTTAGAGCCCCCGGTGCCATTTTTCAAAGTCTCTTGCTAGGAGCAGGAGCAAACGGACAGAGCCATAGCTAGCCTACGGCCAGTGTGGCCTCGTCCATGGGTGCCATCCACTAGGGGCTCTGTCACACAAAACCTATCGGCCTCCAGCCTCCTCCTCCCTCCCCCCACCCTGGCAGTAAATAGCAATGCCCACGGAACCTCGAAAACAATCGATCTCCTCAACCCTCCTCCCGCCGGGGCAGTGAAGAACAGCACGGCCCACGTTCCTGACCCCCTCCAACTCCCCACCCCAGCAATGAAAAGTAGCGCTACCCGTTAAGGCATCAAAAATCATTGGTCTCCTTCTCCATCCCTCTTCGTCCCGCCCTGTTAGCGTAGAGCAGCATGGCCCCAGGGCCGCAAAAAAAGCCTTGGTCTTTTCCTGCTCCCTTTCCCTGCCCGGCAGTGAAAAGCAAAATGGCCGGCAGGGCCTCAAGGAGCGGCAATGGGCAGCAGCAGCAGCAGCGTGGCCCGCATGATGCCAAGAAGCCCTGGCCATGCTTCAGCGTACCTGGAGGCTAGATGAGAGCGAGATAGTCAATGAGACTGTTTGTATATGACTGAGGATGTGTGACAGAGAGGTATGAGTGTCTGTGTGTCCGACTGAACATCTGAGAACTATGAGCATATCTGATTGAGCACGTGAGAGAGAGAGAGAGCCTAAAATGGTAACTTTTAAACAGGCGCGAGGGGCACAGATGAGCACTCATTTGCTGGCTCATCTGTTATACAGATGAGCACTCATGGGCGCATCTGTTTTACAACATATGTGCGTATATGTGCACGTGATATAAAATAGACTGAGCCACATGCAAATGTGTGTGCAATTTTAAGTAGGCAGGCACCAATGCGCCCAAATATCACTTCTACTATGTAAGTGGGGGGATTTTAAAAGCTACGTGTGCCAATGCAATTGGCCATTTTCCCAGTTCGTTCCCAATTTACCCAAGGACTTCCTAACCCTCCCTAGTTAAGTAACCTCCCTTCTCCCCTGACCCTTAAAACCCTGCTGATCTTTGTATTTTTTTGTTTGTTTATTTTATGATTTACACGCCATCCATAGCAGAAGTAAAGTTACGCAACAGGGGATCCCATTGCGCGCCTGTGCACGTAAGTATTTATGCGCTGGTTTCAATGTGAAATCCAGGGATGCCTATGCCCCACCCCCTTCTTTGGAAACATATTTTTGTGTGCACAATGGGAGATACGCGCATATCTGGGCAGCTTTTAAAATCCGTTCGGCACGCATTGGCCCAACATATTCGCATTTCTCCCAGTTTTGGCCTGCATCAGGCTTTTAAAATTCACTTATAAGTATGTGTGTGTGTGTGTGTATGATTGAGTATGTGAGAGAGAGCCTATCAGCATGTGTGTGTATAATTGAGCATGTTGAGGTATGAGCGTGTGTGTGTGTGTGTGTGACTGAGCATATGAAAGAGACTGAATAAGCGTATGTATCTTTGGATATAGTTGAGCATGAGACAGCACTCAAGTATGTATGTATGTGCATATGATTGAGTATGCTTGAGAGAGAGTACATGAGTGT
Organism: Rhinatrema bivittatum; assembly: GCF_901001135.1. Lineage (NCBI taxonomy): Eukaryota > Metazoa > Chordata > Amphibia > Gymnophiona > Rhinatrematidae > Rhinatrema > Rhinatrema bivittatum. Next base: position 257,689,171 of record NC_042619.1, read on the forward strand.
GTGTGAATGACTGAGCCTGTGACAGAGTATGAGCCTGTATATACATGATTTATCATGTGAGAGAGACTGAACAAGTACGTGTGTGTGTGTGACTGAGTGTGAGAGAGAGAGATAGCGAACATGCATGTGTGTGTGTGTATATGCTTGAGCAAGTATGAGGGAAAGCATGGAGAAAGTTTGTATGCAACAACCCCTTCCTCTCTCCCTGCTAATCCATGAGAGTCTCAGGTCATCTGGAAATCAAACTTTTCCAGGTATGGACAGCAGGGGATTTTTTTTTTTTTATCCTTATTAGTTTTAATTATTAGGTGATATTTGATGTATCACCTGTATTGAAATATTTTATTGACTTTTAGAAATCGATAGAGATATAAGTTTTTAATTACTGGATGTTCTATTCATCAGCTGTTTTGTAATATTTATAATTTTTATTAGTATGCTTTTACTATTATGATTTATGTTTCTTTATTTTATTGTTTGATGTTTTATGAGGAATGATAGTATTTTCTGTTTTCCATATTTGTACTTCTTACAGTCTGGCTTGTTATGGTTTACAGTTCAGTTTTTCTCTGCAGGTTTCTATTTACACTTTATAGTCTCTCTATTAGGAATTTGGTGAGGGTCTGTATTCAGCATGTGTGAATAAGATGAGGTGGTCTGCTAGCTTGTAGTTTCTATGTGGGGATCTATAACAGCCTGGTTTGTTCTGTTTTCCTAATATGAGGTGTTTTGGTGTTTAGGACCTGGTGTAATATTTGTAAAGCTGCCTTTTCATAGGTAGAATTGAATGCTGGCAGTTAGTGTTGTTTTGGTATGGGAGGTTCAGTATATTGTAATTGTTATTCAGTTTACTCATGGCTTTCTGAGGGCCAAGCCTACACTTAATATGCGTTACCATAGGCTTAATACCAATCATATTGGTTCCAAGTGCCTTTTTTCTTTTAATTGTTTTGCAGAGTTTTCTAGTTAGCGCCTCAGCAATGCAAGAAAACATAATAAGCATGATTTTGTAAGTGATATTTTTACCTCAGAATGTCCTTTTTCATGTAAAATCTGAATAATCTTTAATTATGTGTGGGAGGAGAGTGACACCTAGTGGTTGGATTGGGGGCCCGTGATTACCGAGTTCTGAAGGGAGCCCTGCTGCATGACCCCCCAGCCCAGGATGGACACTGCAATGACTGGGGGGAAAAAAAGGTCCCCAGGAGTTGCGAATGAAGGTGGTGCCAGGATCTTTGTACTGGTTCTTATCGAGTTGGAAACCCAAAGGAGCTGGAGGAAATTGCTGTGTGAAAATAAAACTCAAAGCCCCCTCCATTTAATAGTCTCCCAGCTCATCGTGTTGTATGTTGTGCTCATGATGAGGGTGCACTTTATCACCTGGCCATAGGTGCCACATGGCCTGGCTATGGCTCTGCTTACAGGCATTGCTCTTGCCCCTTTCTACCCCAGCAGCTTTCACAGAAGGGGTAGGTGAGGGCAGGGGAAATCCCCAGTCCTGGAACATTTTTTCTGGGGGAGGCAGTAAGGGCCCAGGATGGCCCCAGCTGGGCGTGGTTCAGCCCAGCCGGGTAGGCCCGAGCCCTCTGGTTATTGTTGAGGGGCAGAGGAGCCTGCAGAGGTTCTGATGGGGTTTGGCTCAGGCCAATGGGGTAGGCCCGAGCCCTGTGGTTATTGTTGAGGGGTGGAGGAGCCTGCAGAGGTTCTGATGGGGTTTGCCTCAGGCCAGTGGGGTAGGCCCGAGCCCTGTGGTTATTGTTGAGGGGTGGAGGAGCCTGCAGAGGTTCTGATGGGGTTTGCCTCAGGCCAGTGGGGTAGGCTTGGGCTACAAAGCTGTCTTGGGGGGCAGGAGAGGTTCTGGAGGGGCTTGGGAGATCCCATTTTGCTTCTATTTTTGGTTCAGGCTTTTTTTTTTTTAATGTTTATTTCAGTTCTTGAAACAAACCAAACCAAAGTAAACATTAAGCAAACTATAAAAGAAATAAAAAAAACCCAACAACCCTGAAACAAAAATTGAAACAAAATGAATTTCTTTAGCCTACACATCCTTAGTATGCTGTCCCTTTGATTGACTTTGTAAAGATACAGCCAGTTCCTTCTGGGCTACATATAATGACACCAACCACAGAAAGCAATTAAACAGGGAACAGTGTAGCCACTGAAATTAAAGTGTACCTGATCAGATGCTTACAGACTGAATATTGTATCCCAGAGACGTTACAGCCTACCTGACATGGCATTTTAATATGACTCTACCATGAGTTGCAAAAAAAACATCATCAAAGTAGTCAAATCAAACTTTCTGATCTACCTCACCTTTTCCTAATGAAAATACCAGCAGAGTGCAGCATCCAGGCATAATACTGAGGACCGCAATGGTGATATATATGAATAGCTCCTGAGAAGGCAGCTGGAAGAGGGTCAGAAGAAGAACGGAAACCTTTGTAGGCTTACCTGCTTGCAACAGAGGGCACTGAAAACTTTACTGATCCCCCAAACAAGTGCTGTGTAAATTGTGTCAGTTGGGGAACAGGCATGCTTCAGAGCTGAAACTCATAGAAGAATTAATTCTTCCATGAATAGTGGCTATGCAAACAAGGGTAAAATGTGTGCTCTTTTGATTTCACATTCCATTTTAGTAGCATATTGGTCAACCCATCGGCACAGATTATCCTGCAGGAAAACACCCTGGGGTTCTTTATAGCCAAATCTGCAGCAGAAGTCAAAAGGTAATTCAATTTTCTGGAAAGTTATGTATTGCGCTGGTCAAAGGACAGCATAACGCAGGGAGGAGAAGGTTGCACGCACCGCTCTGCCAGTGCACCCTAATCTTGCCCTCCCCTTCAGCAGTGCCAGCACATTTCATGCCAGCCCTGAAACCCCCCCCCCCCCCCATTATCCCCCATACGCCTCTCAACCTCTTCTGTGTTATTGTTCTTCTATGACTTTCTGAAGTGACAGGGTGTGATATTGCTCTAACCCGCTTTACTTTGTTCTCCAGAGCCCGTTACTATTGTAAGACCTGCCATATTAGCACAGACAGTCGCAGTAAGCCCATCACAATCTGTCGCTGCAAAGACCCCTTGAGGTCCCCCTCCAGGCAAGGTAGGGTTCATTACCATTTACAGTCTGACCTGAGCTGCCGGTTTCTCACATATTGCGAATAAAAGCAACCGGTCAGCTTCACAAGAGCACAAGCAGCTAACCTCCGCGATCTTCTGTCGACAGCTAATTGCTTGTTAATATTTTAGACAAATGACGGAACCCAATTCAACCTGAAGAATTTGTGACTTGACTGTGACAGCGCAGCTCTGCTGTCAGGTTTACTATCTGTCTTTCTGTTGTCACTGTCTCCTCCAACATTTGCTCTGACTGGTGTTCAGAGGGAGTAAAAAAAAAAAAAAAAACTCCCTGGGGCTCAGTCCGTGTGCTTATTATACAGCAGGAGCTCCTGAGGACTCAGTGCCTACGCTTATCATACAGCAAAAACTGCTGAGGACTCAGACATTGCGTTTATTAAACAGCAGGAACTCCAGGGGGGGCCCATTCCCTGCACTTCTACAGCAGGAACTCCCAGGACTTGAATCGCTGCTGGCCCTCCCATTTTCTTCAGCCTACATGATCTAAGTTGTATAAATTGCTGCAAAAAAAGATATCGGGACCATCTCAAAGATGTTTGCCTCGTGTGGTGATTTACTCCTGGGCAATGATTTTCATACGGTAGTTACTGCAGCTATAAATGTAGTATAAATGTTTACTGCAGGTTAATTTTTCTCATGCAATAATGCAAAGGTAAGCCAGAACCGGCTTTAACTTGTGGGTGCCCATAGGCAAGGCCCCCCCCCCCCTCACCTTGGGAAAGGAAATTCAGTGTAGGGCCTGCCAGCCCTGGTGTGTCAGAGGCCCTGCAGTGACCCCTCCCTCTCAGGTTTCCATGGTAAAAGGAAGCCTGTGCAGGAGGAGGGGTGGGACTTGTGCTGAATTTCCTTTCCCGAAATTGTTGCTGCTATTGGGCTGATGCCAGCAGGATGGCAGCGTGGCTGCTGGAATAGATCAGCAGCATGGCAGTAGTGACGTTGCTCCGGTGCCTATGAAAGTTTGGCATCAGAGGTGGTTGTCTTCCTTGTCTACGCCTACATCTGGGCTTGAGGGGTGCATTGACTCACTCACAGAATTTTCTTGAGTAAAACAGAGAAAAGCATGTGTGCATATATTGGACACAAGGTAAGAGACACAAAAAGTGGTTGAATTTAGCCCAAGTTTGAAACTTGTGAGTAGTAGTGCCAGGGTTGAAGCCTTGATGATTGCCGTGCTACTGCTCATCAGTTTCACACTTGGACTCATTCAGCTTTTAGTGTTTGAGTAAAATTAACTTTTGAACACTAGATGTCAGTCACACACCATAAAAGCAGGTAAACCTGGCGAGGGAATGAGTGAGTCAGCAAGAGAGACCATACAATAGAAAGATGCACAGACAGAAACACATAGTCTCCTATCTTATAAGTTGATACAGTACAGTGCGCGCCAATGGATGGCCCTATTAGGTATTACCGTGCGATACAGAAAGTAGCGCCTACCCAATGGTAGGCGCTAGTTTCTGCCGGCACTGGAAAGTGCGATATTATCATGGCGATATTAAGTCGGAGGTCCCAAAGGGTAAAAAAAAAAGAAAAAAAAATTTTTAAATGGGCCGGTGGCTGTCAGGTCGAAAACCGGACGCTCAATTTTGCCGGCGTCTGGTTTCCGAGTCCGTGGCTGTCAGCGGGCTCGAGAACCGACGCTGGCAAAATTGAGCGCCGGCTGTCAAATCCGCTGACAGCCGCCGCTCCGGGCTAAAAGGAGGCGCTAGGGACACGCTAGTGTCCCTAGCGCCTCCTTTTGCCTGATTCTACCGCTCCACCTAATTTAAATACTGAATCGCGCGCACAGGCGAGCGGGCGTTCGTCCGCTCTCCCGCGGACTTTACTGAATCGGCCTGTTACAGAGATGGAGGCACACATGCACAGACTGCTGAACTTTTTCACACAGATGGACATGTAGTCAAGCAGGTGTATACACACACACACACCTTTTTCATATACCATAGTCAAAAACAATCACACATACGGGCCGATAGGGTAAAGTCTGCGGGAGAGCGGGCGAACGCCCACTCTCCCGGCGCGCGCACACGCCACTCTCCTGTGCGCGCAATTCAGTATTCAAATTAGGCCCGGCAGTGAAAAGAGGTAAAAAGAGGCACTAGGGACACTAGTACGCCTCTAGCGCCTCTTTTTAGACAGGAGCGGCGGCTGTCAGCGGGTTTGACAGCCGATGCTCAATTTTGCCGGCGTCGGTTCTTAAGCCCGCTGATAGCCAGGGGTTTGGAAACCGGATGCCGGCAAAATTGAGCATCCGGTTTTCAAGCCGCGGGCCGACTTCAGATTTTTTTTTTTGTAACTTTTTGTAACTTTCGGGGCCTCCGACTTAATATCGCCATGATATTAAGTCGGAGGGCGCACAGAAAAGCAGTTTTTACTAGGGATGTGAATCGTTTTCCATATCGTCTTAACGATAGAAATCGTGTGGCAGGGCAAGAAAATCGTCTTAGGCACGATTTTTTAGTTAAAAAATCGTTAAAAATCGTTTTTTCCGATTAGTGCGCACTAACTCGAGTTAGTGCGCACTAACGGGAGTTAGTGCGCACTAACTGAAAATGATACAATTTGACACTTTTCAGGTCAGTTAAGGTCAGTTTAGGAATGAATATGTATTCCTATTGGCTGCCCTCTTATTTATTCATGTTACCAAGTTTCCTACTGACAGTATATGGGGGATGGGAAATGGAAACAGTTGGTAGCTTGACAAAACAAGTAATGTGATCAGTCAATGTGACTAGAACTTGTGCCCTAACCCTGATACCAGGGGTATTGTGATCTTCCTGCACACAGTGCCCTATCCCTATTAATACCAGGAGTGTTGTGATCTTCCTGCACACAGTGCCCTATCCCTAATACCAGGGGTGTTGTGATCTTCCTGCACACAGTGCCCTATTCCTGATACTGGGGGTGTTGTGATCTTCCTGCACACAGTGCCCTATTCCTGATACCGGGGGTGTTGTGATCTTCTTGCACACATCCCGGTATCAGGGATAGGGCACTGCATGCAGGAAGATCACAACACTCCTGGTATTAATAGGGATAGGGCACTGCATGCAGGAAGATCACAACACCCCTGGTATCAGGGATAGGGCACTGTGTGCAGGAAGATCACAATACCCCGGAGGAGTGAGGGTCAGGCAGCTCCCCCCTGTCTGTGAAGCCAGCCTCTCACTAGTAATGCAGGGAGGGAGCTGTCTCAGACTTCACCATCCTCCCCCCCCCCCCCTCACCCACACACCATTCACTAGCTGGGACATGGGGGAAGTCAGGAGTGAGGGTCAGGCAGCTCCCCCCTGTCTGTGAAGCCAGCCTCTCACTAGTAATGCAGGGAGGGAGCTGTCTCAGACTTCACCATCCTCCCCCCCCCCCCTCACCCACACACCATTCACTAGCTGGGACATGGGGGAAGTCAGGAGTGAGGGTCAGGCAGCTCCCCCCTGTCTGTGAAGCCAGCCTCTCACTAGTAATGCAGGGAGGGAGCTGTCTCAGACTTCACCATCCTCCCCCCCCCCCTCACCCACACACCATTCACTAGCTGGGACATGGGGGAAGTCAGGAGTGAGGGTCAGGCAGCTCCCCCCCTGTCTGTGAAGCCAGCCTCTCACTAGTAATGCAGGGAGGGAGCTGTCTCAGACTTCACCATCCTCCCCCCCCCCCTCACCCACACACCATTCACTAGCTGGGACATGGGGGAAGTCAGGAGTGAGGGTCAGGCAGCTCCCCCCTGTCTGTGAAGCCAGCCTCTCACTAGTAATGCAGGGAGGGAGCTGTCTCAGACTTCACCATCCTCCCCCCCCCCCCCCTCACCCACACACCATTCACTAGCTGGGACATGGGGGAAGTCAGGAGTGAGGGTCAGGCAGCTCCCCCCCTGTCTGTGAAGCCAGCCTCTCACTAGTAATGCAGGGAGGGAGCTGTCTCAGACTTCACCATCCTCCACCCCCCCCCTCACCCACACACCATTCACTAGCTGGGACATGGGGGAAGTCAGGAGTGAGGGTCAGGCAGCTCCCCCCTGTCTGTGAAGCCAGCCTCTCACTAGTAATGCAGGGAGGGAGCTGTCTCAGACTGGTATCAGGGTTAGGGCACTGTGTGCAGGAAGATCACAACACTCCTGGTATTAATAGGGATAGGGCACTGTAAGAGATGACTGTAGTAGATTGAATAAAGATCTGATGTTTCTGCTCTCCTCACACCAAACAAAAACAACACACAAGCAGAGAAGCCCTTCTTACAAAGCTGAGCTAGTGAGTTAAGTAGGAGGAAAAGTAAACATACTGGTGCCAGTGTGGCTACTTAAAAAATACACTTACCAACAATCAATTACATATATTTGAACTGTGTACAGTTCCAGCCAGGACCACCTTTCTAAAATGCACAGTGATTGGCAAATTCAACATGCACTAGCATTTCAGGTGCCTGCTAACAAAAATAATAAACAAACAAGTTCTAGTCAGGTGAGTGCTGATCATTACATTACTTTTTTTGTCTAGCTTCCAACTGTTTCCATTTCACATCCCCCCAACCATATTGGTAACATCAATAGATAAGAGCACAGCCAGCCAATAGGAATACATACATACATATTCATTCCTAAGTGACCTTTACTGACCTGGGAAGTGTGAACACTTTGTTTCATTTTCTGTTGGTGTTCGTTAGTTTCCAGTTCCATTTCCCATCCCCCCAACCATCACCTCAGTGGTAACCTTGGTAACATCAATAGATAAGAGGGCAGCCAGCCAATAGGAACACATATTCATTCCTAACTGACCTTCAGTGACCTGGAAAGTGTTTATTTGTATCATTTTCAGTTAGTGCGCACTAAATCGAGTTAGTGCGCACTAACGGGGAGTTAGTGCGCACTAACTCGAGTTAGTGCGCACTAACACGATTTAACGATTTTTAACGATAAATCGTTAGAATTTCTATTGTATCGTGTTCTATAACGATTTAAGACGATATAAACATTATCGGACGATAATTTTAATCGTTGAAAAACGATTCACATCCCTAGTTTTTACTGCTTTTCTGTGCATTTTCCCGGTGCCCGGAGAAATTAGCGCCTACCTTTGGGTAGGCGCTAATTTCTGAAAGTAAAATGTGCGGCTTGGCTACACATCTTCTTTTCTGAATCGCGCAGGAATACCTAATAGGGCCATCAACATGCATTTGCATGTTGCGGGCGCTATTAGGTTCGGGGGGATTGGACGCGCGTTTTCGACCCCTTACTGAATAAGGGGTAACGTTAGCGCGTCGAAAACGCGTGTCCAATTGCGGGTTAACAGTGCGCTCCACCAGAGCGCACTGTACTGTATCGGCCTGAATGTCTCTTATCTCACACAGACACAGAATCTCTTTTCTCTCGCTCAGACTCCTACTGCTTTTAAACAAATAGGCAGACTTTTGACCTGAGGAAGGGAGTAATGGCTCCAGAAAGTTAGTTAATGTTAATCGAATTGAAAGATATTACCTTATTTATTTGTTTATTACCCTTATTTTCAAGCATTCAGGTGAACTTACAAGACAACCGCACTTCTTTAGGCAGACAAGACTGACAGACGCTCACAAATGCACGTACTCTCTCCTCTCTAATGCACACTCCCGTCCTGTCTTTTTTTTTTTATATAGTTATTCTGTTGGGATTTCTGAGCATCTTGCTTTAAAATTTTATATTATTTAGAAGGTTTAAAAAGCTGGCAGTAAGAACATGGGAAGTAATTCAGGGGAAGCTGAATTTTTATAGTAAGGACATAGAAAAAAAAACTCTAGTAAGACTGATCTTCACAGTGAATGAAGTTCAGGAGTTCCATTTTGGTCAGAACCAGAATTTGAACCGATTATTGGGCAAATCAGCAGGCACGGCACTTTTTGCATGAGTTGGGAGTTGGTTGTTACTGGCATCTATCACCTTTCTTTCTGTTCTCGTTTTATTTCAGTGTCTGCAGAGCTCTTTCCACACAAGTCCATAACTTCTGCTTCGTCAATACGGCTGGTAAAATCTCGGTCATTTGGTGTCCTTAGCACTTACATCAGGTAAAAGTAACAAAAGTTTTACAGACCTGCTTATCTCTGAGTAGTTCTGGCCTGGCTACTGGTACTCTGGGCATAAGCTGGGAGTATTTCCCATTATGTCGTAGGGTTGAAGCCAATGTTCTATGTAAACCGACCTGATTCGATACTTGTATTGAGAATGTCGGTATATAAAAATCCGAAATAAATAAATAAATAAATAAATAAATAAATGAGTTAAGTCTGTAATACTTAAAGACCCAGGTTCCAATCTGCCACTTCATCAATCATGTGTTGTGTATTTTGCCTACTGTCCAGTATTAGATCTGGCCAGTAGATGGCAGCCATGTATACTGTTGTAAATGAGCAGCACTGTTATCTCTTTGTATCTGCACAGGAAGTGCTTTTCTCTTTTGCTCTATGTGAGCAACATGTGGAAGCCTTGAACAGTGTTCATCTTACCTCTGCCTCTCCTCAGTCCCTCACAGCCTCTGTACAATAATGATGTATTGAACTTTAGATTTGTGGCTTATAAGCAAATACATTGAAACTAGCTGACACCCATGGAAACTCCCCAGAGGCCTCTTTAAAATGCCCTCCCCTCTATCCTCAGAACAGCCTGCCCTCCTGTTCCAAGCCCCAGTACAGCCCACTCTCCCCGCCCCCACACCAGCAGGAGCAGCACAGCCTTCTTTCTCCCCCAAGCCCCTGCCTCAGCAGCAGCACAGCCATCCATGGAAATTCTTTGGAGGCTCCTATTTATGGCTCTCTCCCCTTCAGCCCCAGCACAGCCTGCCCAACTGCCTGCAATCCCAGCACAGCTTCCTCTCCCCTCCTCCCCTAGCAGACCCCACACAGCTTGCATTCCCCCGAGCCCCAGAACAGTCAGTCTTCTCCCTGAGGCTGAACCCTTCCCACCAGCCTTAGCACAGCCTGCCTCCACCAGCCTGCCTCAGTCACACTAAGCCTCCAGAGATCAGACTTGTTTGCAAACTGGTAGATCATACATGTGGCACTCCAAGCGAAGTACAAAAGACTGAATAACCCCTCTCTGGCTGCTGGACTACTATCTGCATCTTAATTTTGTTCACTTGTTAGCGATTTACAATTTCTAAGGAAGTAGGCATGTTCAAACTAATCTAAAGTACTTTTAATCTATTGGTTTATCTTATATTTGTCTGTCAATGATCCTCCAGAGACTGCAATTAATCTTCTTATAATTACCTGGTTAAACACCATATTGATACTTGTTTTGAACTAATTCCTTTATTGTATCAAATAAATACATCTGTTGAAAATTTATAAGTGATGTTTTGGCAAATGCATTCCAATCCTCTGCTGCTGAAAAGAGGGTGGAGGCAATGGAAGCTAGGGCTGTAGAAGCTGAAGCCTAGATGGCTCACAGTATCCTCTGGAATCATTTGCTAGGACTGCTGTGAGAAGTATGCAGATGAGCCTTCTGGTCCTCTGTTACTAGAAAGAGTGCAGGGGTTGTGGAAATTGAAGCCTAGAGTGCTCAGGAGGTTCTTCGCTTGGAGAAGTATGCAGATGAGCCTTCAGGTTCTCTGCTGCTGGATAGAGAGCAGGGGCTTTGGAAGCTGAAACCTATGGGGTAGATTTTTTAAAAAAAGCTCGATCGCGTACTTTTGTTTGCGCAGCAGGCGCAAACAAAAGTACGCTGGATTTTATAAGATACGCGCATAGCCGCGCATATCCTCTAAAATCCTGGATCGGCGCGCGCAAGGCTGCCGATTTTGGCCAGCCTGCGCGGGCCGAGCCGCGCAGCCTGCCTCCGTTCCCTCCGAGGCCGCTCCGAAATCGGAGCGGCCTCGGAGGGAACTTTCTTTCGCCCTCCCCTCTCCTTCCCCTCCCTTGCCCTACCTAACCCACCCCCCCGGCCCTATCTAAAACCCCCCTTTACCTTTGTCCCTAGATTTACGCCTGCGAGAAGCAGACGTAAATCTACTCGCGCCAGCGGACTGCTGGCGCGCCGTCTTCCGATCCGGGGGCTGGTCCGGAGGCCTGGACCATGCCCCCGGGCCGGCGCCACGCCCCCAGTCCCGCCCCCGAAACGCTGCGTCCCGCCCCCGAAACGCCGCGTCATCCAGTCCCGCCCCTGACACGCCCCCAACACGCCCCCTTCAAAAAACCCAGGGACCTATGCGCGTCCCGGGGCTCTGCGCGCGCCGGCGGCCTATGCAAAATAGGCCGCCGGCGCGCAAGGCCCTGCTCGCATAAATCCGGGCGGATTTACGTGAGCAGGGCTTTTAAAATCCGCCCGTATGGCTGAAGGTGTCCTTTGCTGGGGCTGCTGGAAGAAGTATCCAGATGAGCCTTCCAGTACTCTGTTGCTGACAGCCGGGCACCACTTCCACCTAAGTATGACAGTACAGTATAACATTCTAGAGATGTGAATCGTGTGATCGATCGTCTTAACGATCGATTTCGGCTGGGGGGGGGGAGGGAATCTTATCGTCGCGGTTTTGTTTTTTAAAATATCGTGTAAATCGTAAATCGGGGGAGGGCGGGAAAACCGGCACACTAAAACATCCCTAAAACCCACCCCGACACTTTAAAATAAATCCCCCACCCTCCCGAACCCCCCCAAAATGCCTTAAATTACCTGGGGTCCAGAGGGAGGGTCCCGGTGTGATCTTTTACTCTCGGACCTCCGGTGCGTTGTAGAAATGGCGCCGGCGCTACCTTTGCCCTGTCATATGACAGCAGGGCAAAGGTAGCGCCGGCGCCATTTTGTTTTTTTGTCCCCCGACGTCAGGAGCGTAGGAGATCACTCCCGGACCCCGCTGGACCCCCAGGGACTTTTGGCCAGCTTGGGGGGCCTCCTGACCCCCACAAGACTTGCCAAAAGTCCAGCGGGGGTCCGGGAACGACCTCCTAAACTCGAATCGTTTTGCCGTACAGCAAAATGGCGCCGACCGTACTCGGCGCCATTTTGCTGTACGGCAAAACGATTCGAGTTTAGGAGGTCGTTCCCGGACCCCCGCTGGACTTTTGGCAAGTCTTGTGGGGGTCAGGAGGCCCCCCCAAGCTGGCCAAAGGTCCCTGGGGGTCCAGCGGGGGTCCGGGAGCGATCTCCTGGACGCCTGACGTCGGGAGCTAGGAATCAAAATGGCGCCGGCGCTACCTTTGCCCTGTCACATGATAAGGGCAAAGGGCCACCGGCGCCATTTCTCTTCACAGCAGCCGTGGGCAGAGAGCGGGACATCGCGCCGGGATCATCGCGCCGGGACCCCAGGTCATTTAAAACATTTTGGGGGGCTTCGGGAGGGTGGGGGTTTGTTTTAAAGGTTCGGGGTGGGTGTTAGGGTTTTTTTGGTATGCCGGTTTTCCCACCCCCTATTTAACGATACAATACAAATGCCCCTGACGATAAATCGTGGGCATTTGTATTGTATCGTGCACTCTAACGATTTTGGACGATTTTAAAATTATCTGACGATAATTTGAATCGTTCAAAAACGATTCACATCCCTATAACATTCTGCTCCAGTTCCTTTATCAAGTGTGCTCTACGTGAGTCATTTCTTCACCTCCCTGTGCTGAGACCTAAAATGTAAGCCCTTTGAAGACTGAATCCACCTACCATATCACTAGAATAAAATCTGCATTACCCCCTAACAATGCTAGCACTAGATTTATAATTATAATGGTGCCCATTTATCTGGGATGTTAATGCTTTTAAGGTGCCTAAATAAGAATTATTCAAAGGCAGTGAGATTTGAAGGCTCCACAGGTCACAACTGAAGACGAGACCTGCATGCAAGCTATTAAACTCATGGGCAGAATTAACTGTGGATAAAACTGGTCTGATAAAAGGTATTGGAGCATTCTGAGGCTCCAGCTTTCTCCAGGTCCAATGCTGCTAGTGTAACCTTGTTCCCCCATCTCTTGACAGTCAATTTTCCTTCTTTCAGGACTTTTGCTCTTCTTCTGGTCACTTCTCTCCCCTCCTCTCTGCTCTCCTTCCTCCTTTTTTCCAACTTATTCTTTTACTGCATTGAAATGTCACCCATCTTCCTCATCCCCCCCCCCCCCCCCCCAGCACAACCAATTAAAGGTCTGCAGTAAATATTAGAACAACCACCGCAGTGCATGGTAAACACTAAGAGTGTGCTGATTTGTTAATATACTGTAACTAAAAATGTAATTAGATTTATTACTCTCTTTGATTCTCATATTTAAAGAAAAAAGTGCACACTTCCTACTGAAATATTTTTTAAAAAATGCACATTGAAAAGAAAGCTGTGCCAGTGGGAAAAGCAAAGTGACGCTTCATACACAAGGATGGGGTCTCGGGGATTATAAGCATTTTATTTATTTTGCCTTTTGCTTAACAAAAGGAAGTGGGTTTTAAACATTTTTATTTCTTTGCTGTCTAATGGTACAATTAGTTATTTCTAACCAAAGCATTGTGTGGATGTTCAGTGAGAGGAGATGCAGCAACACAAAATAGGTCCCAATTCTCATGTCTTCACTTACTCCAACACAAATCTCGATCTTCTTTTGCCCTAATGTTTTTAGCCTCTTGTTTCAAGAGCCTAAATCATTTAGCCCTAGGCCAGTGGAAGCACTAGGCTAGAGGTTCCCAAATCTGTCCTGGAGGATCCCCAGCCTGTCAGGTTGTCAGAATATCCACAATGAATATGCACGAGTTAAAATTTGCATGCTGTGCATGCAAATTTATCTAATTCATATTCATTTTGGATATCCTGACAACCTGACCGGCTGGGGGTCCTCCAGGACAGGTTTGGGAACCATTGCACTAAGCAGACTACAGTGATTTGAATGAGTCAGTGAGAAAGTCTGAAAGTGAGAGAGGGTGAGTCAGTGAGCATATGAGTGAGAAATTATATGTGAGTGTGGGTCAGTGAGCATGTATGTGAGAGTTGAAGAGTATGTGAGTCAGCATGGGTGTTAGAATGTGAATGAGTCAGTGAGTGTATGAGAGAATGACATGGTGTTTATCAGTCAGCCTGTGAGAATATGTGAAAGAATGTGTGAGAATGGATATATGTGTGTTAAGAGTTTGTAAATATATAAGACAGAGATGAGAAAGTTTGTGGGCCACCCTCTCCCAAGAAATCCACAAGACCAGAGTGACTATAAATCAAAGGTTCCCAGGTATAGACAGCAGGGTATTTTTTTATCCTTATTAATTGTGATTATTGGATGCTCTTTGATGTGTCTGCTGTTTTGAAAAATTTTATTTGTGTTTGGGAAATAAAAAAAAAAATATATGAAGTTTTAATTATTGAATGTTATTCTTTTCATCAGCTGTTTTAAATATTTATTTTTTATTAGTATAGTTTTATTATATGATTGATATTTTATATTTCTTGATTTTGTTGTTTGATGTTTTATGAGGAATGGTAATGTCTCTGTTTTTCCATTCTTGCATACAGAGTCTGGCTTGTTGTGGTTTCCAGTTCCATTTTTATCTGCAAATTTCTGTTTCTATTTTATGGTCTCTTTATTCTGTATTTGATGAGGATCTGCCTCTTTTCTATACATATGACAAAGGTGAGGTATTCTCCCAGCGTGCACTTTCTGTTTAGGGATCTATAGCAGTCTGGCTTGTTCTATTTTCCCATTGGAGGTGTATTAGTGTTTTAGGGCCTGGTGTAATATTTGCAGTGTTGCCTTTTCATAGGTAGAGTTGTTACTGTTTGAATGCTGGCAGTTACTGCTGTTTTAATATGGGAGATTTACTATATTGTAATTCAGGTTACTCATGGCTTTCTGATAGCCAGGACTACAACCAATATGTGTTTCAATAGGTCTGACACCATATGGATTCCAAGGGTCTTTTCTGCAGGGTTTTCTGATTGGCACCACAATAGTGCATGAAAATACAATATACATGTTGTAATTGATATTTCCATTTCAGAAGATTGGATGTCCTTTTTAATGTAAAATATATTATAAATGCATCATTTTTAATTGTGTGTGGAGGGGGTGTGGGGGTGGGGACACAAGGGGTTGCAAGGTTTGCCTGGGATGCCCCTTGGATCAGCCCTGCTTAGATCCTCCTGATCGTGTCTGCACTTAGGTTATTTATTTATTTAGCTGGATTGTTATCCCACTTTAGTACTCAAAATGGGTTTCAAGTTCAAACATTAAATAATACAATACCAGCAAAAATTGAAGCTCTTCACTTGCCCCCCTCCCCCCCACTGTATTTTGCGCTCAGACAGCTCTTCCTCCATCCTAGGCTCTCCTCCCCACCTGCTTCCCTTCTATGCACATCTCAGCATTCTACACAGTAGCCACTGTGATGTCTCCAAACAGGAAGTAGCCTTTTCTCAGGAAAATGCCATGAGAGTTGATGGTATTGAGGAAGGTATATAAGACGGTCTGGTCATTTACTCAAGAACTTAAAAACTTTTGAGTTGGGTCAGCTGAGTGATCCACTGCCATGCCAGAGGATCAGTGCTTCAGTTCCTGGATCAGGCCTTTCACAATACCAGGAGTGCTATAGAGACAGTGTTTTCAGCCACTGGGGGCGGGGGACGGGATGGAGTCATGGTCATCACTAAGGCAGCACCTGATGGCTGGATTTCGAGTCCATGAGCTCTTGTGCATGGCTCCCAACCTCAGGATTGTTGCTGCAATGCCCAAACTAGAAACAGAGGGTCTATTAAAATAAAAATCCCTAGCTTGTTGCAAATGAAGGCTCATGGCAACAGAATCCCAGCACTGGTTCCAATTGAGCTGTAAAAAAAAAAAAAAAGAAAGGAGGAACTACTGGGTCAAAAAAGACAAAGCAAAAGAAAAACCTTTTGTGCTGGACTAGTGGCTTGGGGGACTTAGCTCACATTCACTGGAGAAGAAAAGAGCGAACAATGCTGTGGAAGGAGTGTGGGTGGAGGGAGTCACAGCCTTTGTGCCAAACCTACAGGTACCAGGTACAAGGGTGCTGTGGTCCAGAAGATAAACCCTGTATAGGGGACAAATCCGCCCCATAGATCTTGCATACCTTCAAAATACCAAAGGGTTACCCAATGGAGACAGGTTTATTTTGAAGCCAAAAGCATAACTCTGACATGGAGCAGATAATGACTCTAAAAGAAGACAGATTGTGAAATGGATTGAGAAGTTAGCGCAAGGAATAAAATACATTTAATTTCCCTTAATGAGAATGTAGATAATTACTGGCAGGTTTCTCTTGGCTGGGGTTTGCACTTCCTTACCTTTGATACTGCTAAGAAAACTCCCAACCCAATGGCAAAACTAAAAAAAAAAAAAAAATCCACATCCCCAAAACAAAACACTACTAATGAAAGACGTTATTACCCAGCCATGATCCTACACACCCTTCAGTTAATCATGAAAAATGCCCAGCCATTTTCTCCTGAATGTTTGGAAGAGGGAGATGGGAGGGAGTTTTCAGAAAGGTCAGCAGTGTTTCTGCAGTCATAAATCTTAGAGGGAAAAAGATTTACATTTGAGATTTTTATGTATGTATATATATATATATATATATATATATATATATATATATATATATATATATATATATATATATATATATATATATATAATGTATAGACAGGATTAGTGAAAGAGGACCGTGACAGTAATATTTCTCTGCTGACTTGTTTATTAGCTTGCTTTAAACATGTTACATTATTGCTTATAGAATTTCATTTACTGGGATTGACGGCTTGATGAAACATGCCCATCGCCGATGACTTGCATTGCCCTAGGCATTAATATTATTAAAATCTGTCACGAGCAAACGTCTGAAAGATGACTTACTGTAAAAATTACAGCAGGGTATAAATCATCCAATGGTATTTCTTACCGTTTATGGCCTCTTGGATCGGAGTCAATTCCTTTTATGTTGCATTATTTTTTTCACATTTTTACGGTCTTAACATTATATACAGCTGTCAGAAAATGAACAGATGGAGTGCTGAACATGGTATTTTCTGTATAATTCCCACCCTCAAGTTATTTTTATGAAGGACAAGTGTAAAACTGTGTTCTAAAGAAAGATTAAATGAGATTAAAAATAAAAGGGGGGTGGGTGGGTTGGGGGGTTAATTTTGTTTTGTTATGACCCAGACAATACACAGTGCCTATCTTGCCATGAGCAGTGACTTCTCTTCTACCTGGGAACTGAACAGTGCAGGGGCCGATGGCATGGCCTGTAAACTCCTGGTTGCATAGGACCCAAGACGAGGTGCTGGAGAGACAAAAATCTGGCCAGGCACTCCAAATGACAGCAGACAACTGGAAGATCTAGTGGAAAGGCGGGTGCTATTATAACAGGGGGCTGTCTGGCAGGACATGCAGGGCACACAGCAGGCCAGCTGTTTGGGCAACAGCCACACTAGTATTGGTAGCTATTTAGATGATTAAAAAGCCTTATTGTTAAAATAAAAGGGAGAGGAGGGAAACTAGCAGGGGATCTTTGTAGAGTACGAAGGGAGATGACAACAAACCCCTGTCCTGGGTAAGAAGTGATATCTGACAGGTGGTCACGCTCTATAGCTGGCAGCCAGGGGGTGTGTACGGTATGTACTGGGCAGACAGGATGGGTCAGTTGGTCTTTTTTCTGCCATCATCTGGTATATCAGAAGAACAGAAACAAGTAATGGTTGTGAGGTCCCACTGGGTACACGTACGTGGGAGTGGCATTCGTTGAACCAATAATAATCCATCCACTGCAAGCTAATTCACTTTCATTGTGCCTCCAGGGGCAGCAGAACACCTTTTTTGCTTGGCGGGCCCCATGCAAATCAACCCAGCTCCATCTCCAGCTCCGCCCACCAATTTCTTGCTTTATGTTTATTATTAATGCCATTCTTTCTTACATCCGTTCTGTGAGACACCCATATGAAGTATAATTGATCATCATTATTATTAGTGGTTGCACATGCAAAATGACCCTCAACAGATACAAAATAAGTGATCACAGAAAAAGAAATACGCAGACAAAATCTAAAATGGTAAACCCCAACAAGCCAGACTCTGCATGCAAGGCAACACTGGAGCATTAGAAACAGAACTACATTTCCTCCTATGCTGCCGGTAAGGAGGGCCCCAGCAGACAGATTGGCATGGAAATAGATGAGGCTGCTATGTTATGTAACACCCCCCATAAGAAAAACAACAAAGACTCAGTGGCCCCAACAAAACAGCCATCCCAACAAGAAATATGATGAAGGTTTGACGGTTCCACCGTCCACAAGAAAAATGAAGGTTCGGTGGTCCTTATAAAATCCCGCCCCGAGAAAAATAAACAATTACTCCCCCACAACACACAAGCCAAGGAGGCCTCTCTTCTCTCCCCTCAGTCCCTCCTCTTTTTTCCTATCCCAGTCCCCTCCTCCTTCTTCCACCAGTCCTTTCTTCTGCTCCCAGCCCTCTCCTCTCCCTCCTTCAGCACCCTACTTCTATCCCCATCTCCCTCTTCTCCCTTTAGCTCCTTCTTTCTCCCCCTTACCCCACCACCTTTTCTCACCCCCGTCTCAACCCCCTCCCCTCATCCCCCCTCTCTCTCATCCTTGCTCCTTCTCCTTTTCTCAACTTCCCTCTCCCTGCCCCACCCCCAAACTACTCCCATCAGCCTCTCTCCTCCACCCTCATTCTCTCCTCTTGATCTCTCTCTCTCCCTCCTGTCCCTTTCCTTCCTCTTTCTCTCCTCCAGAACCCACCTCTGTATCCCAGCTTTTTCGGTCATCCACATCTTCTGTACCTATGTTGGTGGTGTGACACCCCCCCCCCCCCCGCCAGGTCTCCCAGAGGCCCTCAAAGGGCAACATTAGTGGCAGCAAGGCAAGTCCTGCGGCATTGGTGGCGGCAAAAGAGGCAGGTCTGGCAGCTGCAGCAGTTTAGTGCCAAAAAAATACCAATCCCAAAGATGAGGAATGCTATGATGCCAGAAATTCTAATCTATGGCATTCTCAGCTCTTCCCTGTTTATTTCATGCCAATCTGTCTGCTGGATTCTAAGTTGAAAGAGGGTCACAGACGCACATACAGGATGGACCTGATCTCCCCATTCGGCATTGCTGTCTTCTTTGTCAACAAACACCTAAACATTACTTCAACATTTCAATCCTAATTACAGAAACTTCATCGGGAAAGGGTCCTGCATTAGGACCAAAACTTTGGATTAGGAAGACATAAAATGTTTCTATTATTGCTTACAGTAATTTGGCCCTGCTTTTCATTCTGCATTATTTTGTGGTCCTTGGGAATTCTATACCCTTATTCTGCCGGCTGCTACCCACCTTCTCCCTTGTTTCTTGTTTTGGCCCAGGAGTGCCTTTTTGTACCAGTGCTCTACCATTCAGCTAAACATCAGAAAATCTTCTCTTGTGTTCTTGATCTTTGGGCCTGCAGGACTCTGAGATTTGTAGTCCTGCTTTTCCTATGGACTGCAAAATCCAAGAAGTGTTTGGTTAGAAGGAGAGAGGAAGTGGTTCTGGGTTCAGTATTATTCCCAATTTACTTTAAATTATCACACTGGGCCCATCAGGGCCTGGTGTGTTTCCTCTGCACAGAGGGAACCTCCACTGTAGAGGAGGCTGAGCTGACTGATCAGGTTGATATTATGCATAATATATATAGTATGAATAATAACGATCTCTATCAGCTCCAAAGCAGGTTTGATTCGGGATGCAGCAAGGCGACTATGTATTTACCATATATATGACTGTTCTTTCCCTCTCTTAATTTCACACTACATTCCCTTGGGGCAAGCAAACCTTAATCAATTATATAAAAATAAATTGTTCTCTGGTGTGCAAAGATGTAGTTTAACATTTAGGTACATAATACAAAAGTAAACGTGACACCTTTAAAAAATCTTTCCCTCCAACAGCTTATACGATAGGTTAGATTTCAGGGAGGTTAGGTGACTCAGAGAGCAGTCAGGATGGGACTGGAACCTGGTTCTTTTTAAGTCTTACTGTTCTGTACTTTAAGTTCTTGGTTAATCTGAAAAACTATCTATTTTTACAATCTGAAAATAAAAAGTCAAAATGAAAAGCTGATTGTATTATGAAGCACAGAATTTCTTGATTATGAAACTGTTGAATTCACAGCACTGGCTGGCTTCTGGGTATACTTTGTTAGTGTAGCCCCATCCTGGTCAGCTCTTGGGCACACATGGCCCAATGACATCCCAGGGTTCACACATGGGGGAGGGGGGGGGGAGTTTAGTCTTTTCAAGGCCCTTAGGATTTTTATCTCTCGGGGGGGGGGGGGGGGCTCTTCTGCACACCAGCTTCCAGCACACCAGAAACCATGCTTCACTCCAATTGCTGAAAAACTGGTGACAGAAACACAAATCCAAAACAGTGCACCACCTGAACGTGCACCACAACAGCACAAAGTCCAAAAAGGTCACAAAAATTCAAATTCTGTCTCTCTTCGTCTTCTCACACCTTTTTGCCATTCGAGTAAGCTCTTAAGGCAGTGGTTCTCAACCCTGTCCTGGGGACACCCCCAGCCAGTCGGGTTTTCAGGATATCCACAATGAATATGCATGAGAGAAAATTTGCATACACTGCCTCCATAACATGCAAACTTGTCTCATGCATATTCATTGTGGATATCCTGAAAACCCGACTGGCTGGGGGGGTCCCCAGGACAGGGTTGAGAACCACTGTCTTAAGGGAAGATCCCCTTCCACCCCGGGCCCCTCCAGTACCATTTGGGTGATGGGACCCATCTTCTTATCAGTTCCTCTTAATCTCTCTCTTTGGAGACCCGCTGCCGATTTTTCGTAGATCAGTTCCTGACTCTGGATTTTCCCAATCAGGCTGCCTCGCCTCTCGCTTTTTCAGGCTGCCACTTTCTGGTACCCCCCACCTCTGGCTGGTTCCCCTTCTTCCTTTGGAGACTCACTGACACTACACTGACGTCACACAAAAGGCAAAGTCTGGTGAGGCCTCTGTCACTCTGAGGGCACTCAGTCCAGCTAAAGCCACAGATACCATGCACATGAAGGGCAAACACTACTTGCAAGGGGCAGAATTTGACACCCTGCTACATCAGTTTTGTAATGAGGTTTCATTAGCTGCTTGTGCTGATCCCCCATCTTTGTGATCCGCTTTGTCCAAGGATTTCTTGAAAAATGAGGAATATAAATCTGGAATTAAATTTAATTAAATCCCTAATATTCCAGCCCCCAAACCGCAATGAGATAGCTGTAAGTGACTTATGCCTGCAGCATCCTTCACTTCAGATTTTTAAATAATTCTGACAGTGATAGCAAGTAATGCTGTATGGTATGGATACAGGGAGGCTCCTTTAATTGGTGCAAAGGGATCTGAGTTACGCTGGAAGAAAAATCCACCATAACTCTCCAGCACCCCTTGTTAAAAGGCACTTTATTCATCTCCAGAGACTTTTGTGGCATGCCACTCCTTAATATTCACATATATCCATTATAATCCAATTACTGAATGGCACAAAAGATGCACAGCATGTCTTTCCACCCTCAAAATGTATGATTAAAGCTGCTTGCATCCAATAAATTGCTCTGAATACAGTGGGATGTACAGATTCAATTGGCAATAACATACAGGCTAGCCATGCGGGTTATTACTATGCACTGTGAGGAATTATCGCTTCTCAATCTTTTTGTATAACCCATGCTATAATTACACAATGTTGGGTTCCATATTAGGTGCTACAACCCAAGAAAGAGATCTAGGCGTCATAGTGGATAACACATTGAAATCGTCTGCTCAGTGTGCTGCGGCAGTCAAAAAAGCAAACAGAATGTTGGGAATTATTAGGAAGGGAATGGTGAATAAAACGGAAAATGTCATAATGCTTCTGTATCGCTCCATGGTGAGACCGCACCTTGAATACTGTGTACAATTCTGGTCGCCGCATCTCAAAAAAGATATAATTGCGATGGAGAAGGTACAGAGAAGGGCTACCAAAATGATAAGGGGAATGGAACAGCTCCCCTATGAGGAAAGACTAAAGAGGTTAGGGCTTTTCAGCTTGGAGAAGAGACGGCTGAGGGGGGATATGATAGAGGTGTTTAAAATTATGAGAGGTCTAGAACGGGTAGATGTGAATTGGTTATTTATTTACTCTTTCAGATAATAGAAAGACTAGGGGGCACTCCATGAAGTTAGCATGGGGCACATTTAAAACTAATCAGAGAAAGTTCTTTTTTACTCAACGCACAATTAAACTCTGGAATTTGTTGCCAGAGGATGTGGTTAGTGCAGTTAGTATAGCTGTGTTTAAAAAAGGATTGGATAAGTTCTTGGAGAAGTCCATTACCTGCTATTAGGTTCACTTAGAGAATAGTCACTGCCATTAGCAATGGTAACATGGAATGGACTTAGCTTTTGGGTACTTGCTATGTTCTTACGGCCCAGATTGGCCACTGTTGGAAACAGGATGCTGGGCTTGATGGACCCTTGGTCTGACCCAGTATGGCATTTTCTTATGTTCTTATGTTCTTATCAAACGTAAGGTCTGAGCCATGAACACAGAACTGTCCCATCTTGGCCTGACATTGAGAACATGTATGTACGTATTAGTTATTAACACCCCACCAACTCATCCCCACTGTTGGGAAGTGCTAGGGAGCGGTTCCACTTTCAGGGAGAGAGTGTGAACTTGAGCCACGGCTCGACCCCAGAGGAACTCCGAAGAAGTGCTGAGGCAGGCGAGGTGTGTCCGAGCATGGGCAGGACAGGAGCGAGGCTGGACTGAAGACAGGCGAGGGAATCCGGAACAGGAACAAGGCTGGACCTACACACATCAGTGTGACCCAGCAACGCAATGCTGGTCACAAGAGTAGCCCTCCAGCCACTCGAAAGCCCTTTCGGACCCGCCGCTTGGGAACAACGAGTGTGTGAGGCCAGACGGAGGCTGAGGGCAGGAACATGAAGACTCAGACGAAGACTCAGGATACTTGGAGGATTCAGACGAAGACTTGGATACTCAGGTGACTCAGACGAAGACTCGGACAAGGACTCTGGATACTCAGAAGACTCGGACAGGGATTCAGGTACTCAGAAGACTCGGACAGGGGTTCAGGTCATTCTGAAGACTCGGACAGGGATTCAGGTTACTCAGAAGACTCGGACAGGGATAGGACACTCGGGAGTTTTAGGCAAGGATTCAGGAGTCAGGCGACAGTACTGGGTGAGAACGGCATCGCAGCATGCCCTACACAGCTGCCATGGCTGGTCGCGGACCATGCTGAACGTGAAGCAGACTCCAGACGAGGTAATGGAACTTGAGTCTGGAACATGACGAAGATTCAGTAGAGGCCTGAACCAGGGCACGCCCTACACAGCCGCCTGTGGCTGGTCGTGGACCATGCTGAAGCGGAGCAGGTTCTGGCAGAGTCTTAGGCATGGACGGATACAGGCACAAGGGGACTCTGTAGACCGGTAACAAGATACTCAGGAACAAGGTTTTAAAAACAGAAGTCTCCCGGAGGCTTGCACTGTTGACGAGAAGAAGGCCTTGTACCACAAAGCGCCCTACTCAGCCTCTCCGGCACTGATCACGACATGGCACGTCAGGAAAGGTGGGCACAAGGAACCTGGGAACTGGTTGTAGAGGTAAAGACAAGGGCATCAGGACCAAGACATCAAGAACACGGAACGTCTGGAACATCTGGAACGAAACCACAGAACAACAGGACATCTGGACATGGAACATCAGGATTTACAGGAACAAAGGCACAGACGAAGACAAAGGAGCTCCAACGAGAAACACAGGACCTTGAAGAAGTGATAGACCTCAGAAGCCTCCTGGACTGGTGGACTGGAACATTCAGGAGCAGACTGGCTCCTTGCGAAGGCCCAGAAGAACAGACAAGGGGCCCTTTTATAGGGCTGAAGCAGACGAGGACGGATGACGTCATTACAGAGGGCCGCGGGGCTTTTCCCGCCGCTGACCCTTTAAAAGTTGAAGAGAGGCGCATACCTGCGCCTAAGGAGAAGCTGGAAGCAGCAGACATCAGCGGCGGCGGCCCTGCTGCGTGGGAGGCCCAGAAGACATCGGCAGCGGCAGCCCTGCCGCGAAGAGAAGAGACTGGCTGCAGCAGCGGCTCCGTGCCGTGAAGGAGGAACTCCCGGCAGCGTCACTAGGACCGCGGGGAAGCTCGGAGCGTTCTGGCTCGGCCTGCCGTGAGGGACAGCGTTGGCAGTGGCCTAGCTGGCCGCATTTGTAAAGTAGGTGGGGGACTGCCTGCGGCTCGTGGGCAGGAGCGCAACACCACTGGGGACAAAAAACTATTTGTGCCTTGGCGAAACAGGGAGGATTAAACCTTCTGTTAACACTTAGTGGGGTGTTTTAAGTCCCAAGTGCACACAATCTTATTTATATCTTCTGGGGCTGCTCTGGCTAATCATTCACTCCCAAGCTGACTCTTAATACCTGGTGGGAACACTTGTTATGGGGGGAAGCTGTCACTTATGGCCCAAATGATGAAAGAAGTTCGCCAGTGTGTGTGTGCTGTACTTTAGGTGCTTCCCATGAGGTGAGAGGCTGTAAGAACTCAGACAGGACCAGGTCTGGGTGTTTAAATAAAGTTTACTGATTCATAAGGTTAAATAAAGTCCATTGTTCAAATTGATGCATGTACTTCTGACTGTAGCTACAGGGCTCTTTCTGGGTAGGTAGGTGTCCTTATTATAGACCTCTGGGTAGAGCCCATGATGATTTTTAAATGTATTTCCTCTCCCAGCGGCTGTGCTGTGGGAATCCTAATGGAAGGGTCCCCTTTGCTTGGCAAAAATCCTACCTTTATATATCTTCTTCCAGAGGAAATCCGGATGGGAGCTCCTTCTCTTACTCTTCCTTCCTTTGATTATGCTGTTCATTTATTCTCAGCTGTTACTGCGAGTGATTTCTCTGGTGGAAAAATCTGGGGATCAGGCTATTACTCCTATGCTGAAATCCCAGTGGGGAAGGGGAATCCAAAAACCTCCCCACTACTCTTTAGTTCCAAAAAATACTTTCAAGTCTTAATCTGGATAACTTCTGTGCTCTCACTGTCTCTTGCAGCAGGGTCCATCACTGGTGCTTGCCTGCCTAGTGAGTAGAGTAGGCTCACAGGTCTTTGGTGCCCTAAAGAGAGCCCCTTACCCCAAAGGGGTATCATTCTTTAAAAGTCTATTTCATAGTAAATTATAAGAAGGACCCTCTGGCAGGGAGTGCACGGTGAGGTATCTCTTCTGAAAGAAAATTCCTTTAGGCAAGGCTGGGACACCCTACCAGAGTGTGGAAAAATAAGTGCAATAAAGATTTGAGCTCTGTTATATTTTTAGGCACTGGGGCCTCCACAATGGCCTTTCCCTTGTCTGGATAAGGTGCCTGCACCTTGTTGAAGATGACATGCTCCAAGTTTACTCTACTTGTAAGTGGAAAAAGAGACCTTTCTTTCTGTTCACTTGGAGCCCTGCCTCCTGTAGCTGGCTGGCACCTGCAGGTTATTCAGGTATTTGCTATCATCTGGGCCTATTATCAGGCGGGACCATCAGCCACCTCATCACCTTGGTTAGCTACTAGGCTGCTCAGCGCAACAGATGACGCACACTCTGAGCCAGTTCTTCCACCAGAAATGTTTGTTCACAGTATATCACAGCTAGCTTCTAGCAAGGCCTGCAGTGCTCTGCCTAGCTCCACACAGCTCTACCTCTCCCTCCAGCAGGTGCAAAGCAGCTGCACTCTCTTCTCTGATAGAAGGAACTATTAACCCCGAAAATGCCAGCTTATATGCTACATAAACCCTCTACGCTCACAAAATTAAATCTACAGGTTTTGCACATCTTTTCTCACTGATGCCCATCATCTTTACACCAAACTAGAAATCCCTTACTACTACTACTATAAAATTCAGTTGTTTGTAGGTCTATATTATATTCACACAGACATTAATGCCATCTTCAATGAAACCTTTACTAATTTTACTGAAAGCTTGTAGTTCAAGCATCATCCTTTTCCAGACTGTATTACATCCTTCCCTGACTCTCTCTCTCTCTCCTTTATATTTCCTTCCTGGTGGGATAGCCTACTGTTGTGGGCCCAGGCTTCTGTTTATTAATTTGGTTCTGTTTTCTAATTCCATCTCTGCCACTTACTGGAAAATGTAAAGAACCTTTGCGGTGGTGTTTACTATTTACCTAGAGAAGCCTGGCCAAATCTTAATGCAACAACATAAACTTTATTGACTGTTTGAGCAGGTAAATATGGAAAGTGACTGATCACTGAAACAGAAAATAGAGAATGTTGATTTGAATAATATACCCCTGAGCGCAACTGCATTTTAAGTTGTTGTTTCTGAATTACGACTATGCACGAAAAGGAAGCACTGTGGGAGAAACATGCATATTCCCTCGTAAGGACAAGTTGTGCAAAACCCTTCAGTCAGACCCCACTGGAATTCCATAACGTTTGTATGTAAACAGAGGTCTGACTCAGCCTCGTGTGCACCTCTTCCTCATGTCCATGGTTGGCAGAGCTGATGGGAGATCATCCATTTTCAGATGGGAGCTGTGTTTGACAAGTGCCAATGACCATGGCTGTCACCTTGGGTTTTGTTGTCCCTGCTCAATACCATTGCAGATTAAGAGCTTCCAGTAGGGCACACTTTTTCCTATCAAGAGAAATTTGCAAAACCGTGGATAGTTGGAAAGGCCTGGATTTTTCTCCGGTTTTTAAAGGGGAAAAAAGTATGTGCGCACTTTCCTTTCGAAAACTGCCTAGCGAAAAAGCACCTGCAGAGTTTGCACCTGTTTTTCTTTGAAAATGCAAAACTTCCCATGTTGTTGCTCCTGCCTCTACTTATCCCATGGGTAAAAGTGCACATGTTGTTGATTCCTGTTGCGGTCCCAGTCGCGGCAGCCGCAACTAGGCCCTTACCTCCTTGGTCCCAGCCCATCTCCGAGGGTCTGCGGCCTGTTTTGCGGCATCCCCACGGGGGGGACGCCGCCAAGAAGCCCTGCCTGGACGCCTTCTTCCTAGGCACGCGCGCGCAAGCCGCGCTTATGAAGGCCGTTTCTCGCCACTGAAGGCTCCGCCCTATCCGTGATGTCAGACGCTGCAGCCTATGTAAGGCTGCCGCAGAGCCCAGGACTTTGCCTTGCAACGGGGTTCCTTGTGGTTCTCTGTTGCGTTAGCAACTCCGTTCCTGCCTGAGACTTGTTTCACTCCGTGCCCAAGTCTTGCTTCTGTCTGGCTTGCTTGCAGTAACCTGTTCTGCTTCAGTTCCAGCTCCTGTCTGGTTCCAGTAGCCAGTCCTGCTTCAGCTCCTGTCTGGTTCCAGTAGCCAGTCCTGCTTCAGCTCCTGTCTGGTTCCAGTAGCCAGTTCTGCTTCAGCTTCTGTCTGGGTCCAGTAGCCAGTCCTGCTTCAGCTCCTGTCTGGTTCCAGTAGCCAGTTCTGCTTCAGCTCCTGTCTGGTTCCAGTAGCCATTTCTGCTTCAGCTCCTGTCTGGGTCCAGTAGCCAGTCCTGCTTCAGCTCCTGTCTGGTTCCAGTAGCCAGTCCTGCTTCAGCTCCTGTCTGGTTCCATTAGCCAGTTCTGCTTCAGCTCCTGTCTGGTTCCAGTAGCCAGTCCTGCTCCAGCTCCTGTCTGGTTCCAGTAGCCAGTCCTGCTTCAGCTCCTGTCTGGTTCCAGTAGCCAGTCCTGCTCCAGCTCCTGTCTGGTTCTAGTAGCCAGTCCTGCTTCAGCTCCTGTCTGGTTCCAGTAGCCAGTCCTGCTTCAGTTCCTGCTTGCTTCGGTCCCAGCCTGCTTCAGTTCCTGACTTTCCACTGATCCCTGCCTGCCCGCTCCAGCTCCAGCTTCCGTGATCTCCTAAGTCCCAGCGGCCAGGCTCCTACGGGCTCCTCCCGGGGAAGCACCGGCTTCCAGGGTGAATCACCTAAGTCCCAGCGGCTGGGCTCCTACGGGCTTCTCCCGGGGGAGTACCAGCTTCCAGGGTGAAGCTCACGTCCAGCTCCTGCCTGGTACCCGCCTCCCGACCTGTCACTCACCAGAGACTATAGCACACCTCTCCCCAGTCTCTCACAGGTCGGCCCAAGGGTCCACTAAACAGCTCACTCACAACAGATCCCTGTATGTAGTTTTACTCGCATACACAGTGAGCAGTTTTTAGACAGTCTGTTTACCCGGACAAGTGGCTTTTGAAAGTGTCATTTTTAACATTGCCAAGCCAAGCAGCAATGTGCATTATCTGAATACGCTGCACTGTACTGCTTAATGCACAGATGCACTGGAATTCCTTCTCCCTTGCTCACAGTCCAGCCCCGGGCAAATCTCTTAAACTCTTTTGAGTAGGGACAGTGTCTCTAGGTGAATTATTGTTGTTTATTGTATAGCGATTACAATACAACAAACAGTATTGTTGTGGATCTTTGCTTTTCCAAGGAATTTGTTTCTTGTTCAGAGTGTTTTCACATTTTATTTTTATTTAACACTTTTCTATACCGACCTTCATAGTAATAACCATATCGGATCGGTTTACATCGAACAAGGGTAAAAACTGGAGCGATAACTAAAGTAAATAAACAAATGAAGTGGAAGAGGCAAAAGTTACATTCAACAAGGAGTAAGAACTTGGAAGCTTAATCAGCTGGAAAGAGAGGTTAAAGCAGGCAGTAATTATAAATATAATACAATAGAGATGACGGGTTAAAGCATAATGTGCTTAGAAGTACCAGAGTCCATCGTTCAGGCAGAGAATAAGACCATCGTTCAGGTATAGAATAAGGGCAAACTAGTGTGTATCTGGGGGGTCAGAGAAGGCTTGGCGGAAGAGCCATGTCTTGAGTTTTTTCCTAAATGTTAAGAGGCATTGGAATGCTGGGGGCAGGATAGCTATGTAGACTCATTTTTCTCTTGTGACCCTCTCCCAGCCCTAGAAATTGACTTCAAAAGCTGACCACATGTAGGTCTATATATAGTGTCCAAACCACACGTTTTCTGATGCAAGACTTTCACAGCTAGAAATTTGATGCTTGGAGGAGAGGGGGGGGGGGGTATGTATTGGATATGCATAACTGGGGGGGGGGGGGGGAGGACAGCAGTTACATGTAGTGGTGCTGTTGTATGAGTTGTGCATCGACCCTTAATGGCAGGGGTCAATTGTACATCGAGCCCCAGGCCCCCCTGTGTGCCGGGTGATGATTCAGGAGGCTGGGGTAAAGCAGCTTCAGTATAACACGGCATTTTGTTGCATTGAGGCAACCAGGAAGTCACTTTAAATAAACAAAAGCAAAATAAGCCAGAGTAGTGCAGCCCTGGGGCTAATTTCCCCTTCTCCATGTTCCTGCATCCATTGCGCTGATTTATTAATCTCTTAAGGGGAGTGGATTTCACAAGGATTGTATCATTTGTGAGGCATATGGTGGGAAAGAGGTTTGAGTTAAGCTAAGGCCAGCAAAACTGTGTTTGTTTCATTTTGGCAATGATGGTAGGTGGAATGCCTTTGTGATGAAGTAAACAGATTAGGATTTTCCCTTACCCGGGACTTCAGCAGGTGTTTCCTCCATGGCAGAGACCTGCTTCTTATAATGCTCCGACGAAGAAAGTTATAATGGATGACAGTGAGCGTATATGGTTCACAGTTTTAATGTGACAGCATGGTGTATGCTGGCTGACTGACTTGTTGTTCTTTGCAGAGGAAAACAATTGCCAGAAGGTCAGCCCTTGCTAGTTATTTATCATTGGTGAGGCTGCCAATTGCTGAGGAGTCACTCTTTGAATGGACACAGCAGTCTTGTGTAATGGCTACAGAGCATCCCAGGAATTTCACAGGATAGCTGCCTCTCTGATTCACAAAATATTGCTAACATATGGTCACCACACATTTGTTTCAGGAAAGCAAGGTCATGTGTAAGTGTGTATGGGAGACTCGGAGGGATGGAGAAGGTGATGAGGATGACGGCTGTTCAAACTTAAAGGAATGTCTTCCAAAGTCCTGGCAGGAGTCAGAAACAAAATGCTGCATGGTTACAGAGTTGTCTTAGGCTGAACGACGACCGGGGATGCCTCAAGCCCAGGGCCGGTGCAAGGGTATTAGGCACCCTAGGCAAACCTTACAGGCTGGCGCCCCCGTCCCCATACACAATTTTAAATTATGCATTTATAACATATTTTACATGAAAAATGACATTCTGAGGTAAAATTAATATACAAGTTGTTGTGATAATTTCATGCACTGTTGTGATGCCAACAAGAAAACTTTGCATCTTGGAATTCATATGGCATCATACCTAATGTGATATGTTTTGGCATGGTCCTCCATATCAACACAGTACTATCTGCCAACACTCAAAGAACAACAACCCTACCTATGAAAAAGAATATCAAAAATATTACACCAGAATCTAAAATATCAATACACCTCCTATCAGGAAAACAGAACAGGCCAAGCTACTACAGATCCCTACAGAGAAACCACATGTTAGAAGAATGCTTCATCTCAGTCTTTGCATGCAGAACACAAACCCTCACCAAATACAGAATAAAGCCACATAAAGTATAAATAGAAATGCGCAGACAAAATCTAAACTGTAAAATGTATCATGCCAGACTCTATACAGTGCAACAATGGAAAAACAAAAATGTCACCATTCCTCGTGAAACAAATCAATAAAATAAAGATATATAAATCATTAATCATAATTATAAAATCATACAAATAAAATAAATTCAAAACAGCTGATGAATAGAATATCCAATAATTAAAGATGCATGCAAATTTTGAAAGCTTTACCAAACACCAATAAAATATTTCAAACTGCAGACACATCACATACTACCCAATAATTAAAATGGTAGTCAATCAAGAAAAATGAACTTAAAAAGCCACCTTTACTTACCCTCTTCAGCAGTTCTCCTATTTCTTTCCCTTGCAGGCCATACCAGAAGCAGCAGTAGCTGCTGAAGCTGTCCTCACAGACCTCTTCCTTAGGGACCACAACCAGTCTCTTCTCTCTCACACACACATACCAGTCACACCCTCAGGACCAGTTTCTGTCTCTCACACACCAATCTCTCCCCAACCAGTCTCTCTCTCTCACACTCACACACACACACACACACACACACCAGTCATCTCCCTGATCAGCCATTCTCACACATACTCATGTCACCTCTCTGGCCAGACTCTCAATCACACAATGCTCTCGCTCCCTCTTACACACAAGATTTCAATCACACACATGCTCTCTCTATTTCACTTACACACAAGCTCTCAATCACATACATGTTCTATCTCACTTACAAACAGGCTCAATCACACACATGCCCTCTCTCACAGCCACAAGCCAGCCAAAAACATGCTCCATCTCTCTTGCACACACACATTGACACACAGAAGCACTCTCCCTGTCTCACATACACATTACATTCTCACAGAAGCACCTTGCTTTCAAACTTCCAGCATTTTTCACTTTTACTAGAAGTGAAAGTGATGATCCCAATCATTAAATAAGAAAACCACATTCCTTTCAGAAGGCGAAATGACACCCTTCCTTCAGGTTCTGTCCTCCCAAGGGACAGCCACCCACACAGAACAGCTTCTCTTGTTTTACGCTTCCAGGCAATAAAGCAAGTGTCTTTCTTCAAACTATCAGTCGTATGATTATTCATGTGGGAGATATGGAACTGAAAGACATCCTTAGTCGGCTTCCCTTTTAAATAGGAAGATTCCAGTCTTAGTCATTTAAAAATATACATTTTCTAAAGGCTTAAAAAAAAATAGCAAAACCGTTTCAGATTGGAACTATTCTAGTCTTCATGCTTAAATTATGCTTTAAAAAAAAAAACCCACCTGCCATCAGTATCTTAAATTTGTGATTTTGCTGAAATGAACATTTTAAAAACTTTAATTTTTTTTGCTTTAGTATTTGTCTCTACCCACTTTAAGTTAAATTTTATTTTCCAGAAGAGGGATGCTTAAAATTTAGTAATTTTATCTTTCATCCAACTTTTCAAGAGTTCAGGTATATGTATTACCATATTTCATTTTTTTAAACTGGCAGATTCCTTTCTCACATACACACACTCTCACGGAAAGAAGATCGGCGCCGAGACTTAGGGGGCGCCGCGGCAGGCAGGCAGCCAGCTCCCGACTCGCCCTGCCGCCCCGCCAGTGTCACCCTCCCGACACCCCCCTAGTGGTCCAGCGGAGGTCCCAGGAGCGATCTGCCGCTCCCAGGACCTTCAGCTGCCACTAAGCAAAATGGCGCCGGTGGCCTTCAGCCCCTACCATGTGACAGGGGCTACCGGTGCCATTGGTTGACCCCTGTCACATGATAGGGGCTGAAGGCCACCGGCGCCATTTTGCTTAGTGGCAGCCGAGGCCCCGGGAGCGGCAGATCGCTCCCGGGACCTCCGCTGGACCACTGGGGGGGGGGGGGGGGGGGGGGTCAGGAGGGTGACACTCGAGGGGAGGCAGGGGAGTCGGGAGCTGACTGCCTGCCGCGGCGCCCCCTAAATCTCGGCGCTTGGTCTCCATCTAGGCGAGTCGAAGACTGGCAGAATTTTGAAAGGGCACTTTTTGCCCTTTCAAAATTCTGCCTGCCGCGGCGCCCCCTAAGTCTCGGAGCCCTAGGCACAGGCCTAGCTCACCTAGTGGTTCCGCCAGCCCTACTCAAGCCCAACCTCTTCTGATTGCCTAAGACATGAAGGGCCAACTCTGGTCCTCGAGAGCCACAAATAGGCCTAGTTTTCAGGATATCCACAATGAATATGCATGAGATAGACTTGTATAAAATGGAGGCAGCGCACGGAAATTCATTTCCTTCATATTCATTGTGGATAACCTGAAGACCAGGCCTGTTTGTAGCTCTCGAGGACCAGAATTGACCACCCCATGCTTAACAGCTTTCTTTGCTGGGTAATCCAGGGGGAAACTGCTAAATCTTTGTGCATCTGTAGTCAATTCAGCAGCAGTGAAAAAACAAAATTCCTGACTACCCCAAATCTGGCGATTGGCTCAGAATTGCTGAATCCATGTTTTTCTTTCTCTGGCATGGAGCTGTATCATGCCCACTACTATCTCTTTCACTTAAGAAATACCCCAGTTTACTCCTGAACTGATTGTTATTGGCATAATTACTTCTACTGGTATAATGTTCCATAATCTCTCCATTCGATATTGTTTCACATGGAACCTAATGACATTTTTTAATTATCAGAATGCTCTTGTTGGGTACCACCTACAGATCCCTAATGCCCAGTGCATAAACAGATATAGGTTATGGGGAATACAGAATTCATTCAATGTTCCTCATACATATTTAGTGTGACAGTCAATCAACCAGAGGGTAGGGGTGTGAGCTCCAGGTTAGCTGGCTGCCTGGGCTATAGGCTAATTGCCAGCTGGGTGAAGCAACCACCAGGATTAAAATCTTTGGGACTGGAAGACCAGCTCCCTTCTGCCATATAAGACCAGATTGTGCATGTTTGTAGAATTAGGACTTCATTCTGAGTTTTGCGAAAGGCAATGATTCTGTTTTTCCTTATCAGTAGGGTATCACATAAACCTGACTCTTTTTCTGCTTAAAGGGCTCACACCTGCTTAAATACAATTAAATAAAACCTTTCTTT
Organism: Rhinatrema bivittatum; assembly: GCF_901001135.1. Lineage (NCBI taxonomy): Eukaryota > Metazoa > Chordata > Amphibia > Gymnophiona > Rhinatrematidae > Rhinatrema > Rhinatrema bivittatum. The sequence continues at coordinate 257,722,895 of NC_042619.1, forward strand.
TTTGTTGTGAAAATTTAGAATTACTGCTTTGGTTTGTGCAGCTGTGAGAAAGAAGGTTTCTGACTAGATGTGAAGGGTAGATTTGCCATAGCAACTTGAGGTTATTATACTTGACCCCACTCAGGGCATCCTAAAGATGATGGAACATAACGGCCAGAGAAAAATACCATGGGGGTCAGTTTTCTAAGCGTTTAAATGCCCATTGGAAAACTAATGAATACTAAGCGGCTAAATGTAGGCACCTATTTTTATTAGGTACTTATATGTAGATTACTAAAAAAATGTGCGACTATGGGGGCAGAGTTAGGGTAGGGGAAAAACAGGTGCTTGGCTCTGATTTTCAGCACTAGGCACCTAACTCAAGGGGTGATTCACTAACCCATGACAATCTGCAGTACATGTTAATGCACGTTAAACATGAGCTAATGTGTACTATTTGCCACAGACCCCATTGTTTTTTTTTTAACTTTTTGTTTGACAACTCTTTAGGTACAAAATATACAAAGAGTGAAAATAGACATTGTTCTCAAACATAACAGCTCATATAATTACATAGTCGACATATAAGTTCTCAACCTTACAAGTAGTTTGAATCATAGACCTTTAGGACTTGTAATATTCCACAAAGGATCCCCATATTCGATCAAATTTAAAACGTTCATTCTTTAAATCGAAATGCAATCTTTCAACATTTGCATTGTCGTGCATTTGGGCATGCCAATAAGTCATGGAAGGATTAGTTTTCCAAAACGTAGCAATTGTAAAACGAGCAGCCAAGAGCACGTGCCCTACCAATGTTCCGTGTCTAACGGGAATAGCAGAACTCATCCATCTACCCAACAGTCCCAAGCTTGACCCAATAAATACAGTGTACCCCAAAATATCTGCCACTTCCTGGGTGGTCTGAGTCCAGAACAATCTGACAGTGCCACCCCACCCCTTCCAGCACACATTACTGAAACCCTAGCAGAGTTACATTGGCTACCAATTGAACACAGAATTAAATACAAAACCCTATGTATCATTCACAAACTAATTTATGATGAGAAATCAGATTGGCTAAACACAGCATTACGGGTACACACTCCACACAGGAATCTCTGATCAGCAAATAAAGCACTCCTAACCATTCCATCAGTTAAAACAGCAAGACTGACGCAAGTGAGAGAAAGAGCCCTATCACTAGCAGGACCCATAATCTGGAACACAATGCCTCCAGAGATCAGACTACAAAGTGATCTAAAGACATTCAAGAAAAGTTTAAAAACGGCTTTTTAAACAAGCATTTTACAAAGAGACGAAAGAATAGAGAGAAATTATTCAGGAAAAGACAGAAAGGCACAGACACACAGTACTTAGAACTTTACAATAGATTAGTCTATGAACTCTACACCACAACAAACATAACTATAATACTATGTGTGATAAAACTACCCGTGTAAGTACCTTGGTACAACTGGTCATGAACTACTTCACTAAATGTCTATGTCTAATGATATATTGTAACCAAACCTTTAACGGCACCTGTTAGAATGTACTATAGTACGCTTTTACCCTCATTAAATATGTGCCTACATGTAAACCGTTGCGATGGTATTTACTTAGCAACGGTATAGAAAAGTTTTTAAATAAATAAAATAAATTACTAGACTCAGGGCATATTTTGGAATAGAAAAGTGGGGTCTGGTAGGACCTATGTAACAGTCTGACCATTAAGGCCACCCTCTTTGCACACATGGACACACGATGAGTAGATGTCCAAATACTCTTCCAATCTCCACTACCCAGTGCCATGTCAAGGTCTGTATTCTAAGCCTCAGTGAGAGTAGGAGGGGACTCTTTACCATACTTGCCCTCCAAAATACCTCAGTAAATAATCGCAATTCCCCTATGCTGCACACCTACAGCATCCAAAAAGGCCTCCACACCATTTGTACACCTTAAAGGTCTATCCAAATAAAATCTCTCCATCAGAGTCTGACACAGTTGTAAATATTGAGTCCGTGATGTCATGTCAATATTAAAGTCTTCCACAAGAGTTTGAAAGGATACCATCCCTTCTTCCTCCCAATCCCCCATAAATGTGCCAGAGTAACCAAATCATGCTCCCTCCAGTCTTTAAACACAGGTGAAAAAGTACAGCTAGATAGAAGCAAATTACAATATAGGGGAGATATGGGAGATATTTCCTCTCCATCCTACCTGAAGGAATCGAGCCATCTGTTGCTAGATCAGCAAAGTGTGTGCCAAAATGGAGCTACCCCTGCATGCCCTGCAACACAATGGGGAGTCACAAGAATGGAAGCATAGCCAACGAACAGCTCCAGTCTGTTTGCTCTTTATAGCTACCCACGGTTCTTCTGAGCCTCAAATCCAAGCTTGGAGACACACTAACCTGGCAGCCCAGTAATATAAATAGAGATTAGATAACACCATCCCCTCTTGTTGTTTTCACAACCAAAGTTGACTCAGCTTTATCCTAGCAGGCTTATAGTTCCAAATAAACTTACCCATCATACCATGTAAATCGGAAAAGACCCTCTTAGGCACCTCACATGGAACATGTTGGAATAGATAAAGCAAACTAGGAAGAATATTCATCTTGAGCAAGTTAATTCTTTTTTTTTTATTATTAACATTTTATTGTGGTTTGACAAAAAACATTACAAAGTTGTGCAACAAAATCCAAATGTCCATAAATATACATAGAGCAAGTATTAGACTATAAAGACCCAAAATAAACATCTCATAAGAATCAAGAGAACGAACAGTGAAACTAGGACCAAGAAGATCACAAGACCATCCAACCCATGTAGGTGTCCACTTAGGTAGATAACATAAAGCTTTATGAGATCACAAAATCCAAATTACAAGAGAACCACAACTTTATATATAGTCCCAACCCCCCACCCCGTCATGTACTCTAGTTTCCAGAAGCACCTATAAACTAATACAAACATTGAGTTCATGATTTCACTATAATAATGCTGCACAATTCTCTAAATTTACCCACTTGCTTGTTCTTAATAGCAGTTAATTTATTAAGGTAATGTACCTTTGCCAATCTGAATAACTCTTTGTAAGGGTGGAGTATATTTCCTCTTCCAAAAATAAGTAATTTCCCCCCTCTTATGCTCAGGCTTGTGAACCTTTGGGCCAACGGGAGGTATACCTTAGGAGGAAGATCAGTAGGTTCTCCCATCAGGTGGCGAGGCTGAACAGAAGATGTGACCAGCTGACCCTCGGCACTGAAGACTGAGGTGACCGTGGAGGCAGACAAAGAGTCATGACTTCAAGGAGAGGAATGGAGTCTTCGCCACTGGAAACACATGGTCCCCCTGGGAGGAGCCCATAGGGCCCTTGGAGATGATGGTCCAGAAGTCCAAGGTCAAGTGCCAGAGGGTCGTCGCTTGCCAGTCCGAACTAGGAACAGCAAGACAAGACAGGAACCAGGATCCAAAGCACTAGAAGACTCACCAAAGCAAGCAGACTTAGACAGCGCTAGAGGACATCATAGCAGTGCTCGATCTTCATCCTACCAAGCCACTTCTCCAGCCATTGGCAGGAACATGAAGTCCTGGACAGAACCAATCCACAGGAGTGGGGTCCAGGGCAAGCAGCTGCTGAACAAGGCAGTGAGACATTCTGGTCCTGCAGATGTTGTAGGAATTCTTGAAGGGGGAGCTTGAACCCCCAAGCTTGGAAACAAGTGTTCTTAAGTTCAAGGAAGTGTGGGCTGGGACCCATGAACTTGGAATCAATTCTAGTAAGCGCTGAGAGTGGAACTTGAACCCACAACCTTTAGATCAAGGTCTCTTCAACTTAGGCACTGCGCCACATGCCAAGTCAAGGAATGAGCAGAGCAAGCCTCCCTTTATACTTCCTCTGCTCTGGCTCATTAAAAACAGCTGTAAGTAGTTAAGGGGCCTGGCCCCTTTAAATCTAGGGAGGAGGCGCGGCCTCGCGCCTAAAGATGGTGGCGGCCATCTTGGATTTCCTCCGTGGAGGAAAGGCTGCCGGCCGCCGCGAGGAAGGAGCAGGGACGGTTCCCCACCCGGCGGCCATCTTGGGGACCCACGCCGGAGTGATGGGCACTGGGTCAGGGGTTTTCCCCGAAGCTGCTGCAGCGGGTCGCCACTGCGGGCAAGGTAGGGGGCCGCGGTTGTGGCCTTCCAAGGCCGCGGAACACAACACCCCCTTGCGGCTAAGCTTATTTGTTGAGATAGAACCATTACAGCAGGGACTGTATATATAATATTCAAAAGAAAAAACAAAGGATCTTTAGAGATTCTTTTTCCCACTATGTCAAACAATTGAACAACAGAATCCCAAAAAAGAATAATCCTAGGACAGTCCCACCACATATGTAAAAAAGAGCCTGGCGATCCGCACCCCCTCCAACATAAATCTCCCACCCTGGGGTGTAACACATGCAACTTAGCTGGAGTAAGGTACCATCGGTAAAGCATTTTATAACCTTACTCTACGAGCTGAGCTGAAATCGAACTCCGTTTAATCGATTTATAGCAGAGTTCCCACTTCTTAACACCTAAAGTGCATTGTAAATCCCTCTCCCAGCCAGTTATATGTGATGGTGTAAAGTCCAAGTCATCATTCAAAAAATTGTATATTCTAGAGATCCCCTTCATTAACCCTTTAGCCCTATCACAGAATCCTTCAAAAGAGATTTCCCCTGGCGTAAAGCCGCTCTCACCTCCCTCCAAGATATAAAACTGCAGATTGAAAATTAAAATAATAATCTGAAAGCCCTAATCCATAACTCCCCATCGCCTCTGGATATTCCCACAGCTTTCCACCACTCCAGATATGTTCCAGTCTATAGCAGCCCTTCTCCCATTTCTTCACCAGAACCCTGGAATTCCCTGGTGAAAAGTCTTTATTAAAAAAGATAGGTGATCTATAAAAATAGTTCTGGGCTTCCACCAAACCTCCCTTCCATCTGTCTCAAATCTTTAACGTGAGAGCAATGGGTGGGGGATTCGAACTTGGCAAAATTCATGCTTTAGCAGGTAACCATACCAAAGTAGCCGGGGAAATGTGTTGCAAAGCAGTTTTCCCCTCACCACCTTTGTGCCAATCAAGGACTGCTTGTAGCTGTGCTGACACATAATACCTTAATAAACAAGGAACACCCAATCCCCCCTATCTTTGGGTAAATATAAAACTTTACTATTTACCCTACAAGGGCGTTGCTTCCATCTCAAAAGTTTCCGTTGCCATATCTTGACATAAGCATCCGGGACAGGGATAGGCAGTGTTTGAAATAAATAAGTAAATCTGGGCAATATATTCATATAATAGCCAAAATTCTACCCAACCAAGATAACTCTCCTCGCTCTCATCGCTCTAAATCTTCTAAGATCTTTGACCAAACCCCTTCATAATTTCTAGCAAAGAGGTAATTTAATTTGGCACCAACCTTCACCCCCAGATATTTTAATTCAGATGGTACAATTCTAAAAGGAAATTTCCTCCGTATTTCCTGCAAGCTCTCTGCTGGAAGGATGATATTCAGTAATTCAGACTTATCCGCGTTTAATTGATAACCCAAAACCCCACTAAATCTATTCAACTCCGCCACCAGAGAGTCCAGCAAAGTCTCAGGATAGGCCACTGTAAAAAGTATATCATCAGCAAACATCTAAGCAAGTTAATTCTGTCCACTCATGAAATAGACATCTTGCCCCAAGTCTGCATTTTTTTCTTAATGCCCCCAAAGAGTCCGCCAAACTTTTTAACAAACAAATAACGAAGATCCCTGGGAAAATATACACCAAGATATATAAAGCCATCTGGTAGTACTCGAAAGCTAGAAAAACAACTCGGGATTGGCATTTTTCTATCAATAGGGAAGATCTCAGATTTGTCTAGGTTAATTTTATATCCTGAAAGGGTCCCATACTTATTCAAAATGCTTAACAAGGCAGGTCCTGACACGGAGGGCAATGATTCAGATAAATTAAAATATCATCTGTTTAAAGTGAGATCTTTTGCTCCCTACCATCCAGCTTGATATCGTGAATACCAGCATGTTGCCTGATGGCAGCGGCTAGCGGTTCTATTGCTAGGTCAAAGAGCAGAGGAGACAGAACAACCCTGACATGTACCCCTAGTGATGTTAAAGTAAATGGATAATGACCCATTAATAAGACTCTCGCTCTTGGTCGATGATACATGGCCCTAAACCAGGTAAGGTACCAATCTGGTAATCCAGAAACAGCTAAAGTCTGAAACAGGAATGGCAAGCTCAGCCGATCAAAGGATTTTTCAGAGTCCAAAGAGATGACCATTGCTGGCTGTCCCCCTTCTTGGCCATATGGAATATGTTAAATAGCCACCTCATGTTACAATGGAGACCCTACCCTTTACGAATCCCACCTGGTCCCTATGGCCCAAACTGGGCAAAACAACCTCTAGCTGTATCTGCAATATCGTTGCTAATATCTTCAGGTCTGAGTTCAATAAAGAGATAATCCTATAAGAACCACAATCTGTGCATCTTTCCCCTTTTTATGAATTAAAGTGATAGTAGTATCAGCCATTTCATACAATGCCCTTTCCAGCTCGCTAGTCCTCTGAAACCACAAAAGAAGAAAAAAAGAAACCTCTGGGAGAAACATCTTGTAAAGCTCCAATTGAAAGCCATCTGGACCTGGACATTTCCCCCATGGCAGAGCTTTGACTGCACCCTGAATATTGAGCATTGAAATAGGAGCTGCCAGCTTACTTATTTGATGAGCTCGCAATTTAGGAAAGTTAAGATCCTCTAAAAAATGTTGAATATTTTTGCTTGAGAGAGGGTCAGGCACGGAGTAGATTGGAAAAATACTGCACAAATAAATGCTTCATTTCTCCCGAATCTGATGTAATCCTACCCCTCATATATGTAATGAAAGTATATGGGACTTACCTGCCCTCCGCTTGACAACCTTGCCAGCAAAGTACCCAGCTTGATCCCATGCTCATAGAATTTTAACCTTGAGTGCTTAAGAGCATGCCCGATCTTTTCAATCTCCAGTGATTTTAAGTCCCTCAGTTTAGCCTCCAACAATTTATATGTATTTGGAGAACAATCTTGTTTATGACTCTCTTCTAGTTTCACAATATCAGCAATAAGCTCAACAGCCTCCTTTCTGCGGTCTCTCTGAAGAAGGCTCACATAAACTATAATTCTGCCCCACAGGAAAGCCTTAAAGGCCGCCCATTGAAGACCAGGTTCATAATCCTCTTCAGGATTGACTCGTTAAACTCCGTGATTGCTTTCTTCACCAAAGCTGGAAATTCTTGATCTCCCAAAAGAGAGACATTAAATCTCTAAGTAGAACCTGAGGCTTAGATGGAAATAATTGGAGTTGACTTGAATCAGATGGTAATCTTGCACTATCCAGAACTTTAGAGAAAAGATTGGGAGTGCACATAAAATAATCAATTCTGCTGTACATTGCATGTCTGGGCAAGAAAAAAGTGTAATTCTTTTTCTAAGGGTGTTGCTGCCTCCAGACATCCACTAAGTGAAACATATTAACCAGATCATTATCAGTAAAACTTCCAGAAGCCCCCATTTAGCCTTGGACTTTTTATCTCTGGGGATAGAAAAATACCTACAGTACCTGAATGTAAACCGGTGTGATATCTCAACTGAGATCGAATGTCGGTATATAAAAATAATAAATAAATAAATAAATAAAAATCTATATCAGGATTAGGACAGATATTCCAATCACCCCTTAGTAACAATTTCTCAGAACCAAAAGAAGCTATTTTATCTGACAAGAGATTATAAAAAGTCAGCTGTTCAGTGTTTGGGTCATATACATTCACCAACGTAAATGTTAAAGAGTACAACATGCATTCCAGAATCACATAGTGACCCTCTACATCTGAGTAGGATCGGTGTACTTGTAAAGGCAAATTTTTATCTATAAGAATGCAAACCCCACAACCATGGGAATTGTAAGAGGAATGATATATTGTACCAACCACCCCACATTTAACTTTTCATGTTCTTGCTTTGTCAGGTGTGTCTCAGGCAAAAGAAAATTATTCCTTCTGGCAAACTGTAAAATTCTCTTCCGCTTAACTGGGGAGGAAATCCCTCTAACATTCAGAGAAAGAAATTGAGCACAGTTACTCATGATACTGACCCAGAAGCATCAAGAAAAAGTGCCTTTGGAGAACCCCCTTTGAGCATGAAACCATCAAAATCTATATTTATCAGGACAAATAGGCAAAAAACAGCCAACTCTTTTTCCAAAGTTTGAAATGTAGACTCGTAAAGGAGAACCATATCCAGTATGCCTTTTTACCCTACCCTACCTAAATACAGAAACACACAACAACCCCAAACTAAACCCATCTGCCCAACCAACCCAAACCAACAGGTCAGTTAATATCAGCCCCAACTGGAATATCGACTCCCCCCCCCCACCCCCTTCACCCACAGGTCCATAGCCATTCAGATGGGAAATAAATCGAGATCCGAGGGGTGGACCCAATGTCCAACAACAGCTCCCTGTCCTCCAATTCCAACCAAGTAGAAACCCTCCCATATTTCTCACCCTTTGAACATAAGTACAGTAAATCAATACTAGCACTACCAACCCACCCGTCACCCCACCACAAACTCCCAACCTCCCCATCCCACCCTCCATCAAATCAGCCAGTCCCACATCCCAATCCCATTTGTGTGCTGTAAAAAAGGAGCACTAACACATTTCCTGCAGAATAGTAAAAAATCAAGGTTGGTAAACAAGAGCATATAGTGTGACCAATAGTCTAGCATGCACCTTAACAGAGAGCAAATACAGAGAGAATTGTAAAACAAACCTGCCAAATGACCCACTAGCCTCTCCCCAAAAACAACGCATGTGTTTGCATAGTTATAATGCCAAAAACCACAGAGAAAAGAAAGGAGAATTCCCTCTCAGTCCGTAGGTGCAGTGCTCGGGCCAAAAGAAGGAGTGTTCTATTCCACCACCCGTTAAGTCTCCCATTAGTGCAAACAGGAGTAATCAACATCACAAAACTCTTCTGGGATCTCCTAAACACATGCGCACGCAGAAAGAATATCAAAATGGTTCCCGCCATCAACGTGAAGGACGCAGCTAGTAGCAATGACCACAACTGTCGCAATCAGCCCATGGATTGGCACATTGTTTCCAGGAAGGGCGGGAAGCCAAACCACCGCCACCCATCTAGCCCACACGCTAGGGCAAGTCTCAATGTAACATCCCCCTGAATCCCCTCCCCGGCTCTTTCAACCCCACTCCCCCAGCCAGAGTCTCCTTCATCTCCAATTCCAGGTAAAGCAAAGACAAGTTAAAAACAATAATGATAAGGTAAACCATGCCCCCCATCCCATCCCTACTCTGGCCACAGTACACCACCACTTACCCAATCCCAGTCCCAAATTGACCCCTCAGCCACCCAGGACCCCCAGGCAGTTGGAAATGCTTGAAAAAGACAGCCATTCAAGAAAGGAGCCAAAAAAAGTTAGAGAACAATAAAAAGTACCAGTTGTGAAAAAAAACCAGTTCAAGTATCATGCTGAGCAGAAGCAACCTGATGCTTCCTCACTGGACACACTTCCCCAACCTGCTCCTCCATAGGCGAGTCAAATATCTGCGTTTTATTGTCGCTGAGGTCCACCGGGTAAAGTAGGGCATAGGCCAGCCCTTGTTTCTGTAACTCCTTCTTGACCGGACCAAAGTCCACTCGCCATTTCTGCATCGTGACTGCAAAGTCCTGGAAAAATATGATTCTTCTTTCTTTAAAATGGACATCGCCGAGTTCTTATTCCTTGTCTAATATGTGGACTTTATCTGAAAATCGGTGAACCTGCATAATAATTGTACGCGGGTGTTGTTATGCGCCAAACACGCTTATGGTGCTTCTCCATATTCACAAGAACACTATACTTAGATTTTGTAGAAAGTATAATTTTTATTGAGCAATATAAGTATTCTTGGGAGATGCTGGATGCCAGTTCTCTGACAAACTGACTAACCAGTTTCTCATCTGTATACATTTTATTTTGTTTATTTGTTTATTTTTATATACCAACATTCAGGTACTGTAGGTATTTCCCTATCCCCAGAGGGCTTACAATCTAAGTTTGTACCTGAGGCAATTGATCCTTCTTATACAGGTAAAATACAATATAGTACTAGGTCAGAAATTCTTAAGTTGCGTGACCACCTGGAGTATCATTTATATAGGTTGTCATGTCAACAACATGATAAAGTATCCCTAAATTACCCTGACCAGTTCTCCAAGTTGGGGCCCATTTACCATCACTCTTTAGATAATCCTTTGTTCTGTTAAAAACTTGCTGTTCAGGGCAATTGTTATATCTTAGGCTGTGTTTACAAATGCCCCTGTAATGACATTCTAGCCTGAGGTTCTGACCGTTGCCTTCTGCTCTGTGACCCTATAATTAGGCATCACAAATTGTCGCCAGCTTCAACAGCTGTCCAGGTGTCCTTGGAATTCCTCCAGGTCAGGCTCAGTAGGGCATTTAAAGTTCCATAGCCAGAAAGGCTAAGATAGCAGAGGATTCTGGGCCAGTTGCCATCTCCATTTTGGTCTCAAGCTCATACACACATATCATTTCCCTCTTGTGCCACTTACAAATGGTCATAGTGGCACACCTAAGTACCAGAGGGGAGGACAGAACAGTAAGAATTGATCATGGCAAATGGGCTAAAATGTGTAGGCTAACAACTAACCTTTAGTGTATATTGTGTGTACAAAGTAGTGCATGTATCCCTCTAGAGCCCTACTAAAAGTGATACTCATAGATAGACATGCATTCTCTAGTTAACAAATAATAGCATTGTGACTAAGTTCCACTAGATGTCGGTTAGCTCTATAGTTGAGTTACAAGTATGGCTGCATTATAAAAAAGAGAAAACATATAATAGCAAGACCACATATGTTATCTTTCAGAGTTAAGTAATCACATAATGTTGTAACAAGTATAAATATAGGAAAAACAAAGAGAAACTAATATGGAAAGTATTATTTTTCTCATAATATCATTATACTGGGAGAGTCTCTGCAAGGAGTACAGTCTTATAATGAGAGGCAGAGACAGGAGTGGAAAGTATAAAACAGAAGAGGAGGAAGTGTGAATATATGATAAAAGAGAATAAGAGCATTGAAAACAACAACAACCAAGGATAAGAATCGCAAAAATAGCAAACAGGGATATAAGCAATATACGTAACCAGGAGAATGAAGGAAGCCAGGAAAATAAAGAGGAAAACCAAGAGTCAGCAGAAGGACTCACAGTACCTTATGCATACATAATGCGAGCTAGGTTACGAAGATGTTGAAAAACATAGGACATGTTGTGGTCATAGGCAGCAGTGGGAATATAAGTACAGCATGCAGTGCCAATAATAATGCAGACACCTCCCTTTGAAGCAAGAATTGAATCTAAAGCTAAACGACTCTGCTGAACCATGACAGCAGTAGCACGCAGTTCAGAATTAAGAGCATTAAGTCCATCAGTAGTTAAATTAACAATTGCATAAACTGATAACGAATAGTTTGAATCCATTTGGCATTTGTAGCAGCTTGAAAACCAGGAGTCAGCCAAGAAGCAAAAAAGATTTCAGTTCGACTGAACATAGTGTCTGCCCGGTGCCAGAGGTGGAACGAGTGCATGATACGCTCTTTCGATCTTAACTCGGCCTCCTTTCACTTCAAGGCCAGAGTTTCAGAGAGCCATTGCTCAAAGAATGCAGACGGATTAGTCCCTTCCTCACCCTCCAGGAATCCGACCAACCTGATGTTTTGGTAGCACCCACGATTCTCAAGGTCTTTTATTTTTTCCAGTGCTGCAGCAAGCCGTTTTTCATACTTCTCAACTTTTCTGCTCGCATTGGTGTCAGACATCTCGACTTCCCCCATTCTAGTCTCTAGCCCCTTGAGCCAGATAGAGTTTTCCTGCATGATTGCTACTAGTTCCTTTATCTTTTCTACAACAATGGCTAACTTGCTGTTAATTGTGGAGGTAAGTTTAGCTGAGAAATGCCTTAACCAGCTGCTTCAATTGTGCATTAGCATCCAAAGGAGTTGCAAGGGCAGACCATTCCTCCTCCGAGGCCCGCTCCTCTGCTCCCTCTCCTCTGTCTGCCGATGCTTTATTCCGGATTTTTGTGATTACATCGACTGGTCTGTCCACAGAAGAGGATGTTGGGGAGGTACCCATACTGGAGAAGGTTTTCATGGGTAATGATTCAGATGGACTGAACCAAATCACGGTGAACCTAGAAGATGTGGTAGGCCTGATTGACAAACTGGACCAGATGGTATACCGCCCAGAGTTCTGAAGGAACTAAAAAATGAAATTTCAGACCTATTAGTAAAAATTTGTAACCTATCATTAAAATCATCCATTGTACCTGAAGGCTGGAGGATAGCTAATGTAACCCCAATATTTAAAAAGGGCTCCAGGGGCGATCCGAGAAACTATAGATCGGTTAGCATGACTTCAGTGCCAGGAAAAATAGTGGAAATAGTGGAAAGTGTTCTAAACATCAAAATCACAGAACATATAGAAAGACTCCGTGGGCGGAGTTCGCAATCTGTTAGAGTTCTACTCCTCAAGAGTGGAGGAGTTAGCAACCTGAAGACGGAGCCGCTAGGAATTAGCAGTCTGTTAGGGTTTGCTCCTCCCATGGGGAGGAGTCAGCAATCCTGTACAGCTTTGCTCCCCCAGAGGGGAGAAGCTGGCAATGTGTTAGCGACTCTGCTAGGGTTAGCAATCTGTTAGCAAACTGTTATGGAGTTGCTCCCCAGAGTGGAGAGATCAGCAACAATTGAGGGTAGACTGCAAGATAGCAGTTTGTTGTACTCAGCTCTTGAAGTGTGAGAGATGAGCACTCTAATGTGGAATGGTGAATCCTTGGGCCGATGGCAGATGACAGCGCCCTCAGGAGGATATCATGAGAGGGACCACCGACTAGGCTGGAGTATGGAGACAAACACAGATAGTTCTTTATTAGACAGGTAGTAGAACCACCAGAGGTGGCAGTAGTGAGCTGATGTGCCCGGCAGGGCTGAAGTCCCTCAGATCCTGGAACTGCTATGTACGGGTTTGCTGAGCTGTAGAAAGACTCATAGATAGTGAGTAGACAGGGTATGCTGGATACATAACCAGAAGTAGATGATACACTCACATAGATTAATAAGAAGGCTCAGTAGCTGGAGAGAGTTAGGCACTCAAGGAGTGAGTACCTGGTTCCAGGGACAGCTCTGAGAGAGCGATGGTAACTCACAGTTATCTATCTCTGTAATGGTTTCTAGGCAATAGAGAATAGTTAGTATATTCAGGAACAGGAGCTTCTAGGCGAGTACTGGTTCCTATATGCAAACTGAAATAAGAACTCACAATATCTGTATATGAAATAACTTCTGAAATAGAAGAGAGTCTTTGGAGGGTTTTAGGAACATGGGCCCTCGAGGAGCGAGTACCGGTTCCTATCTGCAATCTGTAATAATAACTCACGATCTCCGTACCTGCGATAGCGTCTTAGACAGAAGAGAATCTTCAGAGTTCTAGGAACATGGGCCCTCGAGGAGCGAGTACCGATTCCTGTATGCAACTGGAATAGAAACTCACAATGTTCACGTCTGTGATCGCTTCCAGGCAATAGGGAGTCTTCTGAGCGTTCAGGGACATAGGCCCTCGAGGAGCGAGTACCGGATCCCGTCTTAGCAATCTGAAAAGAAGAGGAGAGAGCGGGGCCTCCGAGGAGCGGGTACCCCTGGTAAGATCGAAGAGGCAGAGCAGCGGAGAATGAAGTGAGTTGAGATGATCCCCGCAATCAATCCCTTGCTAACTCGATTCGTAATCGTAGGCAAAGACCTTTTATGTTGGAAGTGGATTACGTCACTACGGGGGAACACCCCCGAGGTTCACGCCCTTGCTGGTACAAACTTCGGAGCGCGCGCGCACCCTATGTCATCAGAAACATGGCGGATCCGCAGCGTCAGGGCCAGTCCGGGGACTCCGGGAAGAAACTGCGAGGAGAAGCAGTGGCAGCAACTGTCCATCAGACCCGAAGGGAGTCGCCTCAGAGGTAGAGAGGGTGGAGCGAGGGCAAGAGCAGGCACGAACGCAACAATGGAACAAAGTCAGCATGGCTTTACCCAAGGCAGGTTTTGCCTCACAAATCTGCTTCACTTTTTTGAAGGAGTTAATAAACGTGGATAAAGGTGAACCGGTAGATGTAGTGTACTTGGATTTTCAGAAGGCGTTTGACAAAGTTCCTCATGAGAGGCTTCTAGGAAAAGTAAAAAGTCATGGGATAGGTGGCAATGTCCTTTCGTGGATTACAAACTGGCTAAAAGACAGGAAACAGAGAGTAGGATTAAATGGACAGTTTTCTCAGTGGAAGGGAGTGGGCAGTGGAGTGCCTCAGGGATCTGTATTGGGACCCTTACTTTTCAATATATTTATAAATGATCTGGAAAGAAATACGACGAGTGAGATAATCAAATTTGCAGATGATACAAAATTGTTCAGAGTAGTTAAATCACTAGCAGATTGTGATAAATTGCAGGAAGACCTTGTAGGACTGGAAAATTGGGCATCGACATGGCAGATGAAATTTAATGTGGATAACTGCAAGGTGATGCATATAGGGAAAAATAACCCATGCTATAGTTACACAATGTTAGGTTCCATATTAGGTGCTACCACCCAAGAAAGAGATCTAGGCGTCATAATGGATAACACATTGAAATCGTCGGTTCAGTGTGCTGCAGCAGTCAAAAAAGCAAACAGAATGTTGGGAATTATTAGAAAGGGAATGGTGAATAAAATGGAAAATGTCATAATGCCTCTGTATTACTCCATGGTGAGACCACACCTTGAATACTGTGTACAATTCTGGTCACCACATCTCAAAAAAGATATAATTGCGATAGAGAAGGTACAGAGAAGGGCGACCAAAATGATAAAGGGAATGGAACAACTCCCCTTTGAGGAAAGATTAAAGAGGTTAGGACTTTTCAGCTTGGAGAAGAGACGGCTGAGGGGGGATATGATAGAGGTGTTTAAAATCATGAGAGATCTAGAACGGGTAGATGTGAATCGGTTATTTACTCTTTCAGATAATAGAAGGACTAGGGGGCACTCCATGAAGTTAGCAAGTAACACATTTAAGACTAATCGGAGAAATTTCTTTTTCACTCAATGCACAATTAAACTCTGGAATTTGTTTCCAGAGGATGTGGTTAGTGCAGTTAGTATAGCTGGGTTTAAAAAAGGATTGGATAAGTTCTTGGAGGAGAAGTCGATTACCTGCTATTAATTAAGTTGAGTTAGAAAATAGCCACTGCTATTACTAGCAATGGTAACATGGAATAGACTTAGTTTTTGGGTACTTGCCAGGTTCTTATGGCCTGGATTGGCCACTGTTGGAAACAGGATGCTGGGCTTGATGGACTCTTGGTCTGACCCAGTATGGCATGTTCTTATGTTCTTATGTAATGCAGGCAGGCACATCTCTGGATGTTGCAAAAAAGCAAAGTTAGACTGTCCATAGGAAGGATGTAGATCTAGGAGCCCAGTCAGGGAACATCCTCTCACTTGCAGCTTATCACATGACCCCCAAACTCCATTGTTTTGAATGGCACCTGTTCTCTCATAACCAACATGTTGGTTACTATCTGGGTCATTTTTCAAATCACATTAGGGTGTTAGTGATAACACCCTAATGCCTGAAGTTGGATTTACAATATTTATTACAAATCCTGGGGGGGGGGGGGGGGGGATTTCTTCAATGTACTCTTGCCCTAGCTTGATAGCACCCAGCTACGGCAAGAGTACATAATAGAAATCTCATCTTTGTGTACCTTTCCTCATTCCAAATCACATCAAATATTCACCGATGTGTAGTGTGCTGTTCGTATGTCTCACTGTGTATGTAAAACTGGCCCCAAAACCCTAGACCACCACCAAAACCTCACCTCGAGTTACTAGTTGATCCTCCTAAAGTGGCATAAATGATTGACTTATAGGAGAGGCTTAGAAAGAGTCTCTGTCTCTCTCTCTCTCTCAGCTTACAAAGGGAAAATATCACAGGTGCAATAAATTTAACACATGTTGCAGTAAAATACCCTATGCAAAACATTATAATAGCACATGTAGTAACTAAAAAATTGCCCTAATCATGTCCCTTTTATTATCACAGGCATTATTCATGCGAAAATTATAGAAAATGATAAATCTAGGCCTGAGTCAGCCCCTTAGACACTTAAATGTAGGCAAATGAATTAAAGGTCAAAATTTTAGGTGCTTATATTTAGGGAATTTTCAGCTGAAAATTTAGGCATTTCATTTAGGAACTGAGCATTTTGAACAATGACCCCTATGTAATTACAAAATCTTTCTACCAAATTAATTCTAATCTTTGTACCTTGGGCTTGACTGTGTGCCGGGGATCCTGTAGCATTTTACTTTGTATCATGATGTTTATGTGACTTTTTTTTTACTGCAAAGAGATGTCAAACTGATGTGAAAAAAAAACAGAAGGTTTCTTAAAATTGTTTCAAATTTGCTGGAAAGTCTGCAGAAGACTTCCCATTGCTGAGCACAAACTGTTATCCTCATATCCTTTTTTTTACCACTCCATGCAGACCCGTGACCAGGCCAATGGAATGGACTGATGAACCGGTCCTGGACTCTACAGGAATGTTCCACTGGTGCCGCCCTGTTCCTCTGCAGCAGGCTGTTCTGGTAAGTGTGAGCTATTCCTCCTGCACTGCTTCAGCTAATTCAGCTGATCGCTGCATGGAAGTAGGTGTTACCTGGACAAAGCCAGATTTAGGCATAGGCAACATAGGTGCATGCCTAGGGTGCCAAATTCTGATGGCAGCCAAAATACCAGGACTCTCCCTGTTGCTCCCTGATTTCCAGAGGAGGAGCCCCTTGCAGCTTGGACCTCTATCTATGGGTGCAGTAATCTTAAATATAGTTCTGTACCTGGATAAAATGTCTGTGCTCTGCTCAGGCTTTACATGCAGCAGTGTGATGCCCGCATGTGGCTCCATTGAAGATCAGCCTAGAGATGTCCTTTGATTCAGGATGGTATGAGTGACTAATGAAGAGATTTTCAAACCTTTAAACATCAGTAACCCACACTGGTGTTAAATAACAAACGGGCCAATACAGTAAAGTCTGCGGGAGAGCATCCCTAGCGCTTCCTTTTTGACAGGAGCGGCAGCTGTCAACGGGTTTGACAGCCGACGCTCAATTTTGCCGGCGTCGGTTCTCGAGCCCACTGACAGCCACGGGCTCTGAAACCGGACGCTGGCAAAATTGAGCGTCCAGTTTTCGGCCCGACAGCCGCGGGCTGAATTCAAATTTTTTTTTTTTTTTTACTTTTTTTACTCTTCGGGACCTCCGACTTAATATCGCTATGATATTAAGTCGGAGGGTGCCGGAAGAAATTAGCTGCACATTTTACTTTCTGTATCCCGCACGCATACCTAATAGGGCCATCAACATGCATTTGCATGTTGAGGGCGCTATTAGGTGCCGCGGGTTGGACGCGCGTTTTCCTCCCCTTACTGAATAAGGGGTAAGGGAAAATGCGCGTCCAATAGCAGGCTAACAGTGCACTCCGACGGAGTATTGGCCTGAAAGATGGGTGCAGGATGTCAGGGTTGTTTTAAAGGATAACTGAACTCTTGAAATAAAATGGATGACACTGAGGGTTTAATTAGGGACATGCATTTGTTTGAAATGAAACGAGAAATTTACATTTCCCACTTTGTTTCAATTTCTTTTTTAAGATAAAAGAATACTGAACAAAATTTAATTTGTTTTCATTGGTTTTGTTTGAAAAAAATGAATGCAGCAAAAAAAAAAAAAAAATTCTTGGGCACACCCATCCCTGGGACCCTTTTATTCTGTAGTTGAGCATTTCCTCATGGAGTAGAAGTGAATCCCAGTTGCTTCTACTCCACTGCTGCTGTTATTGGAAGTGGCAAAGACCCAGGCTGGCTAATCTTTGCTGCACAAAATGATGCTGGCCTGAGCCTGTCTAGCGTCATTTTGTATGCAACAAATTAACAGTAATCCAGCCTAGACGTCTGGTATCATTTCCAGTAGCAGCAGCAGTAGCAGCGGGATCGCTCTTGCCCTATGAAGACATTTTCAACTACAGGATAATAAGGTTGGTGGTTGAGGGGAAAGAAGGAGAGGGCCTGGGATTTTTAAATTTTTTTTTTACTGTGGACTCAACATTTCTTTGTTTCATTTTATTTTAATTTTGCTTGCTGTTTTTTTGTTTTTTTTTTCATTTTGCAGAAACAGAACAAAGCACAAACACTCTAATTTTATAGTGAAACTAAATCCTGTCACTTTGAGCTTTGCTAGGGATTCGCCATCAGACATTTGAAGACTTTTTTTTTTTTTTTTTAATCTTTGCAAGAATCCTGAAAGTGACAACTACAAAAATGACAGAATTCAAACTCACAAGCAATGGTCGGGGCATCTGCATCCAAAAGAGAGTGATTGTGCACAAGAATGACAAACATTAGCAAAGCCATTTAATTATCGATAAAGAGCTCCATCATGTGTATCATGGAATTGCATTGGAGGGAGGGAGGGGATGAGTTTCCATAAAGCAAGTCTCACCCCTTAGTTTCCTATAAGGTTTACAAGGCTGTATATTCAGTCCTTTCTTTTTGGGAGAGAGATTATTTGACTTCGGACAAATCAGATTAAACACTCCCAAAAATTTCATTAGTTGATGTAAATGAACTTGATTAGAGTAAGAATGAGATTTGCCTTACAATTTTTATGGTTTAGTTTTTTTGTTGGATTTTTATTAGTTTTTATTACTTAGGTTTTTATTAGTTTTAGGTAGCAGAACTTGATCAGATCTCAGAAAATGATGTTTCATGATGATTGAGTATTGCCCTGTGCCTTGCTTGGGCTATTAGCTTGCTCCATTTTTTCAGACCTGGTTTTACTCCATTGATTGCACAGACTTGTAGTTTTTCTGATGGGAATCGGAACTGTAGTCTATGCAGTGCAGTGGGGTAAAACCAGGTCCTGGGCTTGGCCCTGAAAAAATAGAGTCAGCTGGGACTCCGAGCTGTGCCCTTACCCAGTGACTCTCAGACCCAGTGGCTGTGCCTAAACTGCACCTTCCCTCTTTGGGCTCCATCAGCACCTGTGTCTGTACCAGTTTTACTGGTACTGGTGGAGGGGGAATTAAGTGACGGGAGACAAAAACCCTCTCTTTCTCCACCTCAGACTCGTCGGATGGCTCAGAAGCTAAACCTACGAGACCACATTGTCGTTGGTATCATTGGCGAAATCAGCTCCACACTCATCGGGCTACAGAACTTTGTTATGCCATTGCGGACCAGTAACTACACCTACCAGGAGCTGAAGCACATCGTCTTCATTGGGAGCCTGGATTACATGAAACGAGAATGGGAAACTATCCACAACTTTCCAAAGCTGCTGGTGCTGCCAGTAAGTGCTCACACTGGACAATACACAGAAGAGCAAGAACAGGTTTCAAAGACATCCTATACAGTACAAATGAAGCAAGATTGGATTTTCTACACTTAAGATTATTTGCATAATTTAAGAAGGTAGAATTTTAAGATGGTGGTGTGGGAGTGGAACCTAGGGTGAGGAGTTTTCAGAGGTGCATATGCGCAGCTTATTGGGTCTTCTGATGTCACAGGATCCTTCCCTTTTCTCACAGTGGAGTGAGCTTTCTGACCTATTGCTCTCCTACTGGTAAAAAACAGATGTGCCCAAGAGCAGCAGCTGAGGATCCTCTTCAGGGTTGGGGAGCTCACCATCTGCTGGGGTCTGGTATCTGGGAATTCCTTTTACCTGGATGGACAGTCAGACACCTTGAATTCTGAGCATGGTATAACCCTCTAAAGTTAGGGGGCAAAAGAGGGATCAGTTGGCTCTATAGTCAGCAGCCCCAGAAACTGTTCAGACATCCTCTAATCTTGCTATAACAGGAGAAGGAACTGGTGGCAAAAATTCCTCCCAACCAAACAGGAACAAAATCTTCTCAAAAAAATCCTCCTCTCTTCCTCTCTGGCAAGACACTGCTATCCTTCCTTGTATTGTAGCAGGGAATCACAGCACCTCATCCTGATCTCCTCCAGGAAGGGGGGAACATCCTCAATATTCAAAGCGCATTCCGTGCTATTTAGCCAGATAAGCAGGACTTATGCGGCTAAGTAGCGGCTTCTGAATATGCCTGTATGTTCAGAGGCTGCCACTTAGCCATACAAGTCCCTTATATGGCTAAAATGTACGCACAAAAAAATGGGCGTGTATTGGGCAGATAGGGAGTGGAGCGAGTTAGACGTATAACTTATACGCCTAACTACCGATATTCGTAGTGCCACTGAATATACATCCAGCTAAGTTACTTAAACAGCTAGCTTTGAATGTTGACCTAAAATCTTCTCAAAAACAGCCCCTCTCAAAATCTCTTCTTCCATTCTCAGAGACACTCCCTGCCAGACCTAGGGGGTAGTGATCAGAAGTATGCCTCTTCCCCTAAAATTGGAGAAGACTCCAATAGTCTCAAGCTTCTTCAAAACTCCACTAAAAGATTCCACGCATCTCCTCGTGCTCTGCTTGCTTTTGTGCAAGCTGCTGACCAGTCCAGGCAATCTCACAGGAGATGCCTATAAGGCAGGGTCTGCAAACTACCCTTCTTCCTACTTAACTAATCCTAGCCCAGGGTTTAGGTTAGGGGCAGCTGGACAGTGAGAACCTAGAGGATCCCTAATTATATATTGATATAATTAAGTTTTGTTCTAATGTTTTGAGGTCAATATTCAAAGCCATTTAGATGGAAAACTCACAGGTTACCCATCTAAATGGCAAGTTAACCATCTAGCTCCAAATTATCCATCTAACTCCAAGCTAGCCATTTAAATGTTTTGAATATTGACCTCTTTGTGTTTATGCAATTGATATTGATTATGAGGCCAATATTTAAAACTAGCTGATTATCGGGTCGATACAGTATCGTTCGGTCGAAGATTGCCCGTCTGTAACGTGCAGGGAGCGCACAATTCGGGCGCGTAAGGCGATCCAGCGATACAGTCTCCAGTTTCACGCGTCCTTAGCGCTTCTTAAAACAGACGCATAACCCTTTCCGCACGCGGCATGTAGATGAACGAATTAGCTGTATAATGCTGTATAATGAAGGAATTAGCTATTCCCCTCCGATACCGTAACGCACGCTCAGATTATCTCCTTAGTAACCCACTGTTTTGCCGCGGCCTTAACGTGTTAGTTTACCGCCTCCCCCTAGTAGGAGTTAGGACTGTGAGTCTAGTAACAAATCCATCGACACCGCTTAAGATACTCAAAAACAATAAAACACAATAAAAAAAAAAGCGATACAGAGATGATTGAGAAAATGTAATGCTGTGGGACACATAAAACCTGTCAGAAAAAAAAATAAAAATTTTTAAATACCTGTCGGAGGGCCGTGTGGGTCCAGGCAGCCGGCGGGCGGCGGCAGGAGCCGGGTGTTAAATCTAGGCCGCGGACGGGTGGGCGCCTGTTCCAGGCGGGGGCGGGTGGACGCGCGTTAGTTTCAGACGGCCGGCGGGCGGCGGCGGGAGCCGGGTGGTCGCGTGTTAAATCTAGGCCGGGTCGCACAGACGCGCATTCATCCAGGCGGAGGAGCTGGCTCCTCCGCCTGGATGGATGAATGAATTCATTCATCCAGGCTCCTCCGCCTGGATGAATGCGCGTCTGTGCGACCCGGCCTAGATTTACCACGCGACCACCCGGCTCCCGCCGCCGCCCGCCGGCCGTCTGAAACTAACGCGCGTCCACCCGCCCCCGCCGCTGCCGCTGCCGCCCCCGCCGCCTGGAACAGGCGCCCACCCGCCCGCGGCCTAGATTTTAACACGCGACCACCCGCCCCCCGGATCCCGCCCGCCGACCGCCTGGACCCACGCGGCCCTCCGACAGGTATTTAAAAATTTTGTTTTTTACACTTCCTGGTGCCTGTCATTTGAAATGACATTTGAAATGACAGGTACCAGCGCACCCAGGTTACTGTATAGGCGGCGCTGTATTAAGCACCTATACAGTAAAATGGGTTGCGCGGGCATAACCCTTCCCTAACGCTTCACAGCCGCGGCATGCATTTGCATGCAATTAGAAGAGAGTATCAGGCGCTAGGTCAAGAGAACTGTGCGTGCGGGGAGGAAGGGTGCGCCTGACACTGCCGCACTGTTTCTACCGCGGCCTTACAGTATCGACCCGTATATAAGTTAGCCGGATAAGACTTATCAAGCTAACTTACACAAAGTATTCAGTGGCATGGAAATGTGGCTGCATAAGTATTAAAGTTATCTGGATAAGTCTTGTCCAGCTAACTTTAGACTTGCTATGGGGCACATCTCACGTATCTGGTTAACTTAACCGGATAAGGCTGAATATTGCTAATTATTCAGCTAGGTTAGCCAGATAGATAGCATCACCCAGTTTCACCCACTCCCTGCCCACTGACTATACAGCTAACTATGTAGCCGGATAAGTGACTTATCTGGCTAAATAGTATAGCCAGATATTCAGCAGCAGCCACTTAGCTGGATAAATCCGACTTATCTGGCTAAGTAGCGTTTGAATATGGACCCCATGTTTTAATGATTTGTGTATTATGCTTTTGATTCTGTATTGCAACAGAATATGGATTTACCCGTAGAAATATATGACCCAAACTGCAACTAAACTAAACTAAAAAGTATCTGTGGCTGCTTTTTTCTTGGGCAGTTTTCAAAAGGAAAGTATGCTCATACTTTGCACCCGTCCACTAAGTTATGAAAACTGCCCTCTAAGCACCTTCCCAGCTTCTACAGTATTTCACTAACAGTCCCTGTACAGATCAGAACTGTGATGGTAATTATTATGCTTTCAGCTTTCATTGGCAATGTTTTCAACTACTGTTTTCACTATCAAGGATGTTTTCTCTTCCACTTTTCTATTTTCCTTTCCTTTTACAGACTCTCCTCCAATATCTTTCTTCCTCTTGTCTGTCCTGTCCTTGTGCACATTGCTCCCTCTCTTCTTTTCCATTTGTACCTCTCTGTCTGCCTTCTAACGTTCTGCGTTTTGCTTTGCCAAGGGCTGTGCCCAGTCCTGTGCAGATCTGAGAGCGGTAGGTGCCCACTGTTGTTCCATGTGCGCCATTCTCACCTCCAACTGGAGATCTACGGACAGTTACTACCTGGAGGACACAGACAGCATCCTTGCAACCCTGAACATCCAGTCCATGCATCTAAGGGACAGCGCTATAATTGCAGGTAAAATCCTCAGCGGCGCACTTGCAGATCAAACAAAAACAGAAACAGTGAGAGAGCCTTCAAGTTCAGATAGGGGTGGATGGATCACGGTTACCATCTCACTCAGGATAGTCTGAAGAGGCTGATCCAGTCCATGTTTTGCCTCCTTGCATGCATGGATAGGTAGTTTTTTCTTTTATTATAATAATTATATATATAATTGTAATCCCTGGGCAAGAAAATCCTGATTTTGAACCCAGCAGCTCACATCTCCATTTTGGACCTTAAGGGGCGGATTTTAAAAGGCCTGCGCGTGCCGGCACGCCTATTTTGCATAGGCCGCCGGCGCGCGTAAAGCCCCGGGACGCACGTAAATCCTGGGGCTTTCGAAAAGGGGCGGGAGGGGGCGTGTCCAGGGCGTTCCCGAACTGACGCGGCATTTCGGGGGCGTTTCGGGGGCGTGGTGCCGGCCCGGGGGCGTGGTCGAGGCCTCTGGACCAGCCCCCGGGACCGGAGGACAGAGTGGGGCTGCCGGCCGGCGCACACAAAGTTACGTCTGCTGAAAGCAGGCGTAACTTTGCCGACAAAGGTAGGGGGGGTTAGATAGGGCCGAGGGGGTGGGTTAGGTAGGGGAAGGGAGGGGAAGGTGGGGGGAGGGCCTCGGAGGGAACAGGCAGCGCGAGCTGGGCTCTGCGCGTGCAGGTTGCACAAATGTGCACCCCCTTGCGCGCGCTGACCCCGGATTTTATAAGATACACGCGGCTACGCGCGTATCTTATAAAATCCAGCGTACTTTTGTTCGCACCTGGTGCGCGAACAAAAGTACGCGATCGCGTATTTTTTAAAGATCTACCCCTAATTGCACAGTTCTCACAACCCAAAACACCAGCTCTGAGTCCAGGATCCCTCTCTGGGTAGAAGCTCAGCTTCAAGGCCCTTTTGCATTGTTTACTCCCAGACACCTCTTCCAGTCTCTTGTAAACAGCACTGATGATCTCCCAACTTAGACAGCAGCAATAATCATGCTGGAAACTGGATTCCAACTCAGTTTTCCTCTGCACTCAGGCAAGTCAGTCCACACAAGTGGGTTATGTACCTCTACCAGCAGATGGAGACAGAGTAAAACTGACTCACTGACATCATGGACATATAGCCCTGCCCCGATATCAGCCTGCCAGTATTCTCTGTCTCTAGAAGATGGTGGATATGCATCTTCCTACTGGGGATTGCTTGTAGTAAAAATAAAAGAGTAGGGAAGCTTCTCTTTGCCTGTGTCAGTGCTGCTTGGATGCTCAAGGCGATTTGGCCACTTTGGATTTTGCCAATGTTGGGCCATTCCCTAGGGAGGGCAGTGGAGTGAAAGGTGACACAGTGGATAGGTACCTTCCCCCCTTGTTCCCAATGGCAGAGACATCTCTGGCAGAAGGGTCAGAGTGTCCAGTTTGAGCCTATGGGCCCCAGTTTGGATCTCTTCTTCTTTTCCTGGGTGGAATTTTTCCAGGGTCTGCAGGCTTTTTTGCAGAGGCACCCAGCCAATGTGAAGTAACCTACTAAGAAGGGTTTGCGTGCTTGGGGTACCCATTTGTCAACTACTGTGGCTATCCCTGGTAGGGATGTGAATCGTTTTTGAACGATTAAAATCATCGTCAGATAATTTTAAAATCGTCCTAAATCGTTAGAGTGCACGATACAATACAAATGCCCCCGATTTATCGTCAGGGGCATTTGATTTGTATCGTTAAATAGGGCACAGGAATTATTTGGGGGAGGGCGGGAAAACCGGCACACCAAAACAACCCCTAAACCCACCCCGACCCTTTAAAACCAATTCCTTACCCTCCCCCACCCTCCCGAACCCCCCCAAAATGTTAAATTACCTGGTGGTCCAGTGGGGGGGGGGGGGGGGGTGTCCCGGCACGATCTCCCGCTCTCAGGCCATCGGCGCCATTTTGGCTGCCACTAATTAAATTGGCGCCGATGGCCCGATTAAAAAAAAAAAAACCCACCCGACCCTTTAAATCGACCCCCCTTAGCCTCCCACACCCTCCCGACCCTGATGATCTCAGTCCTTTCAGCCAAGAAAGCCTCATAAGGATACATCAGGGTCGGGCTGATGAGTACAGATGGCGCCGGCCATCCAGTGCTCCTACCATGTGACAGGGGCCGGCCAATGGCACGGATACCCTGTCACATGGTAAGGGCAAAGGGGCATTGGCGCCATTTTTTTTTTTAGAACAGCTGATGCCTGGGAATGGAAAATCTCTTTCCGAGGCCCCCCTGGATCTCTCCTCTCCCCGAGGCCCCCCTGGATCTCTCCCCGAGGCCCCCCTGGACCACCAGGTAATTTTAAAAGGTTTTGGGGGGGTCGGGAGGGTCGGGAGGGTGGGGTCGATTTAAAGGGTCGGGTGGGTTTGTTTTTTTTAGCGGCGCGGGCCTCCCTAAAAAAAAAATTAGCGATGTGAATTGGAATCGGAAACGATTCCAATTCACATATCTTAACGATCAGATTTCCCCCCCCCCAGCCGAATCTGATCGTTAAGACGATCTGGCACACGATTCACATCTCTAATCCCTGGTGATATTCCGGGGGATGAGGATCGTGATACCTTGGTTGATTCTGATGGGGACTTGAAAAAAGAATTAATTCCACTTGATTTGGAATTGCATCAGACTCTGCTCTGTTTTTTTTTCATAAAAATGAATTGCCACGTCTGTTGAATCAGCCCCTGAGGATGCTCAGTGTAGATAGGGGTGTCGCTGCGAGCTTGCAAAAGAAAGATCCCACATTAGTCACCTTACACAAGGCATCCTGTTTCTTTCCCCTTCTGGATCCAATTCAAGAGTTGATTGACCTTGAATGGAGTGCCCCGGAGGCAAATTTTAAAGGGGAGGCACACTTTAATGGCTTTGTACTCCTTGGATCCTAAGGAAAGAGATCAGTAGAAGTGCCCAAAGGTTGATGCCTTGATGTGCGCTGTTACCAAGCAAACCACCATTCCAGTGGAAGGAGGGGCAGCTCTAAAAGATGCTCAGGATAGGAGGATTGAGGCTATCCTTAAGCAGGCCTTTAAGGCCATGGCAATGAATTTGAAGATTGCTTCTTGCTGCTGCCTGGCTCCTCGGGCTGGTTTGTGTCTCTCTCAAGAGATGCAAGGAGCGGGGTCTGATGGTGGATCAGCGATGGAACCGGGTGCTGCATTCTCAGCTGATGTGGGCTGTGAATTGGTGCAGACAACTGCTAAAGAGGTAGCTTCTGTGATAGTGGCTACACGCCAGTTCTGGCTGTGAAATTGGTCAGCAGACATTATTTCCAAGTCCAATCTTACAAGGTTAGTCTTTAAGGGTTCCCTTTTGTTCGGCAGTGAGTTGGAAAAAATGGTAAATAGCTGGGCGGAATCTAAGATTCCTCGTTTACCGAAGGACAAAATCCTGGCAGTTTCGTCCTTACAGAGGAGGATCTACTGAAAGGTCTCATCCATATGGAAGATCTCAGTCCTTTCAGCCTAGAAAGCCTCATAAGGATACAGACTTCGAGACCAGAGCACCTCGATCTTCACAATGAAGATCGAGGTGCTCTATATCCGGTGCTCCTGGTGCAGGAGATAGGCGGGCATCTATCTCCCTTTTATTAGAGGTGAGTCCAGATTATGATGGACCAGTGGATCCTGGACGTGGTGAAGAATGCTCTGGAATTTCGCCACATTCCTCCAGATGCTTTTATGGTCTTTTTATGCAACTCTATAGAAGAGAATGGCAATGGAGACTACGTTAAGGAGTTTGTTGGCTCTGAAGGCCGTGATTCCTGTTCCCAGATCACAGGAAAATATAGGGCACTATTACATTTATTTTGTGGTTCCCAAAAAAGAAGATTGGTCTTTTTGGCCTTTCCTGGATCTCAAAGGTGTCAATCTGCATTTGCGTGTGACTTATTTCCAAATGGAAACTCACTCTACATTCAATAATAATGGTAGTGCAAACAAGGGAATTTCTCAAGTCTCTCAAACTGACGGAGGCATATCTATATTCCCATTTGCCAGGAACATTAACGTTTCCTATGCTTTGCTGTTCTGGGATGTCATTGTCAATTTCAGGCTCTGTTCTTTGGACTGGCGACTATGCCCAGGACCTTCTACAAGGTCCTGGTGGTAGTAGCTGCAGCTGTGCGCAAGGAGAGCATTCTAGTCCAACCATATTTGGACAACTAGCTGATTCAGGCCAAAAGTGCAGAAGAGAGCCAATCGGCTTCTCACAAGGTGATCTCCTTGCTTTAGGAACTAGGCTGGGTGGTGAACTTGGCCAAGAGCAGTTTACTTCTGGTTAAAATGCTAGAATATCTTAGCGTGCGATTCGATACGGCAGAGTGTTTCTGCCAGAAAGTCACATTCAGAAGTTCATTTCTCAGGTTCAGGCCCTGAGAAGGATGATTTGCCCAAGGGTGTGATCTTATCTACAAGTCCTGGGGTCGATGGCAGCCATGTTGGACATTGTCCCCTGGGCGAGGGCACACATGCAACCCCTTCAGCACACATTGCTCTTCCAGTGGAATCTGCAGTCACAGGAGTACACGATGAGACTCCTCTTGCCATTGGAGGTGAGCACCCAGTTGCAGTGGTGATTATAAGCGGATCATCTCAGCAAGGGGGTTTCCTTTGAGATACCAGAATGGTTTGTGCTTATGACAGATGTGAGCCTTCTGGGATGGGGGGATCACTAAAAAGAGTTGATGGCACAAGGCTGCTGGAGTGCCGAGGAGCGGCAGTGGATGAATCAGTCACATAGAGACATGTGCAATTCGTCTGGCATGCTTGCAGTTCGCTGAGTAACTAGAAGCTTGAGCAGTGAGGATAATGTCAGACAGTGTCACAACGGTGGTCTACATCAATCATCAAGGTGTACCCAGAAGCCAACAGGTGTCGGTGGAGGTAGTTGCACTCATGGTGTAGGCAGAGTGTAATTTCCAGGACATCTCCACCTCCCACATTGCCAGGAAGGACAATGTATTAGCCAACTTCCTAAGCAGGCAAAACTTGGACCCAGGAGAGTGGGAGTTAGCAGATGAAGCTTTTCAACTCATAGTGGCATGCTGGGGTCACCCACATCTGGATTTGCAGGTGACCTCTGTCAACGCGAAGATACCATAGTTCTTCAGTCACAGAAGAGAAGGAATCTGAGTTTGCTAGGCATCGATGTGCTCATTCAGGTCTGATTGCGGAGTGGGCTGTTGTATGCCTTCCTGCCTTTGCCGATGATAGGCAAGCTCATTCGAAAGATTGCTTGTCAAACCAAAACTGTACTTCTTGGCCCTGGAGGCTGTGGTATGCCAATCTTCAGAGATTTCTGATGTACAGTCCTCTGAGACTGCCATTCCGGAAGGATCTATTGCATCAGGGGTCCATTCTGCATGAGAGGGCTCGGTTGCTGAAGCATAGTTATTCTTCTGCGGTGTTTTCTTTTGCTCTGGACCAGGAAATGTTCTACATCTTTAGCTTTTGTTAGAGTTTGAAGAGTGTTCGAAAGCTGGTGTGAGGTCTGAGGTTCTCATCCTCTCAAAGTTGAAATTCTTCTGATACTGGACTTTTTACAGGAAGGCTTGCTAATAGGGATGTGAATCGTTTTTTGATGATTTAAAAAAATCGTCAGATATTTTTTAAATTGTCAACAATCGTTAGAGTCGCGATACAATAGAAATTCCCCCGATTTATCGTGAAAAATCATAAATCGGGGGGGGGGGGGGAGGGTGGGAAAACCGGCACACCAAAACAACCCCTAAACCCACCCCGACCCTTTAAAACAAATCCCCCACCCTCCCGAACCCCCCCAAAATGTTTTAAATTACCTGGTGGTCCAGTGGGGGGGTCCCGGCACAATCTCCCGCTCTCGGGCCATCGGCGCCATTTTGGCTGCCACTAATATAAATGGTACCGATGGCCCGATAAAAAAACCCCCACCCGACCCTTTAAAATTATCCCCTTAGCCTCCCCCACTCTCCCGACCCCCCCCAAAAACGTTTTACACATACATGGTGGTCCAGGGGGGCCGCGGGGAGCGATCTCCCGTTCCCACGCTATCAGCTGCGCTAAAACAAATGGCGCCAATGGCCCTTTGCCCTTACCATGTGACAGGGCAAAGGTAGTGCCAGCGCCATTTTGAATATTGGCAATATAGCCCACGTGCAGGAGATCGCTCCCGGGCCCCAGCTGGACCCCCAGCTGGACCCCCCTGTCACATGGTAAGGGCAAAGGGCCATCGGCGCCATTTTTTTTTAGCGCAGCTGATAGCGTGGGAACGGGAGATCGCTCCCCGCGGCCCCCCTGGACTACCAGGTATGTGTAAAAAGTTTTGGGGGAGTCGGGAGAGTGGGGGAGCCTAAGGGGATAATTTTAAAGGGTCGGGTGGGGTTTTTTATCGGCGCGGGCCTCACTAAAAAAAATTAGTGATGTGAATTGGAATCGGAACCGATTCCAATTCACATCTCGTAACGATCAGATTCCCCCCACCCCCCAGCCGAACCCGATCGTTAAAACGATCGGGCACACGATTCACATCCCTACTTGCTAAAAGACTTGGCCCTTAACACTCTAAAAGTGCAGGTAGCAGCTCTCGCTTGCTATAGAGGACAAGTCAATGGGAGAGCCTTGTCTTCCCATACAGATGTGTCCAGGTTTTTTAAGGGAGTTAAGCATCTGTGTCCTCCCAACCGGCTCCTCTTTGGGACCTTAATCTGGTCTTGAGTTTCTTGGCAGGTCTCACTTTTTGGCCACTGCATGGTCTCTCCTTACGGCTGATCATTTTGAAAACAGTTTTTACTGTAGCAATCTGTTCAGCACAATAGGTCTCTGAGCTGCAAGCTCTTTCATGCCATGAGCTGTTTCTACAAATGACTCTGGGTGCGGTACAGCTTAGAACAGTACCTTCCTTTTTCCCAAAGTAGTTTTGGAATTTCATTCGAATCATATTATTTCCTTGCCCATGCTGGACAGGGATAAAGATAAGAGTGATTATTGTCTTTTCCATGGTTTGGATGTCAGGTGGCATCTGATGTGGTACTTGAAGATTACTAAATCTTTCAGGAAGTCTGATCATCTATTTGTGCTCCATGGTGGAGATAAACAGGGTGAAATGGTAACATGGGCAACTATTGTCCATTGGGTAAAAGAAGTCATCACAGCCGCCCATGTGGATGCTGATGTCCCATTACCTAGATAGGTTAGGGCGCATTCCACTAGGGTTCAGGCAGTATGGTGGGTGGAGCTTCAGTTGTTGTCTCCTGTTGAGATTTGCCGAGTGGTGACATAGTCACCCTTACACATTTTCTCTAAGCATTATCGCTTGGACGTGGAGAATGCAACCTTCGTGTGTGCGGCATTGACAGGACCACAGGCAGCCTCCCACTCTTTTCAGGAGTAGCTTTGGTACATCCCACTTGTGTGGATTGGCCTAACCGAATGCAGAGGAAGGAGAAATTACTACTTACTTACCTGATAATTTCCTTTCCTCTAAGGAATAGAGATGTGATTCGGCCAAACCTTTCAGTTCGGCCTTCATTATCGGTCCGCCGCAGGAAATTTTGTTTCCTGCGGTTCAGGGCGATTTTTTTTGGCTGTCCAGAACCGAAAAAACAAACAAACCACCCAACCCTTCAGATTTAATTAATAATAACCCCCCACCCGCCTGACCCCCCCCAAAACTTGCCTAAAGTACCTGGTGGTCTAGCAGGGGTCCTGGGAGTGATCTCCTGCTCTCGAGCCATCAGCTGCCAGTAAACAAAATGGCGCCAGTGGCCCTTTGCCCTTACCATGTGACAGAGGCTATCGGTGCCATTGGCCGGCCTCTGTCACATGGTAGGAGCAATTGCACCGATAGACCCTGTCACATGGTAAGGGCAAAGGGACATTGGCCATTGGCGCCATTTTGATTAGTGGCAGCTGATGGCCTGAGAGGGGGTGATCACTCCTGGGACCCCGCTGGACCACCAGGGATTTTCAGTAAGTCTTTGGGGGGGGGGGGCTTTTCCAGATAACACTGGCGGGCTCATGTCTGGGCAGGGCTATATGTCCATAACATCAGCAAGTCAGTTTTACTCTATCTCCATTTGCTGGTAGAGATTAGGGATGTGAATCGTTTTTTGACGATTTAAAACAATCGTCAGATATATTTTAAATCGTCAAAAATCGTTAGAGCCGCGATACAATAGCATAGTGACGGCTTGGACTAAATATTTTACGATTCCAATGGAATCGTAAAATATTTAGTCCAAGCCATTAAGCCCGTTAAAACGGGCGAGATTTTTGTCCCCTCTCCTCCTACGTCTTTGTTCTGCTCCGTTCCTCCCCCCCCCCCCCCCCAGCACCACGAAGGGCCAGAGGCAGCGGCGGTGGTAGGAGCTGCAGCGGTGGCCGAGGGGGTTCTCGCGAGGCGTAATGGTCCTGCCATCCCAACTCCCTCCCCCCTTCCCCGGTGGCTCAGACCCCTTTCACTCTATCCTTACAGGCCCCAACTCCTTTGCTCTCCCATTCCACTCTACACTGAACCCCTTCCACTGTAACCTATAAGTGGAGAGCTGGGGAGGGTAGATAATCTCTCTCTCATACAGCCCCCTACATAGGCTTCCTCTCTCTCTCTCGCACATACACTCTTCCTCTGTCCCTCACACACGCACGCCCAATCCCTCTCACACACATACACAATCCCTCACGTAGTCTCCCTTTCTCTCTGGCACTCACACTCGCCTTCAGCACACATTACCACACTTCTCTCTCACACAGTTAAAACAGGCGGGATTTTTGTCCTCTCCCCACCTAAGTTTTTGCTGTGCACTCGCAAGAGCTTGCAAAGTTCCCACACCAGTTGTGTCTGGGAGAGTGAGGAAAACACACCATCCCCCCCCCTCGCAAAGGGCAGGCGGCAGGCACTGCAACAGATTTGGGACACGTTGCCTAGCTTACTTAGCTCTTTCTGGGAGACCTGTGCCTTTAACAAATCCGATCGGGGGCTTGAGAGGGAGGAGGGAGCAGGGTTCTGGCTTTCAGTTTCATCACGGTGCTTTGCTGGGAGTGGGGGTGGAGCGATGCCCATGTAAACTCTTCCTGTGGTGGCTGAGACCAACGGGCGGGTTGACAGCACTGCCTCTCCCCCCCCCCCCACCCCCCACAGTTGAGGGATATTTACTTGGCTTCTCCTTATCTGCGGGACTCAGGGGGCAGGGGAGGAGGGCGAGCTGTTCTCTGTTCAGCTCTTTGCACTTTGGCTGCTGCAGGCTGCAGCTGCTTGTGATCTCTTGACAGCCGCTTTCTACTGCATTTGCTCTGCTCCTGCCGTCCCAACTCCCTCCCCCCCTTCCCTGGCGGTGGACGGACTGGCTCGGCGACTCTACCATTTTCTCCTCCTGTGTGTAACTGTCCAGCAGTCCCTACTCCCTCCCCCCTTCCCCAGCGGGGGAGGAACGGGCTGAGCCGTTTCTTGGAGCGGCGACTCGTCTGCCCTTTCCTCCTCCCCTCTGTGACACCCAGCACATAGCGCAGAGCTCAATGGTCCGCACATGCGCAGTAGAGCTGCTCTGTACCGTGCATTTGCGTGCCGTCGGTCAGAGCCCATTTATATTGTAGATAGTGTGTGTTGCTTGTACGTCCAACAGATGGCGCTGTTTTTCCAAAAAAGCATGTTTTTACCTGTCACAAGTGTGACATCTATATAATATAGGTATATAAAAACACGTGCGTATTCGAATGCAACGTTGTGTCAAAATTTCAAAGCAATCGGTGAAGAACTTTTGGAGATTTAAGATTTTGAACAAACAAACATTTACATTTTTATTTATATAGATAATTATAAAGGCTTTGAGCGCACCAGCTGCTTCTCCCACATGGGGTAGCAAAACCCAAAACCTCTGGCTACCTAATTGCACTGTACCTCACCCAGGAATTTGGTTCACTCCTTTTAGTAAGGAATTCTTGTAGTTTCTTACTTAGTAATAAGAATTTATTGGAAGAATTAGATCTACAACTCCATGCAAGGCTCGAGAGAGTGCGTCCGCTTTCAAATTCTTGGCGGCTGGGCGATATCGTAAAATGAAGTCAAATCTAGCAAAAAGTAGGACTAAATTAGAGTTGACATGTGCAAGATGGGTACTCAGTGGGGATGTGGAGACTGGCAGGGAGTCAAAATTTTACTGCATCCAAAATATGTTAAGAACAGCAAATGATCAAACACTACCTTCATGGTGCTTTGACTCCGGACAGAATCCACAAAGTCTGTTCTAGGATCAAACCAGAAATTGATGAAGCTTACACCATTTCTGTACCACTGTTACAGATGAATTTCATCTCCAGAATTACACCAGCAATGTACACATGTTGCAAGAAGGAAATTAAACTGCATATTTTAGTGCCTTGCCTAATGGCACAGAGTAAGGGAGACAGCAACTTTTAATATTACTAACAATTTTTACTGCAGGCTTAGTAAAAAAAGAGATCCCGGCATGCTCTGCATGTGTTTTTATTTATTGATAGTAATGTATTTTAATTTAATGGCTCTCTTCTGTCCTAGGGAACACGGTAAATCTGAGAAATAGCTTTAATTGAATAGGCCGGGATTTATTAAGCAGTGACTTCAGTTGCTTTAAGCGCAATCCGAGGATCACAAGAAAATGCTATTTTTCCAGTGGATGTGTTCAAGCAGCCTGGAAATCCATTCTATTTTAATTCAGTGCTGACCATGCTACTTCCTGTTATTAACATAGTTATCATGTGCCAGCTAAGCAATGCCTGCTACAGTCCAGAGCAGAGACTGTGTCCATTTCTGAACGAAAACTCTTGTACTAGCTCCCATAATTGAAGCCTTCCAAGCGTCCCTAGAAGTATGACTTTATTGCATGACCACAGCCTGCATGCTCTGGGCACCATGTGCATCAAGCAGATACAAAGAGGTGGGAAGATGCCCAGCACTGCTAAATCCCTCCTCTTGCAGCCAACGGTTCGTTGGGGACAGGCAGAGGTTGGAGCAGACCCCGAGGCAACCCTGGGGGATTCTTGTGATGGGTGCACATGTAGCAAGATTCAACGTAGGATCGAGCATCCTTAGGCATCCCAGGCCACCAGTAATACTGGCGGAGGGTGACCAGAGTCTGGTGTTGTCCTGGATATCCCGAGCTGCGGGAGTCATGAGCCCAGGTCAAGACCTGATTTCAGAGGCTTGATAGCACGAAAGATTTCCCTGGTGGAACGGGCGTAGTAGCAGCCAGCATTACTTGGGATGGGTCAATGATGAAATTGGGAGGTTCTGGCATATCCACGGTGTCGAAGGCTCGAGAGAGTGCGTCCGCTTTCAAATTCTTGGCGGCTGGGCGATATCGTAAAATGAAGTCAAATCTAGCAAAAAATAGGGCCCAACGGGTCTGTCGTGGATTGAGAAGTTGCACCCGATGCAGATATTCTAAATCTTTATGATCGGTATAGACCATAATCTGGTGTTGCTCTCCCTCTAACCAAGGGCGCCATTCTTTGAAGGCGATTTTGATGGCGAAGAGCTCCTTGTCGCCAATGGCATAATTACGTTCTGCTGTGGAGAATTGGTGGGAGAGAAATGAGCAGGGATGTAGTGTATGATTGGCAGAGTATTGGCTGAGAACGGCTCCAACTCCTTCGGTGGAGGCATCCACTTCAACAATAAACGGGCATCGTGGGTCAGGCAGGGCTTGAGGAGAAATGCTTACTTGAGGTGAAGAAAGGTGGATATCGCATCAGGCGGCCAGGTTTGGGGTCAGCGCCTTTACGGGTCAGGGCAGTCAGCGGCGCCACAATAGAGGCATAGTTGGAGATGAAGGAACGGTAATAGCGAAACCCAAAAATCGCTGTAGGGGTTTTAGTCCGGAAGTTTGAGGCCAGTCTTGAATGGCTTTTGGTTTCTGTGGATCCATGCGGAACCCTTGACTGGAGACGATATACCCCAAAAATGGGAGAGCTTCTTGTTCGAAGACGCATTTTTCAAGTTTGGCATAGAGTCTATTTTCCCTAAGACCTGAGAGATGTCTTGGCAGTGAGCAGAGAGAGACTTGGAGAAGACTAGGATGTCGTTGAGGTAGATGACGACACATTGATATAATAAGTCTCGGAAGATTTAATTCATTAGGTTTTGGAAGACGGCTGGGGTGTTACAAAGGCCAATAGGCATAACTAGGTTCTCATAGTGCCCATCCCTGGTATTAAAGGCCGTCTTCCATTCGTCACCCTTCTTGATACGAATTAAATTGTAGGCTCCCGTAAGGTCCAATTTGGTGAAGACTTGCGCACCCTGGAGATGATCAAAGAGCTCTGAAATTAAGGGAAATGGGTAGCGATCCTTAAGGGTTATGGCATTCATCCCCTGGTAGTCAATGCAGGGATGGAGCGTCCCATCCTTTTTGCCCACGAAGAAGAGCCCAGCACCCGCTGGGGAGGTCGATTTGCAGGTGAATCCTCAGTCCAGGTTTTCCTAGATATAAAGCGACATGGCCTGGGTCTCGGAGGGTGAGAGAGGATAGGTGCACCCCCAGGGAGGCTCGGTACCAGGTAGCAGATTAATTGCGCAGTCAAAGGGCCGATGAGGTGGCAGCGGCTTTTTTCTTGGAAAAACGGTCTGCGTAGGAAGCGTATTGTGATGGTAGGTCATGAGGAAGGGTGGTCACAGTCAGGCAGTGTAACGGAGAGACCATATCAAGACAAGAGGTTTGACAGGTCAGTCCCCAGCGGACCAATTGTAGTCTTCCAGTCGAACTGGGGGCAATGCGCTTGGAGCCTGGGGAGTCTCAACACGATGGGATGTATAGACCGATCAAGGACATGGAAGGTGAGATGTTCCACATGAAGCAACCCAGTGCGGACCTGGATGGGAGCAGTAACGTGGGTGACCCCGCCCAGAAGGGGTTCGCCCTGAATGGATGAGAGGACCAATGGACCTGGGCGTAGAGGAGTGGAATCCCGAGGTGTTCCACCAAATTCTTCATGATAAAGTCACCCCCGGCTCCCGAGTCCATCAGGGCTAGGGTATGGAATTCATGGTCTCCCGTTGTCAGCGTGACCGGTAGAGTCAGTGAAGGTGCAGGTGATCCCAGGCCCAGGAAAAGTCCTCCTTCAGATGCTAGGCCCGGGAGTTTCCTGGACGCACCGGATATGATGTCAGGACATGCCTAGCACCATCACAGTAGAGGCAGAGACCACCTTGCAGGCATCTAAGGCATTCCTGAAGGGAGAGTTTGCTTCGGCCCAGTTGCATGGGTTCCTCTGCTGAGGACCCTGGAGGGCTTGGTTCGACCTTCGGGGATGGTGAAAGCCGAGGGCGTCTGAAGGCACTGGAAGCTTTCCTAGAGAACTGAACCTCCCGGGAACGTTCTTGAAGGCGTCTGTCGATGTGCCCGGTCAATTCAATGAGGGAGTCCAAGGATCTGGTAAGTCGCGGGCTGCAAGTTTGTCCTTAATTCTAGGGTTGTATCCTTCCAGCAAGATGGTCCTCAGGCATGCGGTATCCCAGTGAAGTTCCGAGGACAATGTTCGAAACTCAAATACAAATTCAGCTAGAGTCCGGGATCCTTGGCGTAGGTGTAAAAGAGTTGCTCCGGAGGCCGCCTGTTGAGTGGGATCATCAAAGATGATACAGAAGAGAGCCAAGAACTCACTCAGGTTACGTAAAACAGGGTCGCCGAACTCCCACAAGGGAAACACCCAGGCTAGGGCCTTTCCATCGAGGAGAGACAAGATGTAGGTTGTCTTCGTAACGTCGTCTGGGAAGAGGGCTGGTTGTAAGCTGAAGTGCATGTTGCACTGATTAATAAAGCCCCTACAGAACCGGGGGTCTCCAGCGAAGTGGAGAGGAGCAGGTAGAAGAATCACCGGATGGACACCAGATGTCGATTGTGTGGCAATAGGCACTGGTGGTGAGGCGGGATTCATAGGGCCGGCAGAGTCCAAATGTCGATTCAGGCTTTCTACTGCTGAGGCGAGGGAATCCAGGGCCTTCAGTTGCTCCAGGATCCTTTGTGCTATGCCCGGAATGGCTTGAAGAGCCGAAGCCTCTGCCGGGTCCATGGACTTGGCAATCTGTAGTGTTGATGGAGGAGAATGTGGACCCCTTGCCCGAGGGGGAGTTGGCGCTACCTAAGGGAGCGAACCCCCATAGGTTCCCACCATCAGGAGGTGAGGCTGAACTGAAGCAAGGGCCGACTGGAACTTCACCAATACCAACCTCATTCCCTGCAGGTTGAGCCTTTGGGTGCGTGGGGCCGGCTGGACTTAGGTGAGCCCTTGAGAAGACGAAGGAATCACAGAGATTCAGTCCGAGGTCAGAAGCCAGAGAATCGCCAATTGCCAGTCCGAGGTCAGAAGCCAGAGAATCGCCAATCGCCAGTCCGAGGTCGGGAGCCAAAGAGTCGTTGAAAGCCAATCCAAGGTCAGAAGCCAGAAGATCCATCCAAGAAGCTGGAGAATGGAAGCAGGAGCAGGAACAGGAACTCGGAAGGCAGGAACAGGACTCGATACCACCAGAGCGCCGAAGACCTCACAAGAAGTGAAGCAGACTCGTGCCAAGTCGAGGAATAGGAAGAGGAAGCTCCTATAAATAGTCCCTGACTCCTGACGTCATCCAGGCAGCTAAAAGGAGTTTAAGTGATGTTGGCCCTTTAAATGTGTGTAGGAGGCGCGGCCGCACACCTGGGAAGGAGACAGCCCGAGTGGGCTGCAGGAAGTGCTGGCTTACGGCCCGATGCCGCGAAGAGGAGGCCGAGTGTTGTCTCTCTCACCGCGGAGCACGTCAGGGGTTTGGCAGCCAAAGCTGCTAGGAAGGAGGGGGCCAGGAGCCTGCGTCAGGGACATCTCCCTGCTGCCGCAGAGGTGCCGGCGGCAGTCCCGGCGCCGGGAGAGAAGGTAGGAGGGGCCAGCCGTGGCCACCCGCGGCTGGGAACACTAACAGTAGGTTGCTGTAGATGGGAAGGCAAGGGAGCCAAATAGCGTGAGATAAAAGGCTGAGAGGGGGCACTAGAGGGGTACATTTGGGAAGGTGTAGGGTTGGGACAGGAAGAACTAGAGGAAGAGAAGGGTTGAAATCTAGCTATGAATGGATAGAAATGCAGAGAAAGAGAGAAGTGAAGAAAAAATAGATGAAAAGGAAGGATCAATGTCAGAGAGAGGTGCAGGGGAAGTAAACAGAGTAAAGAAACAGAAAATGGAAAGAAGATCCTGGAAAAGGAAAGAAGGAGAAAGAGACCAGAATTAACATGATTGGAAAATAAAAACGTCCAGATAGAAACCAAACATTTTATTTTTAATTTAGTAATTAGAATATGTTCATTTTGGAAATGTGTCTCTGATATCTTTGGATTTTATACAGTGCAGGAGGAAATGCATTTCTGTTCTTATTTTTCAAGTATTACATAGAAACATGACAGTGGAAAAAGACCATTCAGCCCATCTTGTCTATCCATCCACACAACTGCTAAGCTTTGCAATCGCTACCACTTCCTCAGAAATCCCCTTGCTTGTCCCATGCTTTCTTGAATTCTGAAACCTGTCTTTGTCTTCACCACTTCGACTGGGAGGCTGTTCTATGCATCCACCAGCCTTTCTGTAAAGAAATATTTCCTTAGATAACTCCTCACTCTACCCTCTTTCACCCTCATGCCATGACCCCTTATGCCAGTCACCTTTCCTCTAGTCCAGGGGTCGGGAACCCATGGCTCGCGAGCCAGATATGGCTCTTTTGAGGGCTGCATCTGGCTCGCAGACAAGTGTCGCCATACTTCGCGGTTCCCCGCTGACCCAGCTGCTCCCCGGTCCTCCGCCGCCCGGGCTTAAAATGCTGTCAGCTCGGGCGGAACGCGGCAGGACAGCTGGAGTCAGCGGCACCGGCGTGCTCTCTTCTCCTCCCCCCCCCCCCCGCGGCCCGGAAGAGGAAGTGGAGAGCATCGGGTGCCTGCGCGGGAAGAAGAGACCACACTAGCGTGGTCTCTTCTTCCGCGCAGGCACCCGATGCTCACCACTTCCTCTTCCGGGCCGCGGGGGGGAGGAGAAGAGAGCACGCCGACTGGAGTCATCCGGGTGCCTGCGCGGGAGTCATCGGGTGTCAGCCGGGTGCCAGCGCTGGAGTCATCGCGCAGGCACCCGATGCTCTCCACTTCCGGGCCGCGGGAAGAAGAGAGCACGCCGGTGCTCTCTTCTTCCCGCGGCCCGGAAGAGGAAGTGGAGAGCATCGGGTGCCTGCGCGGGAAGACCCGCGCAGGCACGCTAGTGTCCGACGGGAAGAAAACTGCAGCGCGGCTCGGAGGAAAATGAAAATCTTCAACCGCGGCCGATGGGACTCCGCCTTCGCCTCCGCGAGGGCTGAAAATGAAGGAGGTTAGCGTTGGGAGGTGGCTGCTGCTGCCGCGAGTTCCCGGGGGGGGGGGAGAGAGAGAGTGAATGAGCGAGCAAGCATGTGTGTTTGAGATCCTGTGTGTGTGTGAGTGAGAGATTGCATGTATGTGAATGATTGAGAGCCTGTATATGTGAAAGAGAGTATGTCTGTGACTGAGATCCTGCCTGTGAGAGAGAGAGAGAGCATGAATGTAAGTTTACCATTGGGAACCTGTATGTGTAAGTTTGTAATTGAAAACCTGTTTGTTTGAAAGAGTATGTGTGTATGATTGAGATCCTTTGTGTGTGAGAGAGATCATGTGTATGTATGATTAAGAGCCTGTGTGTATAAGTAAGAGAGAGATCATGTGTGTCTGTGTCTGATTGACAGCTGGTTTAGGTGATGGAGCATGTGAGTATGTGATTGAGAGCCTGTGTTTAAATGAGAGAGAGAGACCATGTGTGTCTGTGTGATTGAGAGCTGATTTAGGTGAGGGAGCATGTGAGTATGTGATTGAGAGCCTGTGTGTAAATGAGAGAAAGAGAGGACATGTTTGTAAGCATGTGAATGAGAGTCTGTGTGTGAGAGAAAAAGACAGCATGTATTTATGTGATTGAAAGCCTGTGTGTGTGTAAGCGTGAAAAGATAGACAGCATATGTGTAATTAAGAGCCTATATAAGTGAGAGAGAAAAAACATTTGTATATGTGAGTGACTGAGAGCATGTGTGTATAGGTGTGTCATTGAGAGCCAGTGTGAGAGAGAGCGCTGGTATGTGACTGAGAGAGGAGAAAGTTCCAAGCAAACCACCCCACCTCCTGCTAATTCAGAACAATCTCAGGACACCTGGATATCAAACGTTCCCAGGTATGCAGAGCAAAAAAATTTTTGTATCCTTATTATTTTTCATTACTGGATCTTAGTGTCTGCTATTTTGAAATATTTTGTTGGTATCTGGAAATGTTTTATATGAGTTTTTAATTATTGGATATTCCACTCATCAGCTGTTTCGAAATATGTTCTTTTTGTTAGTACAGTTTTACTGCTGATGATTTTATATTTCTTGATTTGTTTTATAAGGATGTGTGATGTTTCTTTTTTCCTTTGTTACACTGCAGACAGAGACTCTGGCTTGTTGCAGTTTCCAATTCAGTTTTTGTCTGCATGCTTCTTGTTATGCGTTTTGGTCTCTTTATTCTATGTTAGGTGAGGGACAGCACGTGATTCAGGTGAGGTTTTCTGCTGGCGTGTAGTTTCTGTGTAGGACTCTATAGCAGCCTGACTTGGTCCGTTTTCCTAATAGGAGATGTATTGGTGTCTTAAGGCCTGGTGTAATATTTTCAGAGACTTATTGTACTTTAAAAGTGTGATCTTACATAAAATGCACACATTTACTTGTATTTAGTTTTAAACATATTGTATGGCTCTCATGGAATTACATTTTAAAATATGTGGCGTTTATGGCTCTCTCAGCCAAAAAGGTTCCTGACCCCTGCTCTAGTCTAAGGTATACATATTTAGATTTAAAGTCTGTCTTAATATGCTTTACAATGAAGACCAGTGATTATCTGGACCGCTCAATTCTGTTATATATACTTTTGAAGGTGACCTGTCCAGAACTGTACACAGTATTCCAAATGAGTCTTACCCAGGGACTTGTACATGTTTTAACCATCTGTTTGGATCCTTGACATCATCAGAAATGATTACTCCTAGATCCCTTTCTTGTTTCATGCCTAGAAGAATTTCCTCCCTAGACTGTACTGCTCGCTTGGGTTTTTGCAACCCATTCCTGCTCCTTTAGAATCTCCCACTGCTGAAATATCCATAATGGTATCCAACAGGGAAAACCTAAGGGGTGAATTTTAAAAGGGTTACGTGTGTATATTACGCGCTTAACCCCAAAAACCTGCTCCTGCACGTGCCGAGCCCTGGGACGCATGTAAGTCCCAGGGCTTGAAAAAATGGGCGGGATGGTCCGGGGTGGGGCGGGGGCATGGCCAGAGGCCTCTCCACTGCCGCTGGGCCCGGGGATCACGCAACCTACGTCTGCCCGGAGGCAGTCATAAATAAAAAAATAAAGGTGGGGGATTTAGGTAGGACTGGGGGACGGGTTAGGTAGGGGAAGGGAGGGGAAGGTGGGGGGGTGGAAGGAAAGTTCCCTCTGAGGCCGCTCCGATTTCGGAGCGGCCTCGGAGGGAACGGGGAAAGCATCGGGGCTCCCCTAGGGCTCGGCATGTGTAAGGTGCACAAGTGTTCACCCCTTGTGCGCGCCGACCCCGGATTTTATAACATGTGCGTGCATCCGCGCTTATTTTATAAAATCGAGTGTAGATTTGTGCACGCCGGGTTGTGCGCACAAATCTACGCCCGCGCGTAGGTACGAATATCTGGCCCTAACCCCTTAATATAGGCATGTCATTTTTTTGCTTGTTTTTTACATTGAATGTAGGCCATATTCCCATATACAGAGAATGGGAGAAATCAGGTGCTGTGAATAAATTCGTGCCCTACTGGGCACAGGGGGAGGTAATTGACTTACTGAAGTTTCACAGGGTGAGCAGTGGTGGTGGGATTGGATCCCATGCTTCCAGGTTTCCCAGCCAGAGCTTCTAACCAGCAGCCAACACTGCCCCACAAATAACCCCCAGTAAGGACAGCTTCATGATTGTCCTACATGCCCGGTCATGGCAAAGCTTCAGTTCCTCATCGCTGCTCCAGTCATCTACTTCTTGGTTCACAGAAAAGCAAACTGAGAAAGCCTGCACACTAAATGTGACTCAATCTTAAGTATCAGGAGTTTAATGGGACAGCTCATGAAATCCATGATTAACTCATCTTTTGGTAATAACACCCTGCCATGCCTTAGGACTGCATGGACAATCCTGTGCTGCTCCTGATGGGGAAAAATATTGGCACAGAGAAGGTTTATCCTCCCTCCCTGAAGGTTTACTCTCCCTGGCTTATAACTGATGCATTCACCCTATATCATCCACCAGCTGATAAATCCATTTTTTGATAACACTATTATCATATTATTGAGAAATACAGGATTCCTACTAGTTTTCAGTTTTTATTTTATTTTGCTTGGGAATTTCAATTTAAATAAAGTTTCCCTGTACGTACCCGGATCAGTCCAGACTGTGGGTTGAGCCTCCTTTCCAGCAGGTGGAGACAGACTATAACTGAAAGGATATCCTATAT
The DNA here is from genome assembly GCF_901001135.1 of Rhinatrema bivittatum. Classification (NCBI taxonomy): domain Eukaryota; kingdom Metazoa; phylum Chordata; class Amphibia; order Gymnophiona; family Rhinatrematidae; genus Rhinatrema; species Rhinatrema bivittatum. The sequence goes on from NC_042619.1 coordinate 257,765,794, forward strand.
GAGGACAGAGCCTATCCTGTAACCCTTCAGTATTCATCTGTCTCCAGAAGGTGTAGCAGCTCACCCTTCAGTTCTCTGCTTTAGGCTAGTCAGCCTTTCCTTCTTTTTCTTACGGATCAAGCAAGTACTTATTCTTCTTCCTATTAAAAGAGAATTTTCTTTTAGTGATTTTTTTTCTGTTTCTTCTGTGTGGGAGACGGATCCGTCTTCCAGCTCTTGCCCCTTGTGCGCTTTGCCCCTTGTGCGCTTTGCCCCTTGTGCGCTGCATAGCCTGAGTCCGTACCCGCTTCCAGGTGTGGGGACCGAGTCTGTCCAGGTCTGGCTGCCGAGAGGGTTTAGAACCCGATTGCTGCGCTCAGTTTAAATAAATAAATAAATAAATAAATAAATAAATAAATAAAGTCAATTTCAAAGTTGAATATAAGTTACAGGTATTCCCTTACCTCTAACTTATTTGCAGCAGTAAACCAGTATTTTTCTTTTTTTCTGGTCTCAGGAGGCCTTGAACCGGCAGCCAGACAGGCAGGAGTCAGCAGGTTTCCCTCCTGCTTCACTCTGGGCCTGCAGGCTGTCAATCAAACTTTTTTTTTTTCATATTTTTTTCTTCAGAAGCGGTTCTCCTATGCCGCAGCAGGCAGCCTGCCTCTCTTGTGGGCAGCCCTCTTCACGATTTTCGTGACAGGGCCTCTGCTCTGCTTGCCTGCTGGGTGGGGAAGGTCCCTCCTCGGCAGAACAAGCAAATTTAGTCCGGGGATCGACTTCCTCCGGCATGGCCAGGCCGTTCCCGGGTCGGCAAAGCCTGGGAACGGCGGCCATCTTGGATTTTTCAGCGGCTCCGTTTTCGGAGCTGCCTGGGGCTGGGGGGCCGGATTTTTTGGAGATACCCCCTGATTTGAGCCCCACGGGTCCCCAGGAGGGGTTCCCTGACGCCTCCCTCACCCCCCTCGGGAAATCCAGGGTCCGTTTTTCAACTGAGTTCGTCCTCCTCATGCATAAATCATATCTAGCTAGCCTGCAGGAGGAGGACGAAAGCCCCCCCTCGACCCCCCCCCCCCACCAAAACTCCCTCGCTCTGCGCCGTTGACTGCTAGCCTGGCTGCGGAGCCTCAGGGGTCGGTTCAGGTGCGGGTGGTCCCAGGGATGTCCCCCCCCCCCCCCCGGCGGATCCAGGGTTTCCGGACCCCACCGCTCCCCCGGATCCGGAGGGTACTCTTCCTCTGGAGGGGGACGACCCCAGAGCCCTTCGCTTGTTCCGTAAGGAGGAGTTGGAGCCCTCCTCCCCTTTGTCCTCCAGGAATTGGGGTTGGAGGGGCCCACTGCGGATAACTTGATGGCCTCCTTGCCCAAGGATATGGACCCGGTCCTGGGGGGGGTCTCAGGGTTCAGGCTACCGCATTTCCCTTCCATCCCATGCTCAAGCTCCTGATCCTGTGGGAATGGGAGGCTCCCGAGGGGGCTCTCCGGGTGGGGTGTGCCATGGACAAACTCTATCCCCTCCCGGAGGAATGCTTGGAAATGCTAAAGAATCCCTCTGTGGAGTCCTATGTTTTGGCGGTCACCAAGCATACCACGATCCCGGTGGAGGAATCGACGGCTCTCAAGGATGGACAGGATCGTAAGCTGGAAGCTCACATGAAACGCATCTTCGAAATCTTGGCTCTCGGAGTCCGGGCGACTTGCTGCAGCAGTCTCATGCTGTGGGCAGGCCTCAGGTGGGTCCAACAATTACTCTGCACCCAGGACCTCCCACCGGCAGAGGTGGAGCAGGCTGAGCGTCTGGAAGCCGTAATCGCTTATGGGGCAGATGCACTCTATGATCTGGTTCATGTTCAGGCGAAGGCGATGGCTTTGGCGGTGTCTGCCCGGAGACTCCTCTGGCTACGCAATTGGTCGGCCGATCAGTCCTCCAAAGCCCGGTTAGGCACTTTGCCTTTCAAGGTAAGCAGCTCTTTGGTGAGGACCTTGAGATGCTTATGGACTCCTTAGCGGACAACAAGGTCCATAAGCTCCCGGAGGACCGTCCTAAACCATCCCTGTCCTACACACCCTCTCGTCCTCACTTCCGGGGTCAGCGTCGTTATACTCCACATGGGCGGGTTTATTCTTCCCTATCTGTCTTGGTCGCAGCCCTTTCGTGGGCGGCAGCCCTTTCGCGTGGGCCAGCCCGCGCACTCCACCCCCAAGCCTGCCACACAATGAAGTTCAGCTGACTCGTTCCTCGATCCCCACTCTAGGCAGCCGCCTCTCCCTGTTTCTCGAGGAATGGGTCAAAATCACGTCGGATCAGTGGGTCCTCGACATTATCAGAGACGGGTACGCCTTCAAAATTGTCCGTGACCTTCCGGATCTTTTTCTCTTTTCTCCATGCGGGCGGTCCAAGAGGGACGCGGTGGAACAAACTCTCACCAGACTCCTGGATCTGGGTGTGGTGGTCCCGGTCCCGGAGAGGGAGCTTGGTGCCGGCCAATATCCTATTTACTTCGTCGTTCCCAAGAAAGACGGGTCCTATCGCCCGATCCTGGACCTCAAGAGGGTCAATCTGGCCCTCAAAATTCCTCATTTCCGCATGGAAACCCTGCGAGCGGTCATCGCAGCGGTTCGCCCCGGGGAGTTCCTTGCTTCACTCGATCTCGCAGAGGCGTACTTCCATATTCCAATTCACAGCGACTATCAGAAGTATCTCCGCTTCCATGTTCTCAACCAGGACTTCCAGTTTCAAGCGCTTCCTTTTGGTCTCACGACCGCGCCTCGTACCTTCACCAAGGTCATGGTGGTGGTCACGGCGGCTCTTCGCCGGGAAGGAATCCTGGTTCATCCCTACCTGGACAACTGGCTCATCAGGGCCAAATCGGCGGCTTCCTGCCATTAGGCGGTGGATCGCGTATTCTCTTCTCGCTTCCCTCGGGTGGATAGTGAACTTCTCCAAGAGCAACCTTCAGCGCTCCCAGGAGTTAGAGTTCCTGGGAGCCCACTTCGACACCCGAGTAGGCAAGGTCTTCTTACCGCATGCGCGCGCTCTCAAGTTGATCGAGCAAATCCAGAACCTGATTGCGCTACCTTCCCCGACAGCCTGGGACTACCTGCAAGTTTTGGGATCCATGGCTTCCACCATCAACCTCGTCCCCTGGGCTTTTGCTCATATGCGGCCGTTACAGAAAGCTTTGCTATCCCGTTGGCAGCCGGTGTCGGAACAATTTCACATGGTCATTCCGTTCTTGGACTCTACAGTCGACGACTTCCAGTGGTGGCTGTCGCTCCCTCATCTCCTCCAGGGGATGCCTCTCCAAGCTCCACAGTGGACGATAGTAACCATGGACGCCAGTCTGTCGGGCTGGGGTGCGGTTTGTCTCTCCCAGTCCACCCAGGGAACCTGGTCGCAGACTCAGTCTCGCTGGCACATCAATCGGTTGGAGACCCTGGCGGTGCGCCTGGCCCTTCAGGAGTTCCTCCCCCTGCTCCGCGGCAACGCAGTAAGAGTCCTGTCTGACAACTCTACCACGATGGCCTACATCAATCGCCAAGGGGGCATTCGCAATCCCCTGGTGGCCCTGGAAGCCAGCCGTCTCTTCACATGGGCGGAACAGCATCTGCAGTGCCTGGCGGCCTCCCACATCGCGGGCAAGGAAAATGTCCAAGCCGATTTCCTCAGCCGTCAATCACTCGATCCGGGGGAGTGGGAACTCTCGGATACGGACATGGCTCTGATAGTGGACAGGTGGGGCCCCCCCACCTAGACCTCATGGCGACCCTGCGCAACTCCAAGGCGAATTGGTTCTTCAGCTGCTGGAGGGAGCTCGGCTCAGAGGGCATGGATGCTCTGGCTCTTCCTTGGCCAGCGGACGTCCTCCTGTACGTATCCTCCCCGTGGCCTCTGGTGGGAAAAGTTCTCAGAAGAATCAAACTCCACCGGGGACCCGTGGTTCTGGTAGCACCCGAGTGGCCGCGAAGACTGTGGATCTCATCAACCTGGCGACGGACGGACCTCTTCGACTCGGTCACCTGCCTCGTCTTCTTCGACAGGGGACTGTATTTTTCGACTAGGCCGATCGCTTTTGTCTAGCAGCCTGGCTTTTGAACGGTAATGCCTGAGGAGTAAGGGCTATAAGGAGGAGGTCATCTCCACCTTGCTACGGGCCTGGAAACAGTCAACTTCCCTAGCCTACGTGCGAATCTGGAAGGTTTTTGAGTCTGTTTGTGCGGAATCGGGTATCCCAGCGCGCTCCGCCCTGGTCTCTGTGGTTCTTTTCTTCAGAAGGGTCTCTCCAAGGGCCTCTCCTTCAGTTCTCTGCACGTACAAGTCTCCGCGCTCGGCTCTCTCCTGGGTCGGGTGGAAGATCATTCCCTAGCGGGCCATCCAGATGTGATTCGTTTTCTGAGGGGCGTTAAAGATCTCCACCCCCCTTCTCGGGCCACGTGCCCATCGTGGAGTCTTAATCTGGTCCTTCGGGCTCTCTGCAAGGCTCCGTTCGAACCTCTCCGACACGCTATGCTAAAAGACCTTACGCTGAAGACTTTCTGGTCTCTATCTCCTCCGCTCGGCGGATCTCCGAGATTCAAGCGGAGCCCTTCTTGCATTTTTCCAATTCAGGGGTTTCTCTCAAGACGGTCCCTTCTTTCTTGCCAAAAGTTGTTTCCACCTTCCAAGTCAACCAGTCGGTAGAACTCCCTGCATTTTCCCCAGAGGAGATTGCGAGTACGACTGGGGGTGACCTCCATCGACTAGATGTCAAACGGGTCCTGCTTCGCTATCTCCAGGTTACCATCGCCTTTCGGGTCTCGGACCATCTCTTTGTCCTTTGGAGTGGTCCCAACTGGGGTAAGCCGGCTTCTAAGACCACTATTGCGCAGTGGTTGAAAGAAGCGGTCTCTTCAGCCTATCTTTGCCAAGGTCGACCGGTTCCTGAGGGCCTGAAGGCTCATTCACTGCGCGCTCAAGCTACTTCTTGGGCGGAGAGTCAATCCGTTTCTCCGCAGGAGATTTGCAGGGCCGCCACTTGGACATCCTTGCATACTTTTGCTTGACACTACTGTCTGGATGTGCAAGCTCCGGTCTTCGGTTCTTTTGGGCGGCAAGTGCTTCGAGCGGGACTGTCTCGGTCCCACCCGGTTTAGGGAAGCTTTGGTACATCCCACAGTCTGGACTGATCTGGGTACATACAGGGAAAGGAAAATTAGTTCTTACCTGTTAATTTTCGTTCCTGTAGTACCATGGATCAGTCCAGACGCCCTTCCCTGTCTGTCTTTATTTCTGTCCTCTCGAAGCTTGTTTCTTGCAGATTCGCAGATTCTAATACTTCATTTTTGTGCAAGAATACTGAGCGATTACACCGGAAGCCTTGGTCGTTTTGAATACCAAGTATATGCAAGAGCGTATAGTTATACCATGTTTCTTACATTGTTCTACAGTTGCTCCATTGAGTTTTATGGTTACTTGCTTGATCCTATTCTGGTTTTGCTTTCTGCTTTGACAATGATTATACTGAAGGGTTACAGGATAGGCTCTGTCCTCATATAGGATATCCTTTCAGTTTTAATTTGTCTCCACCTGCTGGAAAGGAGGCTCAACCACAGTCTGGACTGATCCGAGGTACTACAGGAACGAAAATTAACAGGTAAGAACTAATTTTCCTTTTCCACTGATTTCTCTCCTATGTGATATAACAAAGTCATTTTGCCACTGATTTGTTTTGTTATAACATTGAAATTCCCAGGCAAAATAAAATAAATACTGAAAATGAAGGGCCTCAAGGATTCTATGAAAATTTTCAAAACTTCTTGGATTCCAAAGGGTAGGGACAATAACTTTAAAACGAGTACATGAGTGCCCATATGCTGGAATTTTAAATTGTGCATGCAGTTGCGCGCGTATAATTTAAAATACACCTATCACTCATATGTGTGCTCTAGGGATGTGAATCGTGTCCTCGATCGTCTTAACGATCGATTTCAGCTGGGAGGGGGAGGGAATCGTATTGTTGCCGTTTGGGGGGGTAAAATATCGTGAAAAATCGTGAAAAATCAAAAAAACGTAAAATCGCAAAACCGGCACACTAAAACCCCCTAAAACCCACCCCCGACCCTTTAAATTAAATCCCCCACCCTCCCGAACCCCCCCCCCCCAATGACTTAAATAACCTGCGGGTCCAGCGGCGGTCCGGAACGGCAGCGGTCCGGAACGGGCTCCTGCTACTGAATCTTGTTGTCTTCAGCCGGTGCCATTTTCCAAAATGGCGCCGAAAAATGGCGGCGGCCATAGACGAACACGATTGGACGGCAGGAGGTCCTTCCGGACCCCCGCTGGACTTTTGGCAAGTCTTGTGGGGGTCAGGAGGCCCCCCCCAAGCTGGCCAAAAGTTCCTGGAGGTCCAGCGGGGGTCAGGGAGCGATTTCCCGCCGCGAATCGTTTTCGTACGGAAAATGGCGCCGGCAGGAGATCGACTGCAGGAGGTCGTTCAGCGAGGGTTCCGGCGCCTCGCTGAACGACCTCCTGCAGTCGATCTCCTGCCGGCGCCATTTTCCGTATGGAAAATGGCGCCGGCCATACGCGTATGGCCGGCGCCATTTTCCGTACGAAAACGATTCGCGGCGGGAAATCGCTCCCTGACCCCCGCTGGACCTCCAGGAACTTTTGGCCAGCTTGGGGGGGGCCTCCTGACCCCCACAAGACTTGCCAAAAGTCCAGCGGGGGTCCGGAAGGACCTCCTGCCGTCCAATCGTGTTCGTCTATGGCCGCCGCCATTTTTCGGCGCCATTTTGGAAAATGGCGCCGGCTGAAGACAACAAGATTCAGTAGCAGGAGCCCGTTCCGGACCGCTGCCGTTCCGGACCGCCGCTGGACCCGCAGGTTATTTAAGTCATTTGGGGGGGGGTTCGGGAGGGTGGGGGATTTAATTTAAAGGGTCGGGGGTGGGTTTTAGGGGGTTTTAATGTGCCGGCTCACGATTCTAACGATTTATAACGATAAATCGTTAGAATCTCTATTGTATTGTGTTCCATAACGGTTTAAGACGATATTAAAATTATCGGACGATAATTTTAATCGTCCTAAAACGATTCACATCCCTAGTGTGCTCCTCATTTTAAGTGGTTACTCGAGCAAACATATTTCATGTATCTTCCTTAGGACTTTGTTGGCTTTAACACATGCAGGAAAGTGGATTTTGAAACGTTCTTGCGTGAAGGACATTCCCAGTTTTACCAATGAGTCCACCAGTTTGCCCAGTCCATCTTGAGGTCATCCGGACCTCTCTGGTTCCAGACCCCGCACCCAGCTCGTTCCACTCTGTGGCCACCGCATTTAAAATTCTGATTTATGCGTGTAAATTATGGGCACACCCTCGAAACACCCTGACTAATTTGCAATGCTGCTCACATGCCCAACCATGAGCAGCCTCTCACCTCTTGCCGACCCAATGCCGCTGGCTCTCCCTGCGGCAAGAGTGCCGCTGATGAGGCCTTGCCTGCCTGCCTTGTGGTATGGAGCTGTTATCACTCCTGCCTGCTGGCTGGATGCCAGACTTCTTCTCTCCATAGCGGGGGAGCTGCCACTGATGTTGCTGCTCCTCGCGGCAGGAGGGCCGCCACCAGTCTCCTCTTCATGGCCCAGGTGCCACCAGCGCCACTGTTCTCCTCCTGGTGGGGGGAGCTTCCGCCGCTGATGCTTCCTCTTCGCAGCAAGGATGCCACCACTGCTGCTCTGAGGCTGGATTCTCCGTAGGTGCACGCATGTGCCTCTCTTCTGTATTTATAGGGCCAGCGGCAGGAAAAGCCCCGTGATCCCATCTGATGATGTCATCCCTTGTCACGTCTTGAGCCCTATAAAAGGGCTTCTCTTCAGGTCCTCGGGGCCTTCGCAAGGAGTTGCCTGCTCCTGGATTCCTTGTTCCAATGCTTCTCTCCAGGAGGCTCCTGAGGTCCATCTTCGCTTCTTCAGTGTCTTCTGTTCTTTGTGGGAGATCCTTTGTCTTCAATGTGTGTTCCTGGTTTCTTGTTGGTTGCTGGTCCTTGTCTGTTCCTGTGTCCAGATGTTCCAGTTTCTTCGATTCCTGGGTCCAGTTGTCCTAGTCTAGTTTGTTCCTGTCTCCAGATGTTCCAGATTCTCCAGTTCCTGGGTCTGGGTTTCCAGCCTTGTTCCTCACCACCGGATCCAGTCTCCAAAAGACCACCCTTGAGTTTAAGCTTGAATCCGAATCCGAATCTGAATCCTTGAATCTGAACCTGAGTCATGTTCCCGTCTTTGGAGCTATGTTCCAGTTGGATCCTCTTTCCAAGAGCTGCCCGGATTTCTCTCCCTTCCTGAGCGCCAGCCCTGAGCCTGTCCCGCTCTCTGCGTGGTCCGCAACCAGCCTGTTCAGGTTGTGTAGGGCACACAGTGGGACAGCATGGCCTGCCACCAGCCCATAGGGGGCTGTGTAGGGTGTGCTGAGGGACAGTTCCTTGTCTGACTTGTCCTAGTCTTTCAAGTGACTTCATCTCGTCCAAGTCTCCAAGTGCTTTTGCCATGTCTTGTCTTTGTTCCAGAATCTTCATTTGTCCTCGACCTCTGTCTGTCCTGTCGCACTTGCCATTCCCATGCAGCAAGTCCGAAAGGGCTATCGAGTGGCCGGAGGGCTACCCCAGAGACAAGCATTGCATTGCTGGTTCTCACAGATAAGCAGGATGGTAGTCCTCACATATGGGTGACATCATAGGATGGAGCCCAATCACGGAACACTTTTGTCAAAGTTTCTAGAACTTTGACTGGCCCCTACTGGGCATGCCCAGCATGGCACTAACCCTGCAGCCAGCAGGGGTCCCCCTTCAGTCTTATTTTTTCCGCGCAGCAGTAGCCATGCGGTTAAGGAGCTCCACAGAGATTCCTGACAGGAATTTTCCTCACGGAATTACTAAAAACTTTCATACCCCACAGGGGTCCCTCTTTCGAATTTTTGACTCCGCGGTACTCCGGTAAGTTTTTACCCATTTTCGGTCGATTCCCGTCGAGTTTGGCCCTCGCAGCCTACTGGCCGTTGACCGTACCGCGGCTCAGTGTCCATGGCGTCGGGGTTCCATCGGTGCCCGGACTGCAATCGCACCATGTCCATCACAGACCCTCATAAAGTCTGTGTAATGTATCTCGGATGTGAGCACGATGTCCTGACCTGCACCAAATGTGCCCTAATGACACCCAAAGGTCACAAGGCCAGAATGGAGAAAATGGAACTTCTCTTCCGTGCTCAAACCCTGATACAGTCTATTGCATCGACGTCGTCAGAACCGGCACCGTCAACTTCGCACAAGTATCGACCACCGGCCGGTGACCGTCCGGCATCGACAATTTCTCGGCCTTTAGCTCCCTCTACTCCCTCTCAGGACTGAGGGGATCGTAGAGAGCGACATCGCCATCGACATCGGAAGCCTCGGAGCATCGAGGGAGCGAAATCATCGACCTCGCCATCGTCTGAACCGCCGTCGAAGAAACCCTGTCCAGAAAAGGCTCCGATCTTTTCGGCGACTGGGTCACCAAGGCAACCCTCACCCGAAAGGGGATTGGGAGCCGCGATTCCGCCTTTAACGGTGGTCCCTCCGGCTATACCTCTGCCTCCTTCTTCTGTTCCGGAGCCGGTGCTGCTTGCTCCAGGTCTCCGAGAAGAACTGGACCGGCTGGTTCAGGAGGCCATCGACAAGGTGATGCATCGACTCCAAGTTCCTCTGGCACCAACACCGGTACTGATCATGGAACTGACCGCTGATCCGATTCCGGCAGCGTTGGCACCGCTGCTCTCGAAGATGGAAGCGCTCATCGCCACTTTTCCACCGACGGATCCCGGGTCACCAATGGCTCTGGTGCCCTCTCCGCTTACCTTGTCTTCAGGAGGAGAAACACCGTTCCGCATCCCTCCATCGGGAGACCTACCGATGCCTCAGCCATCGATGCCGATACGTCCATCGATGCCAATATGTCCGTCGGCGCCACCGATCCATTCATCGATGCCTGCACTGGTGCCTTCGATGCCTTCATCGGTGCCTCCAATTATTCCTTCGATTCCTTCAGAGCCTAGACCAGGACCTTCAGGGATTCCACCGTCCTGTCCCCCTAGGGCTCCTAGAGGGGCAGATGCCAATCCCTATGATACCTGGACAGATGATTCTTCACCAGACACCGATGACTTGCCTTCACCACCTTCTCCTTCTGAAAGCAGAAAGCGTTCTCCTCCAGAGGACCTTTCCTTCATAAACTTTGTGAAGGAGATGTCTGAATTGGTTCCCTTCCAATTACAGACTGAGCATGATGACAGGCACCAAATGATGGAGTTGTTGCAATTCCTGGATGCTCTCAAGGAAATAACCTCCATCCCCATTCACCAAGTTCTTCTGGATCTCCTCAAAAAGAACTGGGAACACCCTGGCTCTGTTGCTCCAGTCAACAGGAAGGCTGACACCACTTATTTGGTATAGACAGCCCCAGGTTTTCAAAAATCTCAATTGGATCACCACTCTATCATCGTGGAATCTGCCCAAAAGAGAACAAAGAGAGCAAAACCTCATACTTCCTTTACCCCAGGCAAGGAGCAAAAATTTATAGATGCCATTGGACGCCGGGTCTTCCAGGGTTCAATGCTCATCTCTCAGATTGCCTCTTACCAGCTGTATATGACCCAGTACAACAGGGTCTTATTCAAGCAGATACAGGACTTTGCAGAGTCCCTGCCGCAGCAATTCCAGGAACAGCTTCAAACCCTAGTAAACAGAGGGTTTGAGGCGGGCAAGCAGGAGATAAGATCATCTTATGATATCTTTGACACTGCTACCAAGCAGCTCCTCAGCCGGGCCCTGCTTCCAGTTTTTGACTCCTGCATAGAGAGCAGCAGCCAGCTTCCAGTGCCTCAGATACCAGTGGGAGGTCGATTGTGCCATTTCCACAACGAGTGGCACACAATCACCTCAGACCAATGGGTCCTCACCATAATCTCTCATGGTTATCACCTGAACTTTCTCTCCATCCCACCAGACTCCCCATCTCGGCTGATGTGAGGAACATCTGACCACTCACCACTTCTGGAACAGGAGGTCTCCCTCCTCCTCCAGTCCACAGCAATAGAACCAGTACCCTCTTCCCAACGAGGCCTAGGATTCTATTCCCGGTACTTTCTAATCCCCAAAAAATCAGGCGGCATTCATCCAATTCTGGACCTACGTGCCCTCAACAAGTACCTCCAACGAGAAAAGTTCAAGATGGTAATCTTGAGTTCCCTCCTTCCTCTTCTGCAACAAGGAGACTGGCTCTGCTCTCTAGACCTCCAGAACGCATACACTCATATTGCGATAACTCCATCTCATCGCAAATTCCTGAGATTTCTGGTAGGCCCCAAGCACTATCAGTACCGAGTGCTTCCATTCGGCCTCGCGTCTGCACCACGAGTCTTCACGAAATGTCTCGTGGTAGTTGCAGCCTTCCTCAGGACTCAAGGTGTTCATGTCTACCCCTATCTAGTCGATTACACACGCTGAGTTCGCTAGGATTTCTCGTCAAATACGACAAATCCTACTTAGTCCCATCTCAAACCTTATCATTCATAGGGGCAGACTTGGACACCTTGCAGGCAAAAGCTTTTCTACCTCGACAATGAGCTCTCACTCTCATCTCTCTTGCACACCAGCTGCAGTGTCAGCGCTACATTTATTTTTATTTATTTAATAAAATTTATTAATCGCCTAACACTAGAAGGCCTAGGCGATATACATAATAAACATACATAATAATAATAGTAAAAACAAAAACATAAATATTACACTCATATATATAGGTTTCATAGAAACCATATCAAATTATTCCAAACTAATATTAGGGACTTATCCCTAAAAATTCACTGGATTGCATACCTGAAGTAGATTTAACAGGGAAATTCAACAGTTAACACTCCATGATTTCACAATAATATCGTAAAACATTCACATGACTGCACGCCGCTTTCTCATCTTACTGGGACACATGGCGTCCTCAGTTCAGGTCACCCCAATGGCCCGCCTAGCCATGAGAGTCATGCAGTGGACTCTAAGGTCACAATGGACTCAATGCATTCAGCCCCTGTCGACCATTGTCCACGTCACCGACTCACTCCGTCAGTCTCTCACCTGGTGGAAAAATCAGATCAATCTCCTCCAAGGCTTGCCCTTCCAACCTCCAGACCCTCAAATAATTCTCACCACCGATGCTTCCAATCTCGGCTGGGGAGCCCATGTGGCCAATCTGCAGACACAAGGAAGTTGGTCTCCAGAGGAAGCCAAACACTAAATCAATTTCCTGGAGCTGCAAGCAATCAGATATGCTCTCAGGGTATTTCAGGATTGCCTGTCCAATCAGGTCATCCTGATTCAGACGGACACCCAGGTGGCCATGTGGTACATCAACAAACAGGGAGGGACGGGTTCCTACCTTCAGTGTCAGGAAGCTGCGCAGATATGGGCGGAGGCCCTCTCCCACTCGATGTACCTCAGGGCCACCTACTTGCCGGGAGTGGACAATGTGTTGGCAGACAAGCTAAGTCGCACCTTTCAACCGCAAGAGTGGTCTCTGAACCCCATAGTGGCAGACTCAATCTTCCAAAAATGGGGTTACCCTCATATAGATCTCTTTGCAACATGTCAAAACCGAAAAGTACAGAACGTTTGCTCTCTCACTCGCAGCCAACACTCACAACCAAGAGATGCGTTCTCCCTCTTGTGGAGACAGGTCTCTTATATGCCTTCCCTCCACTTCCACTTCTCTCGAAGACTCTCGTGAAGTTACGTCAGGACAAAGGAACCATGATCCTGATAGCACCTCACTGGCCTCGCCAAGTGTGGTTTCCAGTACTTCAGGATCTCTCCATTCGCAGGCATATTCCCTTGGGAAAGGACCCACTTCTGATTACGCAAAACATCTTTTACGATCCTGCCCGCGAGGAGCGCGGGCAGGCCCTCACCTCCACGTGGCTAGTCGAGCCGCCGACGCTGCTGCCGCTGCTGCGGTCCCTCCACGGTGTCCGGGCTCCTCCCCGGCTGCCTGCTCCTCCGTGCAGCGGGGCCGACCCACCGCGAGCTCTCCCTCGCGGCTGGGAACCCCGCTGTCTGTCCGGGCTCTCCCCAACGTGCCTCTGCCTTCCCGGGGTCCTCAGCCGGCAGGGAGGGCGTCCCTGCCGGTGCCCGTCGCTGCAGTCCGGGTCCTTGCCCGGCAGGGAGGCCGTCCCTGCCGGTGCCTGAAGCTCCCCACCTTGCCTGCGGTCTGCAACCGCTCTTCCAGCTTCCCTGCAACCAGCCTTACCTCTCTGCCTGCAGCCTGCTACAGCTACCGGCTCGTCCTGCAGTCAGCCTTCTCCAGCTCTCTTCCTGCTCTCCTGCTTTTCGTCCTTGTAGCTGGAAGCCGCTCCAGCAGCCTGCCACTTCTCCAGCTCCAGGGCAGGCCTGCTTCGCTGCTTGCCTGTTTCCATGGGTCCTCCACGTGGCCGAGGACGCCACCAGCTTCCAGCACTCATCTCTCCAGCTTCCTAGGGCGCGAGCGCGCCCCTCTCGTCTGTTCTTCAAGGGCCAGCCAGGTGTGGCCCCTGCTGGCTCCTCCCTGGGCGTTGTCCACCTCAGCTCTACAAAGGGATTCAACGTTCAGTCTGTCTTTGCCTTCGCAAGGAGTTGGTCACTCCTGAGATCCTCGTTCCAGGAGCTGCCTTGAGTTCCAGCCCTCTGCAAGGTCTAAGTGTTCTATGTTTCCTGTCGGAGCTTCTTGTCAGTCCTGATGTCTCCAGTTGTTCCAGTCCTGATGTTCGCTTGTTCCTGCTCCTGCCTTGAGGTCTGATTCCTAATCCGGTATCCATGATCCAGTCCAGATATTACAAGCCTTGCACCTTGTTCCTGAAACTCGCCTGAAAGCTAAGTACCTTGCTTCTGAATCTCTTGAAAGCTATCATCTTGATCCTGTGTCCTCCAGTGTCCTGGTATCTCGCGGCAAGCCACGCCGTGGTCCGTGACCAGCCCTCGGGGCGGGCTGATTAGGGCCATCTCTGATGCAAGCCATGTACCTCGTTTCTAAGTCTCTGAGAAGCCCTTGTTCCTGACCCTGTCTCCTGCCTTGGCTGCCGGTGTGCAGCAAATCCTGCTCTGGCTGCCGGTGTGCAGCAAACCAGCTTCTTCCCTGTTACCTTGATGTCGGTGCCAGATCCAGTTCCTGATCCAGTCCCATATGTTCTGCCCTTCGTCTTTGTCTGGCTCCTGAGCCTTCTGGCCTGTTGGGCCCAGGAGTGGCCAACAGGTGGGATTCGTCCCTGTGCTTTGGAGCTTCCCTTCCTGCCAGCCGACGGGGCTTCGGATGTCAGTATCCCAGCATCGGAGTTCGCTTTGCCTGGATCTCTCCTGCACTTTCCCGTTCTCAGTGTGGTCCGTGACCTGCCCTCCAAGGCAGTGTTGGGGATGCGTGGGACAGGGTGGCCCGTGACTCAGTCCCAGGAGTGGTCTGAGCAGGGTGCCCTGAGGGACTGTGCTCATGTCTTCCTTCAGTCCTTGTTCCTGAGTCTACATCTGCACCTTCAGTACCTCGCTTCTGAACCTACCTCAGCATCTTCAGTACCTCGCCTTTGAATCTACCTCTGCACCTTCAGTATCTTGCTTCTGAGTCTACGTCAGCACGTCCAGTACCCTGCTTCTGAGTCTACGTCTGCACTCCCAGTACCTTGCTTCTGAGTCTACGTCTGCACTCCCAGTACCCTGCTTCTGAGTCTATGTCTGCACGTCCAGTACCCTGCTTCTGAGTCTACGTCTGCACTCCCAGTACCTTGCTTCTGAGTCTATGTCTGCACGTCCAGTACCCTGCTTCTGAGTCTATGTCTGCACGTCCAGTACCTTGCTTCTGAGTCTACGTCTGCACTCCCAGTACCTTGCTTCTGAGTCTATGTCTGCACGTCCAGTACCCTGCTTCTGAGTCTCGTCTGAATCTATGTTCCAGTCTTCGCTGTCCTGGCCTCCGTCCGGCCTGCCGCTTCGTGCAGTACCCTGCGGCAGGTCCGAAAGGGCTGGGAACAGTCGGAGGACTGTTCACAAGACCAACATTGCATTGTTGGGTCTTCCGAAGCGTGCAGGTCCGGAGGAGGGCCTGTCGCCTGGTCATCACTCCAGTCTTGCTTCCGTCCAACCCATGCTCGGGCATGCCACGCCTCCCGTGGCCCTCTTCGGAATCCTCTGGGGTCGAGCCGCGGCCCAAGGACACACATCTCTCAG
The DNA here is from genome assembly GCF_901001135.1 of Rhinatrema bivittatum. Taxonomy (NCBI): domain Eukaryota; kingdom Metazoa; phylum Chordata; class Amphibia; order Gymnophiona; family Rhinatrematidae; genus Rhinatrema; species Rhinatrema bivittatum. The sequence continues at coordinate 257,781,016 of NC_042619.1, forward strand.
GAAGTGGGATCGCTCTCCGAGTGCTCCACTACAACATCGGGTGCCTGCGCCACCCCAATCTGCAAGCCTTGTCCCTGACGGCATGGATGTTGAAAGGTTAATCCTTCAGCCACTTAACCTTTCTGAATCAGTTTCCCGTGTCCTGATTGCTTCACTGAAGCCTTCCACGAGAAAATCTTATTCTTACAAATGGAACAGGTTTCAGTCATGGTGCTCTTCTCAATCCCTTGACCCCTTTACCTGTCCAATCACAAAGTTTCTGGACTATCTCTGGCACTTGTCGGAGTCAGGTCTAAAAACTTCCTTCATCAGAATGCATGTTAGTGCGGTGGCCGCCTTCCATAAAGGTGTTGGGGATGTTCCTATATTAGTACAACCCCTTGTAACAAGTTTTCTGAAGGGCTTGCTTCACCTCAAGCCTCCACTGCGTCCTCCGGCCCCTTCTTGGGACCTCAACCTGGTTTTAGGAAGGCTCATGAAACCACCATTCGAGCCTCTCCATTCCTGTGAACTTCGCTATCTCACATGGAAAGTGATTTTCCTTTTGGCAATCACTTCGGCTCCAGAGTTAGTGAGTTACAGGCCCTAGTTACCTATCCGCCTTACACTAAACTTCTGCAGGACCGGGCAGTACTCCGCACTCACCCTAAGTTCTTGACTAAGGTAGTATCAGAGTTTCATCTCAATCAATCCATTATACTACCTACCTTTTTTCCCAGGCCCCATTCCAATCCAGAAGAGCAGGCTCTGCATACCCTTGACTGTAAACGGGCTCTAGTGTTCTACCTAGACCGTACAGCTGCCCACAGGAAAAGCACTCAATTGTTTGTCTCTTTCCATTCCACCAAATTAGGGCTGCCTGTGGGTAAGCAGACTCTCTCCTCCTGGTTGGCGGACTGCATATCCTTTTGCTATCAGCAAGCAGGCATTCCACTTCAAGACCGTGTTAAAACACACTCTGTGAGGGCCATGGCAACTTCAGTAGCGCACCTACGCTCGGTGCCGCTTCCTGACATTTGCAGGGCTGCCACCTGGAGTTCTCTCCATACCTTTACAGCCCACTATTGCTTGAACAAGATTCCATCTTCGGCCAATCTGTCCTGCGTAACCTATTCACAACTTGACGTACCAACACCCTTCCCGCTGCCCGTTAGGGTTCAGGATGCCCTCGGCCAAATTCCACCCCAGTTGTTGTGCCTGTTGCACATCTTGGGTACATTTGGTGCATACTCGGACATCCTCAGCTCGGTACTCACCCATTTGTGAGGACTACCATCCTGCTTGTCCTCTGAGAAAGCAAATGTTGCTTACCTGTAACAGGTGTTCTCACAGGACAGCAGGATGTTAGTGCTCACGAAACCCGCCCACCGCCCCGCAGTGTTGGGTTCATTACGTTTATTATTTTATTTTTCGGCACTTCCTGTAGCTTTTTAAACAAGACTGAAGGGGAACCCCTGCTGGCTGCAGAGTTAGTGCCATGCTGGGCATGCCCAGTAGGGGCCAGTCAAAGTTCTAGAAACTTTGACAAAAGTGTTCTGTGATTGGGCTCCATCCTGTGATGTCACCCATATGTGAGGACTAACATCTTTCTGTCCTGTAAGAACACCTGTTACAGGTAAGCAACATTTGCTTTCTCCTCTTGGTGCATTCAGGTTCGAGTGCGTCAAGTTTTCCGCCTGTTCACCCATGCTCGGATATATCTCACCTGCCATGGCACACACCCTGGTGTCTTCCTCTGGGGCCATGCCATGGCCTAAGGGCACACTCTCTCTCGAGCAAGTGACTGCTCTCCTGCGCTCGCAACAGACATGTTCCAACTTCACCCCTTTTTTAAAAATATGCGCACACACATATACACACACAATTTGTGACTTTTAAAATATGCGTTGCTCATGCATGGCCTATATACTCATGTATATGAGCATTTTAACATGAGCAACGCCTTTAAAATTCACCCTTAAAGGTAATCTGGGCCAGATTAAGACATGCTAAGGACCTAAACTATGTCACATTTAAGAGGCCCATAGGAATTAAGAAAAATGTAAAATCTGAAATTTAGTAATTGTTTTTGTATTTAGAGGCACCTTATAATCTGAGTTCCTAAATTATAGTTTAATAGGTAGCTTGTGCCTAAATCTGGCAGTGAAGATAGTGTTCCTAGAGAGAAAGAGAGAGAAAGAATTTTGGTGAGTAATTTTTGGGGATTAGCTTTTGTTCCACTATAGGACTAATGCCTCACACAAATCATTACACTTTGCAAGGCACCAATAGAACAAAATGTAGCTCGGGAAAAAGCCTTGCGATCCCTGCTGAAAGCATCTTCCCCATGGAGGGCAGAAGGCTGGCCATGCAGAAATACTTAGCTGTTGGGGAAGCAGGGGCAGGAGGGGCGTAACGCTATAAATCCCCTGGGGGGGTGGAGGAAAGGAAATAACTACACTGAGAAAAGGTTTAGTCCTCAAAACATTTCTGCACTTACCCTGTCAGCCTGCCGGGCCCATGTTTTACCAGTCTCTCTCTGATAGGACAAGGGAAAGGTTTAAAGGTCTGCAGGGAGCACAGATGCATGAAGCTTTGGGGGAAACCATTTTGTCTAAAGTCTGGGGGATGTTTCCTTTCGAAGAACATGTAACACTGTATAGTGACACCATACACACCTGACTGGGATAGTGCCTCATATCTGATTTTGGGTGACTATAGAGGAGAGCCGTTTTAAGTTGTCGGTACACCTTCTGTCCCGAATCTAATTTTTTTGACTCTGTTCATTGCTCGGGACACCCCCCTCCCCATGCCCCCCACCCTTATTTACAGCAAATTGAAATCGTGAGTCCTGAAATCAGTCCGTGCTTGCTGCAGCCATCACTCACTGTCTCATGCTTTCATTTTTGCCCCTTTGTGCAGACCCGTTCAGAAGATGGAGAGCAGAGGAGAGCCAGGTCCCAGAATCCCACAGAAGGATTCCCGTCATCACTGAGCTGAGTATGTTGTCCTTTAGGTGGGATGCTCGGGGCTTTATTTATAGTGGCTTATGGCTCCAGGTTTCTGCTGTTACAGCAGGGCAGGGCTTCCTCTCTCTGACAGAGAAGACAACAGCCCCTTCAGTTCATGTGTCAGACTGGACAACTCAAAAGCGTTTCACACTTTGTAGTAATTGTTTTACTAGGAGTCTCTGGGCACAGAGTGGGAAGGGGCAGGAGACTTTACACTTTTAGCAGTGATGTTGACACCCTTAGCCCCCACTAATGGGGAGAAGCTTGGCAAGATATAGACTGCACTGCTGTAGGGGGCCAGACCTGGGACTCCAGTTCTTCACTGTACAGCAGAGAGCAAGTGGGAAAACCCGGGATTGTGCCTCTCATATACTACAGCTACTAGTGCATGGAAAGGTCAACAGGTGTCATCTTTCATCTCTTAGCTGCCGCAGGCTAAGCCATAACCCCTGACACTTGTATGATGTTTAGCCTTTCTCTCTTTGTCATGCACTGAATCACTCAACTAATGAGTGCCATATACATTTATGACTAATGAGTTAATTGTTTCAGTTGCTATATTTTGATTTTTAATTGTAGCTATTTTAGGTCATAAATAGATGACTTGTTTATAAATTGTTTGCTTATTGCTATTTGTTGGTAATTGTTATGTTTTTCTGTTGCTTTAAACATTTTTAATATCTTTGCATTTTTTGTTTTGCTGTAAGTCGCTATGAGCACCACCCAGATTTGGCGATTAAATTGGAATAATAAATAAAAGTGCACTGATTAGCAACATCCAACACTGGCCAAGCCTTGGTAGACTCCTGTCTTTTCTTCCATTAACAATCCTCAAGTCTCTATGACATGATATTCATCTAAGCAGTCAGTAACACAAACTAGTGATATGCCAATGGGAGGCAGTGGGGGGGGGGGGGGGGGGGGCAGACGTCTTTATTAGATAAACTTACCTCCTCTATTGTTTGACTGCTGATTTGCAGGTCTTTAGCACAGCCATAAATGGAAGATTCCCCCATATACAGCACTGTGGTGAGGTGGGGTAGACTTATTGATGATATTAATGGTGCAGGTAGTGGTGGTGACACTAGGCAAAGCGTAACCATGCTCAGCAGTAAGAAGACAGTAGTAGCAGGACCATAGAGAAAATCTATGAAGGTCTCCTCTGGCAGCAGATGATTTTTCAACCATGACCCCTATGACCCCAGCCATCCCCAAATCAAGCAACAAGTTACCTTATGATAGAAGATCCTCATTCAGTGCACACAGCGAAGAACTAAGGACACAGAGCAGACATTTAGTAAAATAACCAGAAAGATGGTCCACATCAGCCACAGAAAGAACATCTTAAGGTGAAGTTTCATTTTATTTTGGATAAAAAATAAATGAGCTACATTATGTCTCTTAGAGAATACGTCAAACATCCAGTTTATTGAACAGATTGGTGAGCTGAGTGCAAGGGATACCAAGAGGACACTTTACATGACTACATCATTTGCTACTGGATCAGTCTTTTCTGGCAGTTTCCTGGACTCCCTGATGTCTACTGTAAGTATTTTATTCCTGCCAGTGTTCCCCCATTGGCTGAGTATCAAGGCAATGGACTACATGGTATGTTTGGTAAATCACATCCATTCATAATAAAAGTATCATGCTGGCACATGGCACGCAGAGGTTTTGACCAGTAGTTAAAATGTGGCTTCTAGGAAGTGTTATAGGTGAAATTCTTGAAGCCACTGTTTTGGAGGTTACCCTTAAGCCCTCTTGGAGTGGCCGTGTTTGAAAGAATTTTAAAAATGACTTATATGCACTGGATTTGACTGGTCCGTATTGGTTATATTACCATAAGTGACATCCCACAGCATGAACACATCGGGCACCATTCTGTTCATGGCAAGTTGTGACACTGTTCCAAACATGTCTGAAGAATTATGAGGGAGCACCATGAGGAATTTGTCTTGTGCATTCCTAATAATAACAAGATCAGTATCCATGAAATCAGAGAGTGACAAGTTATCTGGCTAAAATTAACTAGATAACGTCACAGATTTTCAGCAGGACAGGGCGCCCACTGAATATATTCAGCTAAAGTTATCCAGGTAATGTAACACATATAACTTTAAAAGCTAACTGGCTATGTTTCCATATGACAAGTTTAGGTTTAAAGTTATCCGAGTATGTGTACCTGGATAACTTTAGCCTTAACTAGCTGTATTCAAAATATAAGTGGTTAACTGGAAGAAAAAACAAAATTAAAAACCCAATCCCCCATTCCCCCCAGCACATTAAATTACTCAAACATATGTCAGGCATAGCGCCTGAAATCCCCTCCCACTCAAGCACCCCAAAAAACGATTTTAAAAGTTGTAGACCTATTGGCTGAAGAACCTCCCCACCTGTCAAATTCTTCAAATATATCCGGCCTCTACCCACAATCCCAGCTCAAATCCTACCACTCCAACTTGCACCCCCCAAAACCCCCAACAGCTGCCAGGAGAGCAGTACAATCATATAGCTCCCGGTGGCATCCACTGCTCCTGCCATATTGTAAACTGACGACAATGCTGGTAGCTTATGGATGCTCGCATGAGTGGTATGCTTGTACCACGTTTCTGAAGGCTTTGGGAGTTTTGGGGGTGGTGGCCAGGGTGGGAGCGTTCAGGTTGGGGGTTATGAATGGGGATTAGGATGGGGCATGGAGGCTGATATATTTTAAGAATTTGGGGGAGGGGAAATTTGAAAGCTATGTCCAACATACGTTTGAGTGATATAGCGGAGATGATGGAAGGGAGATTTGGGTGCTATGCCCAACATAAGTGTTTGAATGATATAATGGGGATGATGAAGGGGGATTTGGGTGCTATGCCCAAGATAAGTGTTTGAGTGATATAATGGGGGTGATGAAGGGGGGATTTGGGTGCTATGCCCAGCATAAGTGTTTGAGTGATATAATGGGGGTGATGAAGGGGGGGATTTGGGTGCTATGCTCAACATAAGTGTTTGAGTGATATAATGGGGGTGCTGAAGGGGGGATTTGGGTGCTATGCCCAACATAAGAGTTTGAGTGATATAATGGGGGTGATGAAGGGGGGATTTGAGTGATGTGCCCAATATAAGGGTTTGAGTGATATAATGGGGGTGATGAAGGGGGGATTTGGGTGCTATGCCCAATATAAGTGTTTGAGTGATATAGTGGGGGTGATGAAGGGGGGATTTGGATGCTATGCCTGACATAAGTTTGTATGTTATATCAAGAGTAATTGAAGGGGTTCTTGGGTGTTATGCCCAATATAGGTTTGAGTGATATAGCGGGGGTAATGGAGGGGGTCTTTGGCTGTTATGCCTGACATAAGTTTGATTGACATAGCGGATGTGATGGAGGGTCTCTTTGGTCATTATGCTTATGCCCAACATAAATTTTTATGTATGTGTGTTAATATTGTAAATCGCTCAGAGCTTTTACATGTAACGATTAAGAAATTTTAATAAATACAAATTCAAATACAAATTTGTGTGATATAACAGGGATGGAGGAAGGGAGGTTTGGATGCTATGCCCAACAAGTTTGAGTGATATAGCAGGGCTGATGGAAGAGGTCTTTGGCCGTTATGCCTGACATAGGTTTGAGTGATATAGCAGAGATGATGGAAGGGGGATTTGGGTGCTATGCCCAATATAAGTGTTTGAGTGATATAGTGGGGGTGATGAAGGGGGGATTAGGGTGCTATGCCCATCATAAGTGTTTCAGTGATATAATGGGGGTGATGAAGGGGGGATTTGGGTGCTATGCCCAACATAAGAGTTTGAGTGATATAATGGGGGTGATGAAGGGGGGATTTGGGTGCTATGCCCAATATAAGTGAGTGATAGTGGGGGTGATGAAGGGGGGATTTGCGTGCTATGCCCAACATAAATGTTTGAGTGATATAATGGGGGTGATGAAGGGGGGATTTGGGTGCTATGCCCAACATAAGAGTTTGAGTGATATAATGGGGTGATGAAGGGGGGATTTGGGTGCTATGCCCAACATAAGAGTTTGAGTGATATAGTGGGGGTGATGAAGGGGGGATTTGTGTGCTATGCCCAACATAAGTGTTTGAGTGATATAACAGGGGTGATGAAGAGGGGATTTGGGTGCTATGCCCAACATAAGTGTTTGAGTGATATAGTGGGGGTGATGGGGGATTTTGGTGCTATGCCCAACATAAGTGTTTGAGTGATATAGTGGGGGTGAAGAAGGGGGGATTTGGGTGCTATGCCTAACATAAGTTTGTATGTTATATCAAGAGTAATTGAAGGGGTCCTTGGGTGTTATGCCCAATATAAGTTTGAGTGATATGATGGGGGTGATGGAGGGGGGATTTGGGCGCTATGCCCAACATAAGTTTAATTGATACGACGCGAAGGAGGGGGGATTTGGGCTCTATGTCCAACATAAGTGTTTGAGTGATATAATGGGGGTGATGAAGGGGGGATTTGGGTGCTATGCCCAACATAAGTGTTTGAGTGATATAATGGGGGTGATGAAGGGGGGATTTGGGTGCTATGCCCAATATAAGTGAGTGATAATGGGGTTGATGAAGGGGGGATTTGGGTGCTATGCCCAACCTAATTGTTTGAGTGATATAATGGGGGGGATTAAGAGGGGATATGGGTGCTATGCCCAACATAAGTGTTTGAGTGATATAATGGGGGTGATGAAGGGGGGATTTGGGTGCTATGCCCAATATAAGTGAGTGATAATGGGGGGTGATGAAGGGGGGATTTGGGTGCTATGCCCATCATAAGTGTTTGAGTGATATAATGGGGGTGATGAAGGGGGATTTGGGTGCTATGCCCAACATAAGTGTTTGAGTGATATAATGGGGTGATGAAGGGGGGATTTGGGTGCTATGCCCAACCTAATGTGAGTGATAATGGGGTTGATTAAGGGGGATTTGGGTGCTATGCCCAACCTAAGTGTTTGAGTGATATAATGGGGGGGATTAAGAGGGGATATGGGTGCTATGCCCAACATAAGTGTTTGAGTGATATAACAGGGGTGATGAAGAGGGGATTTGGGTGCTATGCCCAACATAAGTGTTTGAGTGATATAATGGGGGTGATGAAGGGGGGATTTGGGTGCTATGCCCAATATAAGTGAGTGATAATGGGGTTGATGAAGGGGGGATTTGGGTGCTATGCCCAACCTAATTGTTTGAGTGATATAATGGGGGGGATTAAGAGGGGATATGGGTGCTATGCCCAACATAAGTGTTTGAGTGATATAATGGGGGTGATGAAGGGGGGATTTGGGTGCTATGCCCTATATAAGTGAGTGATAATGGGGGTGATGAAGGGGGGATTTGGGTGCTATGCCCATCATAAGTGTTTGAGTGATATAATGGGGGTGATGAAGGGGGGATTTGGGTGCTATGCCCAACATAAGTGTTTGAGTGATATAATGGGGGTGATTGAGGGGGGATTTGGGTGCTATGCCCAATATAAGTGTTTGAGTGATATAGTGGGGGTGATGAAGGGGGGATTTGGGTGCTATGCCCAACATAAGTGTTTGAGTGATATAATGGGGGTGATGAAGTGGGGATTTGGGTGCTATGCCCAATATAAGTGAGTGATAATGGGGTTGATGAAGGGGGGATTTGGGTGCTATGCCCAACCTAATTGTTTGAGTGATATAATGGGGGGGATTAAGAGGGGATATGGGTGCTATGCCCAACATAAGTGTTTGAGTGATATAATGGGGGTGATGAAGGGGGGATTTGGGTGCTATGCCCAATATAAGTGAGTGATAATGGGGGTGATGAAGGGGGGATTTGGGTGCTATGCCCATCATAAGTGTTTGAGTGATATAATGGGGGTGATGAAGGGGGGATTTGGGTGCTATGCCCAACATAAGTGTTTGAGTGATATAATGGTGGTGATTGAGGGGGGATTTGGGTGCTATGCCCAACATAAGTGTTTGAGTGATATAATGGGGGTGATGAAGGGGGGATTTGGGTGCTATGCCCAATATAAGTGAGTGATAATGGGGGTGATGAAGGGGGGGATTTGGGTGCAATGCCCATCATAAGTGTTTGAGTGATATAATGGGGGTGATGAAGGGGGGATTTGGGTGCTATGCCCAACATAAGTGTTTGAGTGATATAATGGGGGTGATGAAGGGGGGATTTGGGTGCTATGCCCAATATAAGTGAGTGATATAGTGGGGTTGATGAAGGGGGGATTTGGGTGCTATGCCCAACATAAATGTTTGAGTGATATAATGGGGGTGATGAAGGGGGGATTTGGGTGCTATGGCTGACATAAGTTTGTATGTCATATCAAAAGTAATTGAAGGGGTCCTTGGGTGTTATGCCCAATATAAGTTTGAGTGATATAGCAGGGGACGGGTAATGGAGAGGGTCTTTCACCGTTATGCCTGACATAAGTTTGAGTGATATAGCGGGTGTAATGGAGAGGGTCTTTGGTCGTTATGCCTGACATATGTTTGAGTGATATAGCGGGGGTAATGGAGGGGGTCTTTGGCCGTTATGCCTGTCATACGTTTGAGTGATATAGCGGGGGGTAATGGAGGGGGTCTTTGGCCGTTATGCCTGACATAAGTTTGAGTGGTATAGTGGGGGTAATGGAGGGGGGTCTTTGGCCGTTATGCCTGACATAAGTCTAATTGATATGACGGGGGTGATGGACTGGGGTTTTGGGTGCTATGCCTGACACAGGTTTGAGTGATATAGAGGGGTTGATGGAGGAGGGATATGGACACTATGCCCAACAGGTTTGAGTGATATTGCGGGAGTGATGGAGGGGGGGATTTGGGCCTTATACCCAATATATGTTTGAGTGATGTAGTGGGGGTGATGGATGGGGAATTTGGATGTTAGATCCGACATAAATTTGAGTTATATAGTGAGGGTGATGGAGTGGGGATTTGGGTGCTATGTCCAACATAAATCTGAGTGATATAGCAGGGGTGATAGAGGGGAGGATTTAGGAGTTATGCCTGACATAACTTTGAGTGTTATAGTGGAGGTGATGAAGGGGGGACTTGGCCTTTATGCCTGATATAAGTTTGTATGTTATAGCGGGGGTGATTGAGGTGGTCTTTGGATGTTATGCCCAATTTAAGTTTGTGATGGAGGGGGATTTGGCCTCTATGCTTATGCCCAATATAAATTTGTGATATAGTGAGGATGGTAGAAGGGGTCTGGCCGTTATGCCTGACATAAGTTTGAGTATATAGTGGGGGTGATTGAGGGAAATTTGGATGCTATGCCTACATACGTTTGAGTGATATAGCAGGGTTGATGGAAGTGGGATTTGGGAGCTATGCCCAACAAAATTTTGAGTGATATAGCAGGGGTGATGGAGAGAATTTGGGCGATATGCCCAACATATGTTTGATTGATATATTGGGGGGGGGGGGGGGGGGGGCGCGAGCAGGCCAGTAAGCCCTTAAGAATTTTTTTGTTTATTTTCTCTCCACTTGCCTGCCTATATTTTGAAAATAGCCAGTTAATGCTAAATTTATCCATGTGCGTGTACTGCTCTTAACATGATCAGACTTAACAGGTAAAATTAACCAGACAGCACTGATATTTCTTGCTGCTCAGCTAGGTTTAAGTCCTGTCCTTAGAACACAGGAGAACATATTTAAACTTCCAGGTTTGTTTTCCTAAGTCTCAAACTTAGCTAGATAAACCATTTTAATATTGTCTTCAGCATTTTTAATACTTAGAGTGCGGGCTACCACTTGTGTGGACGTTTAATATGGATGGGTTTAATGGGCACAATGGTTTCCTTTTAGCCAAACTGCATTTATTAAATGACCGTGAAAACTTGTTTGGAGGGACAGTTATCACAGAGTACTCACAAGTCGGGTGGAGCCAGGTCTCCCATTTGTACTAGGTGCCTTGTGTATCCCAAAGGGGCAAATGAAACCATCAGATAGAGCAAGGCACCGAACAAACAGGGCACACTTTTCAAATTCAGAGCTGAAAAGATGATTGCTGGGCCTACCTAATGCAACATGTTTCTGAGCAGCAAAAATCATGAAGGATAAACCCATGCCCTAACTTGGCCAATTGCACCTTGTGTCTATGGCAGTATGTAAGACAATGCGGAAAAATTTACAAATTCTTATATTCCACATACTTCCAAAAAAAAACAATGATCAGTGCAGACTACAAATACTCATACATAACCACATCAATTTGACTTAATAGACACTAACGTCAACAGAAGAGCACCAATTAAAAAAGATACTTGGATGCTGTTATCTGTGCATCTCTGACAGCATGTCTTTTAGGGTAATGAGCAGGTGCTGCTGGCGATAAAGTCTTTATGAGTCAGTCATGTACCAGACATAACCGCTGGCAAAGGAAAATTAGTTTCTTACCTGATAATTTTCGTTCCTGTAGTACTATGGATCAGTCCAGACTCCTGGGTTTTGCCCCCCCTCTAGAAGATGGAGACAGAGCAATTATCAAAACAAACTCCACCTATAAATAGGCTGGTGCCACCTACAGTCCGGCAGTATTATTCAATGTCAAAGCAGAATGGAACTCTCAAAATCATCATAACTATATATAATAAAAGAAGCAAACCGGTCCACTGAACCCTCCTGGGACCTGAACCTTGAATACCACTTGAGGACAAAAAATTGAAAATCTCTGCCAATCTGAAATAAAGAAATATATAAGAACCGAGCGGACTCTCCCTTTCTTCCATGTCTCTGACAGGCGGGATTCTGGACTGATCCGTGGTACTACAGGAACGAAAATTATCAGGTAAGAAACTCATTTTCCTTTCCCTGTACATACCCAGATCAGTCCAGACTCCTGGGATGTACCAGAGCTTTCTTACCTGGGAAGGGATCCGGAGAGGCCCGCTCGAAGCACTCCCTCTCCAAATCGTCCTGAAACTGGAGCCTGGGCATCCAATCTGTAATGTCTTGCAAACGTATGCAGGGATTTCCACACAGCCACCCTGCAAATCTCCTGCGGTGATACCATCTGACACTCTGCCCAAGACGCCGCTTGTGAACAAGTAGAGTGGACACGCAAACCTGTAGGAAGGGATCTACCACGAAGGAGACAGGCCGAACTAATAGCTTCCTTTAGCCAACGAGCTATAGTAGCTTTGGACGCCTGCTGTCCTCATTTTGGACAGCTCCACAGCACAAAAAGATGGTCAGTCACATGAAACTCATTGGTAACCTCAAGGTAACGCAGCAAGACTCTGCGAAATTCGGGCTTCCGCAAGTCACTAGCCAAAGGATCCGAACAGTTTAACTCCGTGAAGGCCGGCAGCTCCACCAATTGGTTGACATGAAAGGAGGAAACCACTTTCGGCAAGAACCGTCCTTAAAGTAATGCCCGAATCTGAAATCCGCAAAAAGGGTTCCCTGTACATACCAGGATCAGTCCAGACTGCTGGGTTATGCCTCCCTTCCAGCAGATGGAGTCAGAGAAAAGCTGAAAAGCACCTCCCACATAACTCGGGGTACCACCTGCGATCCCTCAGTATTTTCTCTGACTCCAGCAGATTGAGAGGGGCATAACTTGTGGTCCTGATCTCAAAATTCCTGGGGTCTTGCCCCACCAGGTTTGAATTTCTTAAAAAAAACAGACATTTAGAACTTTTGACTGGATCATTTAAAAAAAAACAAAAAAAAACAGGGTATTGGTTTTCTGTTTCCTTCTGATTTTCTCATAAGTTTTTCTGCAGCAGCCAGCCAGGGGCAGGCAAGGCAGGGCATTGCCCTACAGTCAATTCCCGGAGTGGTCACAGCAATAGCACGGTGAGAAGAGGGGGAAGATTTACCGGTGGGCCGGTCACTCTCCCCCTCCCTCAGAGATGTTTTAATTCCTCTGGCACCCCTCCAGTGCCGTTCCCCCGTGGGCTGAGTACTTTAAAAAAAAAAAAAAAAGAACAGTACAAAGTAAAAGAAGGAGATTTTAATACTTTATTAGTTGAAATTTCTTACCTCAGCCGCGCCTGCCTACAGTCTCCCGGGTCTCCAGAAGGGGTAGAGCTTCCACCCGGCTGCCAGCGATGCCGAGGGGGACGGTGTGTAATTCTTGTGGAGAGCCGGCTCTCCCGCGAAGGCCTCTGCTCCTGGTGTCTCCCCGGGGGCGAGGGGCCTTCACAATGACCAGATTCGGCATGGGGGGGGCGGCCATTTCATGGCGAAAAAAATTGCGCGGCGTTCACGAGGCTGAGGGGCAGAGGCCTGGCTCGCTCCCAATTAGCTTGGGAGCGGCGGCCATCTTGTCTGCCTCGGACGGGGACACTGATTTCTCTGAGGAGGGAGAGGATCTCCCTCTTCCGCTGTCCTCGCCGCACAGGCCGCGCGGTTTGTCTTCGGACACGGCTCCTCCTCCTTCCAATCCCCCGGGGGGGGGGGGGGCCTTAAAGCGGCAGCACCCATTTTCTTCAAATTTTATTTTATTAATTCATAAAGCGTATATGGAGGCGGAGACTGAGTGGGATTCCCAGTCTCCTAGCCCAGCCAAGATCCCGAGGGATTCCATGGGTCAGGGAAAGGCAGATTCCCTCTTCCCTTCCTTTAACCCGGGGAATAGGCTGCCTGACCCAGTGACCCTGGTGGATCCAGGGTCTCAGGATTCATTCACCCAAGATATGGGCGATAAGGGGGACAATGCTACCCAGGTGGAGGGGGATGACCCCTAAGTCCTCTGTCTGTTCTGACGGGAGGAGCTGGATCCCTTGATCTTGCACGTACTTCAGGAGCTGGAACTTCCTCTTTCACAGGAAACGTCAGATTTATACATGGGAGATTCAGCTTTTGCGGGGCTTCGCACCCCACCGCAGACTTTTCCTTTTCACCCGAAGCTGTCCCAGATTGTATCCCGTGAGTGGGAGACCCCGGAGGCCTCTTTGAGGGTTACCAGAGCCATGGAGAAATTATATCTACTTCCTAATGATTCGCTTGACCTACTTAAAGTTCCGAAGGTGGATTCGGCAGTTACGGCCATAGCCAAGCATACTACTATTCCGGTGACTGGAGGCACAGCGCTCAAAGACCTTCAGGATAGGAAGTTGGAAGTGTTGCTCAAGTGCATATTTGAAGTATCCGCCTTAGGGATACGGGCCTCTGTATGCAGTAGCCTTATGCAGCGAGCTTTGCTACGTTGGGTTCAGCAAATATTGACGGCCCAAGACCTTCCCCCGGGGGAGGCTGAACAGGTGGCCCCATATGGAATCAGCAGTCGCCTGTACGGCAGATGCCCTTTATGATCTTCTACGTACTTCGGCGCGCACTATGTCTTCAGTGGTGTCCGCACGGCGTCTATTGTGGCTCCGTAACTGGTCCGCGGATGCCTCGTCTAAATCTCAGCTGGGGTCCTTCCCTTTCCGGGGTAAGCTGTTGTTTGGTGATGAGCTGGAACAACTCATAAAAGCCTTGGGAGACAACAAGGTCTATAAGCTGCCAGAGGACAAACCCAGAGCGGCCCGCTCACTGGGTAGCTACAGGGGCCACTTTAGGCGGCAGCGTCGTTTCCGGTCTGGTAGGGGTGCGTCGAGCTATACCCCTAGGCAAACAGCTTCAAGAGCACAGTCGTGGTTGTATTCCTTTCGGGGCAGGTGACCTCAGCATGCCGGGGCCCAGGCCTTCGCACACAACAGCAAACCAGCACAATGAAGGGACACCGGCCCATTCCTCCATACCAAAGATCGGGGGCCGACTATCCCAGTTTCACGAGGAATGGGTCAAAATTACCTCAGATCAGTGGGTACTAGATATTATAAGTCGCGGTTATGCTTTGGATTTTGCTCGTCCCCTCCGGGATCTCTTTCTAGTGTCTCCTTGCGGACCGCCCAGAAGCAACAGGTGGTCCTTCAGACCCTAGCTCGGTTGAAGGCTCTGGGAGCCATTGTGCCAGTTCCTCGATCAGAACGCCGGACCGGTCGTTACTCCATATATTTTGTGTTACCCAAGAAGGATGGAACTTTTCAACCGATTTTGGACCTCAAACAGGTCAACAAGGCATTGCGGGAACCTCGTTTTCATATGGAAACGTTGAGATCAGTCATTGCGGCGGTCCACAAAGGCGAGTTTTTGGCTTCTTTGGACTTGACTGAAGCTTACCTTCACATAGGGATCCAAGAACACCATCAGCGGTTTCTGAGATTCATGATCATGGATCAACACTATCAGTTTTGTGCCCTACCCTTTGGCTGGCAACTGCACCCCGCGTGTTCACCAAGGTGGTGGTGGTGGTGGCGGCGAGCTTACGACGGGAAGGGATTCTAGTACATCCCTACTTGACGACTGGCTCATTCGAGCGAAGTCGGAGGACCTCTGCAAGGTGGCGGTTCATTTGCTTGTGTGTCGCCTGCGGTCCCTGGGCTGGGTTGTCAATTATGCAAAGAGCCAGTTGATCCCGACCCAGGTGTTAGAACTTTTGGGGGCTCGATTCGATACGGTTGTAGGCAAAGTCTCGTTACCCCTCAAGCACATGGACAGGTTGATGTCTCAGGTGCAGCGGCTGCTATCGCTCCCCTCCCCAGTGGTGTGGGACTATTTACAGGTTCTTGGGTTTATGGCATCTACCCTGGAGCTAGTTCCTTGGGCTTTCGTGCATCTGAGACCTTTGCAGAGAGCGCTGCTGTCTCGTTGGGATCCCAAGTTCGAAGAGTACCAGATCCCCTTGCATCTGCTTGAACCTGCCAGATCCAGTCTGGACTGGTGGCTCACTCCGGATCACTTACTGCAAGGGGTAGACCTTGAGAGTCCTCAATGGGTAGTTGTAACAACCGATGCCAGCCTCTCCGGTTGGGGGGCAGTGTGCCAGTCGAGGTCAGCTCAGGGTCTTTGGACTCCATTACAGGCAAAGTGGTCCATCAACAGGTTGGAGACCAGGGCGGTCCGGCTAGCTCTGCAACACTTCTTACCAATGTTACGCTGCAAAGCGGTGCGGATTCTCTTCGATAATGCGACCACGGTGGCCTACGTAGACAATGAGGCACCAAAAGTCGTCCCATGGCCGACGAGGCCGACAAATTGATGAGCTGGGCGGAGTGTCACCTGGCCCAGATTGCGGCATCTCACATAGCCGAGGTCGACAACGTTCAGGCGGACTTCCTCAGCCGACATCAATTGGATCCCGGAGAATGGGAACTGTCGGAGGAAGTGCTACGAATGGTCTCGAGACGATGGGGAAGCCCCCCGCCTGGACTTGATGGCGACGCGTCTGAATGCAAAGGCAGCTCGCTTCTTCAGTCACAGAAGGGACCACAGGTCTGAAGGAGTGGATGCTCTGGTTCTTCCGTGACCACCTCACATTCTCCTTTATGTGTTTCTTCCATGGCCACTAATAGGAAAGGTATTGCGTCGCATAGAGTCTCACCAGGGGCTGGTGATTCTAGTGGCTCCAGAGTGGCCGCGAAGACCCTGGTTCGCCGATCTGATCAATCTAGCAGTGGACGGTCCAATACGCTTCAGTCACCTACCCAACCTTCTAAGGCAGGGCCCGGTATTTTTAGATCAGGTCGATCGGTTCTGTCTAGCAGCCTGGCTTATGAGAGGAGGCAGTTAAGAAAAAAGGGTTACTCAGAGGCAGTTATCTCTACTCTTCTGCGTGCCAGGAAGACTTCTACTTCTATTCCCTATGTATGGGTATGGAAAGTCTTTGATTCTTGGTGTCGCGGGTTGAACTTGTCCCCGCGACAGGCCACTATTGTTCACATCCTGTCATTCTTACAAGACGGCTTATGGAAGGGTTTGTCTTATAGTTCGCTCAGAGTTCAGGTCTTGGCTTTGGGCGGACTTCGTGGTAAGGTTGATGGTATGTCCATTGCGGCACACCCGGATGTGATACGGTTTTTGAAGGGGGCCAAGCACTTGAAACCACCAGTACGCACGGTTTGTCCGTCCTGGAGTTTGAATTTGATTCTTTGTTGCCTTTGTGGGCCACCTTTTGAGCCCTTGAAGCGAGCGACAATTAAAGACTTGATGCTTAAAGCGGTGTTTCTCGTGGCTATCTGTTCGGCTAGGTGGGTTTCAGAGCTCCAAGCCTTGTCCTGTCGAGAGCCTTTCTTGCGTATTTCTGATTCGGGTATTTCTCTTCGCACAGTACCCTTCTTTTTGCCTAAGGTAGTCTCGGCATTTCATGTCAACCAGTCAGTTGAGTTACCGGTATCCTCTGATGAGGATAAGGAACTGAGGAGGTTGGATGTCCGTAGGGTTCTCTTGCGGTACTTGGAGATTACTAATCCGTTTCGATTGTCTGATCACCTTTTCGTTTTGTGGAGCGGTCCTAAGAAAGGGGCTAAGGCTTCTAAAGCTACTATCGCCCGCTGGTTGAAGGACGCTATTGCTTCCGCTTACATATGTCACGGGCGCCCAGTACCGGATGGCCTTAAGGTGCATTCCCTTAGGTCTCAAGCAGCATCATGGGCAGAAAGCCAATGTGTCTCGCCCCAGGAGATTTGTCGGGCGGCCACACGTTTGCTAAACATTACCGTTTGGATGACCGGGATCCGAGGGTGGATTCTTTTGGCAGCAGTGTGCTTCGCGCGGGACTCTCCAGGTCCCACCCCCTCTAGGACAGCTTGGATACATACCAGCAGTCTGGACTGATCCTGGTATGTACAGGGAAAGGAATTAGTTCTTACCTGTTAATTTTCGTTCCTGTAGTACCAAGGGTCAGTCCAGGCGCCCGCCCGTACACAGGAAAGTCCACTCAGCTATTCATATTCTCTTGACAGGTTATGATGGAAGTCAGTTTATTTTTGCAGCACCAATATAGTTCTAATTGTTCTTCTTATAGTTTCATGCACGTTCTACCTTTTTAACCGGTTTACTTTTAACTTGATCTAGTCATTGGTTGATAAGGCGTGTTTACGCATGATTGATTATAAAAAAATTGTAGTTTCAGCCATTCATTCTGCTTTGATATCGATAATACTGAGGGATCACAGGTGGCACCCCGGGTTATGTGGGAGGTGCTTTTCAGCTTTTCTCTGACTCCATCTGCTGGAAGGGAGGCATAACCCAGCAGTCTGGACTGATCCTTGGTACTACAGGAACGAAAATTAATAGGTAAGAAGTAATTTTATTTATCTATTTATTTATTTATTTATTTAGTGATTTTTTTTATATACCGCGGCACGTTAATAACATCACCTCGGTTTACAATAAACAATAATTAGCAACAAGCTTTACAGACAATATTAAATAATGTGAACATATCATATATCATAACATCATATATAAATTAAACACAAGTTAAGAACAAAGAACAATTAAACTAAAGATAATAATATTCTAATGTTAATGACAATTTTAGATGATAAATGGGAGGTAAGAGATCGATAAAGTAAAATTTAGCAGCGGTATAAAATCAATGGGCGGTGATAACTAGGCGAGTAAATATAGATCAGAGAAAACAGGGTTAAGTAATAGGCATTTCAGGAAACGGATGATCATTGGGAGAATGCTTGTTCAAACAGCCAAGTTTTGAGATTCTGCTTGAATTTCTTATGGCAGGGTTCTAGACGCAGGTCTGTGGGCATTTTGTTCCAGAGGTTGGTTCCGGCAATAGTGAATGAGCGGTCTCTAGTAGCAACGTGTTTGATGTGTTTAAGTGAAGGGGTGGCGAGTTTGGCTTGGTGCATTTTTCTTATTGGTCTCTTTGATGTGCGGAAGATAAACTGATCGGAGAACCATTGCATATCTTGGTTATAAATCGATTTATGAATGAGTGTAAGAGCTTTGAATAAAATCCTAGATGCTACCGGAAGCCAGTGAAGGAACATGAGAGCAGGAGTAATGTGTTCATGGCGGTGCGTGTTAGTGAGTAAGCGTGCTGCAGCATTTTGTAGCATCTGTAGTGGTTGTATGGTGTTTTTGTGGAGACCAAGAAGTATGGCGTTGCAGTAATCCAGTTTTGACAATATTGTAGCTTGTAAAACTGTCCGGAAGTCATGTGGATGCAGAAGCGGTTTGATTCTTTTTAGAGTATGTAGTTTGAAATTTTCCTTTCCCTATAGGAAAGCACCTGGAGTTCCGACACCCTACGAGCCGATGTAATGGCCACCAGAAAAATCACCTTTAAGGTAAGATCTTTTAGAGTCGATCTCTTCAAAGGCTCAAAAGGCGCCGACCAAAGGGCAGTGAGGACTAAATTCAAACTCCATGACGGATAAGGATGCCGAATCGGAGGATGCAAGTGTTTTGCTCCCTTAAGAAAATGAACTACATCCGGATGTGCCGCTAATGCTACACCCTGGAAGAAGCCATGCAAACAACCAAGTGCCGCCACCTGCACTCTGAGGGAACTACATGACAAACCCTTAGAAAGACCGGATTGTAGAAAACACAGAATATCCGACACCGAGGCCCGGGAAGGCGCGACCTCTCAGTCCAAACACCAAGACTCAAAAACCTTCCATACTCTAACATATGTGAGATTGGTAGAAGTCTTACACGATCGGAGAAGCGTAGCTACCATGGCTGTTGAATAGCCTTTGCGACTTAACCTCTGCCTTTCAAAAGCCATGCCGCTAGACAGAAGCGATCGACATCCTCCAAACAAACAAGTCCTTGATGCAGCAGGTCTGGGAGAACTGGAAACCTCAGCGGACCGTCCACCGCTAGATTGAGAAGGTCCGCAAACCAGGGACGTCTCAGCCATTCTGGAGCTATCAGAATGACCTCCGTTGGATGGATTTCTATCCGCCTGAGCACTTTGCTGATCAATGGCCAAGGTGGGAAGATGTACAGCAGTACCTCGGTGGGCCAAGGCAGCACTAGGGCATTTACCCCTTCTGCTCCTGTCTCTCTGCAATGAGCATAGAACCGCGGCACTTTGGCATTCCGAAAGGTTGCCATTAGGTCCATGCTAGGTGTGCCCCATATATCGCAAATGAGTTGAAAGGCGGTCTCCGCCAGCACCTATTCTCCGGGATCTAGGCGAGGATGACTGAGAAAGTCTGCCTGCACATTGTCTGCGCCGGCTATGTGAGACACCTCTATGCTTACCAAGTTTTGTTCTGCCCAGCTGATCAATTGGCGAGCTTCCATCGCCACCAGTTGACTTCTGGTTCCTCCTTGGCGATTGATGTATGCCACCGTGGTCGCATTGTCTGAGAGAATTCTGACCGACTTGTCCTGGAGGAAAGGATGCAACGCTTGCAACGCCAACCATACCACCCTGGTTTTCAGTCAATTGATCAACCAGAGCAATTCGGCAGGAGACCAAAGTCCTTGCACCGATTTTCCTTGGCATACCACTCCCCAACCAGAGAGACTGGCATCCGTGGTGACCACTGTCCAGTGGGGCACCTCCAGGGGAACTCATCGGATTAAATTGTCCGTCACCAACCACCAATCGAGACTGGATCGCGCTGCCTCCGTAAGCGGCAAAGATAGATGAAAAAGCTAGGAGACTGGGTTCCATCGGGAAAGCAAGGCAGACTGTAAAGGCCTCATATGAGCAAAGGCCCAGGGTACCAGTTCTAATGTTGAAGTCATCGACCCGAGAACCTGTAAATAATCTCTGACTCTGGGTGGGTGCTTGAGCATTAAACCTCTTACTTGGACTTGCAGCTTGGAGATGAGTTCCGTGGTAAGAAAAACTCTGCCCTGCTGAGTGTCGAATAGAGCACCCAAATATTCCAACGACTGAGTGGGCTCCAGTCGGCTCTTGGTGAGATTGACCACCCAGCCCAGCGATTGTAGGAGCTGAAGTATTTTATTTATTATTTATTTTTTTTACAACTTTTTTATACCGACATTCGTGGGTAAATCATATCGGTTTACAATGAACTATGAGAAATACAGCGAACAAGGGGAGGGGAGGGAGTAAATAACAACAATGGGGAAGGGATTAACAGAGAAAAGGCAGAGAGTAACAAATTGGATGAATGTTTGCAAATAAGATGTATGACATTATATAATGAAGTGAGGGAAAATAATAATAATACTAATAATAATAATAACATTGAAGAAGTTAACCGGGGGGGGGGGGGGGGGGGATGAACAGGAGAGAGGCAAGAATGGAACACTGGTGGGGTGTCAGATAATAGTAAACATAATAGAAACCAGAAGGTAAGGATAACAGAAGGTTACGTAGTCATATTTAATCTGATAATAAATATTATATGGTGGGGTGCTTGATAGGAGGAGCTGTGAGATCTATGCTGGGAATGCCTGCTTAAAGAGCCAGGTCTTCAGCTTTTTTCTAAATTTGTAATGGCAGGGCTCAGTGCGGAGTTCAGCGGGGAGGGAATTCCAGTGGGTGGGACCTGCAACTGAAAGAGCTCACTCCCTTGTGGAGGTGAGGTGGGCATTCTTGAGGGGGGATGTGTGGAGGGTAGCTTTGTAGATTGTTCTAGTGGGGTGGTTATGGAGGATGAAACGCAATGGGTCTTCAAGCCAGTTGGAATTGTGGTTGTATAGAGTTTTGTGTATAATGGTGAGGGTTTTGTAGAGGATACGTGAGGGTATAGGGAGCCAGTGCAGTTCTTTGAGGACAGGTGTTATATGGTCGGATTAACGGGAATTGGTGAGGGTTCTGGCTACCGCATTCTGGAGCATTTGAAGCGGTTTGATGGTGGTGTATGGGAGGCCCAGGAGAAGGGAGTTGCAATAGTCCAATTTTGAGCAGATGGTCGCTTGTATGACTGTGCGGAGGTCATGTGTATAGAGAAGGGTTTGAGTTTCTTCATAACATGGAGCTTATGGAAACCTTCTTTTAGGACTGTGTTAATGTGTTTTTTGAAGTTGAATTGTTGGTCAATCATGACACCAAGATTACGTACAAAAGGCTGTAAAGAGGTCAGGTTGCGTGGAGGGTTACTTGAGAGGGCTAGTCTGGGGTTCTGTGGATTTGCTATGATAAGCAGCTCTGTTTTTGTAGTTTTAAGTGCTAAGTGGAGGTTCCTGGGCAAGTGCTTTTGATTTCGCACAGATCAGACAATCGTCCAAGTAAGTATGCACCAGCAACCCCTCTCTGTGGAGATGGGCTGCCACCACCACCATCACCTTGGTGAAATTCCTGGGCGCTGTAGCCAGACCGAAGTTCAGAGCCCGAAACTGAAAATGCTGATCCAGTACCGAAAACTGAAGAAACCTCTGGTGGTCTGACTGAATGCCTATATGAAGATAAGCTTCCGTGAGGTCTAAGGATGCTAGAAACTCTCCATTGCCCACCGAGGCAATGACTGACCGGAGCGTCTCCATGTGAAACTGGGGAACCCGGAGACATCTGTTTACACTCTCAATGGGTTGAAAGGATCCCTCTTTTTTGGCACTATGAAGTAAATGGAGTAACGGCCTTTCCTTCTTGCCTCTAGAGGCACTGAGAGGATGGCCCCTAGATGCAGAAGTCGTTGCAAAGTGTCCTGCTCCGCTCTTCGCTTGGTTTCGTAACCGCAGGGAGAAATTAGAAATTGGTCCCCAGGACGCCGTGCAAAATCTAAAGTGTAGCCTTCTCTTATCACGGTAAGGACCCACTGGTCCATCGTTACTTTGGTCAATTCCTCAAAAAACAGGGATAGTCTGCCCCCTATCTCTGTCACCGAGGAATGGACCTGCGCCCCTTCATTGTGATGATTTTGCACTGGAAGCAGACTGGGAGTTACCAGGCCTGCCGAACTGGCAGCCCCAAAAGGACTGGGACTAGGTCTGTTGCCTGTTAGGAGCTTGCCAAAAAGGGGCCGCCGGCGGTCTAGATGGGCAAAATCTTCGATTCCCTCTGAATCTGGCTCGAGGGGAAAAGGAGCCTCTGGATTTCGGTCTATCCTCCGGTAACCGATGAATCTTATTCTCCCCTAGAGATTGGATCATATCTTCTAGGTCCGTACTGAAAAGAAGCTTGCCTTTGAAGGGCAAGGACCCAAGCTGTGACTTGGAGGAGACATCCGCTGACCAGTTTCTCAACCAGAGGAGCTGAGACAGCTAAAACCATGGATCTGGGCGATGTGCGCAAAAGATCATGTAGTGCATCTGCACTGTACACCACCGAAGCTTCCAGATGACCTGCCTGGGCCCAGCGCTGCACTAGTCACAACCCTGAAAGATTGAAAAAGGGCCCCCGTTCCTGCACTGAAGGGAACTGATCAGCCTCAGAGTGAATTGCAGCAGACGCCCCAACCGGGACCCGGGCAGACTTTGTTTTTACTAGTTTTGCAGTTTTAACATTTTTTTTGGCTCCCGACGACCCCTTCCCCCGGGATTCAAGCAGAGCAAAGATCCTCCCTGGAGAGAAGCACGCAAGCCGACCTGTGGATGGTTAAAACGACGAACGCAGCATCGAGTTGTGACAGGAATTAAATTAAACAAAATTTAACAAAATTGTGAAGAAAGGAGTCAGAGAGAGAGAGAGTCAGAGAGAGAGCGGGCGCGAGAGAAAACGAAAGTAAAACTTTTTTTTTTTTTTAAATTATAAAACTTGCCCGGCAGTGGTCCAAGGTGCTGATCCCTTTGGGTGGAGTGAACTGGGCTCCCCGGTGTCGCACCCAAGCTGCTAAGAAGATAAGTAGGGCCCTCGACCCTGTGAAGCAGCTGCCTCAGACCAGCGGGGGAGGCTAACGACCACTGTGCTGCCACAAGCTGTTTTCTTATATATATTTTTTTTTTAAATAAAGCTTAAATAAGCCAGAAACAAAAGACAAAGAAGCCCCCTAAACTAACTAAACACAAGAAAACCAAGTAAGCACACAGCCCACACTATAGGTTTTGCACCTCCCACATCTGCTGGAGACAGAGGAATACTGCCGGACTGTAGGTGGCACCAGCCTATTTATAGGCGGCGTTTGTTTTGATAACTGCTCTGTCTCCATCTGCTAGAGGGAGGGCAAAACCCAGGAGTCTGGACTGATCCGGGTACGTACAGGGAACACCATTTCACCCCAACATGTGTTTCATTGAGGACAGGTGCCTAAATATCTCACTTGTTCTATGTAAAAAAAATGTCCATAGACACAGTTATACCAGATATAAGATATATGATGAACTAAATCTGCCCTATGGAAATCAAAGCACATATATATGTATGCATGTATAACTCTGCGGTTTTCTTGAGTATGACACAGTCAGATAAAATAGCAAACTGAGAGTAAACCCTTGTGTTGTAAGCATAGGGTGGAAGGCCTAGCTGAGCCCTTGATGTTGGAAGCTCAGCAGCGATCTTTTAAGGTGCCCTCAGCTGTTCAGCTGAATGTTAAAGTGGAGATCTTCTTGAGCTCATTAATTTCAGAGTAACCTGTATGGCATGTTCTTAGTTTAAAAGCCTAGCATTATTACAAGAGTGTTACCGTTAGTCTGACAAAAGAACTAATACATTCATAAAAGGATGTGTTCCTAGCTGGTGTTTCATAGCCGCATTTGTTTTTTCCCATTTATTTGTACGGTTTCAGACACTAGAGTCCATATACTCATGCTTTTGCCCCCACTTTTTGTCATGTCTTCTTTTCCAGACTTACTTTAATTATCAGATTCTGGCATTGTTCCAGACGCTAGTGACAGGGGGAACCACCCCGGAACTGGAAGAGCAGCTGGCAGAGGAGAACAAGTTAAAGCACTCCAAGAATGCAGCATTCGCAGGCTCCAGAGACCGTGCAGGCTAGGCCTGATACCACTAACCCCAAAACTTCTAAATGACCTCCCATTGGCAAGTTAAAACAGTTTCTGTGTTCTACCTACCTAGCTTTATTATGATGGCCAGCTGGGAACTCAAAAGAGTAGCTTCCACTTCCATACTTAGTCCTTCATACCTCAAAGCATTTCTGTGTAGCTATGTATCCTATTTATTAGTTTATGTGTACAGACTGTGCATATACATAGGGAGGCCAATATTCAAGGCTACTTAGCCAGATAAGTAGCAACTTGTCCAGCTAAGTGGCGGCCACTGAATAGCCAGATATCTAGTGGGCAGGGTAAGTGCCAATATTTGGACTTATCCGGTTAAGTCAAACCAGATAAGTTAGACCTGCCATAGAGCTGGTCTAACTTAGCTAGATATGGCTTATTCAGCTAAGTGGCAATTTCTACAGGGAAACGAACTGCTAAATATCGCATGTAAATTAGCCAGGTAAGTCTTACTCAGCTAACATATCTAAACAGATTGCTTTAAATATTGAGGCCAAGTGTTTATGCATACAAATGAAACAAAGCTTATCAAGTGGCCATACCATCAGATTCCCAGCGCTAAAATTCCACAAGGCCAGCTGTCCATAAAAGTAACCAGTGATGGTGTTGAGATCAGATGACCACCATGGCCAGCAAAGCATGACCCTCCAGTGACAAAAAAATCAGGAATACGTAGAGATCGAATTAAACCTATGACCACTTTTACAGTAACAATTATGTCTAAAGAGTGAAATTTTTCCTGAGGTCACACAGGACTTGTACACCCACCACCCTTGGAAAGATTTAGTTAAAGGGATTGGATGAGCAAAACAGGGACGTGTGTTAATCCTCCACTGACACATCTGAAGGAAGGGAAAGAGAGAGAGGAATATCATGGGAAAATGGTAACATTCTGAGGTTGAACAAAATTCTCCGGGGCTGGCCCTGTGAGAAAGGCTGTAGACTCCAGCTTACGGGTGCCATCTGTCAGGGCCAACTGGGGTCAAGAACATCATGGCAATGATACACTTGATTCTGAGGTGGGGATAGGGATGAAAGGTAGCTGCTGCCATTACTGTGGCTGCCCTATCCAGCCATAAGTAATGGTGCTGAGAGATCCAGCCTCAGTGCCAGTAATGCCCTGCTGCTGGGCAAGGAATCTGGGGTGGTGGAGTGAAGAGGAATAATAATAATAAAAAAAAAAAAAAGATGGAGTTTCCATTTTAAAGACCTGATGACTTCTTAGAAATGAACTGTCTCTGCCCTGGCATGTGCTGGGATACTCAGAGCCAGCACTGCGGTGGGGACTGCTTCTTAGGCCACAGTGCGGCATACTGCACCATACATTCTCTCGATCCCAGTAGAAAGCATTGATAGCCTCACACTACTGCCACCAAAATAACAGAACCCATCACAGAGCCACATAGGGTTCCAGCAGTACACAGTAATTCAGACCTGCTGGAATTATACTGAAACCCTGACCCGCTAAAGGTCTCCGGGGAAATTCTGTCAGCATCTTTCATTGAGCACCTGCCCACCCTGGCACTGATTACACAATTACACGGCCAGGCCTGAGCATGCTTTCCATGCTTTTGTTAATTTGCATAATCTCTGGTACTCAGTGCTGCTGAAGGTGATCCAAACATGGTTCTGCTGACTCACTCATAGAGCAACTGGGGAGGAAATGGAGGGTAGAGGTTGAGGTCTCTGATGCAGTAAATGGCAAGAAGATGGGCTTCAGTTCCTAAGGTCATTCCTGGGTTGGTTTTTTTTTGACCTGACTCCTTCTCCTTTAATTGAGACCAGTCTGTGTTGGGCTATGGTGCCACTTCCTTTACAGCCACCTGGGGATTTTTCTCTTGTTTTTAGCCTCAGTCCTATCGAAAGAGATCGTAGCGATGTCTGTGTATGTAAAGGTTTGCGTGACTGTGTTTGTGGCCCCTCCCTTAAAACTTGGCAATGGCATCAGGTACAAGCATGAAAGTTTAAGGTACAGAGAGCCTTAGGCTGGACACCCTTCCACTGGCCAGGTAGAAGGGTGTCCAGCCGCCCTAGGCAGTGATGATGTCCCGTGATCTCTCATGCCCTCCAGCTCCATGCCTCACCTGCGCCACTTCTCATCTCGTCTGTCTTTTCAAAACTGCCA
Source organism: Rhinatrema bivittatum (assembly GCF_901001135.1). NCBI lineage: Eukaryota > Metazoa > Chordata > Amphibia > Gymnophiona > Rhinatrematidae > Rhinatrema > Rhinatrema bivittatum. The sequence goes on from NC_042619.1 coordinate 257,807,747, forward strand.
CCCTCCCTAGGCCAGCACCGGCTCTAGAAGTGGTCTTTGTAGTTTGGGTAGTTGGGCGGATGTAATTACTGAGGGAATCTGTGGCAAAGAAATGCGTATGTGGGAGATTGCATGGGAAGCTATGGGGAGAGAAAGAACTGAGGCATTGTTGAATCATTAAAGAATATGTTAGTTTCTGCTTGTTATATCCTCCATCCAGCTTACCCCAGCCAATGCAGCGATGATCACTGGGCATGGGGCCACAAACTACAGCTCTCTCTGGAACCTTGCTAATGTGGACCCTGGGTTTCACCCTGAGGCCATTCTTATCTCCTGTTTATTCAGTGGTTTTAAATTAAAGCTAAAGAGCTGATATTTGGAGAACTGATTCTTTGGCTTCGTGCATGAGAAAAGTCAGGGAACATCATGAAAATTAAAAAAAATAAAAATGTAAGACATTGTATTTCATTTACAGGAAAGCAGCTTGGGTTGTCTCTGGATTCCTTCATTTAACAAAAGTACCAATGATACATCACCAAATCCATTAATAACCCCTAATATCCACATTGTTTACCTTATTCTTTAAATGCAAATAAATCTATAGGTAGGGATGCCAACTAGCTCCAGATTTTCAGGACAGGCTAATCCAGTCCTGGTTCTACAACAGTGCATGCAGGGACCTGTAGTCTTGATTTTCTTAAGAAATGCAGTAAGCAAATCAGAACTGTAAGTCTCTGCATGCAATGGGGTAAAAACAGGACTGGATCAGTCTGTCCTGAAAACCTGGAGCCAACTGGCAACCCTATCCATAGGTCCTTTATGGACAGCCTAGCTGAGCAATAAATCCTCAATCCCCCTATTGGTATAATAGACCTATTTCACTGTACTTCAGGGACATACATACAACTATCTCTAGAGTGCAAGCTATAGTTTTGATACCCTAACACATGGGCCACATAGACAGAGCTAGGATTAGAAATGAGGCCCAATGGGAGCCGAAGGAGGGAGAGCGGAGGACCGCTGGAGATCTTCAGGCGGCGGTAAATTTAAAGAACTTTGACCAGCTGGGATTGCCGCGTGACATCACTGCCTGACCGGGGCTTCAAAACCCCGCGAGAAGTGGCGCATTGTGGAGCCGGAGGGAGAGCGGAGGACAACTGGAGCTCTTCAGGCAGCGGTAAATTTAAAGAACTTTGACCAGCTGGGATTGCCGCGTGACATCACTGCCTGACCCGGGGATTCAAAACCCCGCGAGAAGTGGCGCATTGTGGAGCCGGAGGGAGAACGGAGGACCGCTGGAGCTCTTCAGGCAGCGGTAAATTTAAAGAACTTTGACCAGCTGGGATTGCCGCGTGACATCACTGCCTGATCCGGGGCTTCAAAACCCCACGAGAAGCGGCGCATAGTCGCCGCCGGCACATGACCTAAGCCGCACGCGCCAAAGGGGACGTGCGCGGCTTAGACCGGCTTTGACCGCCTTTGATTGCCTGAAAATTTTGGAGTTGATAAATGGGGCGTAAAAGGAAGGCCAAGGCCTACACCTCTTCTCCAGTTACACCTAGGACCGGACCGATGGACGCCCACTTGAATGGACTCAACATGCCAAGAGAGGACTGAAACAGAGACTCTTTTGAAGTCTCCTTAAGTCCTGACACGGGACCCATTCCTACACAACCCCCAGGGGCAGCAACCGTGGATAAAACCATTGGAAGTGAGACTGCTAATGTAAGTAGAGAGGAGGTAACACCCGAAGTGGTAGGATCTAAATCTCTACAATCTTTGTCTTCCCTACAACAGGAAGGTGAGAATGGTATTCCATCTCCATTCCAAGCGAGCATCCAGGCAGCTGAAGTGGATGCATCCAAAGTAACAATGGGGGATTTGTGGAGGATGTTATTAAAACTTGATTCTAATGTTACCCAAATGAACTCTTCCTTTTCAATGATTGTTAATAGTAATAAAGTAACAATTACTGAACAAGGGAAAAAATTATTAGATATAGAAACTAAGGTAAATAATTTAACAACTAATGTTCAAAATATACAGAGTGTTGAAACAATACGTGTGTCAGATAATGTGATTTTGCAGAATGAAATAGAGAATTTGGAAAATTTTCTCCGAATTAAGAATTTGCGTTTTGTTAACTTTCCTATACAAGGTTATTATCTCCGTTGGAGATGTTTGTTAAATATCTTAAGGAAAATTTAGCATATAAAGAAGACAAAATTCCCCCTATTTCAAAAATGTATTATTTTCCTATAAAATTGGCTGATAAGCCTGGAGGACTGGATGATTTACAGTCTCCAGGTATATCAACATTCTTGGAAGATTCCTTAGATTTAATAAATAAAAGAACAACTTTGTTTGTTTCCTTTGTGCAAGAGAGGGATAAAGAGTTCATATTTGAAAAAGCCTTAAAAAATCAGGAGATGTTATTTGTGGACAAAGGTATACACTTTCCCTGACATATCTAAAGCTATGCAAGGACGTAGAAAACAGTTTCTTATGTTGAAGGCTAAAACATTGGAATTAGGGGCAATTTTTTATTTAAAGTTTCCCTGCCGATGTTTTGTCAATTATCAAAGGAATAAGTTTATCTTTACTTTACCTGTACATATGGAGAATTTTTTAAGGGATAAAGAATCAGAAAAGTTAAATCAGGCTTTAATAACGGATTTGGGTTAGAATTGTAATAGAAATGTAATCCTCCTCTCTCTTGTAATTTTATTTTTCTTTGACTGATTATTGTGATAAGCGGCTCCCTTTATTGGATAAACTGTGCTAAATTTAATTATTATTTTTATGTTATATTGAATTTATTATGATGTGCACAATTTATTTACTTTATTTAAAGTTTGAAAAATTTGCTATCACTGATGTGTAATTTGAAAATAAATAAAGTATAAATTATATAAAAAAAAAAAAAATGAGGCCCAATGAGAAAAAAAGGCCAATATTCAGACACTATGTAGCTGAGCAAGTTAGCAGGTTAAACTTATCCAGCTAACTTGGCTGAGATGTTCAGCAGCATGACTGCTGCTGAATATACTCAGCTATCATATAGTTAGTCTGATAAGTTTTTCCAGCTAACTATAGGACAACTGTCCTAGGCCTGGCTAAACTAGATGAAGCTGAAAATCGTCATTCTCCAAGGACAAGCAGGATGGTAGTCCTCACATGTGGGTGACTTCACTGGACGGAGCCCTTTGACAGAAAACGTTTCTGTCAAAGTTTCTAGAACTTTTGACTGGCATATTGAGCATGCCCAGCATGCCATTATCCCTGTAGCCACAGGGGTCTCCCTTCAGTCTCTTTTTTTCAGCACTGCAGTTGCCTCGCTGTTAGGAGCTCTGTGAGAACTCTCTCATACAATTTTCCTCACGGGAAAAAAACTTGAAAATTACTTCATTAAAAAGTTCCCTCATAGGGGTCTCCCATCGCGATATTGTTTTTCATCGCTTGGTGAGTAAACTTCACTATCCCCGGTCGGTTTCTGCCCCTACCTTTTTTCAGTGTCTGCAGGCCATTGACCATTTTTGGGCCTCAGCCTCTGCCATCATGGCAACAGGTTTCCGTAAATGTCCGGAATGCCCCCACACCATGTCGATTACCGACCCACATGATGTCTGTGTGCTGTGCCTCGGCTCATCACACGACATTTCTCACTGCCCAAGTTGTGCCCAGATGACTCCGAAGGGTAGGCGGGCTCATCTCGACAAGATGGAGACCCTGTTTAAAATCAAGCTGACTCCAACAACGTCTACCCAATCGTCACCGGCAGGAACATCGAAGAAATTAGTCATCAAACCTCGCCTCCATCTAAGGCATCTGTATCATAAACCGATGTGTCTATAATATTTTTGCTTAGCAATACGAGGACCTGTCTTATTGCGGATGAGAGGTTGCAAAATATTATAGACACATTGGTTATTTTTGCCTTATTCCTACACATTTTTGAGCGAGATATGCTGCCAGTTCGCGAAGCGAAGAGAGCTATATGCAGGATCAAGATTGAAATTTGAATTGATAACACTACAAAAGAATATACTTATGTAGTTTCTTTTGCCATCAGAAGTCATCCCCTGTTGCAGCCTTAATTGGCGAAACTCGGCCGGAGTCGGGCTCTGTATTACAATAAATTAATAAATCTTTCCACGGCATAAGGTTGTCTCTTTGTTTTTTTGCCTTGGCTACGTGGGATCACCTTCCGATTTGTTTTATTGGCTGCAATATCTACATCAGCTTTCAGGGAGGAACTGGACGGTTTCATTCTCCAGGCAGTGCTCGATGCTCTCCGAGACTTACAGCCACTGATGTCGGCACCCATACCAACACCGGAGCCATCGATATTTACACCGTTGCTAACCAGACTGGATGCACTCATCAGTGCCCTTCCGCCACAACCTGGGCCACCGATGCCAAAGCAACCCGCAAAGTCTCTGAAAATCCCGATTCCCATTCCAGGATCCTCAGAGGACGAAGACATGGACTCCAGTCCCCTTTCAACACCGATTCTACCGATGCCGGAACCGATGCCTGGTCCATCAGGGCTCTCGGGACCAAGAGGCCCATGTTTCCCCTCGATGCCTTCGGTGCCACCAAAACCCACACCGGTGCCACCGCATCTTCCATCAAGGCCATCAAAGGATCCATCGGTGCCAACATGTCCAACAGTACCAACCTTTTTCCCTCCCTCAGGATCTCGACTAGAGACCTTTTCTGACACATGGGAAGATGTTGACACCAACACATCCACGGAGGACATCTTATCAGAACCATCTCCAACGGAAGAATGAAGAAAATCTCCCCAGAAGATCTCTCCTTTGCTAATTTTGTAAGGGAGATGTCAGAGACAATCCCCTTTGACCTGATTACAGAGGAGGACACACACGCCATAAAACATTGGAAGTTCTCCAATTTCTTGATGCTCCGAAAGAAGTTATGGCTATCCCTGTCCATGAAGTGCTAGTGCATCTCCAGCATCATCTCTGGGACCATCCTTGTATTGTCCAGCCAGTGAATAAGAGGACAGATGCAACTTACCTGGTCCAACATATTCCTGGATTCCAAAAACCACAACTACCCCATCAATCGATGGTTGTTGAGTCTGCACAGAAGACCAGAAGACTGCGACCTCACTCTTCAACACCTCCTGACAAAGACCAAAAATTCCTTGATATTTTGGGTTGCAAGATGTTTCAGGGCTCTATGCTAGTGTCACGCACAGGGGCGGATTGTGGGAAAATATTGGCCCAGAGGATTTTTCTCCATATTGGCCCATGGGTACCCAATTACACACACAATATAATTTATATATATGCACACACACTCACACACACACACATCTTAAAATTGATAAGCATTAAGAAATTTCCAAGTCCCACGCTCCCTACCTGCGAACCGTGCAATTCTACAATTAAGCAGGGCCTGAGGCCAGGCATGGAACAAAATTGTAAGGCGGCATCAGCAAAAAGTGTCCTGTCGGCCAGCTCCCTCCCTCAACCATCCACATTCCCAGAGGAGTGGCAGATAGAAATATTATCACTGACACTAGGAATCTGGCAACCCAGCCACACCCTCGGGAAGCCCACCACCTGTCTCCCCTGTTTCCCCAGCATCTGTACACTGGGGAAGTGGGAGATGGGGGATATGTGTGTGGTGCCCTAGGTGATCCTTACAGCCCTGTTCCTTCTCCCCCAGCCATTCCCACGCACAATTAAAAATGATGCATTAATAACAGAGCTTACATGAAAAAGGACATCAAAGTACAGTCTTCTGAGGAAAAAAAATCACTTACAAAAACGTGTATATATTTACATGCACTACTTAGGTACCAGCCAAAAAATGCTTCAGAAAAGACACTTGGAATTAATTTGGTATTAGGCCCACTGTAATACATTTTGAGTGTTGGCTTCACCCTTAGACAGCCATAAATAAATTGAATTACAATATAGTAAACCTCCTATACCAAAACAGCGCTAATTGTCAGCCTTCAATCAGTACTAGAATAATACATAGGCAGACTATCTATTTATGCTCATATCTCAACAGAAACTACTTTACTTCAATCAAAAAATTCTCTTTATTTTTCACTGAATGTTTTTTATCCAAGGAATAAATATATCTCATACAGAGAACATTACACTTTAAAATGCATCACACCATCCACAACCCCTCACACATACCCACACATTCCTTCCAACCCTAAAACACTTATCCTCACAATGTTTCCCAAACCCTTTATAATCCCATCTATTTCAACTATCTTCCTTTAATCTTCTTTTTATCTTCAATGTGTTTCTTTATATTTCTTAATCAAAGTCCCTCGGAACTCTTTGTTGTTTTACAGCCCAACTGACTTTCTTGATTCCCAAATTATTTTTTCATTCACCAACGCCGTCATTCACTGTGCAAGTAAACCTTCTTCTGTCTTGATTACTCAGCCTTTTCATAAAGGATTTAAGCAACCACCGCTTCTTCAAAGATGGAGCCCCATCACTGAACCACACCCTCAATAACAGTGTTGCCTTCCTATGAAAAAGGCAATACTGCAAATATTACACTAGGCCCCAATACACTTGCTATTAGGAAACGGAACAAGCCAAGCTGCTATAGATCCCTTCACACTAGCAGAATGCAGACAGATCTTCACCAAATACAGAATAAAAAGAGACCATGAAGCAAAATAGAAACCTGCAGACAAAAACTGAAAAAGAAACTGCAACAAGAAAGACAAAAGCAAGTTTGCTTTGCTATAAACGGTGTTTCTGTAGATAGCAGGATGAATTAGCCATGCTGTCTGGGAAGCGTCATGACCACAAGTAGGCGGAGTTTCCTCAGATAGTCACAGAGCTGTGACTCTATGCAGCTGTGCGGTAGTGTTCCCGCGCGATTCCCTCTCCTCTTCAGTTTCTTTGTAGCCAAGCGAGAGGTGAATGAAAAAAGTATGTGTCCTCCTTGTGACTATCTAGGGAGGAGGGAGGGATCGCATGGCTACTTCATCCTGCTATCTACAAAAACACTGTTTACGGTAAGCAAACTTGCTTTTTCCCGTTGATAGCAGGGCTGAATTAGCCATGCTGTCTGGGAGTCCCAAGCTCCCGGGTTGTGTTCCTGGTATATGTGTTTTAAGGATTGGACAACAACCCTTGGAGTAGTAGACAGTCTCATACATTTTGAAGTGTCAATAAGACTGCCGTGCCCAGCGCTGCATCAGAGGTCTTCTGTTGTTGTACACAATAGTGGGATGTAAAGGTGTGGATGGACGACCAAGTTGCCACTTTGCAGATATCTACTAATGGGACTTTGTGCAAGTGGGCCACTGATGCTGCTGTGGCGTGTATCTGGTGCACCTTAGGCTTGATTTGTAGTTTGATGGAACGTTTGTTGTAACAGAATAGAATGCATTGAGATAACCAACTGGTGATAGTTCGTTTTGAGACAGGTTGACCAGGATCATTTGGATTAAAGGAAAGGAACCGTTGAGAAGTTCTCATAGTGGATGGAGTTCTTTGTTTATAGTAAGCTAGAGCCCTTTTACAGTCTAAGGAATGCAGAAGTTTTTCATGCTCATTGTTATGAGGCTTTGGCATAAATAAGGTAGAGTAATGGTTTGATTGAGATGAAATATAGAGACCATCTTAGGAAGGAAGGTGGGGTGAGAGCAAAGTGTCACCTTGTCATGGTAGAATTCCAAATAAAGGGAGTAGTGAACTAAGGCCTGGAGTTCACTGACTCGTCTTGCCAATGTAATGGCCACCAAGAAGACTGTTTTCCATGTCAGGTATTTAATGTGGCTCGTATCTAATGGTTCAAAGGGAGGAAGCATTAGTTGTTCCAAAACCACGTTCAGGTCCCATGGCACCGGTGGGTCAAAGTCATAGCATGCCCTACATGAATCTGGAGATAAACGGATGATTAGAAATTGGTAGTGTTATGAACACTGCCCGCGGGACTCCCACGTTGTGTTTTCTTTGCCGACGCAGCAGGACACCGCCGTCAGCCTGCCCACGCGGCCCGGAGGTCGCCTGCGTCTCTCCTCTTCACCGCGGCCGGAGCCGCGGACTTTTCCACCTTTTTCGGGGCCAGGGACCGCCCCCGTTGCTGACTGCATCTTCGCGGTGCTAAGGCCGCAGCCCCAGGCGGGAGTAGCGGCTGGAGCTGCCCCCGGGGTTCCCGCAGCAGCTGGAGCTGCTGCCGATGTCAGGGCCTGCCCCTCAGGCCCTGCCCTGAGTCCTACGCAACTACGTCAGTGCTTCTGCTCTCTCCTAGGCACGCGGCCTCGTCTTCCTTCAACATTTAAAGGGCCAGACACAGGAAGTGTCTTGGCCCCGCCTTGGTGACTGTTTCCTGTACCAGCCCTATAAAGGGCTGCTCCGTCAGTTGTCCAGGGCCTTGCATCGTGGTGACTTCACTCTGGAGGCTCCTGCCTGCCAGAGCCTGTGTAATGTCTTCTTGTCTTGTGGAGCTCCTCATCGTGATGTCTTCTCGTCATGCCATGTCATGTCTTCGTGCCTGAGGTCCTCGTCCAGATGTCCTGGTGTCTTGATCTTCTACGTCCTGGTGTTCCTGCCTTCCTCGATGTTCATTCCTACGTCTGTCTTTGCTCTCGAGCCTTCTGGTCCGGTAGGCCGGGGGTCCCTCAGATGAAGTATTCCTGAGTGGACTAGCCTGCTGGTGGACGGTTGTCCTGTGCTCCTGAGCCATCATGTCCTGGTGTTTGTTCCTGCGCTGTCCCGTTCTCCTCGTGGTCCGTGACCAGTCTGCAAGGGCTGTGTAGGGTGCGCAGTGGGACAGGGTGGTCCGCGACTCAGTCCCGCAGGTGGCCTGAGTAGGGCGCCCTGAGAGACAGTGCCAATGTCCGCCTTCCTTGCTTCTCGTCTCGTCTGGATTCCAAGTTCCTTGTTGTGTCTGCCCTTCAGCGTCATGTTCCTGATGTTGTAGCATCGACCCTGGTCCGGGATGTCGTCGCATCGACCACTGGTCCGTGATGTCTTCGCATCAGCCTTGGTGTCAAGTCTCGTCTGCGATGCCATTGCATCGATCCTGGTGTCATGTCTACATAGTCCTGGTGTCATGTCTTCAACCCAAGTCTTCGTGCCATGTGATGCCGTCGCATCAACCCAAGTCTTCATGCCATGTGATGCCGTTGCATCAATCTTCTTGTCTTCGTGTCAAGGTCCGTCTGCCCTCAACCTCAGGCCAGGCCTGCAGCTCCATGCTGCTCGCAGCAGGTCCGAAAGGGCTCGGAATGGTCGGAGGACCATTCAAATTCCAACATTCTTGGATGATGGCCATGGGAGCTTGCCGGCCTGGCGGAGGGTAGACCGTCAGCCATGCGGAGCCACCGTCAACCCTTAGCTCGGCCCGGAAGGTCTGGGTCGGGCTGAGGCCCATGGGTACACTAAACCACCCGAGGGTAACAGAATGCAAGGCCTTTCGAGGCCATTCTCAACAGAATGTAAGGCCTTTCGAGGCCATTCTCAACAGAATGCAAGGCCATGTGCCCAACGGTGGTGCCCCGCTGATTTCTTCACCTTGTTCCAGAGTCTTGTCTTTGTGTCCTGGACTGTTATGGGACCGGAAAAAATTTTTCAGGACTATATGTACGACCTACTGGAGGCGCCAGTTTGCCATAGTCACGACCTGCTGGAGGTGCCAGCTGTCTGGATTCTTTTTGTAATGACCTGCAGGAGGAGCCTGCTACAGACTTTTTGCCATCTTGTTGCCAGATTGGGGGTTTTTCGACCTGCAGGAGGCGCCTGCACCCCTACTGCTTTGCTGGTTTTTCCTTGCCCGCCCTGGGTTCCCTCCCCCAGGTCTTCTTGGTATTTCTGGGTGCTCTTGTTGGTTCTTGCTTGTTGCTCGTTTGTCTGTCTTGTATTGTCTGTGCTGTGTGTGTTGGCTGCTTGTTTGTTTGTTTTTCCCTTTGTTTTCTTTCCCGTTTGTTGGGTCCCGCTTGTGTGTTCTCCGTCCTCGTTCCCATGTTTCCGTTCCCTCGTTTCCCTTCCTCGCTTTTCGCTCTTTCGCCCTTCGCTCCTTCGCTTTCTGCTCTCTCGCTCTTGGCTCTTTCGCTCTTTGAGCTCCTTCGCTCTCCGCTCTCTTGCTCTCTGCTCCTTTGCTCTCCGCTCTCTTGCTCTCTGCTCCTTCGCTCTCATTCCCTTGCTCTCTGCTCCTTCGCTCTCTGTTCGCTCCCTTGCTCTCTGTTCCCTTGCTCTCTGCTCCTTCGCTCTCATTCCCTTGCTCTCTGCTCCTTCGCTCTCTGTTCCCTTGCTCTCCGTTCCCTTGCTCCCTCTTTTGTGTTTTTGTGTTGTTGGTTGCATGGTGACCGTTTGCTCGGTCGCTCCCTGTGACAAGGTAAGGGCAAAGGCGATCGGCGCCATTTTGAAACCTCCATCACTGGCACCAGTACGATTGAAGGGATGGCTCCGGGACCTCCCGCTAGACCACCAGGTACATGTAAAAGGTTTTTGGGGGGGTCGGGAGGGTGGGAGAAGCAAAGGGGTAATTTGAAAAGGGTCGGGGTGGGTTTTTTTTTTCGGGCCATCGGCGCCTTTTTATCAGTGGTAGCCAAAATGGCACCGATGGCCCGAGAGCGGAGATCGCGCTGGGACCCCCCCCCCCCCCCCACTGGACCACCAGGTAACTTAACATTTTGGGGGGGGTTCGGGAGGGTGGGGGAGGGTAAGGAATTGGTTTTAAAAGGTCGGGGTGGGTTAGGGGTTGTTTTGGTGTGCCGGTTTTCCCGCCCTCCCCCAAATAATTCCCGTGCTCATTTAACGATACAATATAAATGCTCCTGACGAGAAATCGGGGCATTTGTATTGTATCGTGTACTCTAATGATTTAGAACGATTTTAAAATTATCGGACGATAATTTTAATCGTTCAAAAATGATTCACATCCCTAGTACCGATTGCTGAGATCTGTAAAGCTGCAACATGGAGCTCTCTTCACACCTTTGCAGCACATTACTGCCTGGACAAGGAAGGACGCCAAGACTCTGCCTTTGGCGAATCCGTCTTGAAGAATTTATTTCCAGTATAATCCCAACTCCTTCCACATCCAATCTGCTGTGATTTTCAGGCTGCCTCATTTTTACCAACAGTACACCAGTTGTTGTGCCTGTTGCACAATTTGTATGCTGTTGGTCCAAGTTAAATATGTCAGCCTGTAGCTTGCTAATCACCCACATGTGAGGACTACCATCCTGCTTGTCCTGGGAGAAAGCAGAGTTGCTTACTTGTAACAAGTGTTCTCCCAGGACAGCAGGATGTAGCCCTCACGAAACCTACCCGCCACCCGCAGAGTTGGGTCCGAAACGTTTTATTATTTTATTTTTTTGCTCACACCTTTGCTACAAACGAGACTGAAGGGAGACCCCTGTGGCTACAGGGATTATGTAATGCTGGGCATGCTCAGTGTGCCAGTCAAAAGTTCTAGAAACTTTGACAGAAAAGTTTTCCGTGATAGGGATCCATCCAGTGACATCACCCACATGTGAGGACTACATCCTGCTGTCCTGGGAGAAACCTCTTACAGGTAAGAAACTCTGCTTTATCCAGCTAAAATAGATGAAGAAATGAAGTGACTCACTCCAGGGTCATACAGAGTCCATGGAAAAGAAAGTGGATTCAAGATTCCAAGACTTTTGTGATTACTTCGAGCAGATGCTTAAATTCTATCTCTTGCCAAGGTGACCTGACAAAGTGAGGATTAGTCACATCCAGACTCAGCTTCTCCTTTTTTCCCCACATCAGGAGTACGTTTTGAGGATTTATTTCTGAGAGCGATGGGCTTCTTTGG